>NC_045763.1:7525944-8183444 GCF_008692025.1 Phocoena sinus
TAACTGATCTCTCCTGATCTCAATTTCCTCTTTTATGAACCAGGGACACCCCACAACCCACAGGGCTGGGGTAGATAATTGGAGAAGTGTTTTTCCTGCTCAATTAGGCACTAGCACTGTTACTTTTGTTTTTAAGGTAAGAACATCTGCTCTGGCAGTCTGCTTACCTGAGAAAATGAATTTGTAGTTTCTGTCCATTTCGTTCTGCCCCGGGCTTTGCCCCCGGGGGGGGGGGGGGGTCTGTGCTGCGACTTTCCCTGGTTGTGGCCACCAAGCCCCTCCCCGGGTTCCTATCTCCACCAGCTTGTTTTGGGCTCATCTCACAGTTGGAACCTTTCCATTTTCCTTTTACTTTCACCTTCTGAATGTTCACATTATAACCTCAGGCTATGTAATTAACCACGGAAGACTCCTGAAGCTGATCTGATTAAAAGGGATGTTATGAAACTTTATTTCCACATAGTTGGTGCCTATTTCTTGAATTAGCTACCCAGATTCTCTTCAGTAAGTTTAAGTCAACCCAGAAGTAACTGAAAATAAATTTAAATGTTTAACCATCTTTAATACAATGTGACCATGATGTGATACTACTTTTTTTGCTGTCATGTGATGATGGGAGAAGGTGAGGGTCAGAAGCACCTGAGCCTCACCTGCACTTAACTCCCTCGTGACCTATTGGAGGAGCAGTGCGCTCACATGTGAAATCCCAAACGGGCAGGCGTGTGTAGGCCTATGCCTGCAAGGCGGAAAAAAAAGCTACCATCTCTCTACTTAATGACGCATCCACCAGACATTTTACACATGCTGCATCCAAGCCAAGAGCAAATCCTTCTGCCTTCATTTTCGAAGTAAACCCAGACCCACGGGGAGTTGGTTAAAGAGTACAGAGTTTCGGTTTTGCAAGACGAAAAGTTCCAGGAGTTGGCTGCACAACAGTATGGAAGAACAAACTCAACACTACTGACTTGCACACTTAAAAATGGTTACAGGGCCTCCCTGGTGGTGCAGTGGTTGAGGGTCCGCCTGCCAATGCAGGGGACGCGGGTTCGTGCCCCGGTCCGGGAGGATCCCACATGCCGCAGAGCGGCTGGGCCCGTGAGCCATGGCCGCTGAGCCTGCGCGCGTCCGGAGCCTGTGCTCCGCAACGGGAGAGGCCACAACAGTGAGAGGCCCGCGTACCACAAAAAAAAAAATAATAAAATAAAATAGCTTTGACCTCTCAAATGCCCTGACAAGGTCCCTCACTTCAGGCCTCTTCAAATGTTTCCTCCTCCAATTATAACTGCATCTGCTGCTCTGCCCTCTAGCCCCCCACTTCCTTCTTCTTTTCTCTGCTACTCCTCCCGACCACAGGCAGTCAGCCTGGGACGTGGGGCAGATTACCTGGCTTCCCTTGGCCTCAGTTTCCTCACCCGTAAACTGGGGACAGCAACAGTACCCACCTGGTAGGTTCCTGTGTGATCAAACCAGTCATGTGTAAAATGCTCAGGACAGTGTCGGGTGCTCAGTAGATGCCACAAAGGGGTTGTGTTGTTACTTCTCCTGCACACATACTGGTACAAAACCAGAGATTCCAGGAGGGTGTGACCTTTGTTCTCTGCTAATTCCCAGTACCTCGGGCCACAATAGCATCTCACTCCTCAGGAAATAGCTGGTAAGTGAGTATATAAGGAACCCCATGTAGAGTACAAATAAAATCAGTGCCCTGGTTTATAAATTCTCTCACAGAGAAGAAAGTTTTGGTGCTGAGGATTTAAAAAAAAAAAAAAAAAAAGGTACGATTTGGTGTTTTAGACATTGGGAAGATGTTTTTTATTTTTTGTTTCTGGAAGGTGGATGTTCTAAGCAAAGGAGACAAGAATCCGGAGGCATCGCATACATCAAAATACCGAGGGGTCTGCCTGGAAAGTAAGCTGAGCCCAAATCCAGGTCACAAGGGCCAAAAGTTTATAGTGCCTCTGGAAAACATCTCCCCTCACAAGAGCTGCTCCCGGGACAAGAGATTTGGTGGAGAGAGTTCAGCTGGTTGTGGTACACCTGCCCTTCTCCTTCTGAAATACCGCCCAGGACAGTAGTAAGTTAACTGGCACAGTGCTCTGCACGGGCCGCACAGCTGGCTGCAGCCTTTGAGCTGAGAGGGCTCCAGTGAGCACAGAAAAGAGCCTCGCTTTGCAATCAGGTTGAATGTTTTCCCTAACTGCTGAAAGTCCCGTCCTCTCCAGGCCTTGTTAAACTATCCTACGAGAGAGGCTGGAACACTGCCTGGAGTTACAGACCTAATACAGATAAACAGGCCATTTTAAAGAAAGTACTCCAAAAGTAAAGGAGCTGTTACAGTGGAGGATTCCTGGACTGAATGTCAATACTAAGACATAGTATGAGCGTGTTTCGTGTTTGGTAATTGCAATCATTGTCGATTCTGTTGTGGTCATCCATTTACAATGCTTGGTGTCAGTTTATTTATCTCTTGTAAAAATAAAATACAGTGTGTGTGTGTGAGTTGTGACAAAAAAAAGACCATCAAAGAAAACTCCAAAACCTCCGTCGTTTGTCACTAATTTTGAAACAGAGAGGCTATTAGTTCAATTCACTATTGATAATGTACTATTAACAGCAATATTCAATTCCAATTTATTTTCACATTTAAGATTTTATTAATAAGATTATAAGCACATCAAATAAAACTGAAGAAAACTATTCCAATATGTGAGTCCACAAAACCCCTGAGACTTAAACTAAGTGGATTTATTTAGCCTAGTAGAAAAGTAAAAATACTAGGCAAAGCGAATTGCAGAAAACCTGTGATGCATTTCTGCCTACCCTAATGGAAAGGCCTGCAGCTGAAAATGGCTAATGGTTCAAGGGGAATAATAACTGAATAGCTGGTCCCCGTTCTTTTATTTTTCCCCACTATTCTAATTTTATAACTCAAAATTTCTAAATTGCTCCTTGAGCTGACAGTAGAATGAAGAGATTTGGCCAGTTCCATTGACTGAGCTTTTAAATATTTAATAAATGATATTTTAAATATTTCATCACATTCAATTGGCATTACAAAACATTTATGGAAACAAATGACTGACGTTCCTGTAATCATCCAAAAACAGTCATAAAGAAAGACATGAGACTACAGGCCATAAGTCTAGGAGCAGGTCACCCATGTTCAGAGTCTTTACCCAATTCATTTCATTACATTCTAGATCATAAAAAAGCCAACTAAGTTTTGAATGGCATAGCATTAACCAAAATCACAGAATAGCAAGGCTAAACAATATGATCATCTCAGTAGATGCAGACAAAGCTTTTGATAAAATTCAACACCCATTTATGATAAAAACTCTCCAGAGGGCTTCCCTGGTGGTGCAGTGGTTAAGAATCCACCTGCCAATGCAGGGGACACGGGTTCAAGCCCTGGTCCGGGAAGATCCCACATACCGCAGAGCAACTAAGCCCGTGTACAACTACTGAGCCTGCGCTCTAGAGCCTGTGAGCCACAACTACTGATCCTGCGTGCCACAACTACTGAAGCCCACACGCCTAGAGCCCGTGCTCCACAACAAAAGAAGCCACCGCAATGAAGCCTGTGCACCGCAACAAAGAGTAGCCCCCACTCACAACTAGAGAAAGCCCACGCACAGCCAAAAATAAATAAAAAAAGAAAAACACCTCTCCAGAAAGTGGGCACAGAGGGAACCTACCGCCACATAATAAAGGCCATATATGACAAACCCACAGCAAACATCATACTCAATGTTGAAAAACTGAAAGCATTTCCACTAAGATCAGGAACAAGACAAGGATGTCCACTCTCGCCACTCTTATTGTATTGGAAGTCCTAGCCACGGCAATCAGAGAAGAAAAAGAAATAAAAGGAATCCAAATTGGAAAAGAAGTAACACTGTCACTGTTTGCAGATGACATGATACTATACATAGAAAATCCTGAAGACGCTCCCAGAAAACTACTAGAGCTCATCAATGAATTTGGTAAGTTGCTGGATACAAAATTAATACACAGAAATCTGTTGCATTTCTATACACTAACAACAAAAGAACAGAAAGAGAAATTAAGGACATACTCCCATCTACCACTGCATCAAAAGAATAAAATACCTAGGAATAACCTACCTAAGGAGGCAAAAGACCTGTACTCAGAAAACTAAAAGACACTGATGAAAGAAACTGAAGATGACACAAACAAGATGGAGAGACATACCATGTTCTTGGATTGGAGGATTCAATATGGACAAAATGACTCTACTATCCAAGGCAGTCTACAGATTCAATGCATCCCTATCAAATTAACAAGGTTAGCAATCAACCCTATAAATGTAGGCTATACCTGGGGAACACACCTATCATTTTAGGACACGGCTAGTTTCGGTGGCTGTGGTAGACTTTAATCATTAGAAGTTGCCACCAATTTAAAAATCAAAATAAAAAGAATATAAGAGTCAATTTCAGGATTAACTTGAAATATAAAACTTTCATTCTCCCTAAGTACATCCCAACTCTCTGGACTAAAGAGAGGATGGCCCCTTACCCAGGACACACAAATCACAGACTCAGGCAAGGTGGTTCCAAAGCCTGTGTGCAGTGGCCTTGACATCAATCCAGTTTGCCCCTCCGCATTCCAGAACACTTAGCTTGGTCATATCGGGCCAATATTGATATCATAATAAATAATGACAGGTGACTTAGTTTTAAGGGATTATAGGCATTTTGCTGGTATATCTTAGATGCTGTTCCATGTTTTGTTTGCAGATTCAGTGTTTAACCTCAATCTGCAATTAAGGAACACTGACACTAGGTGGCGACAGGTGCCTCCGAGTCCATGCTGCAAATTACCAGGCTTCGATTAAAAATCCAGCTCTTTACTTACCAAAGGAGCAGAATGTAATCTGAGTCAGCAGGCCCTTTGTTAAAGATGGTATGCATAGAAAAGTGTCTTAAATTATATGCGTATAAAATCTCCAGCCGATTTTTTTCTCGAAAACTATAATAAAATATTCATAGGGCCCAAAGCAAAATATAAAAAAGCATACATTCTCTGGACTCCTCTCAGTACTGTCCCGGTTGAATACTCTTATTTAGATCTGACCCATCCCTGATTCTTCAAAGCAGCTTAACATCAAAGGTCCTTTCAGCTTCACATCACCACTGACTTGGAGTTTGTTCCAAGAGATCTTCCCTGAACACCTGCTACGCATAAGCACACGGCAAGGTGCTGGGCTCTCGGGAATCGTGGCACAATCTCTGGAGAACACAATCATGTCAAAGACCGTCTACATTCTAAATGATGTGGCTACAAACTAAGGGGTTATGAGGTTGGTGCCAGGAACTTCATCATCAGCAGGGACCAAGATGACCAAGGAGCCACCATCCCAAATGTGGCCACGCCCCTTTGCTAGAGGGAAGAGAGAGCTCTGGAGGGTCTCCCGGTGGGAGCTGAACCTTCCACCCAAAAGGGACACAAGTCACTTTTGCTCCTAATTCATGGCCAGAACTCGTCACACAGCCTCACCCAAATTCCCAGGGTGGGGAAGTGCCATTCTACTTGTCTGGAAAGAGAGCTGGAAATATCTGAGGTCAACTCTAGGGACTACCAAGAAGTACAAGTGGAGACAGCCCCAGGGACACCCCTAAAATGGTAAGTGAGGTTTCTCAGCTGTGAGGGAGTATTTTAAACAGAATAAGAATACATATAAGCGTTTCTTAAAAAGCTAAAAAGAGAGTTGCCATATGATCCGGCAATCCCACTCCTGGGCATATATCCGGAGAAAACTCTAATTTGAAAAGATACAGGCATATCAATGTTCACAGGGCCACTATTTACAATAGCCAAGACATGGAAGCAACCTAAATGTCCATGGATATGTGAATGGATAAAGAAGATGTGGTGTATATATACAATGGAATATTACTCAGCCATAAAAAAGAATGAAATCATGCCATTTGCAGCAACATAGATGAACCCAGAGATGATCATACTTAGTGAGGTAAGTCAGACAAAGACAAGTATCATATGCTATCGCTTATATGTGGAATCTTAAAAAATTATACAAATGAACTTATTTATAAAACAGAAATAGACTCACAGACAGAAAACAAACTTATGGTTACACCAAAGGGGAAAGAGGGGAGGGATAAATCAGGAGCTTGGGATTAACAGATACACACTACTATATATAAAATAGAGAAACAACAAGGGCCTACTATATAGCACAGGGAACTATATTCAATATCTTGTAATAACTTATAATGGAAAAGAATCTGAAAAAGAACATATATATATATATATATACACACACATACACACACACATATATATAACTGAATCACTTTGCTGTATACCTGAAACTAACACAACATTGTAAATTATACTTCGATTTAAAAATAGTTATAAAAAATACATATAAGGTAGAAAGGTAGAGAAAGATGTGGCTCATTCTGGGACTAGCAAGACTGCGATGAACGCATGGCTCTAAGCGTATAAGGAGGTACAGCTGGACGGGGGCTTGGTCTGTGATTTTAGGGTAACATGGGGAGCATCCCTCTTCTGTGCTACACCAATGAGCTCTCTCAATTCTTTAAGACAGTAAGAAGCTGTTAAAAGCTATAAACAATGTGGTCTGCAGAAAAGGCAGGAACTTTGGGATCAGACAGAACTTAGTTAACAAATAAATTCTGTTTCTCACTCCCTCTGTAACTAGGGGCAGATTATTTAACCATCCTGTACCTACTTCTTCATCCTAAGTGGGGGATGAGACCACCTTCCATAACCTTGTTTGGAGGATTATAAATGAGGTAAGCGAAGGGCCCACTCTATGCCTGGACACACGGGGCGTTCAACAACACTTGCTGATAAGTTAATCATAAGCAGTAGCTATGTTTTAGAAATAACTGCGAGGGCAGAAAGACCAGAGCTTAGGAGACTCAGGAGGTGTTTCCATGACGACCTCCCTCTCATCATCTTCCTGAATACAACCTACAGCAAAAGGAGATCCCTACAGCCTCAGACCCTGCGTTGGCCTCATTTTATCCCCTTATTTGGCAAAAGAAAAGAGAGAAGTAGCATTATACAGAGTGATACTGTTAAGTGTAAAACAAAAAGCAAACCAAAAACACCTGTCGATTTTTTTTTAACCAAAAAAGGAAACTTTTTAATCAAACCAAAGTTACACTGCATGAAATTTATACACAGCTCTCCTTTTCAGCTGAGGTTATTCCTGGTAATGGTTTTAGCTAATACAGCATTAGTTTCCTCTGACTTTGTAAAATATATTTTGTATTACTCTTAATTTTTTTCTAAAACTGAATACTTCCCTGGAGAAAACCACAATTTGAAAAGATACATGCACCCCAATGTTCACTGCAGCACTATTTACAACAGCCAGGACATGGAAGCAACCTAAATGCCCATCGACAGACGAATGGATAAAGAAGATGCAGTGTATATATACAATGGAATAGTACTCAGCCATAAAGAAAGAAACGAAATAATGCCATTTACAGCAACATGGATGGGCCCCAGAGACTGTCCATACTGAGTGAAGTAAGTCAAAGACAAATATCGTGTCTTTGACAAGAAATATCATGTCTTTGACATGATATTTGACATGTCTTTGACATGTACTTATATGTGGAATCTAAAAAAATGGTACAAATGAACTTATTTACAAAACAGAAATAGAGTCACAGATGTAAAAACAAACATGGTTACCGGGGTAAAATGGGGGAGGGGAATAAATTGGAAGGTTGGGATGGACATATACACACTACTATATATAAAATAGATAACTAATAAGGACCTGCTGTAGAGCACAGGGAACTCTACTCAATATTCTGTAATGACCTATGCGGGAAAAGAATTTTTAAAAGAGTGGAGACGTGTATAACTGATTCACTTTGCCGTACAACAGATACACAACAGCGTAAATCAACTGCACTCCAATAAAATATTTTTTAAATAAATAATTAAAACTGAACATGTCCAAAGAATCTCTAGACAAATTCTGTAAGCAGTCTTAAGGGCCTCTTCATCGCAATCCCAAATAAATTTAATGTCAAAGTGCTGGAAAAATCTATATGCGTTAGATATTGTTTAGATCAGTGTTTTCTCAACCTCAGCACCGCTGATATTCTGAGCCAGATACTTTTCAGGTGTGGCCCATTCTGTGCACTGCAGGATGGTTAGCAGAATCCCTGGCCTCTATCCACTAGATGCCAGTAGCACCTCCCCAGCTGTGACAACCAAAAATGTCTCCAGACTCTGCCAAGACTCCACTGGGGGCAAACACCCTCCCCAGCTGCCCTAGAGCCATTGACTTAGATCCACCACCTTAAGGAAAACCAAGGTTTTTCCACATTAAAATCATCTGAGGACTTCAAAAAGAATTTGAATTTTTTATAATTTGTGTATTACATCAATATGAAGTTCATTTTTAAAATAAAAATCACATTTCAGTGTAAAATAAATCCTTAAAAAATAAAAATAAAATAAATCCTTAAATTAAGCAAACGAACAACCTTTTTAATGGTACAGTGAAAACATTGCTTGTGTTTATTCACATTTCACCTACCATGAACATGCAGCCCTACGTGTTAAGCAGTGCCATTTTACGAGAGGAGGCTGGTGACCTGCCCATGATACCCGTAGTTCCACGTGTCAGGGAACAGGATGCGTGTCACTAGGCGAGACCAAATAGTAAGGAAGAGTGGAACAGGGAGGAGCCTGGGTGCCCTTCTCCCAAGTTCAAAATGCAACCGCCCTCCCCAGCTGCCCTAGGGCCACTGACTTAGATCCACCACCTTAAGGAAAACCAAGGTCTTCCACATTAAAATCATTTGAGGACTTCAAAAATAATCCGAATTATTTTTTATAGTTTGTGTATTTTATAATTTTATAACTTATGTGTATTACATCAATGTGAATGGGGGGAGCCAATGCAGATGGAAGCAAAGGAGAGACCTGATGGGGCGCCTGAGGAAAGACCACCTGCCTCAGGCTGGAGGTGACAGGAAGGGGAAAGAATGGAATCAGAGAAATCAGTAAAAGACGTCAGGACAAGATAAGAAACAGTAAATGGCTGAAGGGGCTGACCCAAGACTGTGGTTTGGTGTCTAGGCTTCCATAGCACATGGCTGATGGGACAGCTGTTCCCATCCTGGACTGACAGTTAAGGAGACGACAGCCTGGGGAGAATCCAGCAAAAGGTGCTTCTTTCTTTTCCCTTCCTTCTATCCACAGTCCATCCATCCATCATCCATCCTCCATCCATCCATCACCCACCCATCCACCATCCATCCATCCATCACCCATCTGTCCACCGTCCACCCATCCATCATCCTCCATCCACTGTCCATCCATCCACCGTCCATCCATCCATCATCCATCCATCATCCATCCATTCACCATCCATCCATCCATCATCCATCCATCCACCCACCGTCCATCCATCATCCATCCATCCACAGTCCATCCATCCATCATCCAGCCATGCACCGTCCATCCATCCATCCATCATCCCATCCATCCATCTCTAATGAGCCCCAGGTAGTCTTCTAAGTGCTGAGGAAATAATAGCGAAGAGAACACTCCCTGCCCCCCATACAGCTTATGTGATGGTTGACAAGTTTTAAGTACATGCTGCAAAAGAATTCATTCATAGGGAGCAAAATTACATTTTCTACAATTCCAACTTTTCCAAGCTTAAAGGGAGCCTTCTATTTATTCCTCCAAATTCCAAAATTTTTAAATTGTTGTAAAATACACAACTTAAAATTTACCATCTTAACCTTTATCAGTGTACCGCTCGATGGCATTAAGTACATTCACCTCCAGAACTGTTTTCATCCTGCAAAACTGGAACTCTGTCCCCACTGAACAATGATTCTGTACCCTTGTCATTCCAGCCCCAGCAAATACCAGTCTACTTTCTGTCTCTTATGAATCTGAATACTCTAGGGATCTCACATAATCGGGTATTTGTCCTTTTATGACTGATTTATTTCAATCAGCATAATGTCCTTGAGGTTCACTGATGTTATAGCATGTGTCAGAATTCCCTTCCTTTTTAAGGCTGAGTAATATTCCACTGTATGTATATACCACATTTTGTTTATCCATTCATCCATCAATGGGCACTTGGGGTGCTGCCATCTTTTGGCTCCTGTGAATAATGCTGTCATGAACATGTGTGTACATGTATCGAGACCCTGCTTTCAATTCTTCTGGCTACATACCCAGAAGTGGGATTGATGGATCATACATTAATTCTATTTTTAATTTTTTGAGGAACTGTCATCCTGTTTTCCATAGTGGCTGCATCATTTTACATTTCCCACCAGCAGTGCACAGGTTCCAATTTCTCCACATACTCACCAACACTTGTTACTTTCTGGGTTTTGATAGCAGCCATCCTAATGGGTGAGACGAAACAAGTTCTATATCATGTAATTTTATCTTTTTATATTATGTAAGATATAAAAGTAGACAGACTAGAATAATGAACCCCACGGAACCATGATTCAACCACTACAATTATCAACAAAGGGCCAATCTTGTTTGATTTATACACCCCCGTTCCTATCACCAATTTCAGATATTTTGACACATATCCCAGACATCATATAACTTCACCCCTCAATACTTCAACATACATCTCTAAAAGATGACTCTTTTGGAAACCAACCATAATGGCACTATCACCTAAAAATTCACAATAATTAGTATCATCAAATATCCAGTCAGGATTCATACTAATCTGTTTTGGTATATCAAATAATTTAACTCAATACATCTCTCTGTCTGTGATGTTTCATCATGAATTTGACTGCTATGAAAGAAAAAACTTTAAACCATTGATCACACTTAATCAATAAAGCTTTAATGGTTTCCACAACCTCCCAATTTTTGTTTCACCATTAAGTATATTTAAGTAGGTTTTTTTGTAGATGTTATCAGGTGAGATAGTTCCCCTCTATTCCTAACTTGCTGGAGTTTTTTACCATGAACGAGTGTTGGATTTTGTCAAATGCTATTTCTGCATTGATTCATATGATAATGATTTTTTTTAACCTGTTGATAAGGTGGATTACTGATTTTTTAATGCTGAAACAGCCTTGTGCACATAGCATAAATCCCATTTGGTCATGGTGTACAATTTTTTTTTTGTATTGATATACTGTTGGATTTGATTTCCTGATGTTGTACAGAGGAATTTTACTTTGTATTTGTTTATTGAGACTGTCATTAAAAAATTTTTTTTCATCAATATATTTCAATTTGCTTCTGTTCTGACCTGAAAATTCTACTGGCTTGAATATATCTAGTTCTGTAGATTCAACATCAAATACAACACTTATTTCCTGAGCACTGACTATGTGCCGGGCACTGTATATGCTCAATTTTACTCACCACTGAGACTGATTTCCTAAAAGATGTAGCTACACCATGGGGCAGGAGACAGCAACAGTCACAGTGCTGTTTTTGAGCAATCAGGGTGTGATGATCTCAAACGTGCTTTTGAAAAATTAGGGGAAAAAAAAAGCCAACTGGAATTTCTGATATTAAATCTGGCTTAAACATAGCATCCCCACACACCTAAGAGACAAATAACTGAAGGTGTGTTAGTAAAGAGGCAGGTCCTCCTAAAACAACATTCAGGACCTTTTCAGATCATGGACTCTTTTGAGAATCTAATGAAAGGCGCGAACCCCCTCCCAAGGTAAAAATGCGCAGACACACGTGGCACATGGCGGGAGGTTTTAGGGGCTTCATACGACTGCTGACACCAGTCCAGGTAAGAATCACTATTCCCAAACACAGTGAAATCTCTATCAGCTGACCCTCAGAAACCTGGCGTCTTCACCTAGCACCTTGATGTAACTGGAAATCAAAGTGTAAAACTACATTTCTTTTATGCTTGTGGTTCTCAAATTGTACTTGTATTTCAGTCTTCAGCAGCAATATCTTAATAGTTCGTGGAGGGCTTCCCTGGTGGCGCAGTGGTTAAGAGTCCGCCTGCCGATGCAGGGGACGTGGGTTCGTGCCCCGGTCCGGGAGGATCCCACATGCCATGGAGCGGCTGGGCCCGCGAGCCATGGCCACTGAGCCTGCGCGTCCGGGAAAAAAAAAAAAAAAAAAAGTTCACGGAGACTTCCCCACATGACCCCAGGAGAGAGCCAAGGAAGAAATACAAATTAGGAAAGACACTTGACGAATTTTTAAAGAAAGTAAAGGCTAGTGACACAGAGAGGCTGAAAGTAATAAAGAAGTTAATTTGAAGCTGAAATGATAGAGTATGCTTTGAATAATGGTGAAAAGCCCAAGTGATAAAGACAGAAGCCTTATGCTTTTATTGAGAATAATAAAAAAAAATAACTTCCAAGAGGGCTGCTTCCATCTTGTTCCCCTAATTAGTTTTATAGAAAAGCATCTTTGTTACACTAGTCAGAAGGTTACATAATTAAACCTTCTTACTTCACTGTTATGAGAAAGATGAAAAGGAAACTGGGTGGGTGGGTGGGCAGATGGATGGATAGGCAATAGAATAAGGATATCCTTCTTTAAACAAGTTCCAATGGGTCCACGAAGATCTACATGTACCATCCACAAACACAGTATAATAACCGATCCGAAGCCATTAAGGGAGGTATTTAGCATATTTTACTCACAATTATCAGGAAAATGTGAATATTTTAAAGCAGCCTCCAACAAATATTTTTTTAACATTTAAATAGGCTACCTAGGGACTTCCCTGATGGTCCAGTGGTTAAGACTCCACGCTTCCAATGCAGGGAGCACAGGTTCGATCCCCGGTCAGGGAGCTAATAAGATCCCACATGCCGCACAGCATGGCCAAATAAATAAATAAACATGAGGCTACCTACCCTTCAGTTGCCCATTATCTCATTTTTCTAGCACTCTGATTTTCATAGTAAGTTGGATTTAACTCTCCAAAGTAACAATATCACATTCACAGATTTTCTAGTAAGCAAATGGAAACACTTCCCTAACAAGAAGTGAAATCAATTACTTTTCTAATCAAATTCTGTTTTACTCAATATTGAGATTTACCCCATCACATGAACAGGCCAGGTACCAACCTAAAACATAACCCGCAGGTCTAACTATAGTAATGCCTGTGTTCCACTGTTGTCTCCTGAGCTTCATGGACAACTATCCCACATGCTGAGAGCCTCTCTTGAATGTCACAAACGTGACGCGGACAGCCACTCCAGCGTGGGAGCCTCGTGTTCAGTTGCAACACAATTTCCAACAGCAAAAGCTCTTGCCCGACTCCTCCAGAAGTTCCAGGTGATGGGCGAGATGCACAGGGCAGACAGTCCTCTAACTTCTGGGAGGTCAGGGGTCTCCTCAGTGTTTGCATTGGGAGGGGTCCAGGCGGAAGTGCTCTGGGCTCACAGGATTCCTCCAGGGTCCTGGTCATGAATACTCTGCAGCCCCTTGTGCGGGGAGCCCTGCCTTCAGCTGCAGCATCCCTGGGAATGGAGGAGGCACCTGGCCCGAGTCCCACAATACCCCACAGGTGGGCGGTCGGCAGGCTGACATCCCCAGGGAACCTGGGGATCTTCTCTGACCAGCGTGGTGGGTGCTCGGGTTAGGTTCAGGGGGCCCTATGAGCTTTTCTTTTTTCTTTTTTTTTTCTTTTTTTGCGGTACGCGGGCCTCTCACTCTTGTGGCCTCTCCCGTTGAGGAGCAGAGGCTCCGGACGCGCAGGCTCAGCGGCCATGGCTCACGGGCCCCAGCCGCTCCGCGGCAACGTGGGATCCTCCCGGACCGGGGCACGAACCCGCGTCCCCTGCATCGGCAGGCGGACTCTCAACCACTGCGCCACCAGGGGAGCACCCTATGAGCTTTTCTCATGCTCTGTTCCCTCTGGTGGTGACTATTCGTGCATGATTATTGAGATATCTCAGAATGCGGCTTTGTGACAGGAAGAAGAGGTGGGAAAACTGGAGGAACTTCTTAAAATTTGTATCCTAACAGATGAGGGGAGCTCAAACCACAGAGGGCAAGGAATACACTGACTTCACGCACCACAGCAGTGCTCCATAACCAGGGTGCGGGCCACATCTTCCAGACCTTGCCTCCTGGGCTGCACCCTGGAATCTGAGCCAGTCAGACTGACCTGGGGTTGGGCAGGTTTGGAACGGGACGTTCTCCAGGAGATTCTGCTGCACTCCCCAACAATGAACGAACGAATCACGTGAGGCTCATGAATAGAGGCATTCGGAGAGTTCTCTTTAAGAGAAACTGGGCAATTTCCACCTTTTGCTCTCTTAAATGCTTTCCTGCCCTCTGTACGCACCCCTACCCCACCTGATCCCCACCCCCAGAGAGCTATTTGGGGAGGCAGCTGTCTTTGGAATTCGCTCTTCTAGGATACTTACAACTGGTAGCACCTACTGGCCACTGGTTTTGTCTTAGCACAAGAGCCCTCCTTAAGCAAAAGCATCTCATGCGTGACTTAATCGCTGAGGCTGTAATATACAGCATTTTTCACAGGCAATGCCATGCAAAATTGTGAACTTTATCTTCAGGTCACTCCACTGCCTTTCTGCACACGCAGGGTTACCAACATACACACCTGCCTCGCTCCCCACCCCGCAGCCACCCCCGTCAGTGTGTGCTTCCAGATTTTCCTGGCCTCTTCATTTGTACCAAATCTAAACTCACCTGCTCCAACTTTCCACTTCCTCACAATCCTGCTAGGACTGGCCTGCTAGTCTGAGAAACTAATTTGAGTTGGGTGCAAACGAAGGATAATGACAAGATAGCCACACTTGCATGTGCCAAGGATTTCAATGATTTAATACAAAAGTAGAAACTAAGGTAAGAAACGCAGGCACCCTGCCAGCTGGGTGGAAGAAAATATTTTTGGAACAGAGCCCTTTAACACCTCTCAGTTCATATCTTAAGTGCATGGAAGTTATTCAGAGGACATATATTTTATGCAGTTTCCTACAGAATTAAATATACAGCATGACAGGAACAAATCTACTGCCAAACCACTGTTAGAGCATTTCAAGTTGGTGATTTGTACACATCCATTTTTCAATTAACGCTTACAACGCAAGTCAATCAGAAATCTAGTTATGCAAAAACGTACCTGTCATGATTTCCTTAAATTTCCTTTTTTTCTATGTTACCAGAAAATACAGGCCGGGTTTGCCCTTTTCTTTCTTCGTATCGTTATCACATTTGTCTTGAATTAAAATAGGACAGGGCGCTGTCCTGTAACATAATAGTCTGGTGGCGATTTCCAAGTTCTGTTGTGTTTTTTTAGTCTCCTGACCTTCATATACAATGGAAAACTTTATCATACATAGTTCAGAAAAGGCCACACAGTGTTCAAGACCTTCTGACATTCACTATCAATACAACATTCTTAACAGCTGTTACCCAAAGTACTGCATTAAGTTGACTAGAATTGCCTAAAAAACACAGCTGACCGCAAAAATATAAAAATCCCGTCCTTGCTCCCCGATTGTTTGCTCCTTTATTAACTTACGTTCCTACAATACCAACGATAACAAGATAAATGCTTTTCCATAGAATTCTTACCCTATTTAAAATAAATGTAAAGGTTTTGTGATCAACACAGAAAATGAAACAGCTCAATCTTATTTTTCCACCGAGTCTCTCAAGAAGCACATTTACACGAAGAAGAGCAGAATCGGGACTTCCCTGGCGGTCCAGCGGTTTAGACCCTGCACTCCCAGTGCAGGGGGCCCGGGTCTGAGCCCTGGTCAGGGAACAAGATCCCATGTGCCACAACTAAAAGATTCCGAGTGCCACGGCTAAGACCTGGCGCAGCGTAATAAATAAATAAAATAAATAAATGTTTTTTAAAAAAAAGAAGAGCAGAATCAATATAATGATGAGACATGAAGGAAGACGACAAGGACATAATTCCCCTAAGTTATTCTGGGTGTTTCAACCCCAGGACATTGAGAAAACTTATAGATAGAATTGCGGGGGTGGCGGGGGGGCGGGGGGGGAAGAATTTTGAGCCTACACTGTGGCTGACCTTGTTTTTTTTTTAATTTTTGGCCGTGCCACACGGCTTGTGGGATCCTAGTTCCCCGACCAGGGATCAAACCCAGGCCCCCTGCAGTGGAAGCGCGGAGTCCTAACCAGTGGCCCGCCAGGGAAGTCCCATACTATGGTTGATATTTAAGGAATCTGTGAAAGATGATAACCTGGTTCAAGAATGGGAAGAAGATGGACATTTTTAGCTATACTTCAATGAGTTTGGCATTGACCATGGACAAAATTCTAGATTGGTTTCTGTGCCTTTAGAGAAGGAAAGAAAAATCACAAAGAGCTGGTGACCTTATTCACAAGAACAAGGTATTAACATTTTCTCTTTTGAGAGGGTTATTAGGAAAGTCACAGGAAAGCTGGAAAAATAACATCGGCTTCTATTTCCAAAGTGCCTTGATAAAAACTTTCCTTACCAAGACCCATTTGAAACTCTAGCAATAGTGTATTAAACCTTGAAAAGGCATCTGAGGGGCCTCTCTTCATTTCCTTTTGAGTAGCAAGATGGAAACGGAATGGAAATAAAAGTGGGTGGATTTACAATGGCCATCCCAAAGGGTCACTGAATAATGCACCCAGGAAACCTGGACCAGACTCTTGGTCATCTTTCAAAGGCTCATTCTTGCTTGGTGCTCTTCATCCTTTATATCAAAGTTGAAAATCACAAGAAGCTAGAATGGACAGATAGAAACTGTGGAGTCAGGATTCAAAACTACCTGACAGCACGGGGAGGCGGGTCACATGCAGCAAGAAGTGTAATGAAGACGAACGTGAACACCTGCACCAGTGCAGAGCATCCGGTTAGGGTTCAGCACCAGAGCGGGGGGTCCTGGGGTTCAGGTTAATAAAGTCGGTGTGAGGGGGCAGCTGAGAAGCTTGGACAAGGGGTACTAGCTACATGCCACCCCAACTCTGCTCCTGTGTGTGGAACTCTATTAAGCCTTCTGCCCTGTCTGAAAGGTGGTGTCTATCTACACCATGGAGCACCCAAGGACAAAGAAACCAGGCAGGCTGGCAGAGAGATTTTGGAAATACATCACGTGAAGAACAAGTTGGTATATAAAATGTTGGTGTCGGGAGGGGAGGGGATGGTAACTCCCCTTGTGGGCGGGGATGCAAAACGGTTCAGCCACTGTTTGGTGGTTTCTCAATAAATTAAACAAAATTATCATATGACCCAATAATCCCACTCCTAGGTATAAACCCCTAAGAACTTAAAACAGGTACTCAAACAATTACCCATGTGTGCATATTCATAACAGTGCTATTCATGACAGCTAATAGGCGGAAACAATCCAAAATGTCCATCAACAGATGAATGGATAAACAAAATGTGGTATATACATATGATGGAATATTATTCACCCATAAAAAGGAATGAAGTACTGATACATGCTGCAATGGGGATGAACCTCAAAAACATTACGTTAAGTGTAAGAAGTCATACATAAAAGGTCTCATGAAATATTCAGAATAATTAAATCCACTTACATGAAATATTCACAATAATTAAATCCATAGAGACAGAAAGCAGAGGAGTGCCTGCCAGGGACTGTGGGGAGAGGTGAATGGGGAGTGACTGTTTAAAGGATGTAAGGTTTTCTACGGGGTGATGAAATGTTTTGGAACTACCCAGAGGTGGTGGCTACACAACACTGTGAATATACTATATGCCACTGAATTGCCTACACACTTTAAAATGTTATGTTGAGAATTCGCGGTTTCTGGTCCAGCATGTAAGGAGCTTAGAAGTCACCACTCTGGGGCTTCCCTGGCGGTGCAGTGGTTAAGAATCTGCCTGCCAATGCAGGGGACATGGATTTGATCCCTGGTCCGGGAAGATCCCACATGCCGCGGAGCAACTAAGCCCGTACGCCACAACCACTGAGCCTGCGCGCTAGAGCCCATGCGCCACAACTACTGAGCCCGTGTGCCACAACTGCTGAAGCCCACGCACCTAGAGCCCGTACTCTGCAACAAGAGAAGGCACCGCAACAAGAAGCCCACGCACCGCAACAAAGAGTAGCCCCCGCTCGCCGCAACTAGAGAAAGCCCACGCGCAGCAACAAAGACCCAATGCAGCCAAAAATAAAAATTTTTTAATGTTTAATATATTAAGAAAAAAAAGTCATCACTCCATGCTAACAAGGGAAAAGCTGAACTGAGACATCAACAACTCTTCTTAGATCCAGCAGAGAAGTGAGGTCCCAGGGCAAAACTGCTGCCCCCAAAATGGCAGAGACAGACAGCAGAGCTACAGAGAATCACAACTTACCAGAGCAGAGACCCATGGTCAGAACCCGCCAGGAAACCAGCGCCAGGGGAGGAAAATGCAAACTGTAAACTGATGAATGGCTGGAGGCTACCATGGACAACTCTGAGGGCTAAAACCTCCAGGGGGACCCAGTCATCCGGGGTCCCCCACACTTTTGTTTTACCTCCAGGAGCCCTGCCAGGTCCTTACAGTGAATATCAGGGGGAAAGTTCCCTTGTGCCTCCAGCAGGGGGAGGGGAAAAGGAACCATTCTGAAATAAGCCAGAGCATTCTGTTCTTCTCAACAGGTTAGCTATTTAACCAGAGCCTAACTAACCTGCTGGGGTTGTATCAGAGCCTAACCTACTTGGGGGAAGAGAAATACACAAATCCAGCCCACTCTAGCTATCCTGTCCCACTTAAGGATGGGAGGGGGCCTGAGAAGCCCTGGTGAAGTTCACAGACCAAGGGCACAGGTTCACTGAAAGACCAGAACCTAATCACAGGACTCTAGAACACTGACTCTCCCACAGCTTTACTGCTGTATCACTGAAGGCTGCTTTACCACAGTTCCTTCCACCCAGTACATCATGTCCACCTTTGCAACAAAAAATTACAAGGCAGGGGATCCCTGGCAGTCCAGTGGTTAGGACTCAGCGCTTTCATTGCCATGGCCTGGGTTCAATCCCTGGTTGGGGAAGTAAGATCCCACAAGCCACAAGGAAAAACAAACAAACAAAAAAATTACAAGGCATACCAAAAAGCAAAAACACACTTTTAAGAGACTGAACAAGCATCAGAACCAGAGTCACATGTGGTAGGAAAGCAGGAATTATCAGACCAGGAATTAAAAAACAAAACAAAACTGAAGCCCACGCACCTAGAGCCCGTACTCTGCAACAAGAGAAGGCACCGCAACAAGAAGCCCACGCACCGCAACAAAGAGTAGCCCCCGCTCGCCGCAACTAGAGAAAGCCCACGCGCAGCAACAAAGACCCAATGCAGCCAAAAATAAAAATTTTTTAATGTTTAATATATTAAGATGATTAATATGGTAAGAGCTTTAATGGAAAAACATGCAAGAACAGAGGGATAATGTAAACAGATGAAAGTTCTAAGAAAGAATAAAAAAGAAATGCTAGAGATCAAGAACTCTAACAGAAATGAAGAATGCCTCTGATGGGCTCATTAGCAGACAACACAGCTGAGGGAACACTCTTTGAGCCTGAGGATATGACAACAGAAACTACCAAAACTGAAAAGCAAAGAGAGAAGAGACTGAAAAACAAAACAAAACAAAAAACCCAGAACAGAAAATCCAAGAACTGTGGGAACTTGTACAACTACAAGAGGTATAACATATGCATAAATGGGAACACCTGAAGGAGAAGGAAGGAACAGAGCGAAGCAACAATGAAAGAACCTGCCCTCAAAGGAATGTCAGACACCAAACCACAGATCTAAGAAGCTCAGAGAACACCTACCAGGATAAATGCAAAACAAACCAACAAAAACTACACCTAGGCATATCATATTCAAACTGCAGAAAATCAAAGTTAAAGAAAAAATCTTGAAAGAAGCCAGAGTGGGGAAAAATACCTTACCTACCAAGGAGCAAATATAAGAATTACATCTGACTTCTCAGAACCCATACAAGCAAGGAGAGAACAAAGTGAAATATTTAAAGTGTTGAGAAAAAAAAAAAAAAAATGCCAGCCTAGAATTCTGTACCCTGCAAAATTATCCTTCAAAATTGAGGAAGAATTAAAGACTTTCTCAGACAAACAAAAATTGAGGGAATCTGTTGCGAGTAAGAAGGAAAATCATGTCAGAAACTCAGATCTACATAAAAAAGAGCACTGGAGTATGAATAAGTGAGGATAAAATATTTTTCTTATTTTTAGTTTTTCTTATTCTTAATTGATCTAACACAAGTTTGTTAAAAATAACAGCAACAATGTACTTGATACTGTATACTTATGTGCATATATATGTTCTTGAAGGCTTATGTATATAACTGACTCAATGACAACAATGATACAAGGGATAGGAGGGAAGAATCAGGAATATTTTGTCATTAAAACGTACTTGCCCTACCTGTGAAGCAGTAATAGTGTTATCTGAAAGTGGACTTAGATTAGTTGTAAATATCCAGTGGAAACTCTAGGGCAACCATGAAAAAAAGTACGAAAAAGAAGTATAATTGATATGCTAAGAAGAGAGAGAAAATGGAGTCATATAAATACTCATTACCACCACAAAAAAGGCAAAAAAAACATGGAAAACATAAAGAGGAACAAAGAGCAAGCGCAACAAACAGCAAACAGTAACAAGTATGATAGATATTAAACCGACTATATCAACAATCGCTTTAAACATCAAAAGTCTAAATAGACCAATTAAAAGAGATTGTAAGATTAGGGGAAAAAAAAAAAAACAAGACCCAACTATGTGTTTTCTACAAGAAACCCACTTTACATATAAAGACACATATAGATTAAAAGTAAAGGGATGCTTTCCGGACCTGGCTAAGGAGGAGGCGCCATCATGGGAGTTGACATCCGCCACAAGGACTAAAACGTTCAACGCAAGGAGCCCAAGAGCCAGGACGCCTACTTAAAGCTGTTGGTCAAGCTGTACAGGTTTCTGGCCAGACGAACCAACTTGACCTTCAATCAAGTTGTACTGAAGAGGTTGTTCACGAGCCACACCAACCGGGCACCTCTGTCCCCTTCCCAGATGATCTGGAAGATGAAGCTTCCTGGTTGCGAAGGCAAAACAACTGTGGTGGTGGGGACTACAGCCGATGATGTGCGTGTCCAGGAGGTGCCCAAACCGAAGGTGTGCTCTCTTCGAGTGAGCAGCTGCGCCCAGAGCCTCATCCTCACGGCCGGGGGCAAGATCCTCACCTTTGACCAGCTGGCCCTGGACTCCCCCAAGAGCTGTGGCACTGTCCTCCTCTCTGGTCCTCGCAAGGGCCGAGAGGTGTACAGGCATTTCGGCAAGGCCCCAGGAACCCCGCATAGACACACCAAACCCTACGTACGCTCCAAGGGCCAGAAGTTCGAGCACGCCAGAGGCCGACGGGCCAGCCATGGCTACAAGAACTAACCCCAGATCCTACCTTGTTATTAAAAAGATGTTGGATGCTTTAAAAAAAAAAAAAAAAAGTAAAGGGATGGAGACAGATATACTGTTAACACTAATTAAAAGAAAGTATTTGCAAAAGACACGTCTGATAAAGACTGTTATCCGAAATACACCAAAAAAACTCTTAAAACTCAACAATAAGAAAACAAACAATACAATGTTTTAAATGGGCAAAAGATGTGAACATACACCTCATCAATAAAGACATACAGACGGAAAGAAAGTAATGAAAAGATGTTCCACATCATATGTCATTAAGGAATTGCAAATTAAAACAACCATGATACCACCACACACCTATTAGAATGGCCAAATTCCAAAACACTGGTAACACCAAATGCAGGCAAGAATGTAAAACAACAAGAACTGTCATTCACTGCCAGAGGGAATGCAAAATGGTGCAGACACTTTGGAAGAGAGCTTGGCAGCTTCTTATAAAACGAAACATGTGCTTATCATGTGATCCAGCAATCGTGCTCCTTGGTATTTACCCAAATGAGTGGAAAACTTAGGTCCACACAAAAACCTGCACACGGATGTTTACAGCAGCTTTATCCATAACTGCCCCAAACCTGGAAGCAACCAAGACGTGCTTCAGTAGGTGAATGGACAAATAAACTGTGGTACATCCAGACAATGGAATATTACTCAGCACTAAACAGAAATGAGCTATCAAGCCATGAAAAGACATGGGGGAAACTTAAATGCATTACTGAGTGACAGAAGCCAATATGAAAAGGCTACATGCTGTACAATTCCAACTATAGGACGTTCTGGAAAAAAGCAAAACTAAGGATGGGACTTCCCTGGCGGTCCAGTGGTTAGGGCTCTGAGATTCCACTGTGGGAGGCACGGGTTCGATCCCTGGTTGGGAAAGTACATCCCACATGCATGCTGCAATTAAGAGTTCGCGTGCTGCAACTAAGGAGCTGGTGAGGCACAACTAAGGAGCCCACGTGCCTCAACTAAGATGCAGCGCAAATAAATAAATAAAAACTTTCTCTTAAAAAAAAAAAACCAAACTACGGAGACAGTAAAAGCATCAGTGGTCACTAGGAGTTCAAGGGGCTGGAGGGATGAACAGATGAGCACAGAAGATTTAGGGCAGTGAAATTACTTTGTATGATACTACAATGGTAGATACATGTCATTATACATTTGTCAAAAATCACAGAATGCACAACACTAAGAGTGAACCTTAAACTACGGACATTGACACTGTGTCAATGTTCCTCAATTGAAATAAACATACCCTGTGGTGCAGGATATTAATAATGGGGGAGGCTGCACACGTACGGGGACTGGGGTATAAGGAAACTCTCTGTACGATCCATTCAACTTTTCTATGAACCTAAAACTGTTCTAAAATATACAGTTTATTAATTTTTATTATTTTTTTGAAATGCAGTGGATTCTCGAAGCATCTTAGCATTTAATTAATTCTGTGCTTCTAAGTAGATCCATGTTCCCTAAACTTATGCACCAAGGCGTCCCTGCAAACGTACAGGGGAGACATAGGTTCTTTTAAATTTGAAGGCAACAAGCGATACTTTGAGTCTGTCAGGTACCAGACAAACTGCTGGTTCGAGGCAGTTCACAGCTCAACATTAGACTGCAATGCATTCCTTTTCATGGTGTCACAGCTTTGCTGAGTTTTTAGCAGTTGCTGTGACCCAAGGAAGTGGCCTGTGAAAATCAACACGGAACAGAAAAGAGGGCATCCACGTCCGACCTGACTTCAAGCTTTGAGAAGTCGTTGCTGTGCTCAACAGGAGCTCATATCCCATGAGTAAGTTCCTGTGATTATTTTAAGATGAATTAAAAGTATTATTATATTATTTTTTCTTTCAATTTCTTTGTGTTTTTTAAACAGCTACTAAGTTATTAGGATATAAATCTTAAGATGTTAGGATATAAATATTAAGCTGTTTGGACCTAAGGAGTTAATTAAACAGAATTGCTGGGCATGTCTTTTTAGCCTGAAGGCTCTGTGAAAAGGTTACTGATGCACCCAAGGTACTGTGAACAAAGAAAGGTCAAGAAGCTCTGGAGCAGACAATGAATAGAGATACATTCAGGTTGTGAGTTAAGGCTAAAAGGGAAGGGTTCCAGACTCAAACATTCAGGCAGAAGAGACTTTCTGGCTCAACTGAAGGCTAATGAGATGCAGTAATTCACTTAGGTTGGGTCAATACTGAAGAAGGCTGACTTCGTTTATTTCATATCAAATGCTATTCAGGTTGGAGTTCAGGGTGACAAAAACCTCTAGGCTTATCTGCAAGGCCACTGTTAACTCTCCACGTGGCACACTTGTTATACATTCTCTTTGCGTCCATTAAAATATAACCATAAAAGTTTATTAATTTTTTAAAATGCTATGTTCATTTTATCCTATGGGAATTTCACCTCAAGTTTTAAAAGGGGAGGGGAGAGTTCTATGGATTTGAGTTAATAAAACAGCAAACACATAAGGTATACTCTAGTGTTCTAAACACTGACAAAATCTGTTTAATCTTATAGGGTTAAACGTATAAGGGTTAAACATATAAACACCAACAGGCTCCTTAATCTCTGTGTGCCTGAGCTTCTTCCTCTGTAAAAGGCAAATAAGGGAACAGCAGAGCTGGGACGTGAACGAGAGTTGGCTAGAGAATCCACGTTCTTCGCCATTCCACGACACTCCTAGGGTGCCAGCGCTTATTCTGTGGGGATCCAGAGGCAGAACCAACACCAAGGTCTTTCTGACAATGAAGGCTGCCCTCCAAAATGGAAGGAGTTCCCCGATTAGATGAGTTCCAGCGGGGACTGGTCAACTGATGTCAGTGCTCAGACAGAGAGGATCACATCCAAAGCTGCACGAGATCATTTCTAAAGCTCTTGTCAAATCCGAAACTGATTCCAGCACAGTGTGCAGATTTCTGAGACATTTGCATAAAAAAGTGATACAAAACTTAAAAATGTAACTTTGTCAATACAATGTACCCTTTCTTCAGAATTTTTAAAACTCTACTCCAACTTTATCATCTACCCTGACTCAACTGCACTTGAAAGGTTCATAACAAATCACCCAAATTTATGCTTTCTGAATATTATTTATTATAGAAAGAAACAGGGTTAAAGATACTCTTGGCTGGTCTCCACTATGTTTCCTACTTTTCACATTCTGAGCTATAAAAATATACTGACAATAACAATAACAACTTCACTTGTTTCCTCTATGGTAAAATGGGTTGATTAAACGAAATGAAATTAGATTTCTAAAATACCTTCCTTTCTAGAATTCTAGCCATATTAATGCAGAAACTGACTTTTTAAGCTGGACTAGGAGATTTTTTTAAATTTAGTGGTTTAAAAGTACTGAACGTTCTAATGCAATGATAGTCAGGTAACCAGACATTATTTAAGTGGGAAGACAAATTGCCGGATTTTAAAAGTAAAGGACTTTATCATAAAAGGGGAGGCGACCTCTCAAGAGGAAACCGAATTGATGGAATGTAGTCTAGCTGAGAACTAGCTCCCTGGTCACCAAGGGAAATGCAAAAACAAACAAACCACCATTCCCCACCAAGACAAACAGGACACGTACATGCCCATGCACAACTTACTCCAGATTCTGAGAAAACACCAAAAGATTTTTCAGGAAAATAAATCAGACTTCTTCTATTGTGGTAGTTATAAAAAACATTTTTACCATAAAATCAGCCACTTAAAGGTCTCAAAAGGGCCATAATGTGAGGAAAAACAAAGATAGTAATCTCTTTTTTTAAGTATTGAATTTTCTTTTAAAAGACATTTTTTTCCCTGATCTCATCCTACAGAATATACTAATGAGTAATTGTACACTACCAAAGAAAAAGCCCAAATAAATCTGATTTTAACATCTACTTATACTTTGTCACCTATTCTTGCCTTTTCCCTCATTAAAAACGTGTCCTACAGTGAAATTAAAAAGAAAACCAACATAATAATCCACAGGCACACAAGATGCTGATTCAATACTGACTGCCCACTCATAAGAGTCCCTCACTGGCTGTGGAATGTGCTGCACACAATAGGCAAATCCAGGTCTATAATGAGGGCTGTAACTCCAATCCCATCTTCCGCACTCAAGAAAGCAAGTGACAACGTAAGTAAGAGACAGGATTTAGGAATAAGTGAATTAACTCTCATTACTCTCTTTTTTTAAGTACATCATTTGCAAGCTTTGCTTTGCTGCTTCAAGTATTATTTAGAAGGAAAATACTGTTGACATATTCCCCAACTGTATTTTGACATTGCCATCAACCACTGCCCTAGGGCAGCAGTTATCAGAATGTGGTCTGAAGACTCTTGCGGGGAGGGGGGGGGTCCCCAAGCCTTCCCTTTCCAGCTACATGTCTTTGTGAGCCCAGATTTTCTTCACCTACTTCAACCAATCATCAGGCAGCAACAGGTTGAACGCAGAATCCCACTGCCTGTGGTTAAGAATCCGCCTGCCAATGCAGGGGACACGGGTTCAATTCCTGGTCCAAGAAGATCCCACATGCCGCGGAGCAACTAAGCCCGTGCGCCACAACTACTGAGCCTGCGCTCTAGAGCCCGCGAGCCACAACTACTGAGCCCACGTGCTGCAACTACTGAAGCCCGGGCGCCTAGATCAGGTGCTCTGCAACAAGAGAAGCCACCGCAATGAGAAGCCTGTGCACCACAATGACGAGTAGCCCCCGCTCGCCACAATTACAGAAAAGCCCGTGCGCAGCAACGCAGACCCAACACAGCCCCCACCAAAAAAAAAAAAAAAAAAAAGAATCCCACTGCCTTCTCTTAAGCCCACATTAAGAGATAACAAAAATGTAAAGCAATGCCAGTCTTCTTACTAAATTGTTTTTTGTTTTGGAATATGCTGTTATCTTTAATCAAAAATATGTTGTTACCATCTAATGAGTTATTACTGCTACTTTAAGTAATTAAATATTTTAATAGGTTCTCAGTTTAATTTCTAATAGAGTAATATTGATAGACAAAACCCACATAAACACAAGCTCTTTGAGGTCCTCAGTAATTTCTGAGAGCATGGGGATCCTGAGTCTAAACAGTCTGGAAATCCTAAAGGACTAGTTAAATAGATCGCACTATATCCCTCTAATGGATTATTATACCCACCATACCCAGGACAAATGTTTAATGAATGACACTGAGAGAGTTGTGAAACACTCTGAATAAAATAAACTCATTTTGTTTAAAACTTTGGCTACGTAGGTAAATTTTTACAATGGGAAAAAAACCTAGAGATATGTACAAAAGACTAAGGATCTCAAAGGCAGTATTTTCGGTCATTTTAACTTTTTCTTTTTTGTACTAAATTGCATTACGGTGGGTGGGGGGACAGTCTGGAGCAGCGTCTCCCAAAGCGTGTCCTATGGAACACAAGTGCCACAACGCGCTCCAGGGAAGGGCCCATGGTCGACCTGGACAAATGCGGATTATACCCCTGCGCAGCGATTCTTCAACATGCATGACTGCGCTAAAGGTTCTGAGAAGTCCTACAGTAATGAAACCTGTTTAACAGCATTTCCCAAGCTTAGGTGAACAGACACCTTTTACCAAGTAACACCTATCCATGTAACATCCTTAAGAAGCACTGCCTTAGCAATCAACGTATCCTATATAACAGTTTGAAGAGGAAGCCCACAACTGATCCTTTATCCTTACTGTTAGAAATCACCATGTCACCATTATCTAGAAAGGATGACCTCTAGTAAATGACACCTACAAATCCAATTGAGAATTTGGGGGGTTATGTCAAATACATTTTTTTACATTTGCTTTAGTAAAATAATTCTACAAAGGTATAAATTTAATTCATATAGATTCTGGGACTTGAAAAATTCAAGGAAAGATTTTATTATTTATTTATTTATTTTGGCCATCTTAATTCCCCAACCAGGGATTGAACCTGCACCCCCTGCAGTGGAAGCACGGGGTCCTAACCACTGGAACGCCAGGAAAGTCCCAAGGAAAGGTTTTATTTACTTTTTAAAATTACTTATGTATTTGGCTGCAGCGGGTCTTAGCTGCAGCCTGCATGTGGGATCTAGTTCCCTGACCAGGGATCCAACTATGAGTCCCCTGCACTGGGAGTGTGGAGTCTTAACCACTGGACCACCAGGGAAGTCCCCCAAGGAAAGGTTTTATTTTTTCAAACGAACCCTACCATTACAATTCCATTCATTCATTCATTCATTTATGGCTGCACTGGGTCTTCACTGCTGCGTGCAAGCTTTCTCTAGTTGCGACGAGCAGGGGCCACTCTTTGTTGCAGTGCACTGGCTGCTCACTGCAGTGGCGTCTCTTGTTGCAGAGCACAGGCTCTAGGCACGCGGGCTTCAGCAGTTGTAGCAGGCAGGCTCAGTAGTTGTGGCTTGCAGGCTCTACAGCGCGGGCTCAGTAGTTGTGGCGCAGGGGCTTAGTTGCTCCGCAGCATGTGGGATCTTCCCGGACCAGGGCTCGAACCCGTGTCCCCTGCATTGGCAGGCGGATTCTTAACCACTGCGCCACCAGGGAAGCCCCGGAAAGGTTTTAAATAGCAATTCTTAAGTAAAATTTTCTTTGATGAAAAACATTCAGTACATCGGACCGTAAGTCATTCGTTTAAACGATGCACATCAGTGAGTATTCTCTTGAAGGGGCAACCTGCACATACAGGCAGTTCCTGGCGTGGCTGACACTCCGCCTGCTGAGGGCCTGCTACACCCCTGCCTCTCCTCCACCCCGGCCACCCCAGGCAGTGCTGCCACCTGGGTACCAGGGGGCTTGCTGGCCCGGGTCTCCTCTCTTCCGCTGCCTCTCTTTCGTTTTTGGGGTCGCAATGAACAGGCCTCACTCCCTCGGTTTCCTCGCACAGGCTGGGTCACTCAGATCATCGGGCTCGTAGTCCCTCGACCTTTCTCTTCCTGGAGGCTCCTCTTCATTCCACGCCTAAGCCAGCATGCCTCACACATTCTTTGAAGCTGCTCTACTACTCCAAGGCCTACTTACCACAAAATGGGAACCAGCATTTCGTTGGTTTATATAACGATTAATATTATAATGCTGTGTGTGGGCTGTGTTTTACTGCACATTTGCCTGATTTTCAACTCGTAATGGGTAAACTGGTTTCTGACCATCACTTTCGGAGCTTTAAGCAGTTTGTAACCATGTTTCCAGGGGAAAATATAACTTGAGTTCCAATCTGAATTCCTAATAGAGTGATATGAATTTGCCTTTTCAGGTCATCTGGGAATCAGAAATGGGTCCCAGGAAACAATACATCAAGACAAAGCCAGGTTAAGGCAGCTGAAGACAGCACAGAGCTGGGGTAGTCTCACCTGGGCTGAGCTCCCCTGACCCAGGCAACCCGAGCTCAGAGAAATAAAATGTA
Source organism: Phocoena sinus (assembly GCF_008692025.1). Lineage (NCBI taxonomy): Eukaryota > Metazoa > Chordata > Mammalia > Artiodactyla > Phocoenidae > Phocoena > Phocoena sinus. Next base: position 7,554,819 of record NC_045763.1, read on the forward strand.
CCTGAGCATTTCAGGAGACAAGATTTCAACCTGACCAGAACTAGACACGGACTGACTTTTGTTAGCCACCACTGGGGGGTTCCTCAGGTGCCAGGGTTCCACCACCGCCCACTGCACCAGCTTGCCTCAGTTTACCTGTCTGTACTTGGGTTTTCCAAAAGATAAGCAGGTACAGTCAGGACTGCTCTATTCCAAGGCAAAGCTTCTGCTCCAAATCCCCACCGGCTCTCCTATACCCCTGAGATGAGTTTCTAGATAAAGCAGAAACTTCAGGAAACCCTTTTAGCCTTCTCCCTTCAGGCTTAAACAACCGAAGCCTGGCCTGAGTGGCCCATGTTTGCTTTCTCATTGTCCCTGGTTCACTCTGTCCATCAGTACTGAAAACCACATAAGCATACACCATTTTCACAGAAAAAGAAAAAAGTGCAGTGAAGACATACTTGCCTTATGCATTACTTTTTAAAAGTAGCGATAAATATATCAAACCTTTCAATACTCAGAAAGGACTAATTCTAGAAAAAACAGGGTCAGCAAACTTTATTAACTGAATAAGCAAATATATTAATTACTGGCACTTATGACCTTTCTAAAACACTTCATCAAACAAGTATTAATGTTGCAGTTATTATTAATTGAAGTCACAATTGGGGGAGAGGCTATGTTACTAAATTATCCCACTGGTACATCTTCCTCTGATTAGAAAAGGTTTTAAAATGTCAGAGTTCACATAAAAAAGCATTTAATTCATTTTCCATTCTAGGCTTTGAATGTTTCTAAGATACAAATGGCTTCCCTTAATTAAGCAAGAGAAGGCTTCGTACACTTGGGCATGGACTTTTTGTTCGTTTGTTTTTTGCAGTACGCGGGCCTCTCACGGTTGTGGCCTCTCCCGTTGTGGAGCACAGGCTCCGGACGCGCAGGCTCAGCGGCCATGGCTCGCGGGCCCAGCCGCTCCGCGGCATGTGGGATCTTCCCGGACCGGGGCACGAACCCGCGCCCCCTGCATCGGCAGGCGGACTCTTAACCACTTCGCCACCAGGGAAGCCCGGGCATGGGCTTTTGAAAACCCCTGCCAAATGAAAAGTGCTCTATTCAGGAATCATGTGCAGATATTAATGGATATTTACAAACAACTCAGAAGCAAGATCAGGAACGTCGCCAACTTGGGGCTTTATAATTCAGGCTGAGGGATTATCAAGGGACCCTACCATTAACACAGCACTAGCAGATGAGGCGCTCAAAGGCCGAGAATGGCTGCTGCCTACCTTACAGTCCTCCCACCTTTCTTCATGACTGTGGCCCAAAGTGAGAGCGGCCTGGGGAGAAAATTAAATTCAGGCCAGTGCATTTTGCTACTTACTAGCTCCTCTGATAAACACGTGAAACGCGTGGCAAAAAGAAAGATTAGGGATTACCCAAGAATTTTAATTATTTCTGTTATCCTTGTTACTAATTCCACGAGTAATAGGAAACTGGCATGAATCAGTCAAGGCTCTTTAAAGGTAAATATAATCTGCTTGACGGAAAGGCTTTAATCCCCCAAGTCAAAAGCTACCCTGTTCCTCAATTAGCCTCTACCTCCCATGTGCTCGCATTGTCTATTGTGAACTGCGTATGCTCTGTCCTTCGCCAGGTGCTGGGGGACAGAGCAGAGTGTGCAGTCTCCACCCCGAGGCCACCAGTGAATAAGTCTTGCAGTGGCGGGAGGGGGATACATCAGTGGGGAGGTGCCGCTGAGGAGGGCTGGGCCTCAGCTGCTTCATCTGAGAGGTGCCCAGAGGACCCAGGGCTCTGGCTAAAACCTCAGAGTCAGGCCCACATTCTATTAATACTCTGGCCACATTAAGTCTATCAAGACTCAGGACCAGTTTCCTGGGTGTGCCGGGCCCCATGCCTGCTTTAACGCCCTGCTGCCATCTTGAAATTCCTAATAATTTTTGAACAAAGGAGCCCCACACTTTGACTACGCAGCTGGTCCTATCAATATTCATCATTAACTACGTCTGAGATACACAAAATGAAATGTGACTGGATTCTGCATTTCAGATGGAATAAATTTTGCTCTTTAAAAGTCACTTATCAGACAACCTCATACAAATCACTCAAGTTTTACACTATCTACAATTTGAGTTTATGACCTTCAATTTTTTTTTTCTTGGTGGTCCTTAAAATGAAAGTGCTGTATTAATACTTTTAAGATTTAGGAAGAGCTCAGAATAAATATGTCTTCACTACACTTTAAGCAGGTATTAAAGATGACATTCATGTTTACTGTTTTAAAATTCACTTACAATCTAAAGACATTTCTAAGTGTTTTACACTATGAATTGAAGATTGGGTAAGTAACAAACGGTTTAATTAAAGAATAAATCAAAGGACCAGACAAACCAATTTACTTCAACAAAGTACTCTTTAGCCAATCAGTATTAACAAAAATGTAATGAATGAAGAAATGTCATTTTCTAAACTAGTCATAGTTTAAGAATTCTAGTGTTTCTTACAATTCCTTTCATAAAGTTAAGCCCTAGATATTCACTCTGCTGTGACTGGGGTGTCCCCCAATCACTGGGTCTGCAGCATTGTACTAGCTCATCCCTCAGACCACAGGCAGAAATCAGGGCCTGGGGGATGGATGCTTGGCCACAGACGCTCTCAGCCTTTCTTCAAGTGAGAGGTGACAAAAACAAAGAGCTGCATGGCTGGGTGCCTGCAAAGGTTTGAGGGATTGATAAGATTTAGTCCTAAGGAAAGCTGACTGAAGTCCCAAACAATGTTTTGAAGAAAACGGTTTCTTTGTGAGCTAGCAAGTGCCCAGGCTGAATGATCAATTGTCAGGGACGTGTGAAGAAACGTCTCTTTTACAGGGAAGGCTACTTAAGTGCAGAGGACAGACCTTTCAAAGCTCCTTTCAACTCAAAGTCTAATGTCCTGGGTAGAAATGATATGGGAGATAGGGGTGAAGGAAGGAGTTGGTTGGATGAAATGCCAATTTATCCCGAGAGCAGGAAAAAAAATCAGCAGCTTAGAAATGTCATAAGAAAACACTTAGACAACTGTGAAATATGTATCTAATTTAAAAGATGCTCCTGGGAGTGATTATGGAGGTCAAGAGTGAATGTAGAATGGTGCAGCCACTCTGGAAAACAGCTTGGTACCTCCTCAAAATGTTAAACATAGAGTTACAAGACTCAGCAATTCCACTCCAGTTATACACCCAAGAGAACTGAAAATGTACGTCCACACAAATCCATGTCCAAGAGGACTGAACATGTTCACAGCAGCATTATTCAGAGAGTCACGAAGTGGAAAACAACCCAAATGTCCGTCAACTGACGAATGGATATATAAAACGTGGTCTGTCCACACAGTATGGAATATTGTCTTAGTCTCTCTGGGCTCTGTAACAAAACACCATAGACTGGGTGGCTTATAAACAACAGAAATTTATTTCTCACAGTCCTGGAGGCTGGGAAACCCAAGATCAAGGTGCCAGCAGATGCAGTGCCTGGTGAGTGCCCATTTCCTGGTTCATAGCCATCTTCCCATTGTATCTGCCGGTGGCAGAAGAGGCAAGGGAGCTCTCTGGGGTCTCTTGCACAGGGCCACTGATCCCATTCGTGAGAGCTCCACCCTCATGACCTAATCACCTCCCCAAAGCCCCCACCTCAAAATACCATCACATTGGGGATTAGGTTTCAACATATGAATTCTGGAGGGACACAAACATTCAGTCTATAGCAAATATTATTCAGCTCTACGACGGAATGAGGCACTGACACCCACTACAACATGGATAAATCCTGAAAACATCATGCTAATTCAAAGAAGCTAGTCACAAAGGCCACATATTATAAGGATTCCGCTGATATGAAATGTCCAAAACAGGCAAATCCATAGAGATAGAAGGTAGATTAATGGTTGCCAGGGGGGAATGGGAAAAAGGGGAATTTGGAGTGATTGCTAAGCGATATGGGGTTTCTTTTGGGGGTGATGAAAATGTGCTGCAGTTAGATATTGGTGATGGGTGCACAACTCTGGGAATATACTAAAAGCACTGAACTGCATACTTTAAAAGGGTGAATTTTATGGTATGTGAATTATATTTCAATAAACCTGTTTTTCAAATTAAAAAAGACTGGATGCAGTAAAGTCTTCTTTTGCCCTAAAACTATAAGTTCCAGAAAGTACAGATCAAGGTAGACTTGAAGAGTAGCAGACTTGAGAGAACAGTTCTTGTCACGAGAGAATGAGACTGGTTCAAAACATATTCGTGGGCTTCCCTGGTGGCACAGTGATTAAGAAACCACCTGCCAATGCAGGGGACGCAGGTTCGAGCCCTGGTCCGGGAAGATCCCACATGCCGCGGAGCAACGAAGCCCGCGAGCCACAACTACTGAGCCCGCGAGCCACAACTACTGAAGCCCGCGTGCCTAGAGCCCGTGCTCTGCAACAAGAGAAGCCACCGCAATGAGAAGCCCGCGCACCACAACAAAGAGTAGCCCCCCACCCCGCAACTAGAGAAAGCCCACGCACAGCAATGAAGACCCAACGCAGCCAAAATAATAAAAAGTAAGATAAAATTCAGACATAACTGCTGCAAAGAAAAATTCCAGGAAAAAAAAAATTCATGCCCGACCAAAGGTAAAAAAGAAACACACGGTTCTTCTTCTACCATGCCACTGCATACTTCTCAATGGGGTTCTGGAATAGAAGGAAGTTAACTTTCAGATGTATCTTATTGGTTTTTAAGAAGTTCTAAATTCCATGACTTTGAAGTAATTGAATCTTTGCCTAGAACTTTAAAAATAAAAAAGCCTTAGCAACATATCTTGTGGAAGTTTTTAATCTAACATCATCCTACAGCTGAATGAGAAAATGAACAAAAAGCTCTCTAAAACATAGGGAAGAAAGGATCTATCAAATAGGGGACAACTGGATGCTGTGCCCCAACTCCTAGGTGGTGGTGACTCTATGGAAAAACGGGCACCTTGCATCAGGCTGACATGCAGGCAGGGCAGGACTGTCATAGTCTGAAGGTTCCTAACTCTGGCCTTTGCATAGCCTCTACTGGTGTCAAAATGTCACTTGTGAGGGTTTGGGGTTTTTTAAACAGTGCAAGAACATGACACTGCATAAATCATTTCCACCAACTTTGAGTCTACATTCTGGAGACAGAACAGCTCTACTAAAAATCTAATATCACAAATCAATACCTTAAATTTCAATTATAAAAGATAAATTTCTTAAGTACCTCTGCTCTTACCAAATCATGACCAAAGTATATTTTTAAGAACATAATGATCTAAAAACCTCAATTAATCAGAAGGGGTGAGAAATAAGACTCAATGATTTTCAGAATAACCAAATCTATTTTGTTTCAACTCCTATAAGCGAAAACTCTATCCAAAAAATTCCATTTTCCTATCTTAGAAAGCAGTAACGAAAAAAATTCAATCCTTTTCTTTCATGTCTTAAATATTTAATATCCCTCAGGTTCCGCATCTCAAATGTTAAGAATTGGCTGAGTAAGCTTAACCAAGTCCTAAAACTAGTATCATGGAATTATAGCATTTTCTAATTCCAATACAAAAATGTTATCACATTCCATTAAAAATTCATTTATTGGTCATATTCCTCATACCTAAAACTTAATTAACTGCTTTTTTTGGCTCAAAAATCAAATAGTACTGACCCAGATAATGTATGATATGAATGCCTAAAACTTCCTTTTTAAAAAGAATTTCTAGGAAACTGTTTGGTTTTATGTTTTTTTTTTCCTGAGAGTAGGCTGCAGCCAAAAGCTGGACTCCAGTTAACTGAGGGTTCCAGTTAATCGAGTCACAGCTCTTAAATCGGAATACATTCAGGATTATTAATATTTTATTATTTCTTTAGCAGTTATAGGTCTCGTGAAATAAATTTACTTTCAGCAATAAAAATGTTAAGTGTAATATTTAGGTCTACAATAAAATTATTTTTCCTCAAAGTTGCTTGTGAAACACAAGGTAAAAACTTAAGCTTTCCCAAAAAGCTGAGAATTACAGTTTTTTTGAAAAATGAACTCGAAGTGGTAGCCACAGAGCTATAGCCGTCAAAGGCTGATACAGACTTTTATGATCTAATACTCCAATGCTGCAATCAACATAATGAATCCTTGAAAAATTACCTACTAATGAAGTCTTATATCCGTGTTGTAGAATTCAAGTTCCTTTATACTCTCTCTGTAATGCTTTTCTCAGTACGTAACACTTATCTGTCAGGTAAAAATTAGGATGTAAAGACACTACGTTCAGGGACTTCCCTGGTGGCGCAGTGGTTGAGAGTCCGCCTGCCGATGCAGGGGACACAGGTTCGTGCCCCGCTCCGGGAAGATCCCACATGCCGCGGAGCGGCTGCGCCCGTGAGCCATGGCCGCTGAACCTGCGCGTCCGGAGCCTGTGCTCCGCGACGGGAGGGGCCACAGCAGTGAGAGGCCCGCGTACCGCAAAAAAAAAAAAAAAAAAAAAAAGACACTACGTTCATTCACAAAACACTGAGTGCCTACTGTGTGCGGATACATATGTGAACAACACAGACCAAAATACCCTTCCACTTTGGGGCATATGTTCCAGTGAGGGGAGACAGGCAATAAACAGAATAAGTAAGTAACAGAGCGTGTCAGAATGCGGTAAGTGCTATGGAGAAAAGAAAAAGTGAAGCAGGGGAGGGAGGATTCAGGGGTTCCGAGAGATGAAATTTCAACCAGGATGGTGAGGAGAGGCTCCACTGAGAAGTCTGTGCGCAAACAGAAAAGTAACAGTGAATGTTATCTATTGGTTTTGAAACGCATTACAAGATTGCATTTATTTTAATTTAATATTCATATAAGCTTTCTATTTTCTCTATTTCAGTTTTCTATTTCCCAATCACTGACGGACTGGAGAGAAGGAAGGCAGTATAGGGCATGCCAAGGAAATTTCTCCTAATGTTTTGGTTTACTTGATTTTTTTTTGAGAACTACAGCTACAATTAAAGTGAAATTTAGGGTTCTCCATAAAACAACGAATTAATAGTCACAATGGAATTTATATTACAAAACCTCACATTCTCTCCTTGTTTATACGTTATCTTTCCCCCATTACTGAATGAACAGCAGTTACTAATGTCACACTGTTTTGCAGGATTAAAAATTCAGGTATCAGTTGAAATGATCACCTTTTACAATTAGCCCACAGAAAGTGTCCCCACAAGCTGCCTATTTAAATACAAAATTTATTTGTAACATCTCAAAATGAAATCGTTTTATTAGCATTTCATGGAACATTCATGAGACGTTTTTCTAACCTGCAAGCTGGAAAAAAAACAACAAATACAATAGAATAACTGATGTTTAAAATGTTTTTATTTGGAAGACTAAGATTCTTAAGCATTATAAATGCACCAAGAAAAGCTTAGAGAAAGTTAGCAAATTACAAAGGACTCAAGCCCTCAACACGTCTTTCACATAAGATTTCTGTTAGTCCGCCATAATGAAGACATTTGATAGCTGAAATCTTCAATAATGCTAATGGGCTAATTAATTAGCCCATTTGCTAATTCAATAATGAACACCAAATGCAGGTGAATGGACAAACTTAAGAAAATGTGGATTTTAACAAGAAATATTATCACTGACTAAACTAAATATACTTGAACTGTTCCCAAAATACCCAATCCAAGCACATATTTTTAAGCTGTGTGGGTTTTCCCCAAGAGAAGCAAACTTTGACATTTTTTCTTGGATCTATTAGACTTAGAGACCTCCATCCCACATCTGGAAAGAACATTTCAAACTTACCTTGATGTAAAATCAAACTGAGAACAATTAGCTACTTAGTGACTGAGACCTGAATTTGACAGTCAAAAGAATGTAGGAAATGAAATAAATGAAAGAAGTATTCAAAGTTTATCATCCTGGATGTGAAGAAAGGAACATACAACAAAACATGCACTTGCCTCTCCTGCCCCTTAATTTGTGAACACCATACCTCTCTTGATATGTCATGCCCAGAAAGAGAAAATGATAATTATTGTAAAAGCTTTGCTAAATTGAAATATGACCATTTCATTCGGCCTTCCATCAACCCTCCCCCTCTCTCAAAATTTCTGATTTAAAAAATCAGAAGGATAGATCCAAAGCACACCTAGATTACTTTGCTCCAAGGCCGAGGAAAATGTTTATGATTCCAAGATCCACTCGGAAGCACATATCTGCAATGCGTAAGCTTTTCGTTGGCAAGATCAGTCAATATCAGAAAGCGTGTAACGCTGAAAAGGTTAAGCGGTTGAAGGTTAAAACGACAACAAAACAATCGATTCACTAAGTAATATGTTTTGGCCAAGTAACCATAAAATAATTTCGGCCCTAAGGAATCAAAGAGGGGTTTCTCGTTTTTGCACGACCTAAATTACTGTCCGAAAAACTGCACCAAGGCGTCGGGGGTGGAGGAGAGGAAGATTTCTGACACCGGGTGAGACGACGGTCGTAAACCTCATCACAATTTCACCTTTGGGTGAAAAGGTGGGAGGGGAGCCAGAAGTTTCAGCCTCGGCTCGTTCGAAAACACGTTTAAAAGACCCTGGAAGGAGGCGGAAAAGGGCGCAGACGCCGCGTCCGCGGTAGAGCAGCAGCAGATAATCGGGATCTGGGGAAAGGATGCGGAGAAGTGGGCTCTTATGTAAGCACACACCAAAAATTGTGCGTGCAAACCCGGCCTGATGCACATCTCGGCACACAACACACGTACCCGGTATCTCACCCCAGGGATGCCTCCCCAGCCTGCGGGCGCTGCCGAGGAAGACTGACCGACGCTTCGGCCCTTCTGCACGTCCCCCCAGATCCGCGCAGCCACCAACCCGGCGCGGGTGCGATGGAGGCGGCCAGCTTCCCCCCGGCGCCTGCAGCGCGCGCCCACAGCCTCTTGCGCCGCGACCCAGAGCCGCGCGCCGGGCCCCGAACCCCGCGTCCCGACCCGGCTCCCGGCGCTCAGCCCCCGCGTCCCTACCCGGCCCCGACGCTTACCTCGCGCGGCCCAGACCCCGCCGCCGCACAGCAGCCCGGCCAGCAGCAGCCAGGCGGCCGGGGCCAGCGCGGGAGCAGGGCGGCGCAGCATCGCTCCGGCTCCCGGCGCCGCGGCCCGCCCGAGGCGGGAGCGGCAGGGACGCGCGCGGGGCGCCGAGCGGGGCTCTCGTGGCCCGAGGCCGGCTACTTGGCGCTGCGGCGAGCACCGGGGTCCGAGGAGGCGCCGCCGCCGTGACGCTGGGCCGCGCGCTCGGGCCGCGGGCGCCCTCCCCTCGGTGCAGGCAGCGCTTCGCTGGAGGCAGAGGCAGCAACTAAGATGGCGGCGGCGCTCTCTCTCGGGTCCGGCGAGGGTACCCGGCCGGGGGCGGGGTGGCGGCGGGAGGGGCGGGGAGGGGAGCGACGGCGAGGCGCGCGCGCGGCGCCCCGGGGAGCGCGCGGGGCGTGGGGTGGGGGCGGGGCGCGCGGGCCTACGGACCCGCCGGCGGGGCCTGGAGCGCGCGCCCGCGGGGCCGCGCCGGGGATTTGGGCCCGAGAGAGGCTGGGAGAGGACCCGGGGGCTGCACCCCCCTGTTAGCTGCCGCAGCCGAGAGCATCAACTCCTCATCCCCACGCGCGCTCACAGGCCCCGGAGCCGAGCGAGAGCTACCCTGGGGCCCGTGCCTCCCCTTTCTCCCCTTCCCAACCCCACCCCAAGCCAGCAGACCCCGCTGGAGGGTGCAGCCCAGGGCCGCTGAGCGCCAACACCCTGCGCCACTTCGAGCAAGTCACGTCGCCTCCCAGAACCTCGGTGCCCTCTTCTGCCAAGTGGCGGTGATGAGAGGGAGCTTGCGGGGTCGTGAAAGGTATTCAAGGAGACGAGGTCAGCGAAACGCGCTTTGTAAACAATCAAGGGCTGCGCAGCACGTGCTGCAGTGGTTCCAGCGCTGGGAGGGAGCTTGCTTGTTCCAAGTCCGTCCTGAATTTGTAACTCAGGATTCCTCCATTTGCTGAAGAAATCCGTCTGTGGCTTTTTAAAGGCGGGTTGTGCAGGTGACCCTTTCTAGATCTTAGTGTGATGCTAACGGTCCCTTAGAAATGCAGAAATCCAAATGGATGAAGAAGAGTCCCTTCAGGGCTCTTGGGTCCTTCTCTTTTCTTCCTGTCCTGGGGTCCCTACCTCCCCCCGACCCCTGGGGGCGCCTCACACTAGAGGAAAGGACCAGGACAGTCATGGATGGTCTCCTGAGTGCCAGGTACTGTGCCCTATGAGCCGACTTTATTGGCTTCATTTTGCAGAGAAGGAAACTAAGGCGAAATGACTTCCCTAGTTGAAACAAATACTGTAAAAAGATCAGCCCTCAAGGACAGGGCTGGCATTAAGGAGACACCCACAGCAAAGGTTAAACGATAAAATGTTAATTATTCAAGACTCTGCTGGAAGAGCTATCAAAGATGATTCACCGCACAGTGATTGCCCTTGGCCCGGTTGTCTGAGAGGGTCTGACAGGCTGGTGGGCTTTGTGGAGACGGCTTTGTCGAGACTAGCTTGGGATGGGGTGAAGGAGGGTGGGCAGGCAGCCTGGGGGGCTGGGAGGAGAATGAGTCACTCAGTTTGTGGAGAGCAGAGGACTTATTTAGGAGAGTGGTGGGTGAAGAGCCCAGAAAGGTAGATCGAAGCCATTGTGAGGTGCCTTAAATGTCAGGATGAGGGATTTGGACCTAATCCTACAGGCCACAGGAAGACCTTGGACAGCAGTGAACAGAGGTGTGATGTGACCTTGGAGGGAGTTTCAAAGCAGTCTGCGATGGAATATGCTCTTCCCTGTCCTTTGTCCCTCAAAGTCATCCTCCACCAAAGCCTGAAGACTCCACATCTCATCCCCCTGCCCATCCCGCCCCTGAGTCCAAGAGGACTAGACTCCCTTGGGTAGACCCCTCCCCCAGGCACCTGCCTGGCCCCTGCCATCTCCAAGCCATGCCCCCCACTCCTTCTCTCCAGCACTGCAGAGTCATCCTCTCCGGGTGTTGGTGTTGCTTCCGGGCCTTCCTGGTTCCCAGTGGCTCCCTGCTGCCACCTCATCAGGCCCAGACAGCTCTGCTGGGCTTCCCACCCCTCATGCCTGGGCCCCACCCAGCTGACCTCAGGGCCCACTGTCTCACCACTCTCTGAGTTCAAGTTCATTCCTTCCCAGGGGCAGCATCACATGGCACACCATCCCCAACCTTTGCCCTGAGCCTCAGGTCCTACCAGTGCACTTTCTGGGCTGCCTCCTCCAGGAAGTCCTCTGGACTATCAGGCCCTCGCTCCCCAAACCCACATGCTCTTAACCCAACAATCCAGGCTCCATAATCTGCTACTTTGTGCTGTTGATTGGCTACTCCACATGTGTCCTCTTCTTCTCCACACTATTCTAGTGGGAAGGACCCAGATGGTACAGTCAGACAGCACTGGATAGGAATTCTGGCTTCTGCTACTACGAATGACCTTGGACGAGTTACAGAACCTTCTGAATCTCTTTCCTCACCTGTGAAATGGGATAATGATACCTATTTCCTAGAGTTGTGAGAATTAAATGAGATGATGCAATTAAAGTGCCTCCTAGAGACTAATATACAATAGGTCTAAACCTATGGTAGTTTGTTCTTTTCCTTCGAGCTCCTAGTGTACTGCTGAACATACAGGAGGTCCTCAATAAACACTCGGTGATGAACTAAATGAATTGCTGAGTTAGTTTTTTATTATTATCATGCAGATCACATCTCAGAGAGTAAAAAACATAGCCTGTAGGTTTCCAGGGACCTTGGAGATTTACAAAACATAAAATCAGAAAGGCATAATCTCAGAACTATGTTTTGAGTCAATAGGCTGATGCCAAGAGGGAAAATGTATTCAGTTCTGTAAGCAACACAAACTGAAGCTCTTTGGTGTCTGGAATCCTGATCCCTTTATCTTCTCACCCACTCTGTCCCTTAGAGAAACAGAGAGATAGATCTAAGCAGGTCCAGCGGCAGGTGGGCAGGCAGGCGGCCCCAGAGCTCAGTGCAACCTGCACACGCTGAGATATTGCCCATAGGACAGTTAGTCCAGCTGCAAGGCTCAGCTTGAGCGTGTTGGAAGCCAGGGAAACCAGTGAACTCAGTCTCTGGTTGGCCTGACAATAGCCTCAGCCATATTGGCACTTTTCAGAGGTCTCCACGTGATGGATTAGTTAATCCTCAAAATGGCCCTGAGATGGGGATCGATCCAAGCTGAGGCTATGGGTAGCAGAGAGGGTCCTTGCCTGAGCCAAGCCAGCTGCTGGCTCAGCAGCAGCTCTGGGAGCCCTGGAGCGGGGGAAATGAGGCACCACCCAGGCCCATCCTTAGGCGGCGACTGGGAGCTTGAGCCGGTGGCTTTGTCAGCCAGGCAAGGAAGACTTGATCTTTTGAAAGTATAGTCAGCCCGTCTGTGCAGTAAGTAGAGAGGACACAGAATTTCCATGGTGCTGCATCTTTTGTAATGGCTTTTGCTAATAACAATAGCCTAAGCTTTCTACCTGGAAGTGACATATTACTTATGCCTCCAGCAACTCTTTCCAGAAGGTACTTTTATGGTTCCAGATGAGAAAATGTAAAATTTGCTCAGCTCATTGCTAGAAAGAAGGACACCTGGGATTCAATTTCATGTCTGAGCCCAAACGATGCCTTCGTCCCTACAGGAAATTACGCCCAAGATGCAAAAAAAAAAAAAGCCCTGCACGGGATCCCACAACTTGGAGCCAGCCTGCCCCTCCACGTCAGACCCTCCAGCTGTCCGAGGCCCTGGGAGGTATTCCTCATCCAGGCTGGGGTTCCTCACCGGCTTGTTCATTCCCAAGTCCAGAGTAGAAACGGATGAAAGGAAGGCTCGTGCAGGAAGGCTCTTTGCCAGAAGGCCGAGTCCTTCTCTGGTGGGCGGGTTATTACTATTAACACAGCATGCGCTGCTCGGCCAGTGTTTGTGGAACCCAAGCTGGAGGCAGGCAAGCCATCGTCGTGGCCGCTCTCCTAATGATGTTCTTGGGGGCAAACCCACTTCAGGGCTGCGCGGGAGAAGGTTGTGAGAATCTTGATGAGAGCGACAGATAGGACTAAAACCACAGCCCCAGCACCACCACCAGGGTTCCCCGAGGCCCTGGAAACCAGGAGGTCTGGCCCCATCGCTGCCTTCTGGTGGCCTGGCCAGGTCACTCCATTGCCTTTAGAAGGGATAATTAATGAGGGACGCGACGACGTGTGCTTAAGAGCAGGAACTCTGGTGGGTGAAACCTGGGTGAAACCCATATCTATCCGCTTCCTTCCCTTTTATAATATTTCCATTTAATCTTTTTTTTTAATTTATTTATTTTTGGCTACCCTAGGTTTTCGTTGCTGCGCACGGGCTTTCTCTAGTTGCGGCGAGCGGGGGCTACTCTTCCTGGCATTGCGCGGGCTTCTTAGTGTTGTGGCTTCTCTTGTTGTGGAGCACGGGCTCTAGGCGCGTGGCACTCTAGTAGTTGTATCACGTGGGCTCAGTAGTTGTGGCTCACGGGCTCTAGAGCGCAGGCTCAGTAGTTGTGGTGCACGGGCTTAGTTGCTCCACGGCCTGTGGGATCTTCCCGGACCAGGGCTCAAACCCATGTCCCCTGCATTGCGCCACCAGGGAAGTCCCTCCATTTAATCTTATATGATTATATTAAATATTGGCATGGGTCCAAAGTCAAATCTAGAAAGCAAGATGCTCAGAGAAGTCTAGTTCCATTCCTGTCTCTTCCTTCCTGTCCCCTCCTCCCCTTGAAGATTACCATTTTGTCTTTTTTGGCTTATCCTTCTATTGTGGGAATTTTTTTTAAATGCAAGTGAATAGTTAGATATGTCTCTCCCTTTCCTAGATAAAAAGCAGCCTATCACAGGACTTCCCCGGCAGCCCAGCGATTAAGACTCTGCACTTCCACTGCAGGGGGCACGGATTCAATCCCTGGTCAGTGAACTAATATCCCCCATACCATGCAGTGCGGGGTGGGGGGGAAGCAGCATATCGCAACAGATGTTCTGCATCTTGATTTTTTTCACTTAGTAAAATATCCTGGAGATGGTTCCATCTCAGTATACAAACAGAGTCTTCATTCCTTTTCATAGTTGCATAGTACTCCCTCATGTGGCCTAATATTGTAATATAATAAGAAATCCATATTTGGCCTTTGTCCCCGGATCCTAGCACAGAGCTCCTAAATCCCTTGGAATTTCCTGGGTGATGGGAGCATCTTTTGTTCTAATGAGGTGACTCTTGGTGGGCTCCTGGATAGTTTCAGGATGAGGGCCAGTCACCAGAAAGACCAAGCCATGATTAGAAGCTTGGAAATTTCAGCCCCACTCTGCCCCAACCTCAGGGAGAAGAAGGGGGCTGGAGATTGAGTTAATAATCAATCATGCCTACATAATGGAGCCTCCATAAAAATCCCTGAACTACAGGATTCGGCGAACTTCTGGGCCAGTGAACATATCCACTTGCTGAGAGAGCGATGCACCCCAACTGCACAGGGACAGAAAGCAGCTCCTGTACTCGGGACCTTTCCAGATCTTGATCTAGGGACATTTTCATCTAGCTGTTCATTTGGATCCTTTATAATATCCTTTATAATAAACTGGGAAAGGTAAGTCGGGTGTTTCCTCGAGTTCTGTGGGTCATTATATCAAATTATTGAAACTGAAGGGGGGGGTCACAGCCAGGTCAGACAAGTGTGGGTAACCTGGGGACCCACTACCTGCGATTTGCAAAAGAAGTAGAGGCAGGTGGGGCTGAGCCCTAACTCGTGGGGTCTGCACTAACTCTAGGTAATTAGTAGATTAAGTTCATTTGTAAGACACCCAGTTGATGTCCACAGAGAATCAGAGAATTTTTGGTGTGGAAGACCCACACATTTGGTGTCAGAAGTGTTATGAGTAGAGGGGACTTCCCTGGTGGCACAGTGGGTGAGAGTCCGCCTGCTGATGCAGGGGACACGGGTTCATGCCCTGGTCTGGGAAGATCCCACATGCCGCAGAGCGGCTAGGCCCGTGAGCCATGGCTGCTGAGCCCGTGAGCCACAACTACTGAAGCCCACTAAGCCTAGAGCCCATACTCTGCAACAAGAGAAGCCACCATGATGAGAAGCCCACGCACCGCAACGAAAAGTAGCCCCCGCTCGCTGCAACTAGAGAAAGCCTGCGCACAGCAGCAAAGACCCAATGCAGCCAGAAGTAAAATTTTTTAAAAAAGAGGTGTTGTGATTAGAGAAAGAGTTTTCCTTCCTGCGGACACACTGGAGTTTATTTCATCAGTTCCCTAATGATGTGTTGTTTCAAGTCTTTTGCTTTTACAAAGAGTGAGGCAGTGAGCCTTTTTGTATTTTTGCCAGTTGTACTGGTTTCTCCCTCTGTGGCCTTGGGTAAGGTTCTCCACCTCTCCAATCTCTGTACCTCCATCTGTAAAATGGAGGTAAGTCAGTGCCCACCTCCCTGGGTGGATGTGAGGGATAGAGGAACCAACGCACGACATCAGCTGTTATCATTATTCATTTCAGCACCATTATTCATGGTGCTGATGGCTCGGGGCTTTACGTCTCTCTGGCAGTGGCAGAAACCCTGACTTAGGAAGGGGCATTCCTGTGGTCTCCAGGGAGTCAGCTTTGGGCGCGTGGGTTTGGGTTAGACTCTCTCCAAAGCTTTCTATAGCTCTCCACTTACAAAGGAACCAGGAATTCCCACACATGAAGCATCGGCTATCTCTGGCCAGTGACATTTTCCAGGGAAGGAAAACTCACCTTGACACAGAAGCCAGGCAGCTCACTTTTGCACCCCCAAAAGGGACAGAGATTGAGCTTTCCTGCTTATCCTCACTCCCAAAGGTAACACACAGCCTTTTCTCCTCTCTTTGGATGGGCTGCCAGGGGATGCACGTGTGCCACTCACTTCTGCGCCATGGAGAGGAGGGGTGGCTTTTTTTTTTTTTTTTTTTTTTTTGGTGGTACGAGGGCCTGTCACCACCGTGGCCTCTCCCGTTGCGGAGCACAGGCTCCGGACGCGCAGGCCCAGCGGCCACGGCTCACAGGCCCAGCCGCTCTGCGGCATGTGGGATCTTCCCGGACTGGGGCACGACCCCACGTCCCCTGCATCGGCAGGCAGACTCTCAACCACTGCACCCCCAGGGAAGCCCGAGAGGAGGGGTGGCTATTTTATTCTGCAGCACCAATCATACACCCAATACGCTATACACACACACCACATATGGGCAAACGTGGTCCCTCTGAGGGCACACAAGCCGAATATGATGTGCCCTGTCTGCACACAACACGCTGATGGAAAGGACTAGCCTGGGTTTCCAGGGAGGAGGGAAGGGCAAGGGCAGAAACTACCCAGAGGAAACACGGCCACTGTTTGGGCACAGCAGAAACAACACCAAACTTGGGTTCTATCCGTAGCTCCATCATATTTCCTAGAATTACGGGGGAGGTTGTAGAATAAAGTGGTTAAAAAAATGGGAAGGTTGTCTTACTCACACGGTCTTACTTCAGGTATACCTGGGTTCCGATTACTAGCAGAAAAGACCAGACAACCTAGATACTCTGAGCTTCAGTTTCCTCATCTGTAAAATGGTCATCATCACCATCGTCAACATCATCAACCTCCTTTAGATTTTTTTTTTTTTTTTTTGGCCACGACGTGCAGCACGCAGGATCTTAGTTCCCCGACCAGGGATCAAACCCGTGCCCCCTGCAATGGAAGCTCGGAGTCTTAACCACCGGACCGCCAAGGAAGTCCCATACCTCCTTTAGATTATTGTGAGGATCAAGTGAGAGAATGCATATAAAGGGTTTAGCTCAGTCTGAGACACGTATTAGATGCTCAGTTAGTGGTACCTGCTCCCACGATGATGACGATGGTGCTGACGATGTATATGAATGTACTTGAGATGTCTAAGGAGTTGATGATGGTCATAACAACTACTTTCATGCAGCCCTTTAGATTTTGCATCTGTCTAGCATACTTCCTTTCTCAAGGGCAGCTGATGCGTTTGGGACTCACAACAGCCTCCCTCACAGGGGTTTTTATTTAACTGATGGGAAGCAGGAGTTCAGAGAGGTTGAGTGACTTGCCAAGACCGTGCAGCACAGAATTAGCAGAGGTTCCTCTGGCCTTTTTGTGTTTTTCCCTGGACCAGCAAATGACAATAAAAATCAAGAGCCAGATTTCAGAAATTCTGGCTCTTTCAAGCCTCCAGTTCATTTAATTGCTCAGGGATACCTTTTTCGCTCCTTCCTCATCTGTGTAGCAGGGATTAATCACCCCCAGAAATCAAGAAATAACAAGCATGACTCACGCAGTGAGTGTTCGCTGTGCAAGAAGCATTCTTTGCATTATCTGATTTCAATGCTACCAGCAATCACACGCAATGAATACCATGATTATTGTGCTTTTAAGGAGGAGGACGCTGGGGCTGAGAAAAGTAAAGTAATTTGCCCCAAGGTCACAAAGCTCAGTGGTAGAGCCAGGATTCAAACCTGTATCTGTCTGGCCGTAAAGCTGAAGCTCTTACCGACATCACTAGCTCCCAGAAACTGCTCTGATGGTGAAAGTTTCTGCAACACCAGGAAAAGTCAGAGGGGCATCCAGACGGGAGAACTGCTTGGCTGATCTCCATCCTGTCCAATACCTCTTCCAGCTCTGGGAGCTCCTGGTATGGTGGATGCATGGTCAGGATTGGCACTGGGTCAGAGCCCTAGGCATCTTCAGGGCCCAGAAGATCACAGCAAAGCCACAGGGCAGGTGCTGCCCCCTTCCCTGTTCGGCAGGCAGGAGGGACCAGGGGAGGCCTAGGGAGGGGCTTCTGCTGCCGCCCCTTTGTGCCCTCTCTTAGGGCCTCTTGTTTCCAGTCACCCCTGGGCCTCAAAGGGCAGCAGGAAGCCCTTTCTCCTCTCCCCTGCTGGCCTCAGTTGCTGCGCTGGGCTTCCAGCATCTGAAGGCATTGATTTAGGGGATGCGAATGAGGAAGCTGACTGTCAGAGGCAGACAGTCTCCCCAACACCAACGCATGGACCAACCGCAGAGAGGACCCAAGAATTCTCAATGAGCCCTGCTGTGGCTGGCTTAGCAGGAGCCAGGCAGGAGGCCCAGCACAGCCTGGGAAAGGCAGACAAGCAAATTTCAGGAAGGCGCTGGAGCGAGAAGGGCCTCCCTCGCCCTCCGCCCAGGCCCTGGGGGGCAGGGGCACCCTAGTGGCCTGGAGGGGAGGGGAGGGGGCCAGCTGAGGAGTCGGTTAATCCGACTCCCACCCTGGTCCCCCACAGGCCCAGCTAGGAGCCCGGATAGATGGGCGAGGAAAGACTACCTGAACCGCAGGCCACAGGCTCAGTCCATTCCTGTGTCCCTGGGGCAAGACCTGGGAGCTGGAGAGAAGGAAGAAGCAGACGGGGCGGCCAAGTATGAGCACAGGGAGCCCCAGACGCGCGGCGGTGGGTGGGTGGGGGAGGTGGAGGCTCTGCGGGGCGCTGGCTGGGCGGGGGGTGCCACGTGTTAGGAGAGAAGCTCCGGCTGGCTGCCAGCAGGCCCGAGCAGGGCACCTTGCAGCTGAAGGAGGCAAGCACGGGCAGAGGAGGCTCCAGAAAGCTGCCCCTGGGGCCGAGGAGACACAAGGCCGCCTGCGTGCGGAAAGGGCAGAGGAGCTTGTATCTGCCCTTCTGAGGAGGGTTGCCATCTGCCCCCGGACTTGACCACCACCTCAGGAATAAGGACGAGAGATCCCAGCACCGGGCCTCAAGTCTCCAAAGCCGAACCCATCCTGCCCCAGGCCCCAAACAGCTGCCACTTTCATGTGAGTCATGCCCTAGTCACCAGACTCTCTGCCATCCTAGTTTGGGGGGGGGGGGTCAGCCAAAGCCCCAGTGTCAGGACTTGTGGAAAGCTCTGGATTCCTCACTCCTTCAACACCTTCATCCTGCCCACAGCTCCAAAGGCCAGCCTGGTGCCCAGCTCTGGACGGGCTCCAGCTAGGGTGCCTGCCAAGCATCTCCCCTCGGAGCGGGGTGAAGGGGAAACGGATGTTAATTTGCTCGTCTTTGCTAATTTGAAAAGGAGCATAAACAGCAGAGCGCAGTCGCACGGCCCTGCTGAGGGTGTAGTTTAGGTCCAATTATGTGCTATTAGTGCATTTGCTCTGTGTTCCCATGGCATATTAATTGCAGATTTGGTATTGTGGCAATTAACACAATTATGGGCTCCATCTCTCTGCCAGGAGGCCACAATCCACATGCTTTTGGCCAAGGAGTTGGGCTGGTGAGATGGAGGGAGGCTCCCACTCAGGAGAATGCCCACCACTATGGGTAGAATGTGTCTCTCCAAAGTTCGTTATGTTTAAGTCTTAACTCTTAGTAACTCAGAACGTGACCTTATGTGGAGGGGGTGGGTCTCGACAGAAGTAGCCAAGTTAAAATGATGTCATTGTGGGTGGGCCCTAATCCAATATGACTGCTATCCTCATAAAAAGGGGAAATTTAGCTGCGTAGAGGGAAGATGGATGATGTGAAGAGACGTGGGAGAAGACAGCCATCTACAAGCCAAGGAGAGAGGCCTGGAGCAGATTTCTCCTTCACAGTCCTCAGCAGGACTGACACTGCCAACACCTTCATCCAGCCTCCAGAACTGTGAGAAAATGAATTTCTTTCTTTTTTTTTTGGCTGCACCGCATGGCTTGCAGGATCTTAGTTCCCGACCAAGGATCAAACCCGTGCCCCCTGCAGTGGAAGCACGGAGTCCTAACCTCTGGACCACCAGGGACTTCCCTAGAAAATGAATTTCTCTTAAGTCACTTATGGTGTTTGTTAAGGCAGCCCAAGCAAACCCATAGACCCACCTCTACCCTATGCAGAGTTCCCCATGGGAGACAAGGAAGGCTCGGGGAGTGGACACCAGTGATGCTGTCTGATTAGAAGGCTTGAGAAAGACTCAGCAGTGACAGCCAGCACCTCCCTCCTGCCCAGCACCT
The DNA here is from genome assembly GCF_008692025.1 of Phocoena sinus. Taxonomy (NCBI): domain Eukaryota; kingdom Metazoa; phylum Chordata; class Mammalia; order Artiodactyla; family Phocoenidae; genus Phocoena; species Phocoena sinus. The sequence goes on from NC_045763.1 coordinate 7,574,855, forward strand.
CTTCCCAGGGTTTCCCATCACTGTGGCCTCTGTTCTCCTGGCCCCCGAGCCTTTAGTCTCCACAGCACTGCTGTTGGAATTCCTCTGCACCCACCTCTAATTAGTCACCTGTCTGGCCAATCCTGGATGCGTCACCTCCTTTCCCTTTGTCATCCCCTAATCTTAATGACTCAGGATTACTTACCTTGTAAGGTAAAGAGTATGTGTTATTTCCCGGGTTAAACCGGAAAATAGTCAGGTGTCTGCACAGCGCTTTCAGGCTCACAAGGTACTTACCAAAGACCTGTTTCCATTCCACACTTGAAACCACTCTATGGGGGTTGGTATTATCACTCAGTTCACAGGTGAGGAAACTGAAACTTGGAGAAATCACACACAACCCATAAGCAGCAGGGCTCAGGACTTGAGTTCTGTGTTCCAATAGCTGAGGGAAAAGCTAGATGAAAAGCTAAATGAAATGGATGTCTTTATTGCAGGACTTCTCAGAACCTTTAGTATACTGCGACTCTCCAAAAGAACGTGTATAGCATGTAGCATTTTCCGGCCTTCTTTTACCCTTGTGGGACACCTGCCATCCTAGGTAGCCCCTAGGTAGGGGCTACATGACACCACAGTGCTGCTCTAGGATGGCAAAACCAGGTCTACATGCGGAAGAAGAAAACCCTGATCTCAAGGGGCAGGTCCCCTTCCTACCCCCGTGGCAGGTTAGCTGAGCACCCAGGATTGATGTCACCGTGGGATTTCTCACCCCCTGGGGTTCAGCCAGCACCAGAGCCCAGTGGTGGATGGCTTGTCCCCGATCACACAGCATCATTCCCTTTAGGCACCACTGCTGTTCTGCATGTGGCCCTGGTGGCGATGATGCTCTCAAGAGCCTGTCCCACCCCGGTCACAGGAAGGGGATGTGGCTAAGGCCCCAGCAACTGTGATTGGTCCAAAGGTGGCACATTACCCAAGCAGGGCCAATCAGACACTGCCCTGGGATTGTTTGGGGCACTGAGGCTGCTGTAGGAGGAGGTCAGTCTGAAAGGAGATGATAAGACCAAATGGTGAAGCAGAAACAAGCAGCGATGGACCTAGAAGAGGAGAATCCCCTCAAAAGCAGTGAGTCTCCAGTTCCAGTCCCTGAGGCCCTGGTTCCTGCAGCAATTGCGTTCATCCTACAAGCTTACCCCCAGAGCCTCCCCAGCGACGGGATCCAGTTGGAGATGGGTTTCTGCTGCCGTCAAGTCAGAAGGTGGTGACCACTGCACGTCCCTGAGCCTGGGGTTGCTTTACCAGCCAAGACAGGCCCAACAGGGCTGTGGGTATGGGTTGCCACACAGGTGTCAGGGCCCAGCCCCCCGAAACGTGCCCTGAGGCCTCAATCAGAGAAACAGACAAACTCCTTCTCTCTGTAGGTCCCAAATTTCTTTGTTTTTGTTCAGAAAATAGAGTCACTGTATCTGTGGGTCACAGAGGGCTCAGCAAAGGAAGCTATTTCAAGGTCAAGGTTATTCATTCATTTAACAAGTCTTTATTGAGAGGCTACAATATGTCAGGTACGGGAGACATAGCAGTGCAGAAGTCAGACGAGGTTCCTGTTCCCACGAGCTTACCTTCTAGTGGGAGGAATGAGAGATAAACAAGCAAAGGGAGAAATTCATAAATAAGGCTTTTTCAGATAAAGAAAATAAACAGAAAAATGGGATAGAGCATGTCAGGGAGGAGAAAGCAAAATAGGGTGGTCAGTGAAGCCCCTTCAAGGGGGTGCTATGGTCTGAATGTTTGTGCCCCACCCCCCCAAAAAATTCATATGTTGCAATCCTAACACCCAATGTGATGGTGTTAGGAGGTGGGGCTTTTGGGAGGTGATTAGGTCACGAGGGTGGAGGCCTCATGAATGGGATTAGTGCTTTTATAAAAGAGACCCCACAGGGCTTCCCTGGTGGCACAGTGGTTGAGAGTCCGCCTGCCTGCCAATGCAGGGGACATGGGTTCGTGTCCCGGTCCGGGAAGATCCCACATGCTGCGGAGCAACTAGGCCCGTGAGCCATGGCCGCTGAGCCTGCGCGTCCAGAGCTTGTGCTCCGCAACGCGAGAGGCCATGACAGTGAGAGGCCCGCGTACAGCAAAAAAAAAAAAAAAAAAAAAAAAGAGAGAGACCCCACGGAGCTCCCTCCTCCCTTCCACCTCGTGAGGACACCATGAGGGCTGGTGAGACCAGAACCTGACCATGCTGGCACCCTGATCTTGGACTTGCAGCCTCCAGAACTGTGAGAAATAAATTTCTGTTGCTTATAAGCCACCCGCTCTGTGATATTTTGTTATAGCAGCCTGAACAGACTAAGACAGGGAGTGGCATTTGAGCTGACATCTGAAAACTGAGGATTCAGCCATGTGGAGAAGAATTGCAGGTAGAGAGAAGAGCCAGCACACGAGCCCTGAGGTGGGGGCAGGCTCAGCATGTCTGGGTGATGAGAGGAGACAAGGGGCTGGGTGTGGAGGGCAAGGAAGCGTGGCAGGAGATGAGGTCACAGGTTAGCAGGAGCCAGGTCACCAGGGCCTTGGGCTGCCTACCCAAGGGAGGGGAGATTTTTATCCTGCGTGCAAAGGGCAGCCACGGCCTTGCAGGGTACAGGGTGGAAATGTGGGCAGCCTTACTTGTGCTTTCTCGGGTACCAGAAAGGCAAGCAGCTCCCAGACACACGGTTTCAGGGCAGCCTTTGGGCGGTGAGCAGAACAGAGCCTTCTCTGATACAGCAAGAGTCAGAATGCCACTGAGCCTCAAAGGCTCGAGATCACCGGTGCTATCTAGTGGTCAGGAGAGGCCAGGTGATGCTGCCGAAACAAACAGGCCCAAGACCCTCAGGGCACAAAACAACAACACACTTCTTTCCTCATTGGTAGACTGGCACAAGGGCTCTGCCAGGGCCCAGGCTCATAGGCCAGACACCTCTGGAACATTACCAAGCAGCTCTTAAAGCCTCCCCCTGAAATGGCCCAGCACTTCTGCCCACATTGCATTGGCCAAAGCAAGTCAGGGCCACGCTTAACTGAAAAAAGAGGGCGAGGGGGACACAATCCTTTTGTGTGACTGGAAGGGAGCGCTCGGGAGTGTTTGGGGAGTGGCACCAATGACTCCTACAAGCCCCTGCTTCACAGGCGGGAAACTGAGGCTCAGACACATGGGATGGAATCCCTCCAGGTTAGTGGCGGAGGGAGGTACAGCACCCAGACCCTGGGCGCGGTCCAGTGCTCTCTCGGCGATGCCCCACCCCCTCCCCACCCTGCCCCAGCCTCCTCTTCTGCCTAATGACCTTTAAGAGCTTAATCTCATAAGCTGCTGGTGCCCTCCACATACAAGCATGAGCTCGTCCTCCCAACGTCTCAGAGGAGGGACAGGGCACTAGGACACCCCCCTCACCCTCCTAGTCCCCCAGGACAAATGCTTGGGCCCTGAATAGATCACACAGCCTGGAGAGGGGGCGGCCAGAGCAGGCCCGAGCTAGTGCTGGCAGCTGCCCATCCAGCAGCGGCAGCAGGAATCCGCCAGGCGGGCCAGGGCAGTGAGGGTGCGTTGCCAGCTCTCCGGCAACTGCCCGGCTCCAGCCTGAACTCCCGGGCTTGCCCCGGCGCATCGCCCCCCAGACGCTTTCTCCTTCAGAAGCAGTTTCCCGGGCTCCTCCAGCTGCCCGCTCTGGGTCTGGCTGCCTGCCGGAGAGAAGCCAGGGACCAGCGACCCCAGGGGACCCGCAGGCTTCTGCCACTGCCCTGCCCTGATACCCCGCCCCGCCCCCTGGGCCACACAACAGGCAAGGAGGACAGCCCCACGGGCAGGTGCCGGAGCTCCAAGGGACCCTTCTGACTGCCTGGGCTCCTGGCAACAGGCCTGAGTCCGCCTCCTCCGTGACAAGGGTTTTGCTCCCTCCCAGGACACTGTGGCGTGTCTCCAGTCTGCCCGGGCGGCCTCCTCCGTCACCATAGTGCACGGCTGGGTCCCTCTCATCACCCGCCACCTTCCAGCTCACACGCAGGAGGTCCTCAGCCGGTGTTTCAGGGGCCCAGCTGGGAGTCGAGAGGTCCGGGGGGCCAGCCAGAGGTCTCAGGGCTCCCCTCTGCAGCTGGCCACCTGAGCTAGGGGGACCTGTGGGAGCCACCAAGGAAGGTTCTAGACAGAAACCTTGAGGGGCCAGAGTCCAGGCTGCCGCTCCCAGGGCATGGCCTCCCTGCGGCCTCAGCAGTTTCGGACGTGCTATGGGCGGGTGACTCAGCCAGAGGAAAGCCCACAGACCACCTTCCCCTGGGATGCTGGACCAGTTTCCCAGGGGGGCAAGCGGGCAGGGGCAGTCTGGCTGAGAAGGGGGTGGGTGGGCAGGGGTAGCCAGCCCCCTGCCTCCGGCCTCCCCCAGCCTCCTCTGGGCTGGAGTCTGGGGGTGAGGGGCGCAGAGTGTTTCTGAGGGCGCACAGCAGGGACTGCACAGTAGGCCTGGCCAGGAGGGGCCACGCCAGGCCAGGGAGGCCTGGCAGAGGCTGCCTTGGGCACCGTCAGGGCGTTGGGAGGGTCTGTGGAAACAGCTGAGGGTAAGGCTGGTGCCACTGTCGGCCGCCCCCTCATCCGGGCCCCTTCCCCACGCCCGGGCCTGGGCCTCTGGCTCCCTGGGGCGGTGGGTGTTTCTCTTGTGAGCCAGGACACGGGAGGGAGCGCAGGCTTTGGGAAACAAGGGCTAGTTTTACTGCCTCACTGTCTCCTCTCCCAGCGTCCCAGCTCCCGGCCAAGGTACACCTCAGGCCTCCTCCTCTCACGGGCTAGGCTGCCAGGTGCCAGCGGCTCAGCCATCACCTCTTGCTTGCAGCCGCCTTCAACAGGCCGGGCTGCAAGTGAGGACAGGAGGCTGTCCCTGCGCTGCCCACGGTGGCCCTGAGGCCAGGGAAGTGCACGGAGGGCCCTGGAGCCAGGCCTGGGAGGCCCATCACCTCGGTGGCATCTCAGCCAGGGTCTTGAGTGCGGCCTGCTCAGAAGAGGCCACCTGAGGGGAGGTCAAGTTGCTGGTGCGTGGAGACAAAAAGACAAAAAAAAAAAAAGTGGACCAGAACTTTAGCCAGTTTTACTGTTTTGAAATTCCCTCTAGTGAACAAACACGTGCCCGACCCCAGGCAGGCTGCTCCCACAGGTGGCCTACCCTGGGCCCGCCACTGCTGGTGTCCACGCACTACATCCAGACCACAGCCCAGGAGGCAGGTGCTGTTATCACCCTCACGTTCCAGAGTAGGAAGCAGAGGCTTGACGCCCTTCAGTGACTCGTCTGGGTCACGCAGCTGGTAACTGGCAGAGCCTGGGCTTGAACCCGGGTCTGTGCAGCTCCCGAGTCCAGAGTCCGGGAGGGCCTCCCCTGCCAGCGGCCACCCCGGGGACTGACAGGGGCTTTGCTCCACTCCACAGCTCTGGCTGGGGGACCTCAGGCCTGGGGGGTGGGGCGTGGGGGGATCTCTGACGAGGGAGGAGGGGCAGAGGGGGCGGGGTGCTCATAGCCAGCGGCTCCATCTTCAGTCTGCTCTCAGGCGGAGCCAGCCGCTGTGGGAAGGAAACTCCGGCTGGGATAGGCTTTTCTTTAACCACTTGATCATGATCAAGGATTTAATTTTATCCCCTTCCCTGGCTGCCTCGGATTCTATTTGGAGTTGAAGCACGAGCCAGTGAGCAGGAGGGTCCTTGGAACCCTGGCAGAATGGCCCACCCCCAGGCTCCAAGAGGCCTCTCCCTGCCTGTCCAGCCATGACAAGGCCCATCTGGGGGACCCCCCTCAGCTCTGTGGGCTCCGGAAGGCTGAGGGACTCTGCTCCAATTACAGCTCTTCCTGCGTGCAAAGCTGCTTAGCAGAGGGAGAGGCCCTGGGGGCGGAAGCAGGAGGCAGCTCTGGCCTCAACGAGGGAGCCTCTCAGCTCTTTCATCCTCATCAGAAAAGCATTCAACAAGCACCTGATGGGACCTGAGGCTTGTTCCCCCCACGCACGGCCGGGAGCTGCAGACAAGGCCTTGCTCTGCGTGACTTATAAGCAGGGAATATGGGGGTGGAGGACACCGTCACGGTGACCGAATGATGACCACATGTGCTGACCACCCACTGTGGGCGGGTCACTCGGCCAAGCTTGTCATGGGCATTATCTCGTTAATTCTCAGCAACAGCCTTATAGAATAGATGCTCTGCTTTATTCTGTCTTTCCAGTGGTGGGTAATTTGGCCCAAGTCACACAACTGCTTCAATCCCACCAGGTGGCCTTCAGAATTCTTGCTGTGGACCTTAATGTCTCCCCAGCCCCCAAAGACATAAAGACGTAACGATTTATACTATGGGAGTAAACAGCATAAAATGAGGTCAGGAGAGAACCATGCTTGTCCAGGGCTTTATTGGGTTCAAAGCATTTTCATGTAGTTTGTCAAAGGTCCACTAGTTTCTATTATTATTGCCATCTTATAGATGAGAAAAATCAGGCTGAGACCTGCCCAAAGGTACAGAGGGTCACAAACCCGGCCCATTGTCCCCAGATTCAGAGCTCTCCCGCTGCCCTCACTTGGACATGGGTGTGCTTCAAGGTTGGACTGCCAGGTGCTGGTGGCGGGGGGGGGGGGGGGGGGGGCGCTGTGAACAGGAAGAGTTAGGGCAAAGTGGAAGAGGAACTTATTCTAGAGAAACCAGCTTAGCCTGGAGAACTGCCAGGTCCACAAGAGGAGGCCTCAGAATGGGTGAAAGACGAGAAGCACGCATCAGAATGGACAAGTTGGGACAGCAGCTTCATCATGGAGCTGAGGGCTGAACCGAGGACCCAGCAATGGGTTAACCTGCCTGAAAAATACCTGTTAACAACCTACTAGAGTCGCACACAACAGGGCTTGGAGAACAAGGGCAAGCACCAGAATGGCCCTGGGGAAAAGGTACTGGGCTGCCTGGTGACGCAGTATTTACCCCCAGTCCCAATCCGCCCCCCCCCCCCCACCGCCCCGTCAAAGCTGGAAGTAGTGGCTATACGCATGGAGTCTGGGGTCAGACAACCTGGGTCCAAGTTCTGGCTGTACCATGACGACCTTTAGCAAACTGTGTAGCCCCCACTTCCTCATCTGTAAAATGGGGCTAATAACATACTTAGCTCACACATGACTGAAGATGGTGTACATAAAGTACTAAGCACCTGTACGCACATAACACCCACCAAGACACATTCACTGTGTTATTAAGACTGGGACACCAGGACTTCCCTGGCGGTGCAGTGGTTAAGCCTCCATGCTGCCAATGCAGGGGGCACAGGTTCGATCCCTGGTCGGGGAACTAGGATCCCACACACCGTGTGGCCAAAAGATTAAAAAAAACAATCCTTTATGTGGGTGTCACCTGCATGAAAGATGTTTGCGAAAACCCACCTCCTTCCACGGCCAAGGCCGAGGGCCCAGAGGAGGAAACTCTCAGAGGCTCTGGGGCTGTGCAGGTGCGGCGGGGCTCCCACAGGTGTGCCTACAAGGCGGCCACCTGCTGCACACTCTCCTCCTTCCCTGACTTCTCTGCCCCCACCGCTCGGAAACCATCCGTGAGGCTCAGTTCCAAGCCAAGGCGATGCACTGGCTGCTATTCAAAAGGCATTTTACTGCCCTTGTCCTTTGATGAGGACTTTCTTTAAATTAGGACTAGCAGTCATGGTGCCCCAAGCCCCCAAGTCTTGTAAACACCACTCATTGCCCCAGAAGAGGAAGTTGCTTCATTGGATGGAGAAGTGTTTTTGTTTTTTTTGTTGTTGGGGGGGGGGGGTGGTTGGCAGGATCTCAGTCCCGAAGCAGGGATTGAACCCGGGCCACAGCAGTGAAAGCCTGAAATCCTAACCACTAGACCACCGGGTAACTGCCAGAAGTGTTTTCTAACCATGGCCTCAGGGTAGTCTAGGCCTAGCTCATCCTCCAAAACAGGAGTGGGCAGCCAGGAGCGAGCGAGCGAGCCAGAGAGACAGAGAGAGAAGGAGGGAGGGAGGGAAAGAGACTGCGCGGGCGGGGCTGGTGGGTGATGGGGAGGGGGGGCGGTCCCCTGGGGCCCAGCGAGCTCCCCTGCTCCGGAAGCCGCCACCACTGAACCAGGTGCCCAGGAGGGATCGTTTTCCCTGTCACAAAGGGCCCTGTTCAAAGGCAGGAGCAGCCTGGAGAGCACTCACAGGTGCTATTCACTGCGGGGCCAGGGAGAAGGCTTCATTCATTCTCCACCACCCTCCCCCCAGGCCTGGGAAACACCAGCAAGTGCAGGTGCCCTGCCTCCCTCCTCAGCCCACCCGGGCCTCCCCCAGGCTCAGCCTGGCCCCCAGCTGTCTCAGGCCTCAGCAGTCCCAAGCCTGAGGTCGGGGTCTTTGCTGGCCCCTGCCCCTGTACCTAGGAAGGTGGACCCAGAAGGTTGCCTGCTCTGTGGGCTGACGGACCCCGGGAGACCCAGGCCTGCCCCCACAGTGTTCCCCCTTCCCCTGCTGAAGTAGCCTAGTTCCCATCAGACAGCGCTGGGAGACTCCTCCCTCCCGGCTCCAGTGCCAGGCTCTCTGCTGGGGGCTGGGCAGGTGGTATCCGGGCCAGCCAACCCCTCCCTCTGCACGATGGCCCAGCTTAGAGGAGCTGATTAAGTCCAAAGTTAGCTACCGACAGTGGCACTCAGAACACCGGCTGGGGGTGGGGAGATTCTATACATCATTTACCTAACATGAGTCCCTTGATACGTAGCTTTTGGCTAACATAGCTGTCTTTTTTTGTCTTTCTCTCAAGAACTGTAATTTCCTTCCTGGAAAAGGAAGTTACAGAGAAGGGCAGACCAGCTCAACATAAGGCTGAGCATAAATGACCTGAAGGTAGAATGGGCAATCTTGTGAGGTAGTGAGTTCTCCAGTCCTACAGGGTATTCAAGCAAAGGCCAGACAAGCCCTTTCTGAGATGTTTCAGAGGGGACTCACACATCTGGCTACTACATGGGCTGCCAGACAACCTCCAACATCTCTTCCAACCCTAAGATTTAATTTTGTCGATTGTGCCATCAGTCCCCATGTTCTATAAACCTCATAGCATTCAGCACCCAGGGAAACTCTTCGAAAAGGAAATAGAAGCACTGAGTCCATGTAAGCAGAAAAAAAAAATAAAGACCTAAAATGGGACGATGAAGGGTGGAAATGAAAATTTCTAGAAAATGCTTCCAAAGCAAAAATTCCTCAAGCAGTAATGACTTTAGCTTCCGAACTTGAATATACAGCCAAACACCAATGGATCTTCTGTTTCTGGGACGATGGACGGGACGGATACTCTGGACTTTCGTTACAAGCATTCTAAGACCACTGCCATCACACAGGATGTTGGGGTGTCTGGATAGACGGGGTGCTCAGTGTCTGCTTAAGAGCATGGAGGGGGGAGGCCACGTCTGAGGATTACTGACCTCTGCCCAACTAGGACAATGCTGGGAACCTCCAGGTCAAAAAGGGGGCTCACCCTTCCTACAGATGTGTCAGCTAGGGTGGGTAGATCTGGGAATTCTCCCAAACCCCCAGCTCCACTCCAGGTCATGGACAATACAACTAGCAAACATGGTGTTTTTGCCCCTCCTTGGAGAGGGCGGGCCCCAGCAGCAGAGTCCACGTGATGCGGGGAAATCAGCTCACGAGCCAAACTATTAAAAATCTTTATTGTTAATTATTTTCTTCGACAGAAGTATTTTTGGCAGAAATACGAAGCCACAGCGACATCTCCCCTTTTCTTCTGCGGAAGATGAGACAGATCAGGGCCATCGCAGTTACAAGAGGGAGGCCCACGACCCTGACAAGGACAGACTGGCGCAGGAACACACCATCAGCCAGGACTCGGACCCTCGACGGGAGCTACAGGTACAAGGAGAGGGGCCAGCCGGCAACACTGGCAAAGACAGCTGATAACAGATGTTACAACCTGGGTGGTGGGGGGAGACTGAACAAAACTCACCTTTCCCCAGGGGCTCAGCTGGAGCTGCAGGCCACTGAGCTGGGAACGAGTACAGACACACATGTGTGCGTACACGCACTGCCCCTCCTGGAGGAAGATGCTCTCAGGCCCCTGCTGGGGTCCACAGTCCCCGTCCCCTGGGGATCAACGGCCTTTTCAGACTAATGGCCAGCTAACCAGGGCGGGGGGCCCCTGTGTGTAGGAGGATGGGGTGTCTAGGTCGTGTCAAGTCCTCCGCTGGGGCAAGGCTCAGAGGAAGCTCAGAGCACAGTGTGAACGGCCACGGGGCCATGGGGCTCCCGGGGGCTGGGGCCTGGGACACGCTGGCGTTCAGCTCCCTTGCTCCACGACGGCCCCAAGCCCCGAGAAGGGGGAAGTTTGGCTCTGAGCGTCTTCTCCTGGCTCTGGGTACCTGGGGTGAGAAGGAGGCCTCAGCCATCTACTACCTCCGGGATGGGGGTGGGAGGTCGCGGCGGGGACATGGGGAGGCTTCCCCTCCCCAGGCCCGCATCTTCCTCCAACTCCCCACCCAGATTCCACTCCCGCGAGAGATGCAGGGAGCAGGACAGGCCGCCTCCAGGGGGAGGAGGGCAGGTGGGAAGACCTGGGGCTCCTGCAGCCCTTCAAAGACCACTGCTCTGCAATGTCTTTCTGGGGGCGGGGTTGAGGGCCAGCCTGGTGGAACTCGCTCATTGAAGACCCAGCCAGTGGTCCCAGTGGGCACTTCATAAATGACACTGTCCCTTCCAGGCTGCCGTGGAGAGAGACCCTTCTGAAGACAGTGCAGTGAAGGGCACGGCCTCGGATGAGAGAGCTCCCAGGGCTGGTCAGGACCCACTGCGCTGGAGGAGGCTGGGGAAGGTGGGAGGGTGCGTTTCGCGCCAAAGGCCTCCTGGGCCTTGTGAGCCAAGCTGGGGCCTTTGTGGGGGTTCTGGGCTCTCGGGCAGAGATCTCTGCTATGTTTTGGGGTCTCAGAGGTGGGAGCAGCTCCTGCCCCTTATAAGAGGAGCCCCGCCTCCGATGAGGCCTCAGGAAGTAGAATATGGAGCGAACGGCTCAGCGCGGGCAGGCTGGAGAGGCCCGGATGGCGCGTGTGAGCGATTCCATTCTCACCAAGGGATGCTGGCCGGTTGTCAACTCATGAAGTGATGCATGTAAATCCTGGCTAATGGTCACCTCTAAGCTCTGGGCTGCTCGTTCAGGACAACACAAACCTCCTTGGGGCCCTGTTTTCCAGCTGTGGGCCCTGCTTGGCGTCCTAGGGGTCCCCTCGCTGATGGAGCCTGGTGTGGTCATTAAAGCAAAAGCACTCTCTAGGTGGACCCCCGGGCTGGAGAGGGCCTGCACGCAGCAGGGGGTGGGCAGCCCATGGCAACAGGAGTCATGGGTGAGCCAATGGGAAACCAAACACACATATCGAAAGCCAATCAAATGCAAACACAAACAAAAAACACGTCAAAGCAGCAGCAGCAAGCTCTTTGTGTAATAAATATTGCAAAGCGCACTTGGTTTCTTTCTTTCTTTCTTTTTTCAAGTCAAATATAACAACCAACGTCCCAAACCCTGTTTTCAACATTCAAAAGAGAGGAGCTGTTGCCATCAGCAGAACACCTGCAGCCAATCAAAGAAAAAAAAACCGTTTCCCATTAGCCAGCCAATCAAAATCCTTTTCCAGTTTAAGCAGCCAATCGGACCTCTTCACATTCCTAAAAAGTGACCGAAATAAAGCACCAGAGCTCGGAGAGCTTCCTGAGAAGCCATACACCGAGGCGCAATTTTTTTTTTTTTTTTTTTTAAATAGGAGTCAGAAATAAAAAGGTTTGCGTTGCTCGAGATTTAAAAATAAAAAGGTTTCTTCCCGCAGCCAATCATGAGTCCGTCCCTTTAAGCCAATCGTAACTGCACCACTGGTGTCTCCCTGGAGGATTCTGAGTGGCCGTGGGGCGGGACGGGAAGGGGTGGGGTGGGGGGATCGGGGTAGGGGAGGTGACCCTCTGCCACTCAGCCGGTGAGGTCCACACAGATCTCCTGGCCTTTGCCAGCCTCCAGGGTATTCCAAGGGGTTTGCAGCTACTGCCTCCGGTCCTCCGTCTCCGACCTGGAAAACGCCATCACCACATCCTCTGCACCTGCAGACCAGGGCGAAAGAATTGCTGCTGGATGGTCCTCTGGCCCTGGGCTGCAACCTGGGACAAGGCGAGGAGGCTGCGGCCCCCGATGCAGTGTCAGTCAGTCCACTGTAGCGGGGTGCTTTCCGAGAACAAAGTGCTTCTGGGGAAGCCCACCTCCCCTCTGGGCCTGGGCCTCCCCCACAGCCTGGCCAGGGTAGGCCAGCAACCCTGCTGCACGGCTGTGGGCTGCAGGCTGCAGGGGCGAGGCTCAGAGGCTTGCTCAAGGCTACACGAGCGTGCCAAGAACCCAGGCTGCTGTCCTGGAGCAGCGCTCTGCTTGTGACCCTTGCTCCAAGGTCACCAAAGCCGGGGGCCCTTGGGAACCTCTCTCTTCCTTCTTAAGACTCTTGTTTTGATCCCTTTGGAGGATCTTGCTCATAATTCCTAACAGCCAGTCCTCTTTGCCCAAACCCAACACCTGCTCAGGGGAGCGCGGCCAGGCCCATTTCCAGCCCGTGGTCGGCCCGGCTCCCATGGAGACAGATAATGGCCATTATCTTTTTGTTGTTATTTTTAATGGTGGATTTGAGGATTCTGGTCCAGGCACTCATGAAATCACTTCCTTTGTCTTGTTTTCCATAAGACAGGCATGCAGCCAGAAAAGGCAGGAAGGAGGGAAAGAGCCTGAAATGCTGACCTGCGTCCCCCACCTGAAGCTGCTGGGCAGGAGGGACCGAGTGGCAGACCCTGCAGGGCAGGTGAGGCGACCTGCAGGTCCCACCCCACCTCCTGGGCCCGGACCCTGCCTGGGCCCTGCCACTTTCTCCCCTTTCCCCCTGCCCCCCCCTTTTTTTTTTTGGCTGCACGGCATGTAGGATCTTAGTTCCCCAACCAGGGATCAAACCCGTAACCCCCGGCAGTGGAAACGCGGAGTCTTAACCACTGGACCCCCAGGGAAGTCCCGCTCTCCCCTTTCTCTAAAGGATCGTTCTTGGTGGCACCCTGAACGTGAAGTAACAGTCAGTTGCCCATGGCCTTTTAGACAAACTTCTCTTCTGTTCCGCTGGAGGACTTCTTCCCGGGGAGGGGGATCAGAGCAGCAGAAACAGGAAAGGCCACTGAGGGGGGCGCGGGCAGCGGGGCGCGGTGGGGCGGCGGACATGTGAAACGGAGTCAGGGAGAGGGCAGGACGCCACCACGGCCGGCCCCCACCCCGGGGCGTGGTGTCGGCCACCTCCGTCCACGCCACAGGGAGTCACCCCTTCCCACTGGCAGCCTCGTCCTGACCTCCTTCCTAACTGCCCTGCCACACGGAGGAGGCACGCAGCCATGGGTGCTGTAGAAGGAGGGCCCGTCCACAAGGATGTAACATTACAGACGTGTCCTTCGGTTTGGGGCACCAGAGGGCCAAGGTGCTACCCAGGGGAGTAACCGTGCCACACATGCCCCATCTGCCTTGATGGGGTTCTGCTGTTACCAGCACAACCTCTATTCCTGCAAAGGGGAATGAGCTTCTAGAAAGGAGCTCAAATCATCCGACTTCTCGGGATTGGGCTCCTTTGCTTGGGAAGCCCTACCAGTCCTTCCCCTGTCGTCCCGGGAACATTCTGTTCTCGCCTCAGTCCTCGGACCACGCAATACCACTGCAGGCAAATTTTCCTAGCAACCACAGAATCCAAGGTTACATCATACCCTGCACGGTAGCTGAGCTGGTTACCTAACAGATGCCGGCTTTTCCCGAGTGCCGCCTCTCCAGCTCACTGAGCAGGAGGGGGCTGGAGAGAGACCACGAAAGGGGACTTGTGAGCAGAAGATGCAATGAACAGGGACAGCCCACTCACTTCTTTCCTTGCCTGTCTCGTGGGCTTTCTCGAAGGGACCTTGGGCCTCTGTGCTGAGCTGCAGGCACAAAAATAGCACCAGCTGCCCCAGGAAGGAAGAGTGAGTCTGCAGAGGGAATGGCCACTGGCTCCTTGGAGGAGCCCAGACTCGGGGGCTGCCCAGTGTGTGTAGCTGGGCTACACCCTGAGAGGTGGAGAAAGAAGTCACCTCCTCAGGGTCATGCAGGGACTCCAACAACTATTTAGCAAGACACCTGAGGCAGTGCTGCAACACCAGCTGGTGGCCCCATCCCTGGCTGGGGTGGGGAAGGCTAGGAATCTGCAGCTCCCATTTACAGAGCCTCCCACTCTGCTGCTAGCTGGTGCGGAAAGGGCCCACAGAGCTGCTGCCCATCGTACTCTGTTCTGTTCCTAAAGGACTTGCTGTTTTCCAGGCCTCACCACCAGGGATCTGCTTTCCTTTGGGGCCCGAGCGGGGGCAGGCTCTTCCAGAGCGTTGTCTGACCTGTCCTTATCACTGGTTGGCCTGGTACTCATCATTCAACAAGGGCCTGACCTGAGCTCACAGGCCTCTAGGCGAGGATGCTGCCCTTCCCTTTCCTCTTTTCCATGGAACTTGGGCCAGTTACCTAACAGGGAGGGTAAGCTGCTTAGTTAGTTATTAAGATTCAAGCTCTCAGAGCTTGAGAGCCAGGAGGGGTCTCCAAGGTTAACCCTCATGGTCCCTCCTTCTCCCTTAAAGGCTAGGATGTGGGGGTTCCCTCAGATGCTCTCACTATCCTGGAAACGCAGGGCTCACAACAGGAAGATGCTACAAGGAAGCCAGCAGGCCGAGCCCACTGCCTCTGCGCCGTCAGCTAGGTTTACTTTCCTGTTTTACCGACAAGGCTGGTCCACCCCACTGGTACCTCTGCTGACGCTGTCTGGACTTGGGTTCAGAGTTTGTCCTTTCTGTTTGTCCTTTCCCACCAGATGCCATGAGCACAGGAGGGGAGAAGATGATCAGTCTCTCCTGTTCCACACTCTCTGACCCATTAAAAGATAAAGCCAAAACCAGATGAAGACGTCGCAAGGAAAGAGAACTACAGACCAGTCTCTCTTATGAATATAGATATTCATAATACCTATGATATGCAAAAGTACTCACAAAATACTAGCAAATGGAATACATCAACATATAAAAAGGATTATTTACTCTGACCAAGTGACATTTATCCCAGGAATGCAAGGTTGGTTTAATATCCAAAAATCAATTAATGTAATATATCCTATCAATAGAAAAAAGGACAAAAACCATATAATCATCTGAATAGACATAGAAAACACATCTGGCAAAATTCAATACCCCTTCATGATAAAAACACCCAACACACTAGGAATAAAAGTGAACTTCCTCAATCTGATAAAGGGCATTTACTAAAAACCCACAGTTATGATCATACTTAATGGTGAAAGATTGAAAGCTCTCCCCCTTCAAGATTAGGAACAAGAAAACAATGTCCACTCTCACCATTTCTATTCAATACTGTGTTGAAGGTTCTATCCAGGGCAATTTGGCAAGAAAAAGAAATAAAAGGCATCCAAATTGGAAAGAAGTATTGATAAAACTATATTTGTAGATGACATGGATCTTACATATAGAAAATCCTAAGGAAGCCACTAAAAGACTATTAGAACTAATAAACAAGTTTAAGTTGCAGGATATAAGGTCAATGTACAAAAATCATTTGTATTTCTATAAACTAGAAATGAATAATCTGAAAATGAAATTAAGAAAACAATTTCATTTACAGTAGCAGCAAAAATAACAAAAGACTTAGGAATAAATTTAACAAATGAAGTATGAAATTTGGACTCTAAAAAGAACAAAACATCAATGTCTAAAACATCGCTGGACGAAATTCAACACAATTTCTATCAAATCCCCGCTGCCTTTCTTGCAGAAACTGACAACCTGCTCCTAAAATTCATATGGAAACGCAAAGGGTGCAGAATAGCCAAAACAATCTTGAGAAAAAAGAACAAGGTTGGGCCCACACTTTTGAATTTCAAAACTTACTACAAAGCTACTGTAAACAAGTTTGGGTGGAATTGGCATAGATCAATGGAATAGAATTGAGAAGCTGGAAATCAACCTTCCCATTTATGGTCGATTAAGTTTTGACAAAGGTGCCGAGGGTTCAATGGGAAAGAACTGAACAAATGGTACTGGGACAACTAGATATACTCACATGTAAAAGATGAAGTTGAACCCTTACCTTGCACCATATACAAAAATTAACTCAAATGGAGGAATGACCTAAATATAAGAGCTGAAGTTATGAAACTCTTAGAAGAAAACACAGGAGTAAATCTTCATAGTCTTGGGTTAGGAAATGGTTTCTTAGATATGACACCCAAAGCACCATCAACAAAAGAAAAAAATAAATAAATTGGGCTTTATCAAAGTTAAAAGCCTTTTTTTCTTTTTCTTTTCTCCCCACAATTTGGCCACACCACATGTGGGATCTTAGTTCCCCGACCAGGAATCAAACCCGCACCCCCTTCATCGGAAGCGTGGAGTCTTAACCACTGGACCACCAGGGAAGCCCCCAAAGTTAAAAGCTTTTATGCTTCAAAAAACACTATCAAAAAAAATTGAAAAGACAACCTACAGAATGGGAGAAGATATCTGCAAATCATATATCTGGTAAGGGACTCCTATCTAGAATATATAAATAACACAACTCAATAATAATAAAAAGTCAAACAACTCAATTTTTTAAATGGGCAAAGAACTCAAATAGACATTTCTCCAGAAAAGATATATGAATGGTCAACAAGGGCATGAAAAGACGCTCAACATCATCAGTCATTATGGAAATGCAAATCAAAACCACAATGAGACACCACTTCTTACCCAATGGACAGCTGGAATCAAAAAGACAGACAATAACAAGCATTAGCAAGGATGTGGAGAAATTTGAACCCTCAGACTTTGCTGGTGGAATGTCAAATGGTGCAGCCCCAAGCCTGCTCCACCTGCAGCCTTCCCCATCTCAGCCGATGGCACCTCCATCCCCTGGTTGCTCAGGTCAAAAACCCTGGGGTATTCCCGATTCCCTGTCACACACACACTCCACGTATAACACATCAGCAAATCCTGCTGACTGTACTTTTAAAATGTATCCTGAATACATTACCATTTCCCCTACTACCACTCTGGTCCAGGCCACCACTACCCCTCTCACTAGCCTCCTGTACCCTCTTTTCCTGGATCTCCCCTCTCTGGACCCCGAGGGTCCATTCTCCACACAGCAGTCAGAAGGAAGTTCTTAAAACTATGAGTCAGATCCTGCCACTCCTTTGCTCAAAACTCTCCAAAGGTGGTTTATTATAAGATTTCTCATCATACTCAAGGGAAACTCCAAACTCTACACCGTGGCTTCAAGACCCACCATGATCTGGCCTCTCACTGTCTTTTCACCCCTTTTTATATGCCTCCTCCCACCCCCCCACTCCGCTCCAGCCACATGGGCTCCTGGCTGTCCTTCAGGCACAGGAACTTGCAACCCAGGACCTTTGCACCTGCGGTTTCCTTTGCCTCAATGCTCTTCCCCCCAAGTCTAGCTCTCGCACTTCATGCCAGTCTGTGTAAAATCCCCTCCCCAGGCCCTCACTGACCACAGCATCTAACATAGTGATACAGGATGAATCGTTACAGGTGAGGAGCCTGAAGCTCAGAGAGATGAAGCAGCTCAGGGAATCAGAGGCAGAGGGAGGACCCGACGCAGACTCCGAAGACCATGCTACACTACATGTTTTGTCGTTTTCTATTAGGAAAAGGAAGTAACGGTCCTGCTCCAGTTACCCTGAGCACTGAGGCTGCTCAGGCCTCCTGGCAGAGACTGCAGTAATCCATCTGCTCCCATTAGAATGGAACCAAGACCCAGGATTTATAAAGCAACACCAGAGCAGCCCTGGGGTATCTTGGAGAAAATTCAACATGGAATCCAGAAGACCAACCTGGGAGGAGCCCAGACGCCCACCCCCTGCCCCCGCCTACTGTTCTGCCAGGTGCCCCCCTAGTCCCATGGCTCCCCTGCCACGGGGAGCAGGGCCAAGGCGCTGGCGAGGGCACAGCTCTCTGAACCAGGGCAGGGCACCGAGGGGGCCATCCCACCCCACGGCCCGTGCCAGCTCTGCCCCTTTAATGGAGTCCAGTCAAGTGACTGGGGAGAGAAAAATGACAAATATTCAGGAGCTTAGAAAAGGGAGGCTGGCCCCTAGCTGGGGGCGGGAGACAGACAATGGGGTCACTGGTCTGTTTGCAAGCTCAGGATGAATTCACACCAGCAGAATCACAAGCCCAGCCCAGGCTCCACACACCAGCACCACCCTCAGCCCACGTCCCGCCCACCGAAGGGAACCAGCATGCCGCCATCGGGAAGCCAGCTCACTACAGGGTGCTGGGGCACAGCGGGCAGGGAGCAGTGTGGTTTGGAGAAAGGCCCAGGAATGAGAAAAAACAGGAAAGAGGAACAGGGAGATGGCTGCAGCCCTAAGGTGATGGACGGAGTAAGGGTACACCCGGCCTCTATTTCTCAGACCTGGCCGGAGACATCCTAGTGGAGCCCTTTGCCCTTTTCCAGGAAAGGCACAGACCCTGGAGCTCGCATGGAGCTGGGCCTGGCTCCAGGGCGGACGAGGACTGCTCCAGACACCACCACCACTCCCTCTCCAGGAGGGACCCTGCGGAGAGAGAGACCAGGCAGCGGAAGGAAGGGATGAGGCCTCCTAGGGCAGCAGGGATGTGCTAACCGTGCTGGTCCAGCCTACAGCCCAGCAAAGCGCCTGGCTGCGGGGGGACAGGCTGCGGAGAGCTCTTCCAGCTCCTGCAGAGTCCAGCCGGGAGGAGTGGATGCTCATAGGTGGCTGGAGAGGGGCAACAGCCCTGAGAGTAGACCCTCCCCAGGAAACCAACACAAGGTAACAAAAGCCTGGGCCAGCTTCCAAAGCCTTCCAGCCCCAGTGCCCCACAGTTCAGGACACAGCCCGGTACAGATGTCACCAGAGAAAAGGCGGGGACTCCCAGCACCAGCACCAGCCACAGGTGGGGACACCCACGTCACCCGACGCAGGGTCATGGGCTCCTGCAAGGGCTGCAGCCCCCCAGCCTCTCTGAAAGCCTCACGCCCATCCCTGGCCGGAGCTGAGCACAACTACTCCATTCTGGGCTCGGGCATCTCGGCCTCCTGACCTCCTAATGGGCCTAACACCCTCCCAATGAGGGCAAATGACTGGGGCCTGGAAAACTCCGTATCCTCCACGCACACGGCTGACCGGCTGGAAAGGAAACACAGCCACACGCACCAAAGCGTCCAGGGAATGATTCCCATTCCCGACGTCTGCCCCTCGTCTGACCACATGATTTTTGGCTTTGGTGCTTCCTCTTTGCCCCCTGAGCTCACTTTCTTGCTGTGCATACCAACCAGCATCTGCTACTCGGCTACCCACCAACGGAAAACTGCACGGCTCAGCTACTGGCTCTGGGGAGGTGAGCCAGGCAGCGAGACTCCCAGAAAAACAGGTCCCAGACACCCCTACAAGGGCAAATGTCTCCACGGGGGTGAAACTCGGGCACCGTCCTGGACTAGGTCTCCCTCCAGACAAGCCCAAGCCTGCTTGGCGGCATGGGCTGCTTTTAGCAGCCGTGGCCTAGGAGCCCAGGGGTGCTATACAGCTCAGCTCTGCCACCCAAAGCTCCTAGAGGATGGCTTTTACCCAGAGACAGCACGACACTGGTCGCCATGGGGACAGCACCCCGGATCCACCAAGGTCTCGGCAGCCAAAGCAGGCTCCAGGCTTGGTGGCACCTACTGGGCCCCGGTGTGAGGCGGCTCCTGGCAGAGGTCCTGGACCTCCTGACAGACCAACGAGGGCCTCCCCAGGCTTGGGCTACCTTGGTGGGTCACGGTACCTGGGCCTGGGTCTGACCCCTGCCTACCCGTGCGATACTGGGCAAGTCCCTGCACATCCACCTCCGTTTCCTCACCTGCAAAACACACGTATCCTGCCCATCTGACTGACCTGGATAATGTCCGCAGCATAAAGCATCACAGACAGCATCTTGTGGGGTTACCCCTCAGGGTTCTAGTACACCTGCTCTGCTCTTGTGCCACGTGCCCCAAACCCACCTCACCCCCCCATACCCCACTGAGCCCAGCACACACATCCTACCTCTGGGGCTTTCTAGGGGGGTTCCCTTCCCTCAGGGTCAGTCATCCTGTGATCTGCACCCAAAATTCTTTACGTGTTTGCCCGTGTTTCCATCTGCCCTGCTGGGCTGGCAGCTCGAGGCCGGGGGCGGTCGCCTGGCACCCAGATCCATGGGCTACTGTGAACGGGACGGTGCCATCGCTGGCCCAACTGGCCTTGATGCTCTTCTCCGGGACAGAGGTCTGCCTCTTCTGGGTGTCAGGAGGTGGGAGCAGAGGTGCACAAGGGCTTGGAGGCCCCTGCTCTCAGCTCTACACAATAGCACCCATCACACTGGTGAAGGAGGGTCAAGGCAGCCCTTCACCGGCCGGAACCAGAGGCCGAACTGAGCGACCAGCTCTGCTCTTCAGCTCTTTCCCTTTCTTGGGGTTATTTATTTCAATTAATTTTTATTGGAGTATAGTTGCTTTACGATGCTGTGTCAGTTTCTGCTGTACAGCAAAGTGAATCAGCCCTACGTATACATATCTCCCCTCTTTTTTGGATTTCCTTCCCATTTAGGTCACCGAAGAGTATTGAGTAGAGTTCTCTGTGCTGTACAGTAGGTTCTCATTAGTTACCTATTTAATACATGGTATCAATAGTGTATACATAGTGTTATATATGGTATCAGTAGTGTATATCCCAATCTCTCAATTTGTCCCCCTCAACACGGGGTATTTTTTTTTTCTTTTTCCGTGACACAAGTTATCACGTACCAAGTCCTTCTGGTTGATTTTTCAGTCGGATTTAATGTATATGAGACTTTGGGGTTCAATTTTTTTATTATTAGGTTACAGGTAATTCTCATGAAAGTGTTGATTAAAGTTTAAAAAGATTAGCTTCCCA
This sequence comes from Phocoena sinus, assembly GCF_008692025.1. Taxonomy (NCBI): domain Eukaryota; kingdom Metazoa; phylum Chordata; class Mammalia; order Artiodactyla; family Phocoenidae; genus Phocoena; species Phocoena sinus. The sequence goes on from NC_045763.1 coordinate 7,595,854, forward strand.
TCCCACTGACTGGAATTCTCCCGGGGCCTGACAGTAACTTCAGTCCAGAGTCGGTTGTCACCTGGAGCCTCTGGGAGAGAAGCCTCAGAGCCGCACGTGAGCAGATGGGGGTCCCGGGACCCCGGCAGCTGGTCTGCACAGAGGGGGAGCCTCGGTCTACACAGGGATCTGACAGACCCCACTCTGTGCCAGAGCTGGACCACGGGGAAATGTGAGACTGCGAGCACAGCACGGACCCTGGCCCCTCAGGGCTCCTGACCTGATGTGATAACCGCTACAGGGAAGGAAAGATCCGCAGGCAGTCCAGGAGCCAGAGGAGGAAAGCGGGCCGACCTTGGAAGGGCAGAGGGGGCGGCAGAGGAAGGGAAAGAGCAGAGGCCAGATGGTGTGGGAAGGGATTCCAGGAAGAATGCTGGCTGTAAAACAGAGATTGTGCCAGCACCCCACTTGAGGGCCGCTGAGAGGGTCAACTGGGGTGATGAGCAGAGGGGTGAGCTTGCTTGGTCCCTGGAAGAGCCGTGCACTGGGTGGGCCCTCTCCTTGGGCCGCTGGCTCCCTGCTGGGTTGCCCATGACCACAGCTATTTTAACAAGGTTCTCAGTGTAACCCTGAGACCAAATGACCTATTTTAGGCTTGCTGGCAGCGGACCCTGAGCCTGTAGCCTTGGCTTCCGCAGGGGAAAGCCGGAAGAGCCCTGGGACCGCCCAGCTGGCTCAGGCTGGGGACCTTCCCTGGAAAGTCTCTTCGAGAAAGAGTGTGATCAGACAGAGGCTGGAACAGGCCTGGGGAGCCAGCGTGCCAGCACCGCAGCTCCAGGGCCAGAAAGAGGGGAAGAGAAAGGATGAGGGCTTCCTTAACAAAATGGGCCACATCAAGACAGGGTCCCTCCAGCCCCAGGACAGCTGGACAAAGGTCTATACGAAGCATGACTCAAGGAAGGTAGTTCTGCAGGCGACTGGCCACAAGGAGGCCTTTGCCAAGTGTACCAGGGGCCTGGAACTGGCACTCGCCGCATCCGTCCCCGGTGTGGTGCTGGGGCAGAGAGAGACCTGGAGCTCAAACAGAACCAGCACGTTCAAAGGCACCTGGAGGTGAAAGGCCCAGAAAAAGAAGGCAGGAGGAAATCCTTCCAATTTTCTCATGCCCTCCTGAAATACCATGCTAACTCCCTACAGCACACCTGCTCCTCTGGTAAAACACTGTTCTGCTTAAAAATGCACATGGCCTGTAAGCCACTCCTAGATGGTCTTTGTTTACCACACCCTGGACCCACATGACCCGTTCTAGGACCTTGAGCATCTTACTCAACCCCTCAGGGCCTGTTTTCTCATCGTGAAAGTGGGCCTGTGACAGTGGCTGCCTCACAGGGCTGTCCTGAGGATTCTCTGGGATAACTTTAATGCTACCTGACATGGAACCTGGCACATAGGAGGAGCTCGATAAATTAAATTAATTATAATTAATAGCAAAAATGAAAAACAAATGTCGAGTAGTAAAGGATCAGGGGACTTCCCTGGTGGTCCAGTGGGTAAGACTCCTCACTCCCAATGCAGGGGGCCTGGGTTCGATCCCTGGTCGGGGAACTAGATCCCACATGCATGCCGCAACTAAGAGTTCATGCACCGCAACTAAAGATCCCACGTGCCGCAACTAAGACCCGGCGCAGCCACAAAAAAAAAAAGGTAAAGTATCGGTCAAAAACTGATAGCACAGCCACATGGCTGCATATCACGCGACTGCTAAAATGTTTTCTTGAAAATCGTTTGAGGACATGGTAAAATTATCATAAGTGAAAACATGGATGTTAAAATGGATATTACAACGTTTACACTGTATGGTCTCAACTCTGTAATGAAAATACATGCATATTTTTTTAAAAAGTCTGCTGGGAAATTAATGCAAGGGAATAGTGATTCTAGCTACACGGCAGGAGTCAATCCTCTAAGCTTTTCTGCTGTTTGTCTTTCCCAATGACTTTCCACAATGACTATGCATTCTTTCATAGCCAGGAAAAACGATCGACATATGTTATGGAGAGAACAGCACTGACAATAAGAAAGGCACGAACTCAGCATTCCTTTGAGCCTGCTTTGGAAGCTACTGCTCTCCGCCCCCGAGCCTACAGCTGGGGCTTCTCAGCAAGGCCACCTTCCCAGAGAAGCAATGATTGCCTTTGGTTCAAAGTCAGTCCCGCGAGGATGTCGGGTCTGCTTGGCCACCCTGGGGACCAGGAGACAAGCGCTCCGTGTTCCTGCCTTTTCGGGGGACTATGGGCTCCCAGACCCAGAGCCTGGTCCATTCATTCACCCAAGAACATGCTGGCGCTCTGGGGGGCCCAGCCCCACAAATACAAAGAGGGAAGCCACAAGGGGCTCAGAGTTGGTCAAGAGATGGACCAGGAGACAGTGTGGGGAGTAGCAGGGCCAAGGTACACGTGTGCGGTGGGGATCACAGGAGGGCCTGGCCCTGCCTGTGGGAGGCAGGGGAGGGGGTGGGCTCAGGGCTGGGCTCCTGGCTGCCGAGAGGCAAATGCAGGGACGGAAAGGCGTGAACGCACGAGGCCTGAGACAGGAGCTGAAAGCCATTCACTGTGGCTGTTTGTGGAGCATGAGGTCCTGGTGTCGGGTGGGCAGGGGTCCTGCTCATCACGCTAAGGGGTTTGGATTTTATCCTCAAGGCAGCAGAGAGCCACTGAAAGATTTTAAGTCGGGAAGAGACCCCCTGATGTAGCCTTCGATACTCACTCTGGGTACAGGGTAGAAAGTGCACGGAGAGGGCAAGACGAGAAGTCAAGGTGCCAGTTAGGGGCTGTTTGTGGTGATCGAGACAAGAATTAACACGGGCTCAGACCAAAATGTGGGTTCAAACCAAGATGGAGAAGACAAAGCAGATGTGAGGAGCATTAAGGCGGGAGAATCAAGAGGACCTGGTAACCTCCTAGGTACCTGGGGAAGACAGGAGTCAGTGGCTGGTCCCCAGGACACTGGGTTCATGGGGTGGCACATCCTCACGACAGAGAATACAGGCGGGAGCACAGACCCCGGGGCGGGGAGAGGTTGCGACCCTGAACGTGCTGAATGTGGGGTGTGTGCGGCCAGACGGCCAGTAGAGAGCGTGCATCAATCTGGGGGTCAGCAGGGGGTCTGGGCTGAGGGGGTGTATTTGGAAGGCATCGACCAGAGCTCTGTTGGGAGTCACGGGAGTGATGTGACCTCCCAGGGAGAGCGTGTGACACTGAGAGGAGAGGACAAAATATGGAGAACACCAGCATGACCATGGTGAGGGGAAAGGAGGCACTGGGGGGGCGGGGGATGGGAGGCAGTGAGCAGAGAGAAGCAGAAAATGGGGGAGAGGGGAGAGAGGGGGGTCTCGTGGAAGACAAGGGAGGGAAAGGAGGGCTTCCAGAAGGAGGCTTTCGAGGGTGGTCTTAGAACAGCACAGCCCAGGCAGGTCTACCCACTGTCCAGTGCAGTACTGGGGGGCCTCTGAGGCCCTCTCCTGGAACCATTTGGTGAGGCGCTATGGTGCAGGCCCGTGCACCAGGGTCTCCAGCACCTACCCGGACCCAGCAGATACTGAACACGTGTTCACCAAGGGAAGTATGGGATGGGGGGCGGCCGGGAGGCGTGGGCTGAGGGATGCCCAGCTTGCTGCTCTCCTACCTGGGTCTGGGGAGGGCAAGCAGTGCTCCCGGTACCAGACCCCTCCAGCCCCAGAGGGGAAGCGTGTGCGGGTCCAAGGTGGTGGGCAGGACCCCGGGACAGATGGCCAAGCGCTGACCCATTGGTGGGGCGGCCTCAGGCCCCCTACTGAGGGCAGCTGGAACAGCATAGGTCAGAGTTGCGGGAGCCGGCGGAGCAGCGCACAGGCATTTGCTGAGAGACAGTGCCGCCTAGTGGCAAGAGGTGCTCACACCAGGCTTCTACGGGATGGTCCCGCCCATCACCCCGAATGCTCCTAGGCCTTTCTGGGCCTTTCATGCTGGGGTCCTGAGCACTGGAAGCAATGATCCAGGGTTCTTACCACCTGGGTGGCACCTGAGACTCTGACAGCAACATGCCCTGTGGCATCAGCTGAGGTCGGCTCTGCCAACGGGGAAGGTGGGCAGGCTAGAATTTTATCAAAGCCCCATTTGGCCCCATGGTGTGGGCAGAAATGTAGGGTCCTGCTCTCAGGCTTGAACCTCCATAGTGGGAGAGACTGGACTGCTTGCTGTTTTGTTGGCACAAAGAAAATACAGTAAGCCTGTGAGGCTTGTTGCTGGAGGTGACTGTGGGGCGAGGGGCAGACTGAAGGGCAGCCCAGCAGCAGAGAACCATCTCCCCAGAGATTCTCACCCAGCTCCAGGTTCACTCCCAGGAGCCTCCTTCCCGGAGAGAAGTACCCAAGGCCAGCCTGTCTGTCTGTGGACGCCCCACACCCAGGAGGGCCCGGATTCCAGGGCCACGAAATCACACCCACAGGCCCACGGCTCACTCCTGACTGCTCAGCAGTTTCAGGCCAGGTGAGGTCACCGTGACTGCCTTAAATAACTCAGCAGAGCTCATTTTTATTTTCGGTTGTTGGTTTAGCTGAGCAAGACAAAAAGAGTTCTCTTAAAAACACTTTTTAAAACTTCCCCTTTAAACAACAAGGTCCTACAGTACAGCACAGAGAACTATATTCAATATCCTATGAGAAACCATAATGGAAAAGAATATTTAAAAAAAGAATGTATGTATGTGTAAAACTAAATCACTTTGCTGTACAGTAGAAATTAACACAACATTGTAAATCAACTATACTTCAATTAAAAAAAAAGAAAAATAGGAAACCAAAAAAGCCGTTCAGAATCTAAAGAAAAACTTCCCTTATTATAAAAGGAATGTATGTGCAATGTTAAAAAAAATTAGTTTTACAAAAAAATGTGTGACTTGGAAAGTCAAAGTCCCTTATGTGGTTCCACCCTCCATCAAACTTTTCTCTAAACCACCTGGTAAATATTCTTTCAGCTTCTTTTGCTCTATACACATACATTCGTGCATGTGTGAATATGGGCGGGGGGTGGGGAGTGTATGTGGTGGTGTTTTCTATACTGACAGTTCTATCGCTTCTTTTGATTTTTTTCCCATTAACAGCTTTCTACTTAGAGGCATTCTTACCCCTGCAGCTCAAATTCAGGTTAACCCAGTGACCCAAGACCAGGCTGGGAGAAAAGGTGATGCCCCAGGGACTCAGAAGCCTGAGGGTTTCAAGTGAATGCGGTTGGGGAGCAGGGGAGAGGGACCCACGCTAAAACCCAGATCAGCCCTGGAGGAGAAAAGACCTCTCCCAGAAGAAATATCCCAGGACGGGGGGGCGGGGGGGCGCGGGGGGCAGACTCCACACCCCTTATCTCCTCCCCAGCGGTGGCTGACAGCACAGCTGGCGCAGTCTGCGGCACGAGGGTGGCCCGGGCAAGAAGCTGTCCCCGGAAGCTGCTGGGGCCACGGGAACACCCTGTACATTTCTGCTGACTTGGGCGCACAGGCTGGGTCACACCCAGCGTCAGAGCTCGGGAACCGGGTCCTGCGCCAGGGCAGAGCCCTGCATGTGACATCCAGGAGAACAAGGGCAGCCTCAGGAAAAGCAGTCCCGTGTGCCAGGTCTGCTCACCTCCCCAGCCTCAGGGATCAGCAAACACGCCCATCAGCACTCTGCTCCTGGGAGCCCGCTCACACCAGACAGGTCACCGGCTGCACGATTCAACAGCCAAGAATTCCAAGCAATTGGAAATTGGTGGTCAGGGTCCTGGGCTACAGGGTCAGGATAAGGCTTCCAGAAAGGGAGAGCCCATTAAGTGCCCAGCAGCTTCCTGCAGCTCCAGGACAGACAGAGACAAACCCAGCTCTGCAATCGGGCTGCAGGTTTGCATCCTGGGCCCCCCAGGAACTGGCTGCAGTGGCTTATTGCTTCAGAACCCCCGTTTCCTTGCCTGCTAAGTAGAAGTAATACAGCTGGCAGCTCGAGCCTGCTAGACAATAAACACTCAGTGTTACCCACTACCATTATTACAACTGGCTGAGGGTACTCAAAAGAGAAATAACTCCCTTGGGCACACGGAGACCTCCAGGACCACTGGGGCCACCTTCCTGGGCACAGCCAGGAACACAACAGCCACCGTGCAGCCCGCACCTAGAGCAGGCCCCTGCACACAAGGGTGGTCTCCTTGTCCCTGAACAGGGTACTCGGGGGCGGGGGGCAGGGGCAGGCAAAGGCTGAAGAAATGCAACCACCAGAGCCTCTGCAGCTATGGGGCCCCCAGACACCTCCATTTCTTCCTCTTCCTCCCCCAGGCCTAGAAAGGGATCCCCCCCATTACCTGATTGGGTCCTTGGCTCCCAGCTGGGGAAGGAGAAGGGACCGGCCTGGAGGCTCTGCAGGCTCCACGTCTAGACGCTGCCGCCAGCTGGGGCTCAGCTCTGTGGGTGAGGGAGCTGCCGCCCCGAAATCTCTCTCTCGTGGACCACCCATCTGGAAGGGCTGGAGCTACGCTTTCTAAAGGAACCACAACTTGCTGTCGCTGGCCACGCGGGCCCTCGACTCACCCTGGTCAATGGACTCACCCTGGTCGATGGAGTGCTGGGGCAGCTGGCTGAGCTGGCTGCTGACCACCCCCGCGTAGGTGCGCAGGAACTCCTCCTCGCTGGCCGTCAGCTGCAGGGGCGAGAGGGCTGGGTGAGGGGTGGCCCGCACCCGCTCCCTGGGCCTCTGTTGTTGAGAACTGACCTTCTAGTTCCAGGGTGAGCACCCTCTCCCCTCTGCTCCCACCCCTGAAACTTGGTCCATGGGGCCCACAGGCCTTGGCACCGGGATCAGATCGGGGACGGGGATTCCAGCGTAGGGCAGGCCCTGCTTGGGGAGCCCCTCCCTCTCCTGTTGAGAAGGGCCACTGCACATCTGCTGCCCTCTCGGTGGCTGTCCTGCCCGCCGGTCACCAACGGAAGAGAAGACTCCCAGGAGAGGGGAGGAAAGGAAGGTCAGGGCCTTTAGGACCCTCACCCACTTGGCCCAAACATGGCACAGGGAGTGCCATGCCGAACTGGACATGCTGGTGCCTGTGCCCGGGAGCCTGAATTAGCCACAGCCAAGCCAGAGGCCTGGCATCCCCATCCCCAGACCACAGCTGCTACAGAAGGTGGTTACAGCCCCTCTGCCCACCGGCATCAGGCACCCTCCCTGGGAGGCCTGCTGCTCGACGCCCCGAAGGCACTCACGTTGGAGCCCATCTTCCTCAGCATGAGCAGCACTCGGACCTTCTGCTGAACGTACATCTCCTCCGGACTCTTCCCGGGGGCCCCCTCGCGGTTCATGCCCTGGCCAGCTCTGGGGACTCCTGCAGAGCGAGGAGAAGCATGGGGTGGGGCGGTGTCAGGACGAGACATACCCGCACACCGGCACGAGTTGTCAGGCCGCCCATGTTGCATCAGGGGCTCGTTTCTGAGAGCCCAGAGCAGGTGGCGAGCTGCCCGTTCCTCCCTCACGCCTGCTGGCCCGACAGCCAGACTGAGCAGGGATCTCCCCGGAGCAGGCACTGGTGGCCAGCCCCCTCTGTGTGTGGAGCTGTCAGGCCCAGGTGGCTGAGCTGACCCAGACTTCTTGCCAGCTCTACCTTCCAGCCACCCCTCAGCAAGGCTCCTGCTATGAGCCCAGGAGATGTGCTGCATGAAACCCAAAGTGTCCCCGTCTTTCAAAGCCAGCAACTTCCATGAGGAGCAAAGTGACGTGATCAGAGGCAGCCGGCTGGGGCCTGTAGCTGGAGAAGCCAAGACAGCTCCCTCTGCAAAAGTCCCTGACGAGTTCAAGAGGCTGCCTCCTGGGCTGGGCTCCAACGAGTCCCTCGATGGGGACGGCGAGCCCGGGGCTGCGGGCACACACACCTGCCCGGGCTCGCTGCCGCCACCCTCACAAGCCCACCCACCTGTCACAGGGTGGCTCCTGCACGCGGCAGCTGCGTCCAGGTGCAGCAGGGACCCGACCTGCAGAAAGGTCCCAGGAGAGAAGTCCCAGGGTCTCCTCCCTCCAGGAGGAGCTGGGGGGGAGGAAGCCGGGCGTGGAGGGGTTTGGGTTACACACTTGTAACTCCTGGATGAGTCAGAAATAACGCAGCAGCTGGTGGGGGTGGAGCCCTGGCAGCCCTGGTGCCAAGGAGCTGCGCTCGGAGGACCAAGGGAGCCGGGCTTGCGGGCCAAGGACACTCCTCACACCGTCCATCCTTCAGGGGCCAGCAAGCCTTGGACCAGCAGGCTCTCCCAGGTGAAGGACAGACTCAGAAAGGCGCCAGAGCCCTGGGCAGCAGCCTCCCTGGAGGCTCCTGTCAACCGCTCAGTCCCCAGAAGCTAACAGGGGCTCCGGCCCTAAAAGCCTGCACAATAGGGCAAAATGTGTATTGCATAGCAATGCAGCTGTGCACTCAGTGCAGTGCCGTCTACTTACAGGGCCTTCCTTTCCACCACCAAAGCCCAGGCTCCCTCTTCTACTGTCTGCTATCCTGTCACCTCCTCCTGGTTCGGAAAAGGGTCTAATTAACACTGGTAACCAGGAAGGAGGAGTGAGCTGCCTGCAGAATGACCTCTGGTGAGAGGCAGCCAGCCGTCCCCTGGGGAGCGGACAGCCCTCAGTTCCCAGCACAGCTGAGTGGGGAGGCTCGGTTCTGGGGGATCACTCCTCCTCCTGTCCACCCCTTCTCACTTCCTTCCACTCCACCACCCAGCGCAAGTAGCCGGAATGATCTTTTTATTTTTTTAATTTTTATTTATGTATTTTTTTTATAAGTTGTGTGTGTTGGTTTTTTAAATTTTTTTATTTTATTTTATTTATTTTTTTATACAGCAGGTTCTTATTAGTCATCAATTTTATACACATCAGTATATACCTGTCCATCCCAACCACCCAATTCAGCACACCACCATCCCCACCCCGCTGTGGCTTTCCCCCCTTGGTGTCCATACGTTTGTTCTCTACATCTGTGTCTCAACTTCTGCCCTGTAAACCGGTTCATCTGTACCATTTTTCTAGGTTCCACATACATGCGTTAGTATACGATATTTGTTTTTCTCTTTCTGACTTACTTCACTGTATGACACTGTAGAGACTGTATGACAGTCTCTAGATCTATCCACGTCTCAACAAATGACTCAATTTCGTTCCTTTTTATGGCTGAGTAATATTCCATTGTATATATGTACCACAACTTCTTCTTTTTTTTTTTTTTTTTTTTGTGGTACACAGGCCTCTCACTGTTGTGGCCTCTCCCGTTGCAGAGCACAGGCTCCGGACGTGCAGGCTCAGCGGCCATGGCTCACGGGCCTAGCTGCTCCACGGCATGTGGTATCTTCCCGGACCAGGGCACGAACCCATGTCCCCTGCATCGGCAGGCAGACCCTCAACCACTGCGCCACCACGGAAGCCCACCACAACTTCTTTATCCATTCGTCTGTGGATGGGCATTTAGGTTGCTTCCATGTCCTGGCTATTGTAAATAGTGCTGCAGTGAACATTGGGGTGCATGTGTCTTTTTGAATTACGGTTTTCTCTGGGTATATGCCCAATAGTGGGATTGCTGGATCATATGGTAATTCTATTTTTACTTTTTTAAGGAAACTCCATACTGTTCTCCATAGTGGCTGTATCAATTTACATTCCCACCAACAGTGAAACAGGGTTCCCTTTTCTCCACACCCTCTCCAGCATTTGTTGTTTGTAGATTTTCTGATGATGCCCATTCCAACTGGTGTGAGGGGATACCTCATTGTAGTTTTGATTTGCATTTCTCTAATAATTAGTGATGTTGAGCAGCTTTTCGTGTGCTTCTTGGCCATCTGTATGTCTTCTTTGGAGAAATGTCTATTTAGGTCTTCTGCCCATTTTTGGATTGGGTTGTTTCTTTAATATTGACTGCATTAGCTGTTTACATATTTTGGAGATTAATCCTTTGTCCGTTGATTCGTTTGCAAATATTTTCTCCCATTCTGAGGGTTGTTTTTTCATCTTGTTTACGGTTTCCTTTGCTGTGCAAAAGCTTTGAAGTTTCGTTAGGTCCCATGTGTTTATCTTTGTTTTTATTTCCATTACTCTAGGAGGTGGATCAAAAAAGATCTTGCTGTGATTTATGTCAAAGAGTGTTCTTCTTATGTTTTCCTCTAAGAGTTTTATAGTGTCTGGTCTTACATTTAGGTCGCAAACCCATTTTGAGTTTATTTTTGTGTATGGGTTAGGGAGTGTTCTAATTTCATTCTTTTACATGTTGCTGTCCAGTTTTCCCAGCACCACTTATTGAAGTGACTGTCTTTTCTCCATTGTATATATATCCTTGCCTCCTTTGTCATAGATTAGTTGACCATAGGTGCGTGGGTTTATCTCTGGGCTTTCTATCCTGTTCCATTGATCTATCTTTCTGTTTTTGTGCCAGTACCATATTGTCTTGATTACTATAGCTTTGTAGTATAGTCTGAAGTCAGGGAGTCTGATTCCTCCAGCTCCGTTTTTTTCCCTCAAGGCTGCTTTGGCTACTCGGGGTCTTTTGTGTCTCCATTCAAATTTTAAGATTTTTTGTTCTAGTTCTGTAAAAAATGCCATTGGTAGTTTGATAGGGATTGCACTGAATCTGTACATTGCTTTGGGTAGTAGAGTCATTTTCACAATATTGATTCTTCCAATCCAAGAATATGGTATATCTCTCCATCTGTTGGTATCATCTTTAATTTCTTTCATCAGTGTCTTATAGTTTTCTGCATACAGATCTTTTGTCTCCCTAGGTAGGTTTATTCCTAGGTATTTTATTCTTTTTGTTGCAATGGTAAATGGGAGTGTTTCCTTAATTTCTCTTTCAGATTTTTCATCATTAGTGCATAGGAATGCAAGAGATTTCTGTGCATTAATTTTGTATCCTGCAACTTTACCAAATTCATTGATTAGCTCTAGTAGTTTTCTGGTGGCATTTTAAGGATTCTCTATGTATAGTATCATGTCATCTGCAAACAGTGACAGTTTTACTTCTTCTTTTCCAATTTGTATTCCTTTTATTTCTTTTTCTTCTCTGATTGCCACGGCTAGGACTTCCAAAACTATGCTGAATAAGAGTGGTGAGAGTGGACATCCTTGTCTTTTTCCTGATCTTAGAGGAAATGCTTTCAGTTTTTCACCATTGAGAATGATGTTTGCTGTGAGTTTGTCGTATATGGCCTTTATTATGTTGAGGTGTGTTCCCTCTATGCCTACTTTCTGGAGAGTTTTTATCATAAATGGGTGTTGAATTTTGTCAAAAGCTTTTTCTGCATCTATTGAAATGACCATATGGTTTTTGCTTTCTCAATTTGTTAATGTGCTGTATCACATTGATTGATTTGTGTATATTGAAGAATCCTTGCATCCCTGGGATAAATCCCACTTGATCATGGTGTATGATCCTTTTAATGTGTTGTTGGATTCTTTTTGCTAGTATTTTGTTGAGGATTTTTGCATTTATATTCATCAGTGATACTGGTCTGTAATTTTCTTTTTTTGTAGTATCTTTGTCTGGTTTTGGTAACAGGGTGATGGTGGCCTCATAGAATGAGTTTGGGAGTGTTCCTTCCTCTGCAATTTTTTGGAAGAGTTTGAGAAGGATGGGTGTTAGCTCTTCTCTAAATGTTTGACAGAATTCACCTGTGAAGCCATCTGGTCATGGCTTTGTTTGTTGGAAGATTTTTAATCACAGTTTGTTGGAAGATTTTTAATCACAGTTTCAATTTCTTTACTTGTGATTGGTCTGTTCATATTTTCTGTTTCTTCCTGGTTCAGTCTTGAACGGTTATACCTTTCTAAGAATTTTTCCATTTCTTCCAGGTTGTCCAATTTATTGGCATAGAGTTGCCTGTAGTAGTCTCTTAGGATGCTTTGTATTTCTGCGGTGTCTGTTGTAACTTCTCCTTTTTCATTTTTAATTTTATTGATTTGAGTCCTCTCCCTCTTTTTCTTTTTTATAAATCTATTTTATTTATTTATTTTTGGCTATGTTGGGTCTTCGTTGCTGCATGCAGGCTTTCTCTAGCTGTGGCGAGTGGGGACTACTCTTTGCTGTGGTGTGTGGGCTTCTCATTGCGGTGGCTTCTCTTGTTGCGGAGCACGGGCTCTAGGTGCCTGGGCTTCAGTAGTTGTGGCATGCAGGCTCAGTATTTGTGGCTCGTGGGCTCTAGAGCGCAGACTCAGTAGTTGTGGCGCACGGGCTTAGTTGCTCCGCGGCATGTGGGATCTTCCCAGACCAGGGCACGGACCTGCATCCCCTGCACTGGCAAGCGGATTCTTAACCAGTGCGCCGCCGGGGAAGCCCCCTCTTTTTCTTGATGAGTCTGGCTAATGGTTTGTCAATTTTGTTTATCTTCTCAAAGAACCAGCTTTTAGTTTTATTGATCTCTGTTATTGTTTTCTTTGTTTCTGCTCTGATCTTTATGATTTCTTTTATTTCTGCTCTGATCTTTATGATTTCTTTCCTTCTGCTAACTTTGGGTTTTGTTTGTTCTTCTTTCTGTAGTTCCTTTAGGTGTAAGATTAGATTGTTCATTTGAGAGTTTTCTTGTTTCTTGAGGTAGGCTTGTATTGCTATAAACTTCCCTTTTAGAACTGTTTTTGCTGCATCCTATCGGTTTTGGATCGTCATGTTTTCATTGTCATTTGTCTCTAGGTATTTTTTAATTTCCTCTTTGATTTCTTCAGTGATCTCTTGGTTATTTAGTAACGTATTGTTTAGCCTCCATGTGTTTGTGATTTTTACATTTTTTCCCCCTGTAATTCATGTCTCATCTCATAGCGTTGTGGTCAGAAAAGATGCTTGATATGATTTCAATTTTCTTAAATTTACTGAGGCTTGATTTCTGACCCAAGATGTGATCTATCCTGGAGAATGTTCCGTGCGCACTTGAGAAGAAAGTGTAATCTGCTGTTTTGGGATGGAATGTCCTATAAATATCAATTAAATCTATCTGGTCTGTTGTGTCATTGAAAGCTTGTGTTTCCTTATTTATTTTCTGTTTGGGTGATCTGTCCGCTGGTGTAAGTGAGGTGTTAAAGTCCTCCGCTATTATTGTGTTACTGTTGATTTTCTCTTTTATAGCTGTTAGCAGTTGCCTTATGTATTGAGGTGCTCCTATGTTGGGTGCATATATATTTATAATTGTTATATCTTCTTCTTGGATTGATCCCTTGATCATTATGTAGTGTCCTTCCTTGTCTCTTGTAAGCTTCTTTATTTTAAAGTCTATTTTATCTGATATGAGTATTGCTACTCCAGCTTTATTTTGATTTCTATTTGCATGGAATATCTTTTTCCATCCCCTCACTTTCAGTCTGTATGTGTCCCTAGGTCTGAAGTGGGTCTCTGGTAGGCAGCATATATATGAGTCTTGTGGGTTTTTTTTTTGTTGTTGTTGTTGTTGTTTTTGCGGTACGTGGGCCTCTCACTGCTGTGGCCTCTCCTGCTGTGGAGCACAGGCTGTGGACGCGCAGGCTCAGCGGCCATGGCTCACGGGCCCAGCCGCTCCATGGCACGTGGGATCCTCCCGGACCAGGGCACAAACCCGTGTCCCCTGCATCGGCAGGCGGATCCCCAACCACTGCGCCACCAGGGAAGCCCTGGGTCTTGTTTTTGTATCCATTCAGTGAGTCTGATTTGCTCCTTGTCTTTTGGTTGGAGCATTTAATCCATTCACGTTTAAGGTAATTATCGATATGTATGTTCCTATGACCATTGTCTTAATTGTTTTGGGTTTGTTTTTGTAGGTCCTTTTCTTCTCTTGTGTTTCCCACTTAGAGAAGTTCCTTTAGCATTTGCTGTAGAGCTGGTTTGGTGGTGCTGAATTCTCTTAGCTTTTGCTTGTCTGTAAAGCTTTTGATTTCTCCATCAAAACTGAATGAGAAAAAAAAAAAAAACTGAATGAGATCCTTGCCAGGTACAGTAAACTTGGGTGTAGGTTCTTCCCTTTCATCACTTTAAGCATATCATGGCACTCCCTTCTGGCTTGTAGAGTTTCTGCTGAGAAGTCAGCTGTTAACCTTATGGGAGTTCCCTTGTATGTTATTTGTCGTTTTTCCCTTGCTGCTTTCAATAATTTTTCTTTGTGTTTAATTTTTCCCAATTCGATTACTATGTGTCTCGGTGTGTTTCTCCTTGGGTTTCTCCTATATGGGACTCATTGCACTTCCTGGACTTGGGTGGCTATTTCCTTTCCCATGTTAGGGAAGTTTTTGACTATAATCTCTTGAAATATTTTCTCTGGTCCTTTCTCTCTCTCTTCTCCTTCTGGGACCCCTATAATGTGAATGTTGTTGCGTTTAATTTGTCCCAGAGGTCTCTTAGGCTGTCTTCATTTCTTTTCATTCTTTTTTTTTTTTTTTTTTTTTTTGTGGTATGCGGGCCTCTCACTGTTGTGGCCTCTCCCGTTGCGGAGCACAGGTTTCGAACGCGCAGGCTCAGCGGCCACGGCTCACGGGCCCAGCCGCTCTGCGGCATGTGGGATCCTCCCGGACCGGGGCACGAACCCGTGTCCATTGCATCGGCAGGCGGACTCTCAACCACTGTGCCACCAGGGAAGCCCTCTTTTCATTCTTTTTTCTTTATTCTGTTCCGCAGCAGTGAATTCTAGCATTCTGTCTTCCAGGTCACTTACCCGTTCTTCTGCTATTGATTCCTTCTAGTGTAGTTTTCTTTTCAGTTATTGTATTGTTCATTTCTGTTTGTTTCTTCTTTAATTCTTCTAGGTCTTTGTTAAACATTTCTTGCATCTTCTCGATCTTTGCCTCCATTCTTTTTCCGAGGTCCTGGATCATCTTCACTAACATTATTCTGAATTCTTTTTCTGGAAGGTTGCCTATCTCCACTTCGTTTAGTTGTTTTTCTGGGGTTTTATCTTGTTCCTTCATCTGGTACATAGCCCTCTTCCTTTTCATCTTGTCTCTCTTTCTGTGAATGTGGTTTTTGTTCCACAAGCTGCAGGATTGTAGTTCTTCTTGCTTCTGCCATCTGCCCTCTGGTGGATGAGGCTACCTAACTGGAGTGATCTTTTTAAAAGCCAGAATGGATGACATTTCTCCCCACTCCAACCTACCCCAGGATACGCTTCACGCCCTTGCCAGGACCCCACATGGCCGGCCCTGCCTTTCGCTCCCACTCCTCCCCTCTGTCTCGCTGGCCCCCAGTTTGTTTCTAGGACCTGCCAAGAAGCTCCTCCCCAGCAGCCTTTGCACTGGGGTCCCCAGGCTGGAACTGGCTTCTTTTCCACTCGCTTAGATGCCTTCCTGGGGAGCCTTTCCTGACTGCATGACCGTGGTAGGTCGTGCGCCCCACCCAGGCCTTCTTGGGCACGTGGTCCCATCACATCCCAGTTTCTTCTTCTTTTGTTTTTTTTTTTAGGCCACAGCATGCGGCATGCAGATCTTAGTTCCCCGACCAGGGACTGAACCCGTGCCCCCTGCATTGGGAGCATGGAATCTTAACCACTGGACCACCAGGGAAGTCCCTCGTCCGCTTCCTAGAGCACCTGCCGGGGTGCTCACTCACTGTCTTCCTGCACCTGCTGGAGGGCCGGGGCTGCTTCACTTGCCCCGTCTTCCTTCAGCCCTGGCCCAGTTGGCTGAAGAGAGAACCCAGACAGCCTGTGGGGTCTGGGCTTCCACCCCCTACCATCTCCACATCACTTACGGTCAAACACAAGTCCCTAATCCAGTCTCCATAACCAAATTTAGCTTTTCCAAAGACTCTCATTCCTGAGTATTTTGTGTGCCTTGGGCTGTCGTGTTCTCCGAGGTCATCTGAAATGCTCCATGAAGACTTCAAATTGGGAATTAAGGCTTCCAGGGGTAAAAGTCTTCTGATTCTGTCCTGTGTCCAAGGGCTAATGGTCAGTTGGCCCTCTCCTTGTGGAAGTCAAGGGACTGGCCACTAGGTGTCGCCACACACAAAAGAACCAGAGCCCCAGGGCCACACCCACCCGCTCCCCTACCTCCGTGCTACTGCCCCCTCACCCCCCACCCCCTCGGCCCCCAACACAAGCCCCCCAAAGGCCCTTCTGGTTCAAGGCTTCATAGTGGTCCTACTGTCACAAACCACCCCCAGTCCTGGGTCCCAGAGCAAGCTCTATCCCCCCATTTAGGGGCCAGCTCTACCCAGGCAAGGATATGTCTCTGGTTTTGCTGTGCGTCCCAGGACCTCGGGACGCTGGCTTCACAGAAGTTGAGAGCCCCTTCCTCTCCTTTCCTGACCAGCCAAGCTTCCTCCAACAGGAGTATGAGGGCTCAGAACCCACAGGAGTGTGTGTGGGTGCCCGTCTCAATCATTTTACACGGGGTCTATTTCACAGAACTTTGCTCCTCCCAACAATCCTACCCTTGGCGTCACGTACAGACCGGTTCTGTTCCACTGTAGCTCCACTATCCCCGGGGACCCACCACACTCACACTGTGATTACCAGGGGGCCTCACACACCCAGCCGTGGGCCTGGGGTGTCGTTGGTGCCTGGATGGGTCTTTGGGGCCAGGTCACTCCCTGTTCACACTTCCCTGGCAGAGGCCAGTTCTTAAACTGTTCCTGCTTGCCTTGGGAGGACTCCTGCCCTTCCTAAAACTTCTGGTCTTCTAGGATTCTTCGAGCTCTAGTTTGAGCTGACTCCACCCTGCTGCCTGACAGAGAGAACACCCAGGAATGGGTCAGGGCCGACTGCGGCGTGAACACGTGTTCCTGCCCTCCACACTCCAATCCTGATGGACGAGAACATTGGGACCTGTTTACATAATTCCGTCCGAAACAGAAGCTGCATCAAGGGTGCCAATGTGAAGGAAATAACTGAAGAGAATCAATCACAATCAACCCAAACAACAACGACCTTTCAGTCGCTGGTAATGCTGCAAGTGTATTACAGTGTGTTTGAGTTTGGTACCTATCCAAGCGAACATGTGGATAAGTTTTCATCACAGTTTTGACACACATCAGATTAACTTCACTTGAGAATTCTTATTCTTCCCTGTAGGGATCAAGAACTGGTCTCCACTAAAATGTGTTTAAATTACCTAAGTCCAAACTGCAAAGAATTTGGACACAATAATTATTCATTCAGTCCTCAGCTGTGAGAGCTGAAGGTAAGGTAATGCTGCTTCTCACTTATGGTCTCCTGGCAACCCCACAAACACACCACCGCCTAAGATGGTGGAGCTTCCATCCTAAATCCTAAGAAAATCCCTCAGTGTTAACTGCCCAAGTCAGAGACAGACCTGCTCCCTCTCTTAAGATATAACATTCTGGAAGCTAAACAGGGAAAGGCATACATGAGCCAAAACATAGAAAATGGAAAGAAACAGGCAACTATCAACTATGCAAATGAAAGGCGAGGGGAGAGGCTTGTGGCTAAGTGGATGCTGTGTCACAGATATCCACGGCTTACGCGGAAGTGGGCGTGATTCCAGAAAATCACACCTGATTGGGACAAATGCACTTCAGAGAAACTGAGTTCCATACATTCAATGCAGACACACAGATGCATTCACCCCACACACACACACCTTCCACACACTTCTGTTGGTTCTGAGCCTGCATCTCTGTTGAAGGAAGGTTGGTAGGTAAAAGACAGTCAGGAAGGGGTTCCCAACCACTGGGAAGGGTGCTTACAAAGTGACAAACGTGGCTCGTGGCCTGGGAGGCCGCACCACATTCTCTGGAAGGCATCGAGGTACCACGTTCCTGCCCAGAGATTAGAGGGACCTAATCTCTATGCACATGAGCTCCAGCTTGGAAACAGCTGATCTCACTTTGGAAGAATTGGGAGGTAGAGCAGGAAAGACCCAGAGAGCAGGACATGCAGAAGTCAGACCCATTCTGGTAAACAACTTTGAAAGCTGGCCTCCCATTGACAGGCAGGGGGCTCCGGCGGGGGGGCGCCCAAATACAAACACAGCCACCTGCACTCCTTTTTATTTATAAACTTAAAGCTAATGCTGTTTAACACCCACACTTATGTAAATTGGAATATACGTTTATACCCAGGGTGGTCTAACACCTGCTTGTAAATGCTGCCTGACCTCAGGCTTGGCCAGACAACAGGGGGCGCCTATAGGTACACAAGCCACCTCTCCCCCATGGGTCCCAGCACTTGACTTTTGTCCATTTAAAAAAAAATGTGATATATTTTAGATGTCCATGTTTTAAAATGTACATTTTCATCTGTACAATGTTTACATCGCATGAAAATACAGTTGCCGTATAACTGTGTGACTCACAGAGCTCATATAAAATATTAATTCAGACCTTACACATCTTAACAGCCTAAAAGACATCAGCAGAACCACAGCGCTCACTGTTAAGAACCCACACAGCTGAAGCAATGAGCATTACCAGGGACGATGAAGAAAGGATATGAGATGAGCTAGCTTCACGGTCAGCCCTAGAGCCAGTACCCAAGGCCCTCTCCTCAACGCCGTTCTATGGCCACTCTACCAGACGTCCTTCCCCTGGGGTCCTTACCTGCTTCTGGAAATCACCTTCAGGAAAACAGGTGCTCAACTGTGACGGGCAGGTTGTGGCCAGGGAGAAGGAGGAAGGTGCAGCCCTGTGGAAACACAGAACCCAGGTCAGGTCATGGGAGGAGGCAGGAGGAGCCACGGCCAGTGCTGTGGGATATAGGCAGATGGCGGGAAGCTTGTGGCCAAGGGCCCTGCACGGTCTAGAAATATCCGTATGTCTGGCCAGCCCAGAAACTTGCACCAGCACCCTGGGATAAGGTGCTGGCTGCAGCTATGCACTGTCATTTCCTGCCAAAGCAGGTCACTACACACCCTCCTCCCCTTGGGTTAGTCACCGAGGCCGATTGAGAGCCGTGCTGGGAGATGTCGAGGACCAGAGTGAATCACTTCCGGGCAGCTGATGGGCAAGTCCTGCACCTGCCCGAGAAGGCATCCCACCCACCAAACAACATGACAAGCCAGGCACAGCTACCTCGGCGCTCCGCCCACTTTGTGCTCGGACTTGCATGGTGTTTGTGTGCCTGGGGAACATCTGTAGTTGTATATGGAAACATAAGTTTACATACACACACACACACACACACACACACACACACACCCCACAGATTCAGATAATTTAAAACCTACTAGTCTGGCCACAGGTCTGCTTGCCCCAAACACACCTCTTCTAGGAATCAGAGAACATTCTCTTCTCTTCCTTGGCCTTCCACACACACCCTCATCGTCTGGGTCCTCTGCAGGTTGACCGGGCAGGAGGGAGGATGCTAATGGTGGGTGGAGGTGCAGGCGGGGTGGCCGGAGTCTCGCCTGCCCGTGGCAGCCCGGCCACCCCTCCGCTGCGGTGTGTGGGCCTCAGAGCACTTGGTTTAAAGGTGGACTCCAGGCTCTCAGCCCTGCGGTGAGGACAGATGTCTTTGGATAATTGAGAAACCTATTCTAGGGGACCAAGGGGTGCTCTGCAACCCATCTGTCTTCAGCAATCTCTGCTACTCACTCACCCAAGAGGCTGAGGAAAATGTGCTTTCCAGAGGAAGTGAGATTTAGAAGCCTCCCCTACAGGGAGATGCTGCTCTGACCCTGGGTCTCTGGTCTGCAGAGCCCTTAGACCAGTGATGGCCCTGGGATGGAAGAGCAGTCATCCGCCACTGCCACCCCCCCCACCCTCAGCCTACCCTACAGGAAAGACATTTACAACGATTAATTGCTCTTTTATTCCTCTAGACATCAAAACACTGAAATACCAAGGATCCCTGGGGAACCTTCTACCCAAGTCCCCACATTCCTTCAAAAAGAGATGAAAAGAGACAACCTTCTCCCACTTCTGAGGGGCTTTAATTTTCCAACTATCACAACAGCCAATTAGCCTCCTACTGTCTACAGGGCTCGGACTGTCCAAGAAACAGAGAGGAACCTTGGCTTCATGACTTGAAGGAGACGGCGCCTATGGGATGTGGTGGCTCCTGATGGGACCATTTGCCACCCGATGATCAGGTCAATGTTCCCAATTTACAGAGGAGGAAACCGAGGACCAAAGCTCCTGGGGCCCCAGAGCCGGTGGAGACAGTGAGCACGCTCCCGGAGCTGGACTCTGTTTCCCGTTCTACTCTGTCGATGGTCAGCTGTGCAACCTGAGGTCAGTCACTGCCCTCTGAGCCCTCCAGTTTGCCACTGGTCAAAAGGAAATCAGGACCTCTACCGTGTCCTCCCTCGGAGGACGCAAGGAGATGAGGGCTGGCTTCATGAGTATGAGGCCTGGGCACCGGCACAGGTCCGAGCACTCATAAGGGCCCTACTCTTGGTTTAATGCTCTCCTGTTGCCGTCTTACAATTCTGAATAACTCTTTTAACAAGGGGTCCTGCATCGGGTGCCACAAACTATCTAGCCAGTCCAGAATGAGGGAAAGGATGTCAAGTGCTCTCAACTGCCAAGGGGACCGTAACCTTAAGTAGACATGACATGGACTCAGGAAAGATTTACTAGAATAAAACCTCTCCAGGTGAACACAGCCCTGTGTCAGGCTCAGGAAGCAGGAGATACAAAGGTGGGGCTGTGACACTAAGCCTGCCTTCCAGGAGCTTCCAGAATGGCTGAGGAAACCACACTGCACAAGGCAAATGGAAAACAACACAAATAATATGTAACAATGAACCAAAAAGATAGGTCAGGTTAAAAAAAAAACACTTCCAAGAGTGCCAACTGCACGTAACGTGCCGTGCCCAGCACCTCCCCCTGAGCAGCTCAGAGGTGAGAGGAAAAAACCCAGGGCCTCGACCCAGTGTAGTAAGCGGCAGAGTAAGGGGATGTGCAAAGCTCTGTGGCAACACAGAGGAAGGGGAGGGACCAGCTCCTAGCAGAAGACCCTGAAACTGGGTCTTGAAGGATGACTAGTAGGAGTTTGCTGGTAGAGAAGATGGGGAAGCACGCTGCAGGCAGAGGGAACAGACATTCTTTGAACAAACAATTACTGAGCATCTGTTTATTATATGCCAGGCCCTGTGCTGGGCATTGAGGATACACAGGCGAGCATGCTTGTGATAATGACTCCCAGTGAGCAGGGGAGACAGGCATGAATCAAGTCACACCCTGGTAAACAGAGGCTCAGATGGTGATAAATGATGGGGGTTAGGGGTTGGGGGTGGTAAGTGCAAGGTGCCCTAGGACGCGCAGCTGGGAATCTGACCTCGCCCTGGGGGCAGGCACCCTTGGAGGTGACTTCTGAGCTGTTACCCAGGCCAGGAGGAGCTGGGTTGGGGGACACACACACACACACACACACACACACACACGTGTAAAGGTCCTCAAACAGGAAGAGACTGGGCCTTTGGGAAAACTGGAGGAAGAAGGTGTAGCTGAGGCCAGGGAGGCAGGTGAGGGGGCTCAAGGTACTGGACCACATGGGTCTCGGGCGGGGTGAGGAGAGGTTCAAGCAGGAGAGTCGGGTAAAGCCTGAGACCCCTGTGGCTGTGGCGTGAGGGCTGCGGTGTGAGGAGAGATGGGGAGAAGCTGGAGGGGAGGTCCCTGCTGGGCCAGGTGAGGGCCGGGCTTGGGCTGTGGGGTGACGGAGAAGGGACGGTGAGGGTGGGAGGGCTTGGGACACTTTGGCAGGTGGAACTGCGGGACAGGAGCAGTGTCGGAGCCTGGACTGCACTGCGGCTGCGGGAGGGGGTGTGGGTGTGATGTGCCAGCTGCCGGTCTGCTGGTGACGGCCCTGAGGACAGGCCAACAGCTGGGGCTGGGCTCCCAGGGCCACGGAGAAGCCCCTGGGTGGAAACAGAGCAGGCTCGTCCTTCAGATGAAGTCGGTATCACCGTGCACATCCACAAAGCGTTCTGGAGACGGAGTCAGAACGTGGTGACTGACCAGATCCGGGAAACGTCTGGGGCACTTCTAGGCGACGCTGCGCTGGATGGGGCGGGGGGCTGGGGGGGCACTTTGGGAAGAAGGAGCGACATGGGTGACGGCGAAGAACTGACATCCTGGCATGTCATGTACCAGCCGTGTGGCCTTGGGGAACGCATTCATCCATGCAATCAACAGACGTTCTGAGCACTCACTGGGACTGGGATACAGCAGTGCAAAAACAGGCAAAAGTCCCTATGTACGTTCTAGGGAGAAGGGAGAACAGACAAAATGAAATAAGCAAGAAGTAATCAGTGGGTAAATAACCTAGTAAGGAGGAAGGAGATAGGTACTCTGATAAAAAACCGAGCTGGCTGAGAGGAAAAGGAGGTGTCAGTGGTCAGGTGAGCAGGTGAGCCAGGGGAAGCCTGGGGGAGCTGGACGGGGGCCCTGGGCACAGTGGGAGGAACACCAGCGAGGGGAGGAGGGGGAGGGGAGCAGATCAAAGGAAGGATAAGGGTGGGGGTGGTGAGGAACACGACCTCCTTCCATGTTCCACGTGCTGCCCGGAATGCTTGGTTTCTCAACCTCAGCACTAGTGACATTCTGGACTGGATACTTCTCTGTTGCGGTGACGGTGCCACCCATGGGAGGTTATTTAGCAGCATCCCTGGGCTCTACCAGCCAAAAGCGCCTCCCCCTTGGTTGTGACAACCAAGCATGTCTCCAGACTTTGCCACGTGCTCCCTGGGGGGTAAAATCCCCCCCAGGTGAGAACACTGCTTTAAAGAAACAGCTGACATATATTCTGGCTTGCTGTTGGCCGGGCGCTGTTCTGAACCCTCCACGTATACGAATCATTCAGTCTTTGCAACAAGCATCCCTGTAAGGTTTTACAAATGAGGGCACTAGTCTACGCTCACCCAGCTCACCCGTCCTAGTCCGTTCTGGGGCAGGATTCGAACCCAGAACGTCTAGGCTCCCCCCCATGCTACACTGCTCTCCAGTAAACAAGTAAGTGGACAGAAACGTGCTCAGCAGAGGAAGGCAGCCCTGAGCCTCATCTGCAGCCCGGGCTGCGAGTCCCACTTGGGGTGGCACCTCAGGTCCCCCAGCGACATCAAAGCTGGGGCACCAGAGAGAAGTGCCACAAGCCCCACTTTCAGTAATTAAACCGCAACCTCCCGGACTCTAGGGCCTCGTGAGCAACCACCTTAATTAATAAATTCCACATTTTGGCCTCCTCCACCCAGACCCAGGCTCGGCGTTCTTGAACCGCACTCCACCAGCAGGAGCAAAACAGGTGTAATGACGGCTCTGCCGCTCAGGACGCAGCACCATTCTTAGGTGATGAGCTTGGGATAAGGAGTTTGTCCTGAGGTCACCAACCCAAATTCCAACCTGCCCCAAAGCTCCTTCCTGCTCTGTGAAGCCAGGTGAAGTTGCAGGACAACAGTGATAATTACTGTGGTTGCTAGAGCATTCCTAAGGGCCAGGCACAATGTCAGGCCTGTTCAGCACATGGGGTCCTCACGACAAGCCTGCAAGGCAGGAATTATTCCCATTTTATAGATGAGACAACCAACGCTCAGAGAAGATAAGTAACCTGCTCAAGGCCATGGAGCTGACAGGTGACAAGCCTGGATTTGAAAATCCACGCTTTCTCTCCATCCTATCAGCCCCGTCCAGTTCAGAAGCTGATAGAAACATTAGCCATTTTATTTTATTTTATTTTATTTTTTTGGCCACGCCCCATGGCATGTGGGATCTTAGTTCCCCAACCAGGGATCAAACCTGTGCCCCCTGCACTGGAAGCGCAGAGTCTTAACCACTGGACCGCCAGGGAAGTCCCATTAGCCATTTTAACTGAAATTGAAATGAAAACCCACTTTACAGGGAAAAGACAAGCCAGAACTCAAAATAACTGCTAATCAGAACATGAAATAAGGCAGTATAAGAACTAAATACAGGGAATGGTTCTTGATGGAATCCAGGGAGGGGAGAGGTGAGGGAGTCATAGGCTGCTATTGGGCAACTGGAGAAAATTTAATAGGGAGTATTTATTAGATATTAGTATTGTATCAATGTTATATGTGTTGAATGTGATGAATATATTGTGGATACGTTGGAAAATATCCTGGTTCTTGAGAGATACAGGCTGAGTATTTAAGGGTGAAAAGTCTCAATGCTTGCAACTTACTCTGAAATGGTTCTGGAAAAAAAGTGTGTGTGTGAGTGTGTGTGTATATGTATGCATGTGTGTGAGTATATGTGCGAGCATGTATACGTGAGTGTGTATGTATATAGCAGTGTGTATGTGTGAGTGTTGTATGTATATGTGTGCATGTGTGTGAGCGTGTGTGTATATGTATGTGTTATTGTGTATGTGTATGTGTGTTTATGCATGTGAGTGTGTATGTATGTGCTTGTGTTAGTGTTTCTGTGTGTACGTGTATATGTGTGTACGTGTGTTTGTATGTGTATATGCGTATGTGTGTATGTGTGCGTGTGTGTGAGCGTGTATGTGTATATGCATGTTTGTGTTAGTGTGTGCGTATATGTGTGTGAGTGTGCTTGTGTGTGTGTTTATGTGTATATGTGCGTGTTTGTGTCTGTGTATATGCGTTTGTTACTGTGTACGTGTGTGTTTATGTGTATGTGTGTGAGCGTGTGTGTATATGCATGTGTTAGTGTGTATGTGTGTGTTTATGCATGTGAGTGTGTATGTATGTGCTTGTGTCAGTGTTTCTGTGTGTATGTGTATATGTGTGTACGTGTGTTTGTGTTAGTATGTGTATATGCGTATGTGTTTATGTGTGTACGTGTGCGTGTGTGTGAGCGTGTATGTGTATATGCATGTTTGTGTTAGTGTGTATGTGTGTATGTGTGTGAGTGTGCTTGTGTGTGTTTATGTGTTTATGTGTATATGTGCGTGTTTGTGTCTGTGTATATGCGTTTGTTACTGTGTACGTGTGTGTTTATGTGTATGTGTGTGAGCGTGTATGTGTATATGCATGTGTTAGTGTGTGTGTGTGTGCGTATGTGGAAACGTGTGTATGTGTGACCGTGAGTATGAACAGAGACAGTGCGTGCGCAAATACGGCAAAGGTTAACACTGGTGAATCCAGGTAAAGGGCACAGGTGTGTTCACTGCACTATTCCAAGTTTTCTGTAGATTTGAAATCAAAATTAAAGGTCAGGAAAACATTAAAAAGCCCCTGGGAAGTGGGGTCGCAGCAGGAGAGGCTGCAGTTGCTCTGGAGGCCCCAGGGCAGCCCTCATCCGCGGGGGAGCAGCTGGGAAGCCCAGACACCAACAGGCCCTCCTCCCCGGCCTCAGGTCTGCTGCACAGGAGATTCCGGAACTCTCAACACCCACCCTCCCAACACCTCCTACCTCAGAGCTGCCACCTGCCCCTTCACAGCAACAGGGCACTTTCTCTTCCAGGTGTGAGCCGCCCTGATGAAGGCCCTTCGGTGAACTTCTCGAAGCATTAAAATCAAATCCACATGACATCATTCAAAACCGCCCAACATCCAGAGCGCAGCCACCCTGCCTGGCTGCCCAGACAACAGGGGGAAAGGCATCAACACAGAAAACCAGCCAGCCCGGGAATGGGGCTTCGGGGTGCACCTTCCTTTCCGTGGCCTGACTCCCCTCGGAGAGAGCCTGCCAGCCACTCTTGCACATGGAGCGTCACACAAACCAGAGGACATGGGGGCAGGCACAAACCTGCACGCTAGACAGGAAGGGGCTCCCTCCACTGCACCCTCGGGCAGGGGCGGGCAGGCAGCCCCTGGCCATCCACCACGGTCCCTGCTTGGTGCTGGTTCTCAGATGGGGGCACTTGGCAATGTCTGGAGAAAGGAGGATTTTTGATTGTCACAACTGGGAGGATGCTGCTGGGAAGAACCACCTACAGTGCACAGGACGCGCCCCGTCCCCCCAGCCCCACGCCCATAGTGCCGAGGATGAGAAGCCCTGCCGGGTGGCCACCTTCATTACCACTTGCACCAGGCTCATTCAGCATCTCTGGCCTTCACATCTGCTGTACCCTCAGCCTAGAATGTTCCTCCCTATTTACTGTTCACTGTTCAATCGTTACCTTTTTGAAGCCTGTGTTTGCACACTCACCCCAATTTCCTCTACTCAAAGCACTGCACAAGCACTGCACCTGGGTGTCTGTGCCTCTATTTCCACCTCCAAACTGGAAGCTCTCTGAGGGCAGGCCACAGGGTGGTTTAAGTCCTTCGTGGGCCCAGGCAGCCTTATTCTCACAGACGTATTAAAATGGACCCAGGGACCTCCCTGGCGGTCCAGTGGTTAAGACTCCGCGCTGCCAATGCAGGGGGCCCAGGTGCGGTCCCTGGTCAGGGAACTAGATCCCGCGTGCTGCAACTAAAGATCCTGCATGTCGCAACTAAGACCCGGTGCAGCCAAATAAACAAACAAATAAATAATAAAATGGACCCATATCTCTCATTAAATAGAATTCTCATATAACTCCTAGGAGTGGAGGGAGCAGATACTTTTTCTTTTCAGATCTCCAGTATTTTTGTGGACCCTCGAAAAGCTTGAAGACCGTAGGCTCTGTGCTGAGGAATCTGGTGGGTTCCTGCTGCTGTCAGTCACATCTGGAGTCCCATGCACAGTTAAGTGAATGAACAGATGTCAGATTCACCTGGGAACCACGAAGGAAGCCCCCAGCCTCAGAACGTCCTCACCTCAGAGAACCTAAGACATCAAGGAACTGAAGGAGCCTGCATGTACAGACAATAAATGTTGATGTAACTGGATTGGTAAAAGGCGTCTGTTTAAAACTTCTGGGGACTTCCCTGGTGGTCCACTGGTTAAGACTCTGTGCTTCCACTGCAGGGGGCCTGGGTTCGATCCCGGGTCAGGGAACTAAGATCCCGCATGCGGCACGGCCAATAATAATAATAAAAACAAAAACTTCTGGTTAAAAAAAAATTTTATCCTGTGATTTTGGCCTGATTGGTAGAAAAGGTTACCCAGAGCTCACTGTCTCTTCAAGTCCTTTTTACAGCTAAGCAAGTGTACCTGGCAGGCCTGCTCTGACAGCCTCCGCGGTTCAGCCAGCACAATGCAAACAGGAAGGGAACACGGAGCCCGGGGAAGTTTCCTCGGCTGCACTGGGACACTCGGATCCCAGGCGAAGTCCTTAAGCTCTGTAGTTCTTACCGAGGGACGTGCAGGTGGTGGTTGTATCCCTGCACAGCAGGGGGACAAGGACAGAAGGAAAGAAAGGCATCTTCTGACCTAATTTAAAAAGAGATTCTTTTTTCCTTCCCAGAGAACAGTTGGAGCCCTGGAACCTGGCCAAGCCGGAGCCTGAGACCTGAAATCAGGAACCAGTGTGCCTACAAAATCCGGCTCCGGATTTTCCTCTGATTCAGTCTGACCTTTGGCCTCTTGCAGGTTCCAAGGGGGTGGGTAATGCAGACTCCAGAGCCCTTGTCTATTTATGAGTGGATGTAAGGGCAGGCACTCCCAGCGCTTGAGCGGGTGCAAGCACCGCCTCCCACTCCTAGGCAGGCTCTCTCAAGCTGGACGGCCTTCACCGCGGGCTGAGCGGCACCTGGCAGTGTCAAAAGCTCACCTGTGCAGGCTGGTGGCAGAAGGACACCTTTTCTCTCCTGTGACCTAGATCAACATCTGAGATGCCCCCAGCGTGCTGACAACCCACCACCACCACCCCCCCAAAGAGAAAACTCAATCTGCATTGCTGGTCAGCCTTCTTAGGGATCAGGCTGAAGTCAAATTTGGGCCAGAAGGACCAGTTCCAAGCCTAATAATCCCAGGGAAGGAGCCAGGCCAGGTTTCACAGACCTTGGGTCACCTCCAGAGAAAGAGGCCAGAATGGAAATTTTAACCCACAGAAGCTCCATCAACCCCACTGCCCACAGCTAGGCCAATTCTTACAGGGTCACCATTTAAAACGTTAATTAAATTGGGAAATTTAAAAGTTGTTGTTTTTTGGTGGCAGGGCTGTTTTTTTTTTTAAAGAGGAAGGGGAAAAACTGACACAGTGCCGTTTATTTATCAGGAGCTACATAAGGTCCCTTCACTCAGAGCCAGATGGGCTCGTTCACACCAGCCTCCTGCCGAAGGGGACAAGCCTTGTTCTCAGGGGCAGGCCCAGATAAGGCGGCCCAGGTCTTCCGATGCCTGCCAGCAGGTGGGCTGCTCAAGGACCACCGCCCTCTCCAGCTCTGCCCCCACTATCCCTCCATCCCTTCCCTCCGTTGAAGTCTCCTATAACTGGTTCAAATAAATAAGTTTCCCGGACCAGGCTCACTGTATCCCCTCAGAATGGGGCCAGAAAGGCCTCCAGCTTCCTGTTGCGAGAATTAGGTCCTGAAACCAATTGGGATGCTCGCAGGGCGAGGGCTCAGTCTCCCTGGGGTGGCCTCCAGAGCCAGCCCCCTCCTCACTGCCCAGCTCTGGGGATGGCTGTCCTCAGGACCCAGCTGAGAGGCCCCAGGCCTGGCTTTCTGGGTGAAGCTTCTCATAAACTCTTAAGAACATAAGTTTTAGGATTACTGCCTCCTCTTTCCTATAGGCTTTCAGCGTACAGGTACGTGTTAATTTGCATAAAAATAAAGCTATGTTTGTTTACCTCGAACACATATCCATACTACTGCAATACACTGCAAGCATTCATTACACCCTCATGTCACATAAGCCACACTGTTTGTTTGTTTGGATAACTGCTTCTGCTCCGTGACACAGGCCGTGACCTTCCCTCTCCTTTCCCCCCAGCCACCTCAGAACAAAAAATAATCCAAGGAAGAAGGAAACCTCCCCCTAAGAGGCTGCTGAACACTCAGTTTCCTTCCTCCCTAAATGTTTAACAAGCTAATAATCAAAATAAAAAAGATTGTAAACAGAGGCAACCTCAGAATCTACATGTGTTCATTCCATTAACTTGCTGGGGAAGTAGCATGAAGATGAGAACTTCTGATGGGTCACAAAACTCATCCAGTCTGGAGACAATGACGCTGGAGGCTGGAGGGGAAGGGAGGGATGATCAGGGAAAATGCACAGGCTCTGAGGAGACGGGAAAACACAGCGCCCCAAACAGCAGGAATCCACCCACAGTCACCTGCTCAGGGCCAGGGCCACTGTGGAAGAGCTCAGGAGAGTGGACAGAAATGGATGGGAGGCCTTAGGGGCCTGTGTGAAAGCTCTAAGAAAGAAACTACCCCCAATCCCAGTGGGCTGCACACAAACACCCAGACCAGTATAGGGGAGGAAAACTTTTCCCTTCTTCCCTTTAAGGTCTTTGGTTGGTCTAATAATTAAATTGACAGGAGACATTAACAAGAGAAAAACAAATTTAATTTCATACATATGGGAGCCCCAAAGATATGTGGCTTGAAGAAGTGACCAGAGCAGGCATCTTTTATATCTTTTAGACAAAGAAACGATAAATTTGTGAAGAATTGACAAGACAAAGAAGCTTGGGCTTGGGGTAGTAAATTAGTGAGGAAGTAACAAGGTTTGTTTATACAGCCTTCTCAGCCTTGAATCCCCTGTCTCTGGTGATAAGGATGCCTTCTACCCCCTGGTACAGGGAAGGTACCTTTCATATGGGAGATTTATTTCCTGCTTTCAGGGGGATAAAGGAGGGTCAGAGGGCCCTTCTTGCACTGGCTGTTTCTCAGGAAACTATAATTCAAAATAATCAATATGCCAAAGTGGTATATTTTGGGATGGCATATTCTGCTCCCCACCCACTCAGCACACCCAGATAATCCAGTTCAGAAGCCAAAGCCCCATCATCCATTTGTAATGACATCCTCCACCCCGAAAGCCATGAAACCATTAGTCACCAAGTCACAGAGAGGGAGAGGAAGCTCCCAGCAAAACTGGCCTGTGAGCTCTCCTCTGGCAAAAAGACTCCTGGTTTTACAGGCCAGCTATTCACCTCAGACTGTCAAATTTCATAAAATGAAACCCAGGACCTTTCACAAGCCCATATCCACAAAATGCAAGCAAAATCTGACCTCCTGCAAAAACTCTCAGTTGAGAGGAAAAAGCTTATATGGAGGTTCAGGAGAGAGAGAGGTTAGTTACACTACACATTAGTTTGATGGTATTCCTGAGGATTAAGACTTTAAGTCTCAGAGAACTAAACTTCCTCGCAAATTTACCTGGAGCACATGACACAATGTTAAAACAAAACAAAAACAGAAAATATAGGCACCAATGCACTGGTTCTTACCTGCTTCTAGAAAAGTCACGTAAGTCTGCCAGAAAGATACTCAGTCATAAGACTTCCGAGTCCCAAATAGAATAACTCACCCAAAAAAGAAGTTCCAAGACTTCCCTGGTGGCATAGTGGTTAAGAATCCGCCTGCCAATGCCGGAGACATGGGTTCGATCCGGTCCGGAAGATCCCACATACCGCAGAGCAACTAAGCCCATGCGCCACAACTACCGAGCCTGCACTCTAGAGCCCACGAGCCACAACTACTGAGCCCATGTGCCACAACTACTGAAGCCTGGGCGCCTAGAGCCCATGCTCCGCAGCAAGAGAAGCCACCGCAATGAGAAGCCTGTGCACTGCAACAAAGAGTAGTCCCTGCTCACCACAACTAGAGAAAACTCGTGTACAGCAACGAAGACCCAATGCAGCCAAAAAAAAAAAAAAAGAATTTTTTTAACAAGTTGCTGAGCATTTAAATTTTCTGTCTTTTATTATTGTTTTTGAATATTTTTTAACATTTATTTTATTTAATTTATTTATTTTTGGCTGTGCTGGGTCTTTGTTGCTGCGCATGGGCTTTCTCCAGTTGTGGTGAGTGGGGACCACTCTTCGTTGTGGTGCACAGGCTTCTCATTCTGGTGACTCCTCTTGCTGCAGAGCATGGGCTTCAGTAGTTGCGGCATGCAGGCTCAGTAGTTGTGGTGCACGGGCTTAGTTGCTCCACGGCATGCGGGATCTTCCTGGACCAGGGCTCGAACCCACGTCCCCTGCATTGGCAGGCAGATTCTTAACCACTGCACCACCAAGGAAGCCAATTTTTTTTTTTTTTTTTTTTGGCTGCAGGAGCTCAGTTCCCTGACCAGGGATTGAACCTGGGCCACAGCAGTGAAAGTGCCGAATCTTTTTTTTTTTTTTAATTTATTTATTTGGCTGCTCCAGGTCTTAGTTGTGGCACGTGGGATCTTTAGTTGCGGCATGCATGCAGGATCTTAGTTCTCTGACCAGGAATCGACTCAGGCTCCCTGCATTGGGAGCATGGAATCTTAGCCACTGAACCTCCAGGTAAGTCCTGAAAGTGCCGAATCTTAACCACTAGAGCACCAGAGAACTCCCTCTCTTTCATTGCTATTAAGAAGCAGTATTTTCCTACATGTATCGTTTTTTTTTGTTTTTTTGTTTTTTTGTTTTTTTTTTTGCGGTACATGGGCCTCTCACTGTTGTGGCCTCTCCCGTTGCGGCCTCTCCCGTTGCGGAGCACAGGCTCCGGACATGCAGGCTCAGCGGCCATGGCTCACGGGCCTAGTCGCTCTGCGGCATGTGGGACCTTCCCAGACCAGGGCATGAACCCGTGTCCCCTGCATCGGCAGGCGGACTCTCAACCACTGTGCCACCAGGGAAACCTCTACATGTATCTTTATGCTTTTGTCTGTCTATAGGGTAAATCCCTACAGTCTTAGTTGCTACAGCAAAGGGTGCATGTGTTTAAATGTTTAATATTTTGCCAAGTTGCCCTCCATGGACATGGTGACCTTTTATGTGCCCACCAAAATGGTGCAAGAACACCTGTTTTCCCCCATACCTTGGCAGAAGTTGATTTGTTGCTAATCTGATAGGTGGGAAGTGGTATATCATTATAGTTTTAATTTGCATTTCCTGATGAGGAAATAGAGCATCATTTCAGATCACTAAGAGCAATCTGTTGTGTTGTTTGCCCATTTCTTTCTTGGGTTGGCAGTCTTCTTCTTGTTGATCTACAAGTGCTCTTTATATATTAAGGCAGTTTGTCCTATGGCTGTGATATTTGTTACACGTATTTCCCCAATTTGTCATTGTTCTTTCGATTATATTATTTTATCCATGCAGAGTTTTGATTTTTATGTAATCAGATTTTAACATCTTTTATTTTATAACTTACAGATTTCATTTCATATTATTTCCTTCTCCCACTGTTTTCTTTTAATATACTTACTATTTTGTACTTTTAAAACTTTGCTCCATAACTGAGTGATCCACAAACCCAGCCTCACCAGAAGCGGGGCAGGTTGGCATTGTGTGCCTCCAGTGGGATGTGGACAACATCAGCTACAATCATCTCTCACCAAAATGTTCACCTTTACTCTAATTCTAAGGAAAACCAGACTAACAGTCAATAGTCCTGGACTTTAAAAAATGTTAATGTCGTGACAGACAAAGAAAAGCTAGTGAACACTCTAGGCTAAGGGAGAGGAAGGAGCTTGGGAACCTAGTGAAGCTGAGATCTTCAGCTGGATCCCAGATTAAAAACTGGTGCAGGCCAAAGTGAGGGGCGTGGTTGGGAAAGTTGGATGTGGGCTGTATATCAGAGAACACTGCTGGGTCAATAGTAAATTCCTTGGGGCTGAAAACAGTATTGGGATAATGTCAGAGCATGGCCTTAAGAGATGCAAAGTATCTGATACCTGCAACTTGCTTTTTTTTTTTTTTTTTTAATAAGGGCAGCTCTTCAGCTTTCTTTTTTTTTTTAAATAAATTTATTTCTGGCTGCATTGGGTCTTCGTTGCTGTGCGAGGGCTTCTCATTGCGGTGGCTTGTCTTGTTGTGGAGCACGGGCTCTAGGAGCACAGGCTTCAGTAGTTGTGGCACATGGGCTCAGTAGTTGTGGTTCGCGGCTCTAGAGTGCAGGCTCAGTAGTTGTGGCACATGGGCTTAGTTGCTCCGTGGCATGCGGGATCTTCCCGGACCAGGGCTCAAACCCGTGTCCCCTGTAGCGGCAGGCGGATTCTTAACCACTGCGCCACCAGGGAAGCCCACAACTTGCTTTCAAATCGCTCAGTATAAGTATAACCAATCAAAAGAATGCCAGGGAACCATTAAAAGGAGTGGGGTAGCTGTAAATGACCTCTGACATTAACTTAATGGCTCTGTGCCTCAGTTTGCTCATCTGCAAACTGTGGACAACAACAGTCCTTAGTTCACAGGTTTGCTGTGAGGAATACACGCATTAACATAAGCAAAGCACTTTTAACAATACCCAGCACAGGGGAAGTGGAGCAGTATTAGCCAAATGATGACGACGGAGATGATGGTGGAACAGAATGAGTTCCAGTACTTACCGTGAAGTGAAAAAAGTAAGGTGCACGACAGTGTGTATTACAGTGTGGAAAAAAAATAGCGCACGTCGGGCACGTGTGCAGTCAGCGCGTACCTGATGCACTTGTACGTGTGTAGGAGGTCTCTGGTTAAGATGCACAAGACATCCACTAACAGGTGTCTTTTTCGAGGCGCCTCTTTCAGGGAGGGAGGAAGACTTAGTTTTCAACAATTAGCCTTTTGAGTTCTGTACTATGTATATATTACCTACTCCAAAAAATCCCAACGGTATATATATATATATTTTTTTTTTTTTTTTTTTTTTTTTTGCGGTACGCCGAGCCTCTCACTGTTGTGGCCTCTCCCGTTGCGGGTCACAGGCTCCGGACGCGCAGGCTCAGCGGCCATGGCTCTCGGGCCCAGTTGCCCCGCGGCATGTGGGATCTTCCCGGACCGGGGCACGAACCCGTGTCCCCTGCATTGGCAAGCGGACTCTCAACCACTGCGCCACCAGGGAAGCCCCCAACGGTATATTTTTTAAAGGGCGTGGAATGGGGTCAGAAGAGGAGAATAAAAGATCTTCCTCCACTTTGGTGGCTGGTTGCCCAGCCAGCCAGTCCAGTGCCGTGGCCGCTGTTGAGCACCCAAGCTCTGCCACCATCGCTCACAGGCCTGCGAGAGCTCTTCTCTTCCTCGGAGACGGGAGGTGAGGGTGGACAGCCAGTCCCGGAGCAGACGTAAAGTGATGGCTCTCAGGTGGCAGCAGCAGCTTCCCTGGGGTAGAGCTGAAGGACTCTGCCCCTGTGCTGGCTGACTCTGCCCCACCACGTCCCACTGTAAGCTCCGGAAGGCTGTTCTGCACAAGAAAGTAGAGCCAGGGCCCTGGAGAGACACCCGTAAGCCAGCTTACCAGCCTGTAGGCCCCACCGTGCTCCCCCTAAAAATCACCAGCACCCCATCCTCCTGCAACTCCAGCGATCGGCTGTGGAGCACATAGCGGGAAACGGCGCTCACTGAGGTCTGAGATCACAGCTTAGCGGACCTGACCTTGGCAGTTTCTCTATCACCTCTGCTCCTTCCTTAGTAAGTAAGACTGCATCATTCAGGGGCTCAGAACTACCCCCTTACCATTTAAAATCTCCAGATCATCTTGGCAGCACCCACAGCCTCGTGTGTTTAAACTGTCTTCATCCACACGCCCCTCCCCCCAGCCCTGCCGCAGGAGAAACATAAAATTATAAACGGAAAATCATTCAAATGCTCTCTACCTGGAGAGAATGGAAGAAACCTAGAGGGTCCGAAACACATTTTAGTTCATATTCCTGCAGCAGAAGGACATACCGTGAGGACAAGGGTCAGGATGGATCGGTCTGTCAGAAGCCAGGGCTGCCTGGGGCAGGGGGCGGGGAGGCCTTGGTCTGGGCAGGGAGGTCAAGGCTAATCCATCTCTTTGGAAACTGGGCCCCTGGTTCACCAGGTGATTTCGCTGGAAGAACAAGGGTGGGGCCCACACTGTGAAAGGTGTCTGAATCCAAAAGGGACCCTGACCCCCAAAGGAAGCCCCGCTTGTGGAAGCCAGAACTTCAGAACGACAAGGCGGTAACTTCATCTGTTTTGGAGTTGTTATTCAGTTCAGGGACACGGACCACAGGATTCCAGCAGCAGGAAACATGTGGGCTGGATACTCAGGAGATACTCAGGCTGAAAAAGCCTTAATTGGAGCTGGTCTCCAAAAGTCTCCCCCCCAGCTCTCCACGTGGGAGAGAAGATGGAAGTGGGTCACATTCTCCCAGCTGAACCGGCATCACCGTGGGCTCCGACCACACAAGAACAAGTCCAGGGGCACTGAGTGACCTGGTCTCCTCTCCAGACTGGCCTTTTCCTCCTGATCAGATGCTGGATGGTTCTGAGGCCCTCCAGACTGAAGGGGCACCTGGTCAGCACCAGGAAGGTAGTGACACTGCAGGGGCTGGTGAAAGCAACATTGCCCGGGAGCAGAGCCCTGTCCTGGCACCTTCCTCTCGCTCTGGATGTGGGCAGGCGCCTCTGCCAGCCCTGTGCCCTCTCCACCCCAGCTCTGGCCTGAGGGCTAGTGGAAGAACATTGGGTGCTTTTGCAGAAACTGCTGGGCCTCCCTGACCGCGCTCTTTGGAGGGATCCTGAGGCCTGTGGCTGGGCAGACCTGGGGAAGAAAGAACCCTCCCCCCACCCCACTCTGCATAAACTGACCCCAACGGGGGCTCACAGACAGAGGTGTCCCTGGCACCATGCCAAGAGCACCGATGCAGCCAGCCCCACAGCCTGCCTGCCTCCGTATGCCTGCTTTCCAAAGTTGGCCAAGGGAGACCTGACAGGCAGGCAGGAAATTCCAGAGAGACAAGCACTGATGGTCTTCTCATAAGAAAGGCACTGGATTGATGGCATAACTTCAGAAAGCTGTGGGGACTTCCCTGGTGGCGCAGTGGCTAAGAATCCGCCTGCCAATGCTGGGGACACGGGTTTGAGCCCTGGTCCGGGAAGATCCCACATGACGCAGAGCAACTATGCCCATGCGCCACAACTACGGAGCCCATGTGCCACAACTACTGAAGCCCGCACGCCTAGAGCCCGTGCTCTGCAACAAGAGAAGCCACCGCAATGAGACGCCCACACACAGCAACGAAGAGCAGCCCCCGCTCGCCGCAACTAGAGAAAAGCCCACGCGCAGCAACGAAGACCCAACAGAGCCAAAAATAAATAAATAAAATTTATTTGAAAAAAAAAACTGTGGAAAGAGCTCAATGCCATGATCGTTCTTCCCTGACTTGAACTCAGGTAACAAAGGGTTAATAAGCCTTTAAGTGGAAACGTAGTTCTTACTAACTGGGACTGCCAAGGTGCTAACTGTTTCTACAGACGCCCACACTAGCACAGCTTTTGTTAAGTGTGACACACAAGGGCTTCAATCTACTAACTCTTCCCCTGCTCTTCTGGGAAGCCAAACCCAACCCTCCACCGTAATGTCCGTCCAGGGCAGGTACCCATGCGGCTGATGTGGACATCTGGAAATTATATCCTGACTCTCCTCCTGAGAGTTCAAAACACTCACCAACATGTTCTTGCTTTAGTCACACGACTCCCAACTAGATAATAAGCCTCTTGGCCCTAGACTCTAAGTTTTGTATGATAAGAACTAATTCTACCCTGCTCACCAAAGTATTCCCAGGGCCTACCATGGGGCCCAGATCGTAATAAAAGTTCAGTAAATATTTATTACTTGAATCAGTGAGTTATTAGGAGGAAGGAGGAAAGGAAGGATGAATGGAAGATAGTCATCACCTCTTGCTATCTCTGTGTTCTTGGTTTATATTACAAAGACATCACGGCCAGGATCAGAAACCAAGCCCTATAACCCCCTTCTCTGCCCTGCCATCAACGGTCCTCGAACCTGTTACGATGCACAGTTTACATGCTGCTTCCAGAAGCTTCTACAGAACATGAACATGAAAAATGGAGAAACTTTCATGACCTTCAATCCTTAAGAAACTTTGGAAGGAGGAAACCCCCCCCCCACAGAAGGACACCTTTCCCTCTGGGGGCTGTTGTCTTCCCCCTTTAACAAGGCTCTGCGGAGGATCAGGACATAATAGGTCTTTAATGACAGAGTATAAGCAGTTGGGGCTCAGTGCCCTTTCATAAAGGAAGTTCAAAAGCACTTTGGCCCAAACATCACAATGCCCCTGGGAGCTATTAAGGCACAAGGATCATTATCCCCATCTACAATTGAGGAAAGTAAGGCAAAGGGAGGTGGCTTAGTTTGCCCAAGGTCAGATGAGACAGGGAAGAGGCATAGGATTCAAACTCTTTGCAGCAGCCAGTGCGCTAACTCTTGGGCACCCTCACAACGTCATCCACGCTGGGCTTAAGGGAGATGTCTTTTCTTCTCTGTTCTTTCTGCTGCAAGGCAGCATCTAATATGGTGCCCAGAACTCACACACAGGAGTCCCACCAACTGGGTCTGAATCTTGACTTTGTTCCCAACTATCTTCACTTCAAACAGCTTATTGTACTTAACCTTTCCAGGCCTCAGCTTCTGAATATGCAAAATGGTAATAATGCTACTTAGAAACTACAGTGAAGACTAAATGAGAAAAAGTACAGAAAATGTCATCATTCATTTTCTAAATGGGTACGTATCACTCTCATAGTGAAAAAAAACAAAAACAAAAGAAAGAACATCAGTAACAAGAGAAAAAGGTTGCACCCACTCCGGGTTTAGTTTTTACAAGGAGACAGGCAACACGTGACTAACAACCATTTCCGATTCGGCCACTGAAATACGCCAGAACCCTGAGAGTGACTTGCAGCACAAAAGTCCTATTTGATTCCTACCAACTCTCACTGGCCGCTCAAGGTTAGCAGAGCAGGTTGGCATCACGGACACTGACAGACAAGGGGATGCCTGAGTGAGGATTTGAAAGGCTGGCCAACTGCCCTCAGTCTGAAGAGGCCAACTTTGGATTCCTGGTGAGTTGAACTCCTGGGTTTGAAACTCCATTTCTGCTGAGCTTCCCAACTCCACTCAGCCCAGACTAA
Source organism: Phocoena sinus (assembly GCF_008692025.1). Lineage (NCBI taxonomy): Eukaryota > Metazoa > Chordata > Mammalia > Artiodactyla > Phocoenidae > Phocoena > Phocoena sinus. Next base: position 7,633,573 of record NC_045763.1, read on the forward strand.
AGACAGCCAATGCTTTCTAGGTACCACCATACTTGGATCAAGTGACGTGCAGGAGTGTACATGAAATAATGATACAGGAAGTGTTCCGAGGTGACAGTGTGGCCTGGTGGTACTCAGCAGGGGACTGGTAGAGAAATGGGGATGGGGTCGGGGGGGAGGAAAGCTGCCCAGTCAATATTGGTACACTTCCAACAAAGACACTGTGACAGGGAATTCCCCGGTGGTCCAGCGGTTAGGACTCTCGTGCTCTCACTGCCGAGGGCCTGGTTCAATCCCTGGCCAGGGAACTAAGATCCTGCAAGCCGAGCGGTGCAGCCGAAAAAACAAAACAAAACAAAACACTGTGAAGACACCGTGACACACAGGTATGTGGGGGTCCCTGATGCACATAAGAACAGCAGCAAAACTCCAAGGTTACGCCAGAGTCACTACCATGACAAGAAGCTTTTCCTTATGCAGAGAACAGGACAAGCCGCTGTACAGGACAAGATGCTAAGAGCTGGCGATGCTCATTCATTCAACTCAAGAAACATTAACCGATTACCTACATACTCAGGGGAGAAAGGTGGCTTGATGGAATCTGCAGGACACACAGACACACACACCTGGAACTTCCTTAAGTTAGCTGATGGATCCCACATCTCCTGGGTACCTAGGTCAGAGACATGAGAAACCTGAGGGGAATAAATGCAACACTGATGGCCTCCAAAAGCCTTCCCAGGACAAGGAGAGCCTGCTCACTGCTCTTCCAATCGTCCGGGTCTTTCTCCTAGGATGGACCCCCAGGAAAGGTTCCTGTGCAGTGACCTCCCACTGTTCAGAATAGAAGAGTAAGATCCAAACTCCTCACTGTGGCCACAGACCCAACTCCTGCCACCTCCTCACTCAGTACGCTCCAGCCGCCATAGGCTTCTTGCTTCTACTGTCCTCTCTGCCCATCTGCAGGGTCTCCATTCAAAGTTACCTCCTCAGAGCTCGTTAAAATTATGACCCAGGCACTCTCCATCTCATTGCCCTGTTTTATTCTCCGTGCATCTCTTTTCACCATCCTACATTATTTTGTTCACTTGTGTACTTGTTTACCGTCTGTCTCTCCCACTAGAATGTAAACTTCATTAGATCACGCAACTTGGTGATCTTGTTCTTGGCTATATCCCCAGCATCTACAACAGTGCCTGGCACACAGTAGGTGTTCAATAGGCAATACAATTTAAGAAATATTTATTGCGTGCCTACAAAGTCTAACTGTAGACCAAAAAAAAGACAAAATCTCTGCCCTAAAAGAGCTTAAATTCTGATGGGAGATAAAAATCAGATAAAAAAATAATGGTGAAATAACAGCTACTGCTTCAACCAAGCCATACCAAGGTGCTCAGTGCTGTTCTAAGCATCTAATAGGTATTACTTAATTTAAGCCTCCCAACAACTCCGTGAAGTATTAATATTTTATAGGTGGGGAAACTGAGGCACAGAGAGGTTAAGTTACTTGCTGAAGGTCACGAAGCTCATGATGGCAGAACCAAGACCCAAACCCAGATAGTCTTGGTATGAAGTCCATGCTCTGATTAAGAGCTATGCTTCCTATCTGCCGAGTGTCGAGTAACTACTTGGTCAGCGCCCTCAGCAGCTGTTCCTTGTAGGCAGAGCTGGAGAGAGAGCAGACCCATCAAGGAGGGGCTGTGAGCTCAGTGACATGGAGTCTGCTGGGTTGACCCCCGTGGTGCACTCTGGTTGAGGAGGAATCTAATGAAAAGACATGGACAGGGTCAGGATTCCTGGGCTCTAGTTTTAGGTGCTGTGAGACACCCAGGCAAGTCAACCCGTACTTGATGAGTGTACTTTTGGGGCAGGATCTAGATGCTGTGAGGGATGGAAAAGCTGAATCCAATAGAGACCCTGGCCTCAGAAAGCTCAGGGTCATGCAAGTGCATACGAAGCTGAGAGATAGAAAGTGACAGATACCATTAGCAAATGTACTAACAGCTATGGGATTTCAAAAGAGTTACTCATTCTCTAGGGACCACAGGTGCCCAACCGTAAGAGGGGCCCGGCCCCACGGTCCTTTATAGCTCAGATGTGTTCTGACAGCCCAGACTTGGAGCAACGTGGAGATCAAGTTTTATTCTGGTTAATGGTTCAAGTTCACGGCCACTGAGCTGCTCTCCCACCCACCATGAGATCAGTCCCAATATCTTTGGGCAACATCTTACAGCAGAGGCAGGGCAATAATGCTCTCATTTAAATAATGCAGCCAGATGTGGGAATGAAGCCTAGTGTGTTCTGCCCTCCTCCACCTCAAACTGATTTTTAAGCCTACAAACCCTCTTCCCTCAAGGAGGGGGTGGGTGACGTTTCTGTGAGCACCCTGTTAGAACGTGGAGACTGCTCCCTATTCACCCTGTTCACATCAGTATCTCTAGAGTTTAGCACAGTACCTGGCCCACAGCAGGTGCTGAGTAAGGTTTGCTGAGCTAAACCTGAGCTTGGTCAGGTCTAGAAATTCTCTGCCAGAAGTATAACTCGAAGTCGGTGTTCCCTGAAGTTTTGCTTTAAAGCTCTGAGCCTGTCTCAGGGGGAGCAGACTGGTTTTACCTGTTCACTTCTGCTACCCCTACTCTGGTCCAAGCCACCATCATCCCTTGACCGGAAGCGGCAACAGTCTGTCTCCCAATTAGTATCCCTGCTCCTTACAATCCAGTCTCAATAGAGCAGCCAGAATGATCTCTGAAAACAAATCAGATCTTATCACCTCTTTACTTAAAATCCACCTGTGGTTTCTAACTGCACTTGGAATAAAATCCAATCTGGCTCTTCCCACCTTCACAGCACTTACCATGACTAAAATTATTTTGTCCACTTACTTGTTTAATCCCTCCTCTTCAGAAGGTCAGCTACAGGAGGGCAGGGGCTGTGTCTCTCTTCACCACTGTAGCCCCCGGTGCTTGGAAAGCTGCCTGACACATACACAAGGACCACTCACTCCACCAGGAAACCATGAATGACACACTGGCATTTAACAGCCAGCACCTTTATTTATAATTCAAAGTCCTGCTTTAAATCAAAGGAAACTTGGTCTCTCTGGACACTTTAATGGCCCAAGAGATCAGTATCACTTAGAGTCTAAAGCCAGGAACTAGAGCCCAGTAGTTGTAGCAGGGAGCTAAGAGTCAAGATACTTGGGAGCAGAACCTCAGGACAAACACTGACTTGCCTCCAGGTCCCTTGCCCACACACCCTGTGCCTCAGTTTACCCAGCCGTCGGCCAGGCACACTTCCCTAAGTAGTGTGAGTGACAGGAGACAAAGTAATTAACAGCTATAGTGTACTCAGATTCTCAGATAGGAGGTGCTGCCAGCCTCACATCTCACTATTCATAAAACTCTTCATCTGCGGCCAACACAGGCCTCCTGGGCCTTCCCAGGGGCTAACCTGACAGCAGGTACTGCTCAGACAAGTTCAGCACACACGAGAGAGGCAGGCATGCGGGGCCTAACAGAGGTTGGGTATCAGACCTTAGTGTCTCGGTTACCAGGTTCAAGAAAAAGGAAAGTGGTCGGGGTGGGGATGATGGAAAGGAGGCGAGAAGTGCAGTCTGGGGCTCTGAGTGGTTAATCTTGCAGGTTCACATACACACACCTGCCATACAGGTGAGATGTATGCCTACAATGTGCACCGTCTAGGAACACTCACTAGGAGAGGTGGGATGGGGACACGACAGTTCAACCAGACTAGGGAGAGGAACCGTGGCTCAGTGACCAGACCTTGGCAGCATTTAGTTTGGGAAAATATGGGAGGGCTCTATACAGGCGGTCAGGATGCTGAGAGCAGGGCGCAGGTGAGGGAAGAGACAAGAGAGCACGGGACCTGGAGTGCCGACAGACGGTGACAACCCCGCCAACGCGGTGGGGTGAGCAACAGAGTGGATGGCTCGGACACCTGTGGAGGCGATCCCCGGGGTAAGGGGGGTTGAGGACCGCTGGATGGTGGTCTGTCGCGGGGGCGGCGAGTGGCAGGAGCAGCGCGGGCCAGGTGGGGCAGGAGGCCCGGCCCAGACCAGGGCGCCGTGCCGGGGGTCCGGCCGGTGGGTCCGAGCGGGGTCGGGGGCGCCCTCCACGGCCCCTCCCCGAGAGACAAAGGGCCGGCGGCTCCCCCGAGCCCCGGCGCGGCGCGGGCCCAGGCGTTGAGGGCGAGGGCCGGCCTCGGCGCTTACCTGGGCCGCCCGACCCGGCCGGGCGGGCGGGGGCTGCGGGTCCGAGAGCGGCGCGCGGCGGCCTGTTCCGGGGCGCGCACAGCCCGAGCAGCCGCGGCGGCGGCAGCAGCAGCAGCAGCAGCAGCAGCAGCAACGGGATCAACCGCCTCAGCCTCCGCCTCCCGTTCAGTGAGTCACCGCGGCGGGGAAGGAGGGAGGCGCCAGGCCGCCGGGGGAGGGACCGGCGGAGGGGGCGGCATCTGGCTCCGCTCGGGCGGCGAAGGCGCGGCCAAGGCAACGCCCCGTGGGGGGCCGGGCGCCGGGGGCGTGACCTGATGATGTGGTGGGCGTGGCCAGGAACACCCTGTGGCTCTCATTGGTTAAATCGGACAGAGGGCGGGGATTCCAGTTGAGTAGGGGGGCTGCGGAGTGCTCGGGCACGCTCATTGGGCCCCTCGGAAGGGGGCGGGACCAGTGGCCCCGGGGCGGAGCCACGAGATGGGCAGGTGGAACCCGGTCGCGGGCAGTGGCCGAGCGGCTCTCAGAGCAAAGGGGTGGAGCGGGTCGGGGGTTGGCGGGGGAGGAGGGGCGGGGGCTCGGATGAGGAGGCGGCCTGAGGGCGGAGCCCGGGTTAAGGATGGACCCGGCGTTGCGGTAAAGCAACTCTGCCTGTCCCTAGCTGCTCCAGAAGCACAGTGATCCCGTAAAAATAATGGCCTCTCCCACGCACGGGTCTGTGTTTAAAAATGGGAGCAGCCAGATGGGGCGGAATCCTTGGTGAGACCGATTTACCCAGGACCCCTGAAAAATCTGAAATGGACGAGGTTGCAAAACATTTAGAGGCGTGGTCTTCCTGAGTCTTGGAGCTGGGAGTATTGCTACCTTTGAAGCAGTTAGGCCGACTCTTGAACTGGGGGCCTGTCTAACCTGGATCCTCCGAGCACAGAGAGCCCAGGGATGGTCCTCTGTGGGTTAAACTTAGAAGACTGTTTGTATTGGTAGTGAGTGCATTTTTCTGGGGAGAAGGGTGCCCTTGATTAAAATGTTTCTATAGGAAGTCTGACTATGTCTGCTAATCTGGCTGTCTGGAGAGAGTATAGAGAGAAACAGCCCCTTTTAGGCAAAATGAGAATTGGTCTGAACACCCACCTTCCCTTTTAAAGGGACGCGTGTCTTCAAGTGTGGTCTCACTTTCAACATTTAACTTAACAATTGCATGGGGTGACACTAACCACAGTTTAGAGGCCTTACTGCCCCGCTTTCCCCAGCCTTTTCACTCCTTTTCTGTCCCATCCTCTTCCACTCCCCTCACTTTTCTTTCCCTTCCCTATGCAAGGATACAAGATACTTTTTTTTTTTACTGTATTTATATCCTCCAATGTCCATATTGCTCTTTTGATTTAATAACTGTTTTTAGTTACAATTGAGGAATACTTTAATTTTATCTAAAGTCATGAGATTATGAACTTTTAAAGGCCAGAAATAGATTTTAATGATGTCTGTATCTTCATCAGCTTCCAGACTACCATGCCCATAACAAGAGCTCAAGCAATATTTCGCAATACAGTTACTAGCTTGTCCCTCAAGTTTCCCAGCGCATACCAATACAACAAACTTACATATTCAAGTTATTTCATGTAAATATTGATGTTTAAACAGATGAATTGGGACTTCCCTGGTGGCAGAGTGGTTGGGACTCCGAGCTCCCAGTGCAAGGAGCCAGTTTCCATCCCTGGTTGGGGAGCTAGATCCCATGCGCATGCCGCAACTAAAAGTTCGCATGCCACAGCTAGGGAGCCGGCAAGCCGCAACTAAGGCGCCCGCCTGCCACAACTAAGACCCAGCGCAACCAAAATAAATAAATAAATAAATATTTTAGAAAATAATAAACAAATGAATTAAGGGACTTCCCTGGTGGTCCAGCGGTTAAGACTCCACGCTTCCATTGCAGGGGGCACGGGTTTGATCCCTGGTTGGGGAAATGAGACCAGGGAACTGAGATTCCCACATGCAAGGAGGGAAAAAAGAAAGGTATATGCTTAAGGAAAAATGTGGGAAAGGAATGCACAAAATGAAAAGGTGTCAGTGTGAAATAGTGGATGCTTTTTTCCTTTTTTCAAAATTTTCATAAATATATTGTTTTTATAGTTCAAAATTACAATAAGTTCATCAACATAGCCAGGCCCTTAACTACCCCATCAGCTCAGAGTTGGAAAATTCTGCATTTCTAGATAGCAGTATTACTGCAGGATTAACGCAGAATGAAACACTGAAGGCTTAGGAGGCAGGAAACATCTGTTAGTTCCGACAGCCCAGCACTGCCTCTGCCCTTTGGGGAACTGCTCCTCCCCACCGTCTACCCACCAGAGGTGGTGATGAGGTTACCAACTATAGTATTCTACCCTTTCCCCTCCACAAAAAAAGCAAACAGGGGAGACGTGAACCCAAGCTTGATCAATTTAAGTGCTGAGTTCTCTTGACCATTGGCTAAGAAGAGGATGTGACCTGAGCGGAGCCAATGGGAGTCCTTCTCTGAAACTTTATGAATTGGAAATGAAGGGAAGTTCTTTCTTTCCTGTTGGATCAAGAGCTGTAAGGATGTGACCTCAAAAATGTTAGCATCATCCTCCACCCATCCCATGGAAAATTCTGAAGGAATGAGGCAATGTTACTGGACAGACACACAGACCAAGATTTGGAGGGAAGGAAAGTGAAAGGGAGAGAACCTATCATGGTGTGTTCCATGGTTTCAGTAGACCTTGCACCAATTCTGCACAAACCATCTCACACTTAATAGGTCCCCAAATCTGCCTTTCCTCTGTCAACAGCTGGCACCACTCCAAGTTGCTTATACCAGAAACTTAAGAGTATCCTTGACACCACGCTCTCCTTCATCCCTCACGTTCAGTCCATGTTGTTTCCACCCTCAGACCATACCTTGAATCTCCCCACTTCCCACCCTCTCCACTATTCTGCTCCAGTTTAACCCATCATCAGCCCTCACCATAACTCCAGCACTAACTTCCAAGTGTGCCCTCATTCAGGCTTTCCCTAACACCATCAATCCATTGCCCACACAGCAGCTAGAGGGATCTTCTTAAAATGTACTGATCTTGGGCTTCCCTGGTGGCGCAGTGGTTGAGAGTCTGCCTGCTGATGCAGGGGACACGGGTTTGTGCCCCGGTCCGGGAAGATCCCACATGCCACAGAGCGGCTGGGCCTGTGAGCCATGGCCGTTGAGCCTGTGCGTCCGGAGCCTGTGCTCCGCAATGGGAGAGGCCACAACAGTGAGAGGCCCGCGTACCGGAAAAAAAAAAAATGTACTAATCTTGTCACACCTCTGCTATTCAACGACTCCTCTTTGTTTTCCTGACGAAGTTCAAAATCTTTAGCATGGCTACAAGGCCTTGCATGATCTGGCTCCAGCCTGACCTTGAACTACCTTTGCCAATTGAGCTTCCACCACACACAGGCCCTCTCCCTATTCCTTGATCACAGGATACTTCTTTGTGCTTTGGTACATATGAGTACCATTTCTCTTCCTTTTACTGAAGTGTAGTTGATTTACAATGTTGTGTTAGTTTCTGATGTACAGCACAATGATTCAGTTTAACATATTCTTTTTCATATTCTTTTCTTTTATGGTTTATTACAGCATATTGAATATAGTTCCCTGTGCTATACAGTAGGACCTTGTTTATCTATTTTATATATAGTAGTTTGTATCTGCTAATCCCAAACTCAAGGATACTTTTCTTTACCTATGCTAGGCTAGCCCCAGTCCCAACATGGCCATAAATTCCAGGAGGGCAAGGAGGTCACTGTGAACCACTCCCACCTAGTATAGTAGCTGGCAGTGTAGATGCTCAACAAATACTGCATGAATAAATAAATGTGTAAAGACTGAACCCAGGACTTTCCCTCCCATTGACAGCCACTCCTATTTCCCCATCTCCACCCGCAACTCCAATGCTACCAACCCTTTTTTCACGCTTCACTCAATAAATTTATGATTCTATATTTTACCCTTTCAGCTTTGGGGAGGGCCTCTCTGTGCTCCCAGATATATATGTATCTTTAAATAGCTGCTTTCTGGAGGAAAAAAAATCTCTATCCTCTGTATCAAAGGGATAACTCTAACAGTAAAATATTCAGGCCAAGTATGAAACAACAGTGGAGCCACAGCAGGCTGCAGGGAAGGAAAGCTATTTTGAAGTAGTTATGGCAACAGTGGTCCTCAAATTTTACCCTATAAGAGGGCCTCCTGCCTACAAGTTGAGCTGGTACAAGGTGAGAATGGGAGAGAAAGGAAAAGACTTTGCACTGAATAAAGAGGAGATTTTTTTTTAGTAAAGAAAAAATAAGAACCAATTCTTTTTGTGTTTTGAAAACCAAATTTTAAACACTAATAACTTCCAATTATACAGAAAGTTCGAAAAATTGTCTTTTGCATCGGTCTCTACGTTTTTTCTGTTTTTTTGCGGTACGTGGGCCTCTCACTGTTGTGGCCTCTCCCGTTGCAGAGCACAGGCTCCGGACGCGCAGGCTCAGCGGCCATGGCTCACGGGCCCAGCCACTCCGCAGCATGGGGTATCTTCCCGGACCGGGGCACGAACCCACGTCCCCTGCATTGGCAGGCGGACTCTCAACCAGTACACCACCAGGGAAGCCCCTGGGAAGCCCCTCGGTCCCTATATTTGTCATCCTGTTTACATGCGATACAACTCTAACTTCTCTGAGGATAGACAGTGACGCAGGAGACAGGAGGCTAAGCGCGCAGCAGACAAAGCATGCCGCGGTTGTGTGCCATTCTCCTCTTTCACCTTGGCAAGTGACTTGTCATTTAAGTTTACTTTGGAGATAATAAGGAATTATTAAACACAATGATGAAAGCATTTTGTAGAGCAGTGGATATACATATTTTGTGTCATGAGTGGGGTATGTGCAGCTTTGAACATCTGGCTCGCCGCCAACCTGTCCCTAGAGTGTTGGTTTCTACAGCATCTGATACCTACATCACGGAACCTTGTTTGTACTGTGCTTGGGAACAATATAAAGAAATAATTATTCACTTCTTTGGCTGAGTGTTTTGACAGACCAACATGTCTTTTTTTTTTTTTTTTTAATTTATTTTTGGCTGCATTGGGTCTTCATTGCTTCACGCGGGCTTTCTCTAGCTGCAGCGAGCGGGGGCTACTCTTCATTGCGGTGCGCGGGCTTCTCATTGTGGTGGCTTGTCTTATGGCGGAGCACAGGCTCTAGGCGCATGGGCTTCAGGAGTTGTGGCTCTCAGGCTCGGTAGTTGTGGTGCACGGGTTTAGTTGTTCCGCAGCATGTGGGATCTTCCCAGACCAGGGCTCGAACCCCGTGTCCCCTGCCTTAGCAGGCAGATTCTTAACCACTGCGCCACCAGGGAAGCCCAACCAACATGCCTAATAAGTGTACTTTCTGAGCCTCAGGTGTTCACCTAGTAAAGACAAACCAACATAAGGCCTCAATTTGGATCCAAATATTCAGCCTATTAGTCTTTAAGCACAATAGTCTGTTTATCACCTTTTTTTTTCCAGCTGGTTATCGTCTAATTAAGCATAAAAAATTACCATCCCTAAAAGCAAAGAGTCTCTATTCTCTGGTAATAAATGACAGAACAGCTATCCTTCCCCCCTGCACAAACGAATGCATTTCATATCTGTAGATATTGAAATGTTACCAGTGTATTTAGGTGAGACTGAAAAGACCATTCCTGACAAGCAATTCCTTCCTTTAATAACAGGCCCTGTTATTAAATATTTGTAGCTTTGCTCCTACCCTTCACTGTTCTAAGAGTAGAAATTTTCAAACCTACCTGAGAGTATAAACCCTCCTGTTCCACATTTATATGTTTAGCTACTTGCTATTTGTAAGACTGAGGTCGGGCTTTGCAGTGATGTGACAGACACTTAGATTTTGCATTTTGGTCCAGCAGAGGTTGCTCAATCTAAATGAACTTTGTGGCTTTGTTTTCTGCATACACCGCTCCCCTCACTTTCTTCATTACTGCTCTTCTAGGAAATGACTTCCCATCAGCAGTACTTGCCCCCAGCTGGTTGTGAATCAGATGGGGCTCTTCTTTTATAGTTAATAAACAGTACAGGCTGAGGGCAGCAAATCTACACCCTGGTGCCAGCTAATGAAGAGCCTCACATGAAAGCTTATGCAAAGGGGACAGGCATAGTGCAAATGTCCTGGGATCCCAGATTATCCACTCTTCTCCCACACGCTGCATAACAGATACTAATGATTATTAATTATTTAAGCAAAGAACATGAGAGCCAACACAGGCGGCAAAAGGAAAATAAAAGAAGCTGCATTCTAGAATCCTCTGTTGAAATCATTTTAATTCACTCAAGCTATAGAGCCTAGGGAAATAGGCCAAGATACTTAAGAGCTAAGGAATTTTTTTAAATCCTCTACCACTTTTTTCCCTTAAAAAGAAAAAAGGCAACTTAGGCTACATTTGTATACATTGCTGAAAATCTGTAATACGAAAATGAAATGGCTTCCACAGGCTGCCCTCTGTGATGGCATGTGCAGGCCAGGGAGTGACCGGACGAGGCTCAGCCAGGTCTTCGTAGGCTCCAGTGAACCCTGAGGTTGTGAGTCCCAAGTCTCCCCTCAAGATGCATCTTTCTTGCTCATACACAGCTAAGGGCACTGGAAGTCTAACGCTTGAAGCTCCATCCACCTTGATTTTCTTTTCTTTGTGCTTTGTACTAAAACCTTCGTGAGATTTTCACTTCAAATTACAAACGTCGTGTCATTCCTGGTAGGTTTTACTTTTTCTTTGTATATATCAGGATACCTAGAACGGTTTCTTCCTATTACATAAGCTGTGACACTATTTTAAAAAGTTAAGAGCTCAAAAAAGGCACAGTTTGATCTTACTTTTAAATTCTTGGACATCTCCACTTGTTTGAAACTAACTGGTAGTTCTACAGTGCGACCTTTCCAAATTGTCAATCCCTTGGCAGCTAATGACATTTCCTCTTACAATCGGAGTTTTCATTTCTAATTCAATAACATTTAGAGATCTAACGCTCATTATTACTGTAACTAACCTGGCTCTGTGACTAACAAGAGACTGTTTTCTTTGCAGGTGTCTTTTTCTGACCTTGTTCCAATATTCACACTACCTTCCTCTAAGTTCTTACGGGACCTTTCATTTGAACTGATTCAGAACTTCATCAACGTTTCACACGTGAACTATTATGTATCCCCTGGCTTTTGTTCAAGCATAGTCTCTTTAGCCAATCGCATGTCATTGTGCGAGGCAGGGGATAAAGCAGCAAATCAGACACATACTGTCCTTGCCCTCATGATGGATAAGACATACACCAATGAATTATACACCTGAATAATTCATTGCAATTATAGTTAAGTGCTAAAAGCTGAAACACAATGGGCTCTGAGACCATATAATTGGGAACCTAACCTTGCATTAGGGTCAGGGAGAGTTTCCCTAGGAAAATAATATTTAAGCTCACACTTGAGGTATAAGTAGGAGTTAACTAAGCAAAGAGTGGGGAGAAGAGGATAGCACACAGTGGGACCAGCCCATAAAAAGGCCATGAGGAAGCAAGAGAGGATGGTGAGATCAAACTACTGTGAGAGAAGGCCGGGTGGCTGGACTGCAGAGTGATGGGGAAAGAGGTCAGGCCCCTATCATACAGGACTTCATAGGTCATGCTAAACATCCAGTATTTATCCCCCAAAGTAATGAGAACCACCAAAAGGTTTAAACAAGGATATGACATCGTTGGATTTGTATTTAAATAGATGACTATGGCTTTTGCAAGGAGAATGAACTAAAGTGGGATAAGAACGGCGTATTAGCAAGTGACTGCTGCATAAAAAAACCACCTCGGGAAAAAAAAAAACACCTCGAAACTCAGTGGCTTAACAAGCATTTGTAGTTTTTGTTCAGGGGTCTGCAAATTGCCTGGTGTGGGTATACTTACTTCAGGCTGTGGGTTGACTGTGACTCTGCTGGGTCAGGCCGGGATCAACAGGGTTTAGCTGTAGATTGGGATTAAGTCTGCTCCATGTGTCCTCATTCTCCTTGAATCAGAGGCCACAAAGGGCACATTCTTCTTATGATGAACGGCAGAAGAGCAAGAGCACCAAGACAAACTGTGGAAGCACACTGCAGACCTCTCCAGGAGTCATATCCATAAACAGCCCATTTGTCAAATTCAGTCTAATTGCCAGGCCCCAAACAGCGGGATAAGGAAGTATATTCCACCTCAAGGGAGGAAGGTCTGAATAAATAATTGCTGAGTAATACTCCAATATATCAAAGCAGCTATCATCAAGGCATTTTCCATTCTTGATGGAGAATAAATACATGGTAGTCTGTTGCTTTCTTCGTCCTAACCCACCTTGCTTTAGCCCCCAAACAATTGGTTTAATTTTCCCAAAGCCTTTACCGGACAGAATATAAAACTGTATAATATTATCAGCTTAGAATGGCACAGCAGGCATTCAATTTATGATGGATGAGTCTGGCACAGTGCTATGTACTCTCATCAATTTTTAGATTTAATTTATTGTTTTGGGGGGGTGGGATTTTTTGCATTTATTTTTCTTTTCTTTTTTAAAAAATTTATTATTTGGGAGAAAAACAAATCCGTTTTCCCCCCCAAAGTCCTGATTTATCTCACATTCTTGGGCTTAGCTTTAACTGGGATTCATTCTTTTCTTCCATTCTTGCAGTTAGGAATGCATTCACAGCCATAGTCCTGGGTCTTTAATAAGAAGCTAGTCTTGCTTTGGACATCAGTATTTTTGGTGGGGTGTGAGGCTGAGGGGAGAGTTCATGTAACTTGGAAGCAGCTCTGGGGAGTGAAAGTGAACTATTTTTAGCTGAATTCGAGTGGAGGCAATGCACTTGAAGAATCCAAAGGCTTTAGCAATATCTTAGATTGACTTTAATGAGTAGTTAGACTAAAATAGCTACAGGCTCCAGGGGGCAGACCAAACCTATTGAGAACCTCTCCTGGGAGATAAAAAGGCACTCATATAGCTCACATCATGAAGTAGTGTCAGCCTCTTCCATGCCCCCAGCAGGATGCTCAGCATGGGAGCATTTCTGCTCATCTTACTAATTGGTGGCTAAGTACAGACGGAACAGAAAGGGACACTTATTTTACTAATAAGTAGAAAAGCTTTCTCAGGAAAGCAGAAGACATGCTCACAGAGAAGAGGAGGCAGGGAGTCCTTAAGCAAGCATACAGGTGACACTTGTGACTTTAAAACAACTTTGAGCAGGTAATTTCCATTTAATTTCTTTTCAGAGAAGACATATAGAAACAGCATGCTAAAGGGGCTGCAGTGTCTGGAAAAGATAAAAGGACTAGTTTTAATTTGCCTTCCATTTCTGCTGCTAATGACACCCTGCTGAGACAGACTGTAATATTAACGCACAAATTCCCACAAACCCAATAACATCCTTTCACTAGGATGTCTTGGGTTATTATAAGATCTCTTTAGCACAAGTTACGTCATTAAAGGAAATTTAAAAGTAAATTAATCTCACATCCAGGAAACGAAAAGACAGGAGAAACAGAATTGTAGGCTTTCCCCACATTAGGTACTCCTAGTTAATACATTTTATGATCTTAATTTCCTGTTATTTCAAATATCTAGATATGAACACAGGCTTCCCTTTGTCAAACCAAACACAACGCCGCCATTTTATTTAGTATTCTTAAAATGTATATTTTAAGATTTTAAATATTTTAATGAAAGTGGCATTATTTAATTTTGTACAGTTCCTTACACTGTAGTTTCAAAGCCATTTAACCATTTAATAACTATTCTTCACAAAATATCTACATGAATATTTGGAAGGTGACTTGACAAAATGAGACCAAAATTAAGTATAAAAGAGTGGCACAATTAGGATTAGAAATGTAGTGACAGGGTTCAGGGGACACACCACCCCACGATATGGCACCTTGGCATATTGACTATTTTAAGCTGATGGAACTTGAGAAATGGCATGAGTAGTAAGGACTTGCGACCTTCCCTTGAAGCAGGTCATAAAACCCTCATGTGAGAGGTGCCCTCCCCAATACCTGGAAGGAAGGAACATTCCTACCTTCAAAGAAGAGACAGAAAGGAATGGGAACAAACAGATCTGGCTAAGTTTCCCTCAGTTTCTTACACTTAGCTCACCTTTGTTCTATCTCATTTCCCCACAACTTTCCACCCTTCATCAAATCTAGCACACAAGCACTCAGATTTAACAGTTTCTCTGGGTCTTCATTTCCTTATGAAGGTTCCCATGTCACCTAACACTTACAGTAAATAAATGTGTATGCTTTTCTCTTGTTAATCTGCCTCTGTTATAGGGGTCCCAGTTAAGAACACAAAAAGAGGAAAGATATCTTTCCTCCCCTACAGGAGTATTCCCACTTTCTTTCCATTTAATATTCTCCAAAATGACTTAATAATATAAATACAGATGACTCTTGAACAACATGGGTTTGCATGTGTGGGTCAATTTATACCCAGATTTCTTTCACTAAATACATACTACAGTACTACACAATCTGTGGTTGTTTGAATCCACGGATGTGGAACCACAGATACCGAGGGCTGTCAAATTGTACGTGAATTTTCAGCTGCGCAGAGGGTGGGCACCCCCAACCCCCGTGTTGTTCAAGGGTCAAGTGTATTTTAGTGAGATATGCACTTTACAATATTGATTTTATTTTATTTTTTTTTTGCCACTTTGCGTGGCTTGAAGGATCTTAATTCCCCGACCAGAGATTGAACCCAGGCCCACAGCAGTGAAAGTGCCAAGTCCTAACCACTAGACCGCCAGGGAATTTCCTACAAGATTGATTGTAAAATGAGGTAAAAAATTATAGATGAAAGAGATCATTTAGATCAAATTGTACAGATCAGAATTATTTCCAAGTGTAATCTTCCTTATAATATGTGAATACACATCTGAAATAATGTTTCTAAGGATCCAGCTATGATGGAGTGACAGATTTGGAGGGAGGGGTAGGTCTATTTAAAACACAATTTTATCATTGTGAAATAAACCTCTTGGTGATGCAGCCGGATATCTAAACTTCTATTAACCATATAAACACTTAAGAGTCTTATTTTTTTAATAGAAGGACTCTATTCAACATCCATTTTAGAAAATTTAACCAAAAAGAGCCAAGTAATGTGTCTGGCGTATCTCAGCACTCAATAAATACCTGATGAAAGAATAAATGACATCACAATCAGAAGAGGTAGCAGACAGAAGCTTTCCTTGCTTCCACGTAGTAATTGTTGTTAAGATTTTTCTAAAACCCATTCTCTTCATTTTCAAGACCTAATCCCCACCAGGGAAAGCACATTTTGAGTTTTTCAAAGTAAAAGGGTCTAGTGTACACAATTTGTCCAGTGCCTTCATTGTAACAAAATTAACCTGGCACAATCAACCTCCCTCTCTGGCAAGAGCAGCACCGTGGGAGGTCGTAAGAGTACTGTGGGAGCAGTCAGGTTCCCAGAAGAGAGGCACACACATGAATGAGCACACACTCACATCCCTCATTTCTGCTCCAGGCTCACAAGTTAAAGACAGAGTTCACATTTTCCTTCCTGAGAATGGAAAGTAGATTTAGGTATGTCTCACGTACTCTTTTATTTGGACTCTTGCTCATGGTATTTTCTTGCAGAGGAATAAACCACTCATAGTTCTGGAAGACAGGATGAAAAGAAATGCCACGAGGCTGAGGCTAAGGGGCTGAGATTTTGCCTGTTTGCTCGAAAATTACAAATGCTCCTCTCCTGAGTAAATATGAAACAAAATATTTAAATAAATGAGTATAAGCTCAGAGGTCTTGTTTGTTTTGCTGGTTCAAACGCAATGGAAGTTTATTTCTTGCTTCTATGAGTTTAAAGTGGACTTTCCTGATCGGTGGGTGACTCTCTTCCAAGCATTGATATAGGGTGCCAGATTTATTGCCTCCTACAGGCTGCTATCTTTTCAAAAAAATTTTATTTATTTTTATTGAAGTATAGTTGATTTACAAACTCAGAGCTTTAAAAACCAAATCTAAGGTATAATTTACCAAGACCTAGAATAAACGTGATGTAAAATTTGAGGTGCTAAGTTAAAAAAAATTTTTTTTTTAAGGGACTTCCATGGTGGTCCAGTGGTGAGGACGCGGCACTTCCACTGCAGGGGGGCATGCGTTTGATCCCTGGACAGGGAACTAAAATCCTGCATGCCGAGTGGCGTGGCCGAAAAAAAAAATTTTTTTAAAGATGAATAAACACCACATTTTCTAAGAACATGGTCAACCATAGGATTAAGACAATCACTTACAACCTAATCCAGGCCAAATATTTACTTTTACCTAAATTACCTATTTTTAAAATTATCATCGAGGGTCACTGCCTCAGTTTTCAACTTGGCCTGCCTGGTTTATGAGTATTGCAGGAATAAGGCCAGGCCTAAAAGAATCAGGTTTTCATACAAGCCAAAAAAATCACTGAACTCTTCTTATATATATGACAATTTAGCAGCAACAAAAAAATAGTACTTGAACTAAGACATTTTAGAATGAACAGACATAATTACAATAACTTAAACTCTTAAACCATGTATTGAAATTATGACTTGAAACACAAAATAAGAGATTCTTGTGGGAAGGCTTCAGAAGTTCAGTCACAGTTGCCAGAAGCTGAGGACAGAGGACCTGTGACTGATGCATAATCTTAGAAAGGACTCTTACTAGCATTATCTTCCTCTTTTGGTTTTTTAATTAATTAATTTTTGGCTGCGTTGGGTCTCCATTGCTGCGCACAGGCTTTCTCTAGTTGCAGCAAGTGGGGGCTACTCTTCTTTGTGGTGTGCGGGCTTCCCATTGCAGTGGCTTCTCTTGCTGCGGAGCACAGGCTCTAAGTGCACGGGCTTCAGTAGTTGTGGCACGCAGGCTCAGTAGTTGTGGCTCGCGGGCTCTAGAGCTCAGGCTCAGTAGTTGTGGCGCACGGGCTTAGTTGCTCCGCATGTGGGATCTTCCTGGACCAGGGCTCAAACCCGTGTCCCCTGCATTGGCAGGTGGATTCTTAACCACTGCACCACCAGGGAAGTCCCTGTCTTCTTCTTTCTTAACTCAAAAGAAAATTGGTGGCTCTCCTTGACCTCCTTTATAGAAAATATTTTTTACTTGTTTATTTATTTTTGTTTGCGGTACGCGGGCCTCTCACTGTTGTGGCCTCTCCCGACACGCAGGCTCAGCGGCCATGGCTCACAGGCCCAGCCGCTCCTCAGCATGTGGTATCCCCCCGGACCAGGGCATGAACCGGTGCCCCCTGCATCGGCAGGCGGACTCTCAACCACTGCGCCACCAGGGAACCACCAGGGAAGCCCTACTTGTTTATTTTTAAACGTAGTCCATTGTCTGAGGCTGTAAGGAATGTGATGCTCTCAGAGGAAAACAACCAAGCGTTAGCAATCTACCAACTGACAGCCTCAAACTGCTCAACTTTCCTGGTCCTCTGCTTGGAAGAGCATGGACTTTGCATTGTAAGCTCTTAAGAATGTCACTAACCCCTTGTGTTTGAGGCCCTTGCAGCATTACAGTCTTTCCACCTTGCTATTAGTGTGAGCAGGGAGAGGGGCTTTCAAAAAGAAAATGAGTGAGGATGTCAAAAGGCCATATTCTAGGGTGATATCTAGTAGAGCCATATTTCTAACCTGCTTTTTGCAACTTAATGAAAATATTAAGTACTAGTTGCCCCAGTTTCTAAATCTTTTCAATTCCAGGGCCACACAGACTGGAAGCAATTACAGCTTGTTCACGGGGGTCTGTGGGAGTGCTGACAGTTTTAATTTACATATTAATGCTGAAAAACAATTTGAGAGGCAAAGAAGAGTGTTCTTTGGTCTTAGTAATGAAAAGACAAGAAACAAAAAGTGGACAGGAAAGTGATTGAAAAGCTCTAGGCAAAATGGTCTGGGTTTATTTTTTCTGTAATAATTTCAAACTATCCACCGGTCACTGTAATAAGATACTATTCCAATGGTGGATTTGCACAGTCTTTTATTTTGCCTAAGATGACCATTCTTTGGCTGAGTGTCTTCAATAAAAGGCCTATCGACCAAAGTTAACAACCCATCTGTCCCAACTCCAACTCGTTCCTGGGAACAACTCATTCTATCGCTTGACTTCTTCCTCTACCTAACTTAACACTCACAGGATAAAAACAAAGCAAAATGCTGAAAGAGAAATTGTTTTAAATTATTAGATTTCATTAAACAGCCAGGTTGGACACTTGATCATTGGAATTTATTTCTGCGGCAACCCCAGTTCTTTGAAAAATGCAGGAATTCTTTCCATTAAAATATTAGCTTGACCCAAGGATGTCAAAAAGCTGCCTTAGCATTAGTTATTGCAGTCTGAGACCTCCCAAGAAGTCTAAAAAACTAGAAGATTAAATATAGCAAAATATGAACATAACATGAACATAGTTTACAAGTCATTTAATAACTACAGTTGTATAGACTTTTCAAATTATTTTTCTAAATTACCAAATTTGTGAAAAATATATCATATGGCCCTTGAAAAAACTATTAAATGGTGGATTAACCCCAATGTAAAGCTTTCTACATTAAGAAAGAGAGGGGAATGCACGGTAATCCTATGTAGTAGTTAGCTCCTATGATCCCCACTGAACAGATGAGGAAAATGAGGCTCAAAAAATATTGTCACCAAAAATATATATATATATTGTCACCTACCAAAGGTCACACGGCCATGACTGACAGTGTCTTGCTAGGCACTGCAAACCTGGTCACTTTGAAACGAAGGTTAATTTTAAATTAAGTACTAGTCATCACTTACAAAATGAATATATTAATGTGATTAACGACAAAATATTTCACTGAGGTTAGTCTTACAGAAAGTTTAAGGGAAACCAAAATTAAGGACTCCAGATTCATTTAGGCCTCTTTCAAATATAAAATATTCCTAATTTTCCTTGTCTTGCTGCTACTGGAAGGGAATCTTGCTATGAATTAAAACAAAACCCAAACAGCAATTCTGTTCCTAGGTATATACCCAAAAGAATTGAAAAGGGATATTTAAACAAGTACTTAGGCACAAACGTTCATAACGGCAGCACTATTCACGATAGCCAAAAAGTGGAAAAAACCCAAATGTTCATCAAGAGATAAATGGATAAACACAAAGTGGTATCCACTCAAGGGAATATTTTCAGCCATTAAAATGAACGAAGTACTGATACACACTACAATGTGGATTAAACTAAAAAATATTACGCTAAGTGAAAGAAGCCAGACACAAGAGGTCACATACTATATGATTCCATTTATATGAAATATCCTGAATAGGTAAATCCATAGAGACAGAGAGTAGATTAGTGGTCGCTAGAGGACTGGAAGGAGGAGGGAATGACTGCTTAGTAAGTATGGGGTCTCCTTTGGGGGGGATGAAAATGTTTTGCAACTAGATAATGGTGGTCATTGCACAACACTGTGAATGTACTGAATGCCGTTGAATTGCACGCTTTAAAATGATGAATTTTAAATGGTCATGTGAATTTCACTTTGGTTAAAAAAAACACACAGAATAATGAAATAATGGTGATTGACCATAAAGCCCTAGATGAATAACAGGTAATTTGCTTTTTCTTAGTTTGTCACAATTTAATGAGTTTGTGACCATCATAACCAATATATAAAAAAGTACCCATTAAAAGTTCCAAATAAGGCATTAATGTAGCTGAGGTCCCCTAATTTGTCCAGTTGGCAGAGCACCTAGTAGAGTTTACAGTACACAAGAAGCTTTAAAAATGTTTTTAGTTTGTATAAAGTCTAAAGAAAAAGAATATTGAGAAAAATGGGAAAGAATATAAAGTGGCCAGAGCCTGGGAAATAAGGTGACGTACATGCATATGGGAAAAATCTATATATCTGAGCATGCAGAGAGACGTAAACACTCAGGAGAGAAACCGGCTTCTTCTCATAACTTATTCTGTGTTTCTCCCAAAACTGAAGAGTAAATAGTAGTTTACAGTCACCACCCTCTGGGTTTCAGCAAAGAGGTCACACACAGGGAGGGCCTCGAGCTGCCACTTCCAATTGCTTCCCTGGTGAAACAACGCAGGAGGTTAAGTTACTTCAGGAGACTCTCAACAGGGCTCCCATTGTTCCAAGCTCAAAACTCAGAGATACAATGGGCACCATTCATACTGAGAGCTTACGGGCTGGGGAATGGTCACTCAGTGACAACTTTTTTGGGGACATTGAATTTTCATAAATACGGACTTATACTGATATGTGGGAATTATTTTTTCAAAGCAGCACAAAATAAAGAAATAAAACTCAATGGACACTAAACTGACAGGACACCCAAGTCTTATCCCCAGCTCTGTCTCTAATGTGACTTTAAGAAAGTCACTTGCTCTTTCTGAGCCTTACTTTCCTTGTTTGTAAAATGAAAATGATTCTAAGATCACTCAGAACTCTAAAGTTCTGTGAACACATATGAGGTCTGTTGATGTTGCTACATTATTTACTCCAACAAGTGGGGATAAATTATGAGCAGAAAAGAATCATCAGTTCACATCTTTTCATTTACTACCAGCATTTAAAAACAAGGAGGCTCAATAAAGACAGGCAGAGACACTATTTTGTTTTCTCTTAAACAGACAAATCATAATGAATAAGGTCCAGTGAGCCCCTCCATCCCAACAAGTCCAGGATCACAGACGTGGGTATCCCTACACAAAGCACAATGATGAAGGGCATAAACAAAAGCCTTAAGTATGTTTTTCTGTCACCTTTTCTTAGGTTATTAATACATTTCATGAATCTCTTGACTTCTTTGCCATGACTCAAAATCCCCGGAAGAAAAATGCCATTTACAACAAGAATGCGATCGATGTCCTAAGTTTTCACACCATGTCATTTTTTTGTTTTTTCAACCTCAAAACTTGCCAAAGCAAGAACTTTGTCGCCAGAGCCTAAGGAGAAAGACACATAATAAACAGAAATGTCATTTCAAATGCATTTATAGTTCCAGGTAAAGAGAGGAAAATCTATCACGTAGATGATAAAACAGAAAATGAAACGAGTTTTTATTATCAGCGCATTATCCCTGACCCTCCCCACTGCCACGACAATTTCCTTCCCTGCACAAACAACTCAGCCACGTAGGGCAATTTATTGGTTACAAATACTTACTTTAATTAGGGTATGAAATAGAACATGTAACATTTTAGTTTACTTTTATATTTACATTTAGCTGAAATATTTTTAAAGCATTAGGCTATATTAATTTGATTATTTTTAATTAAATAGTATTGGAAAACAAACCCATTAAAAAGCGGTTTATAAAGAAAACAATTCTGGTTTCACCTCTAAACTCAAGAAAAGGCCATCATTTTATCTCACCCGTGCCATCTGTCAATCTAGAGCAGTAATTCATATCCAGCTTTCAGAAATACAAGGGTACTCACCAAGGTCTGTAGAGACTTTCTCAAACTGGCTGAGTATAGCACCTGCGTTTGCTGACAAGAAGGCCTCGTCATCTGCAGTCAGCTAAACAAACAGAACAAAACCCAAAGGACTGAGTTCAAATGTGAACAAAGTGGCTCTAGGAATCACTGTTAAGAATGTCTTAGGGGCTTCCCTGGTGGCGCAGTGATTGAGAGTCTGCCTGCCGATGCAGGGGACACAGGTTCGTGCTCCGGTCTGGGAAGATCCCACAGGCCGCGGAGCGGCTGGACCCGTGAGCCATGGCCGCTGAGCCTGCGCGTCCGGAGCCTGTGCTCCACAACGGGAGAGGCCACAACAGTGAGAGGCTCGCGTACCGCAAAAAAAAAAAAAAAAAAAAAAGAATGTCTTAGGACCACAAACTAAATCACAGATCAAGAAGTTCTATACCAAATACTTCACACTTTTTCTTTATACCTAATATATTAAATTAAATACAAGTACCTTCTCTCCAAGTTTCCTGAGAGCTGTTAGTATCTCCACTTTCTGCTGAGTATACAGGTCTCTTTCCAGCTTTCCTACCATGAGATCTCTATCCATCTGTAACAGATGAATGCAAAGCATATGGTATTTAAGTTAAAAGCATTCTTTGCAAAAAATCAAGCTTTTCAGATGTACTTTTTAAAGAAAAGGTCCTCTACCAATTAATATTATAAAGAACTATAGAAACAACTCAAGGCAAACATGATAGAAATGTTATTACACAGTTCTAATAAATCTTGATACTAACCATAACCATTGTCTTTAAACTCTACTGAGGAACTAGTAGGTCAATAGCTTCTTTAAAGAGGAGCTATCCTCTAAGAACTCTATTTCATTAAACTGAAGTGTGGTCTAAAGGCCTGAATGAGACAACTGGTAACAGATCTCCTGGAACTTTGGTTAAATATCACCTCTACCACCAGAAACACTGATAACATGTACTATGCTTTGGTACTATTCTATGTGCTTTACACATTTTACTCCATTTAAACCTCATAACAACCATAAGAGGTAGGGACTATCATTACTGCCTTTTTACAAATGGGGCAACAGGCACAAAAAAAGGTTGAAGAAGGACTTCCCTGGTGGTCCAGTAGTAAAGAATCCGCCTTCCAATGCAGGGGACACGGGTTCGATCCCTGGTCGGGGAACTAAGATCCCACATGCCGCATGGTGCGGCCGAAGAAAGAAAAAAGAAGAAAAAAAAAAAAAGAGGTTGAAGAAAATAACTTCCCCAACGTCACATACGTCCACAGTAGAACAGGGGTACAAATCCAAACAGTTTGATCCAAATCCATGCTCTTAACCACTATGCTATTAAGTTACCAATGGCTGCAAATAACTTATTAATGTCTTAACTATATTCAAGTCTATAAACAGACTTCCTCAAGTGTCAGGTTTATAAAGATGTTTGAAATTCTTAGATGGGAAAGGCCACACATGCATAAAGCATGGCTGCTAATGAATGCTAGATGGGATTTCAATTCAGAGCTCCAGAAATAAATAGTAAAACTTTAAATGTGGAGCTGTAGCAGAAGCAGTCAGTAGCAATTTAAACTGCCATATGCTGGTTAAACCTCTACATTTGTTATCAACAACAACTGCTCAAAGGACTAATTTTGTCAGAAACCAAGTTGTGGGGTGTGGCTCTAAAGTCAACTGACTAGTTTTTTGAAATAGACTATTTTTTAGAGCAGTTTTAGGTTCACAGTAAATTGAGCAAATGGTACAGAGATTCCTCATACACCCCTTGCAATCACTCATGCATAGTATCCCCATTATAAACATCCCCACCAGAGTGGTATATTTGTTCCAACTGATGAACCTACACTGACACATCGTAATCACCCAAAGTCCGTACTTTACATTAGGGTTCACTCTTTTTGTTTTTTAAATGTAATTAATTTATTTTTTAAAATTATTTGTTTATTTATTTGGCTCCGCCGGGTCTTCGTTGTGGCGTGCGGGCTCTTTTAGTTGCGGCACGCAGGATCTAGTTCCCTGACCAGGGATTGAACCCGGGCCCCCTGCACTGGGAGCACAGAGTATTAACCACTGGACCGCCAGGGAAGTCCCTAGGGTTCACTCTTGGTGTTGTACATTTTCAAATGACCAATTTTAAACTTTAGAATAACATAATGAGCAAATTCTTGGGCTGAGAAAAGAAATACATACAGGGACTGGATCAATTTAAAGAAACTTTACCTCTGCTAACCTTGTCCGAAGCTGACCTGGTTGTTTCTTTGCAAACAATCTGATGACCTCTGGGGTTTTAAAGGCCTGGCTGATAGCTGCCTGGATAGCCTAGAAATACAAGAAGGTGAAAACTAACCAAAATAGTCCAACAAAGCAGATATTACAATATTTGATTGATAGGTCTTCAATTCTTAATAGGTCTTCTTTGTTCATCAAACAGTATTACAACTTTAGTATCCATTTGCTATTTCTATGCATGTCACTGGAGTCAAATATATAACTAGATGAAGATCTGGAAGCAAATGCTGTTTTATCCATAAGTAGACATTCCTCTAGAAGTTAAACCCCAAAAAGGGTACATTTTCTATCTTAAATATACTTACTGGAAAAAAACAACAACAAAAACCAAACTGTGTCACCAATGTAAGTAAATGATGCTTACCAGTTGCATTCCACTTAGTTCATCAACCAAAGTCATATTTCCAGACATAATTTTCTTTAATGAATCATTAAATTCACTTAGTTGTTCCAGAGTTTCTTTTTTGGTTTCTTCATATTCATCTGTATCAAGTTCCTCTCTGAAGTACAGTGAACATAATATAGAAAAATATAGAGTTCCAAAAGAAAAAAACAATCTTAGTATTTATACACTAAGACTTCAGATACATATATATACAAAAAATATCCTGGGGGAAAAAGGCTGAAAGGAAATATCAAAATACTAATGATGGATGTGTTCAGACATTACTGTGGGCGTTTTCCTGCAATTCTGACAATTAAACTTTCTTATTTTTTTTTAAACCAAAATGAGACATACTTAACAAACAAACCACATAATAACTTCCTTTTAAGCAGTCTCTGAATCAATGGTATAGCCTTGGGCAAGATACTTGACTAGCCAAGTCTCAGTTTTTTTTATCTATTGTATAAGCTGTAGATAATGATAGTACTTACTTTATAGGGTTGCTATGAGCATTAAATGAAATATGGAAAGTACTTGGCATATAAGTACTTAATAAATAGCTGTTATTATTACCATCATTATCATTAATGGTAGGTAAAATTTTATGCACCTTGAAATACAACAGCAATGCAGTACTTGCCATCTGAGTACTCCAAACAAGCCATTTATTAAACATTTACTACAAAACAGCTCCCATTTATCTAGTGCCTGCTTTGGGCCAAGCATTGTGTTGTTCCCTTCATCTGCAATAGTTACAATAGTCTTTCAAGGTTGTTAAAAAGGCAATGAGCAGTCTTATTTCTTTGAGCAGTTAAGGCTGAAGACACACCAGAAGTTCAAGCAGTACCTTCTCAGCTTGATACCAGGCAGGGCTACTTCAAATACTGAAGACAAGATGGGTGTTATTATTTCCATTTCATACTCAAGGAAATGGAAACTTAAGGTGGTTAAATATTTAGCCCAAGTTCACATTCACTTTGAAATTAATCTAAATACTTTCATATCCCAGCCTTTTAAACTCCAAAGCCAGTACTGAGTTTATTTCTCCAGCAGACAAAGCACTGTGAAGAACACTACAGGGGAAACCAAAATCACACATGGGCCTGCACACATGCAGCTTATAATCTAGCTGCAGGAGACAAAAGCCATTTTACAGCATAGCAGCACACAATTATACTATTACCTGCATTCCTCCAGGTCCTGTAATTGCTGCATTAGTCTATCCAACTGTTCTTCTAAGTTCTGCTTTAATCTGCTTGTCTCTGTCTTTCCTCTGGAAGCCATTTTACTAAGTAGAACAATAAAGCAATTTAAAGTAGGCTATACTCAAAAAAAAAAAAAAAAAAAAAAAAGTGGTGGGGACTTCCCTGGCAATACAGTAGTTAAGACTCTGCGCTTACCCTGCAGGGGGCGCTGGTTCGATCCTTGCTCTAGGAACTAAGATCCCGCATGCTGCGTGGTACAGCCAAAAAAAAAAAATTGGCTATACTCTTTCTGAGCTACAGGTGTGGGGAAGACAGTCGTGCAAAAAAAAAAATCTCAATTTATATATAAAACTTGAAACGCATATAGTATTAACACCCCACAAAAATGCCTGGGAGTCTTCTTAATTGAATTCACAAATTAATTAGAAGTCTTAACTATTAGTCTATCTTATTTTAAACATATTTGATAGATGAAAATACAGATTTATAAAGAAACAGATCAGGCGTGACTCTGCTTTACAAGATTCATTTTAACATTCTTTTTCGTTCTTAATAAGTACACTCCAGGACTCAGAATACTCCTAGTATTATCTTATTGGTCTTTAGGTGCATTTACCTAATGACTTGTAGGCATGAACAACTTTTTTTTTTTTTTTGTGGTATGCGAGCCTCTCACTGTTGTGGCCTCTCCTGTTGCGGAGCACAGGCTCCGGACACGCAGGCTCAGCAGCCATGGCTCATGGGCCCAGCCGCTCCGCGGCATGTGGGATCTTCCCGGACCAGGGCACGAACCCGTGTCCCCTGCATCGGCAGGCGGACTCTCAACCACTGCGCCACCAGGGAAGCCCAATGAACAACTGTTGATGTGAATTTCTGCTTTGGAAATGTTGTCTCATTGCGGTGGCTTCTCTTCATTGTAGCCCATTTTTCTACTGGATTATCTTTCTCTTACTGATTTATACAACATGGATATAAAGTCCTTGCAATTATGTTGCAAATATTATCTCTTGTCTCCTGGCTTTAAATTTTATTTATGGCATTTTTTGTTATGGTAAATTATTATTTTTAATGGCCAAACCTATGTTCTCCTCTATGTTTTCTTAGTTTTGTGTCCCATGAAAGCAAGCCCTGACCATCTCAAGATTTTTAAAAATATACTATTTTGTTTTTGGTTTTGGCTGCACCGTGGGGCTTGTGGGATCTTAGTTCCCTGACCAGGGACTGAACCCGCGCCCATGGCAGCGAGAGCACCAAGTCCTAACCACTGGACTGCCAAGGAATTCCCAAAAATATACTATTTTTTTGTTAATGCTGTGAAGTAGGGATCTAACTTTTATTTTCTTTCAAATGGATAGCCAGCTGCCCCAACACTGTTTACTAGTATTTATTTATGCTACCTTTAATTGAGACTCAATAGAAACAGACTCAAGTCTGTTTCATTGATAATATTCTGGTCCTAAGACATTACTTTACTATTTTAATTATTATAGTTTTAGAGCTGGTGTATACTGATGACTGATAAGGAGTTGGCTCTATTATTGTTTTTTTTCCCCAAAATTCTTGACTATACTTGTACATTTTCCCTTCCAGATGAATTTAAGAATCATTTTGACAAATTCCAAAAAAAATTCAATTGAAAATTTTTAATTTTATTTTATTGATTTATTTATTTTGGGCTTCATTGGGTCTTCGTTGCTGCGTGCAGGCTTTCTCTAGTTGTAGCGAACAGGGGCTATTATTTGTTGCAATGCATGGGCTTCTCACTGCGGTGGCTTCTCTTGTTGTGGAGCATGGGCTCTAGGCACGCAGGCTTCAGTAGCTGTGGTGCACGGGCTTAGCTGCTCCAAGGCATGTGAGATCTTCCCGGACCAGGGCTCGAACCGGTGTCCCCTGCATTGGCAGGCGAATTCTTAACCACTGTACCACCAGGGAAGTCCCTCAGTTGAGATTTTGACAGGGGTTACATTAAAATTAATATGGAGAAAATCTGTATCCTTAAAATTTGAAACTTCCAATCAAGCAATATATCTCTCCACTTATCAAAGCTTTCTTTTATGATCTCTAGTTTAAAAAAAAGTATTATTTTAGGGCTTCCCTGGTGGCGCTGTGGTTGAGAGTCCGCCTGCCGATGCAGGGGACACAGGTTCATGCCCCAGTCTGGGAAGATCCCACATGCCGTGGAGCGGCTGGGCCCGTGAGCCATGGCCGCTGAGCCTGCGTGTCCGGAGCCAGTGCTCCGCAACGGGAGAGGCCACAACTGTGAGAGGCCCGCATACCGCAAAAAAAAAAAAAAAAAAAAAAAGTATTATTTTATTCACAGAGGCTTTAAACACTGGATGTTCTTAGATATCTTGTATTTTTTGTTAATATCGGAAATAAGGTTTTTGTTATTACAATTTCTTTTTTAAAAAAATTTATTTATTTTTGGCTGTGTTGGGTCTTCATTGCTGCACACCAACTTTCTCTAGTTGTTGCGAGCAGGGGCTACTCTTTGTTGGGGTTCCCCGGCTTCTCATTGCGGTGGCTTCTCTTCATTGTGGAGCACGGGCTTCAGTAGTTGTGGCTCATGGGGTCTAGAGCACAGGCTCCGTAGTTGTGGCACACAGGTTTAGTTGCTCCACGGCATGTGGGATCTTCTGGACCAGGGATCGAACCCGTGTCCCCTGCACTGGCAGGCAGGTTCTTAACCACTGTGCCACCAGGGAATTCCCTGTCCACCATTTCTTACAGGTAAGACTCCAGCCTTCGAGACCTTCCCTGAGTTCCAAAGGGTGGATTCTGAATAGCTGCTAATCAAGGGAGGAGTAGCCAAGAAACTCCCTGAGGCAAGATTAAAGGGACAGAGAAGAAGCTCATCCTTGTCTCTTTTTTTTTTAAAAAAAAGACTGGCTAGGGCTTCCGTGGTGGCGCAGTGGTTGAGACTCTGCCTGCTGATGCAGGGGACGCAGGTTTGTGCCCTGGTCTGGGAAGATCCCACATGCTGCGGAACGGCTGGGCCTGTGAGTCATGGCCACTGAGCCTGCGCGTCTGGAGCCTGTGCTCCACAACGGGAGAGGCCACAACAGTGAGAGGCCTGCGTACTGCAAAAAAAAAAAAATTTTACTTATTTTTTTTTGCTGCGTTGGGTCTTTGTTGCTGTGCATGGGCATACTCTAGTTGTGGCAAGCGGGGGCTACTCTTCACTGCAGTGCGTGGGCTTCTCATTGCGGTGGCTTCTCTTGTTGCGGAGCACGGGTTGTAGGCACTCGGGCTCAGTAGTTGTGGCGCGCAGGCTCTAGAGCGCAGGCTCAGTATTTGTGGCGCACAGGCTTGGTTGCTCCGCGCCATGTGGGATCTTCTGGTCCAGGGATCGAGCCTGTGTCCCCTGCATTGGCAGGAGGATTCTTAACCACTGTGCCACCAGGGAAGTCCTCATCCTTCTCTTTTGAGCCTGCATTTTCTTCTACTTATCAAGGCCAAGTCATCCATCCTTCAAGGTCAAGTTTCACCTTCTCCATAATGCCTTCCTTGGTTCCCTCCCAATCACTACATTGTGAGTTATTTGAGAGTAGGGATTTTACATTTTCTTTATACACCAGCGTCTAGCACAATGCTGGGCAGATAGAAGGTACTGAATAAATAAATGGTAAATGAATAATGATAATTGATCGCTTTTGCGATCAATTGCGATTTTGGAGACTAAGATCTATGTCTTAGTCTCCATTTAACACTATGTCTGCCTTGAATTATATGTGATTTCATCATAGCTTGTTGTTTATTTGTCTGTCTTCCTCTCCAGACTGTAAACTGAGAGCAGAAAATGGGTCTGATTCCTTTCTTAGCCTCTTCAGCACTTAATACAGACTACATATTCGATAACTGAATGAACTGTATAAAGGCACAACGTACTGTAAGGAGGTAAAGCTATTCTAAATGAATTTCAGAGAAGATGAAAATGCTTCAAAAACCTTACCCTCATGCTACATTATTTGAGATTTATCCCAGAAAGATTAACTCACGGGCACCACCTAGTATTCAATAAAGGTGGTGCACCTTTTACCGAAACTGCAAAATTACTCTTCAAAAACTGTAAGCTTTTTTTTTTTTTTTTGCAGTACACGGGCCTCTCACTGCTGTGGCCTCTCCCGTTGCGGAGCACAGGCTCCGGACGCGCAGGCTCAGCGGCCATGGCTCATGGGCCCAGCCGCCCCGCTGCATGTGGGATCTTCCCGGACCGGGGCACGAACCCGTGTCCCCTGCATCGGCAGGGCGTCTCTTAACCACTGCGCCACCAGGGAGGCCCAAAAACTTAATTTTTGAGAATTAAGGTACTCATTCATGCTCACCTGTCTCTTAATCCTCTTAACTCTGCTCAGTGCGGACCGGTCTCAAATTGCATAAACCTCCAATTCTTCAAGTTCCAAGTGTCTTAAACTTGAGGAAAGCGACACTGTTCATCAGGACTACAAGAGGCTCAAAGTTCAAACCACCTGGGGGTGGAGCTGGCTGGGAAAAGGGAAACCATTAAAAAGTGGTTTTATTTGCTATACATAAACGTATACCTAAAGCAGTCCCAGTAACTGCCACTTGGGCAGCCTGCAACTGAAACACACCCTCTCTTTCTAGGACGACATCATAGGGGCGGGAGGGGGTGTGGAGGAGGAGGAGAAACCCGTTTTCTTTTTCGACTGTGCCTCTGGCAGTCTTTCTGAGGTTTTTTTTCTAGTGAGGCCGAGAGTGTTACTCAGGAAAACCCCGCACCCGGATCTGCCTTGAAGGAAGTTGTCATATCCAAAATCACGGAAAAGGAGCGCATACATTTTCCCGGCTGGAAGTGAGCAGCGTCTGGACCTCAACCATCCGGACGCGGTCAGGGAGCAGCCCCGATCACAGCCCCAAATCCCATCTCCCACCGGCGAACATGAAGCTCCCACATTTGGGTCGTGCGGCGGCCGGCTCGACTAGGCCCGACTGCCACCAGAGGTCGCCGGGAATCCGCTGCCTTCGAAACTCTTCCACTTTTCCCGACCACAAACCGAACCACCTCCTCAGGCCCTCGGGGTCCCTTCTCCGCCTCCACCCACCACTCGGTCCCAGAGTTCGGAGCCAGGGGCCCCGCCTACCTGAGGGGCCCCGCTCGGCGGACGCGTAGAAGAGGAGCACTTCCGTCAGACGCACGCACTTCCGGCCTCCTGGAGCCAATGAGGGCGCGGCCGCGGGTGTTACCCTCATTAGCGTCCGGGCTGCGGAGCGTCTCTCGGAGAGCTCGGGCTGGTCCGCCCTGAGGAGGAGGTAAGTCACTTCCCAGAGCTCTTGAAAAACCCGTCTCTGCTGGAGTCAGCTCAGGACTGCTTAGGGTCTTTGAGGGTAAGGTACAACTGTCCCTGAAGCTAGGTCACATTCAAGTTTGGAACAGGGAGTCTTGCCCCTTCATTGTTTCTGTTTCTCTCTGTGGAACCGAAAACCTCGGTAAATTTGCCTCTGGAACAAGTGAGTGCACCCTGGGGGAAAAAAAAGCCTTTTCTAGAGGCTTCTTGGGCTTGGCGGGGCACTTCTCATTTTTCTGAAATTCGTAATTTCCAAATCTATAAAAGACTAGATCTATGTTCCTGGAAGCGGGACACTCACTCCTCTTGAGGAGAGACTGCTAGCTGTTGGCAGCAGTCTAGAAGTTACTCAGAAAATTAAAACATTTTCAGATGTTCCCAGCCCATCTCCTTGAAGTCATTAGTCCACAAGACGACATCAGGGTTTACGGCGAAATTGTTTCTCAGGTGTTGTCTTTAAAGTTAATTATATTTCGGCCACCCAGGACAAATTTCCAAGATTACCGTAGAACTCCACCAGAATGAATTGTTTGTCCAATCATAGAATTTCTTAATTTATCACCGTAAATTGCTTCTCAGAGTTACAATTTGCATGTGAAACCACTCTTCTAAGTCCAACTTAGAGAAAACTGTTGACACACCAGTTGGAATGGTTCCAATAGCCTACCTTGCAAAACGCCTCAGATTCACAGAATTTGCTTTGTAAAAGTAAGTGGCTGTCATGTTAATATAATTAGCCCTAATTTTTGACATGTGAATATGTGTGGAAGCGTCAACATTTTTGTGGAATATCGAACTCTCAATGACAAATAGTTAGGGCCAGTGCCACACAAAACAAAACTGGAAAATATACTTCTTTCATCATTGGAAGAACTTGCTGAATAAACATTTTCTCACTGTGTTCATCCCCTAATTTTGATGATGATAATAAGGTGTTCTATTTAGGCATTTATGTTGGTTTTACTGTGTACAGTCTTAGAAGTGGTGGAGGAAAGGCCTCACCATACGTGCGTTGTATTTGCGTGCTGTTTCTCGGTGACAGTCTGATTCAGCGGTTCTATGCTGAGAGTGTTCTTACATACCTTTGAGTTCTGTTTAGAGCTAATGGACAATGAAAAAGTATTCCTAGTGCATAGACAAGAGAAATTGGTTTGGGTTCCAGTTCCCAAACAAAAATAGAATACAAGCCTGGAGGGGAAATAGGGAGGGAAGAGAAGATGTTGGGAAAAGACGAATGAATATTAGGTAGGTAGTCACAGGAGAGAGCATTGGGGAAGAAAACCTCAGAACTGGGAGTCATAACTGGAAAACCAGATAAATACTACTTGGCAGCTGGGAAGGTTTAGGACACCTCAACTTGGACTTGGGATGGGAGTCCAGAGAGCACTAGCTGCTCCAACTAGGTAGGGAATATGCAGGGGCCGATGAAACTTGAGTGGCTAATAAGAAGTACCATGGGGCTTCCCTGGTGGCACAGTGGTTGAGAGTCTGCCTGCTAATGCAGGGGACACGGGTTCGAGCCCTGGTCTGGGAGGATCCCACGTGCCGCGGAGCAACTAGGCCCGTGAGCCACAACTACTGAGCCTGCGCGTCTGGAGCCCGTGCTCCGCAACGAGAGAGGCCGCGATAGTGAGAGGCCTGCGCACCGCGATGAAGAGTGGCCCCCGCTTGCCACAACTAGAGAAAGCCCTCGCACAGAAACGAAGACACAACACAGCAAAAATAAATTAATTAATTAATAAACTCCTACCCCCAACATCTAAAAAAAAAAAGAAGTACCATGAGCCAAAGGCACTCTGAATGCGTGGACCTCTTTCTAATGTCTACGAGTAGATAACGTACTATTGTAAATCTTGTGTAACGGTTAAGAGCATGAACTTTTAGAGTCAAGGTTGTTACACAGGCTGTGAGATCTTGAACAAGTTAATCAACCTCTTTCAGCTTAAGTTTCCTCATATGTTAGGGAAAAAAAGAATAATAGTACCTACTTCATTGGAGTGTTGTAAGGATCACATGAGTGCTTAGTATATTGCTTTTGGCACACAGGAAGAACTCAATGAATGTTACTGTTATAGTTGTCACCATCATTATAGTTACATTAGTATAACTGGATATTTATTTTTGAGAAACAAGCCCATCCAAAGAGAATGGGTGAATGTATTGCCATTCAGTGAAGAGCACAGGAGAAAAAATAAGGATTCCATAGCAGGAACCCTGAAGCTTTCTGCCCTTCTGTTGTCAGTT
The DNA here is from genome assembly GCF_008692025.1 of Phocoena sinus. Lineage (NCBI taxonomy): Eukaryota > Metazoa > Chordata > Mammalia > Artiodactyla > Phocoenidae > Phocoena > Phocoena sinus. Next base: position 7,666,727 of record NC_045763.1, read on the forward strand.
TCCCCCGCCCCAGGCAACCACTGATCCGTCTTCTGTCACTATAAATTCTTTTCTAGAATTTCATATAACTGGAATCATATAGCATGTTCTTTTTTGTATCTGGCTTCTTTCACTCAAAATAATGTCTCTTCAGATTCATCCATGTTATTTGTATCAGTAGTTTCTTCCTTTTTATTGCTCAGTAGTATTCCATTATTTAAGCTAATAATAAACTTCATTCATTCATTCATTTCTTGATTAACATTTGAGTTGTTTCCAGCTTTTGGCTATTATGTATAAAGCCAAACCATACAATTCTTTGTGTAGACTATTACGTATAAAGCCAACCCATACAATTCTTTGTGTAGACGTATGTTTTCATTTCTCCTCATTATTTTTAAGCTATGCTTTTAATTTGTACCTAAAATCCTTTCTTAAAAAAAAAATCCTTTCTTTGTGGCCTCCTTAGGGACCTTTCTCCATCAATTATTAGCTTTCTTGCAGGCTGTGTGGCTTCCTAATTGTGCTTTTCCCTCAACCAACCAACATTCTAATTCTGTTCTTCAAAAAAAAATCAAATCAAATAAACAGCCTTCTTTTAACCATGATATCTCCTTGAAGGTAATCTTTAGTGTCTCTGGGTTTTACTGCCAGGTTCTAGTCTCTCTCTTTTTCTGTCTACCTACTAGATCTCCCTACTCGGATGTCCTGTGTATACCTCAAGTTCAGCAGCACCTTTAAAACCGTAGTGTGTCTCTTTATGCTTTCCCTTCATACCTCCCAACCTGTGCTTCCCCTAATACTCTCTGTTGACTCTCGGCACACCATCTAAGTGGTCTCTTAAGTCAGAAATCTCCCTTCACCTCCTTCCCTCCTCCATTCACTCAGCTCATGTACTTGTAAACCCTTGACACCATCCCTCCTGTTATTACCCTTCATTATCTCTCACCTGGAACAGTGGAGCTTTACAAACTTTAAGATGTACACACATCACCTGGGGATCTTGTTAAGATGCAAATTTTGATTCAGTAGACCTAGCGTAGGGCCTGTGGTTGTGTATTTCTAACCAGTTCCCCGGTGATGCCCACACTGCTGTTGCATTCTGTCTCACTCACTCTCTTGGTAATGTCATCCAGTCTTACTACTTTAAATACCATCTATATGCAGATGACCCCAAATCTAGTAAATCTCTCGTCCTCTCCCCTGACCTGGGCTCTGTTCTGCGTTACCTACTTAACACCACCGTTTGCATATTTAATAGACATCCCAAACTTAACTTCTTTATAAGCTGAACTACTGATCTTCTCCCCTAAACCTATTCCATGACCATCTTTCTCTTCTCAGTTAAAGGTAACTCTAGTTTTTTGGTTGCTTAAGCCAAAAATTTTTGGAGTCATTCTTGACTCCTCTTTCTCTCGCAGCACACATTCCATCCATCAGCAAATCACATTGGCTCTACCTTTATAATATATCTAGAATCGAATGACTTCTCACCACTTCCACTGCTACCACCCTGGTCCATGTCAGCATCAGCTCTCACCCGGGTTACAGCAGTACCTTCCCATCTGGTCTCCTTTCTTCCACCCTATTTCCCCCTACATTCTGTTGTCAGCTTTAGCAGCCAGAGAGATCCTTTGAAAATATGTTTGGTCATGTCACTCCTCTGCTCAGAAACCGTGCAGTGGCTCCCTTTTACCACTGATGACATCTACCAAAATTCCTTCCCTCTGTTAACTCCTGCTCAGCCCTTCTGATCTCGCTGGAGATCGTGGAACTGGGCAGGCCTACTTCTGCCTCAGGGCTTTTGCATTGTTTCCTTTGCTTAGAACATTTTTCCTTTAGGTGTCTGCATGGCTCACTCCCTTGTCTCCTTTAATTCTTTGCTCAAATGTCACATGGTGAGGCCTTTCCTGACCACCCTATTTAGAATTCCAACACTCCTTATCCTCTTGCCCTACTTTGTTTTACTCATAGCCCCATTATTTAATATGCCATCATACGAATGCATTTTTTTAAAATAAAGTTATTTATTTATTTGTTTTTATTTTTGACTGTTGGGTCTTCGTTGCTGCGTGTGGGCTTTCCCTAGTTACAGTGAGCCGTGGCTTCTCTTGTTGCGGAGCACGGGCTCTAGGCACGTGGGCTTCAGTAGTTGTGGCACATGGGCTTCATTGCTTGCGGCATGTGGGATCTTCCCGGACCAGGGCTCAACCCCACGTCCCCTGCCTTGGCAGGCGGATTCTTAACCACTGTGCCACCAGGGAAGTCCTGAGAATTATTTCTAAAGTGCACTGATATATTACTCCCTATTTAAGCCCTCTAAAACATCCCCATTCCCTACAGGATAAAATCCAAACTCTGAGCATGGGGACACCCTAAAACAATCTTCCAACAGTTCCATATTAACTTAGAAAAAATTATAGTAAAGTAGAAAAAGGAAGAGAATTCTTTGTGGAATTTTTTGACCTTTCTCCAGTGAAATGTTTAACTATGACATATGTCTAATTAGGAATTCCATTTTTACATATCTTTAATTTTAATCTAAGTAGAGAGTATATATTGAAGACTAATGGTATATTGAATATACCCAAGCTTTCAGATTAGATGAGCATTTAGAAATTCAATATTCAATTCAATTAGTAATTAGAAAGTTTTCACTTCTAGGGTTTAGCAGCTGTGGAAAAAGTAGTGTGAAGACTAACTTAAAATTTTATTAAAAATTTTTTTTGTGGTACGCGGGCCTCTCACTGTTGTGTCCTCTCCTGTTGCGGAGCACAGGCTCCGGACACGCAGGCTCAGCGGCCGTGGCTCACGGGCCCAGCCTCTCCGCGGCATGTGGGGTCTTCCCGGACCGGGGCACGAACCCGTGTCCCCTGCATCGGCAGGCGGACTCTCAACCACTGCGCCACCAGGGAAGCCCTGTTTTTTAAATTTTAAATGGAGAGTAGTGGATGTCAAACATCAAGTATTTTTTTTCTTATAGTAAATTTAATGAGTGTAATGCTTAATGTTTTTATTTTCTCAAACTTCCTTTTACATTCTCCCAGAAAGTTGCTCATAGGTGCACATGCCCAACATTTTGCTTACAACTTCAGAGACTTTGTACCTCTGAAGCCCAGGTCCCAGATTGAGAACCGCTAAAACAAAGCATCCCCCATGAAGTTGCTCAGCAAAAGTTTTCCACTCGGAGCAAACATGGGTTATAGCAGAAAGTGTTGTCAGTCTGTGAGGGACGATTGCTGATCATGGCTGTCTAAGTTATGAGGGGCTAAAAAATAGCAGTTTTAGAATTTTATACTTTTCACCTGTGTGGAGAAAGAGCATGCTTTGTATTTCATACGATATTGGTAGCATAAAATAAATGTTTCTTAATGAAATTAACTCTGGTGACTTGGTTTTGGAGGAAATGATAAAAGCATAAATGTGCATGAAAATTCAGTTTTATAGGTTATGGGTTAAGGTGCTGGTTAAATTTTGCTTCAAGTTATGCTTATCAATTAAGAAACAGAATTTCGTTTTCTGGAGTTACGTTAAGAATGTTACATAATTTCAAGACACAGAAGTACCAAGCAGGGACTTCCCTGGTGACTCAGTGGGTTAGACTCCACACTCCCAATGCTGGGGGCCCGGGTTCGATCCCTGGTCAGGGAACTAGGTCCCACATGCATACTGCAACTAAGAGTTCACATGCCACAACTAAGGGACCCGTGTGCCACAACTAAGGAGCCCTGGAGCCACAACTAAGGAGCACATATGCTGCAACTAAGGAGACTGCAAGCCCGCCTGCTGCTACTAAGACCCGGAGCAACCAAATGAATAAATTAGTTTTTAAAAAAAGAAGTACCAAGAAGCCTTGGTCTTAAGAAGCAGCCTCTTGCATTTAGAAAAAGTCAGTTAAAAATTTCCAACTAGCGAAAAATGGTTGGATTCTGTATGTATTTTGAAGGTGAAGCCATTAGGACTTCCTGATGGGGTGTGGGAAAAGAAAAACAATGCATTTAGGATGATTTGAGGTACTTGACTGTAGCAACTGGAAGGATGGGTTTGTCATCAGCTGAGATCTTCAAGTAGCTCAGGTTTGGGGGGGAGGGGCAAGATAGTTCAGAAAAAAAGAAACTTCTGATAAAAATCCTATCTTGAGATAAGTTGACATTCATCTGACATGTTGATATTTGGTTAATGAGGTCTAGAGAATGTAAAAGGCTGTGTTACTTTTCAATAGTTTCTGTTAACCATAGTAAAAGAATTATTTCAGGGGATTTCACTGTTAACCTATGAGTTACTCGCGTTTCTAACTCCTAAGTTTTAGAGCTATGTCTGGAATGTGAAAGGTGCTCAGAAAATGTCAGTGTGGTGGATGGATAGTGTGTTGGTGGGTAACTTCCCCTACAGCAAGTATCACCTGAACAGAGAAGCAGATGGAAAACAATCATTCCCATTTGTGAAGATCTGTGTCTGTCATAGATGTGTTGCGAGATGTTTGTATTAAACTTGTTCCTTCTGCCAAGAGATACTGTTCTTCCCCTCAAGAAATGGCATTATCTCCACTTACTAAAGACTTTGAGAGCATCTGTGAGTATCTAGCTACTACTTAAAATCCCTCAGAATCTGTGCATACACACAGAACAAGTCAAAAGACAGCATCATGCAGGTCAGTTGGCTATTTTCTCTAGACAGCAGTTGACTGTCATGATGCAAGAGATTGGTGTAGCCCAGGTAGGGGAGATCGTGATGAGTTTTACTCTAAAATCTCCCACTGCACTTTTAAAGAAGTGATAGATTGACCTTGTTCAAATATACAGTCTGGATCACTGTGTTCTTTTGAAACTAGACCTTTGTTCATTACTAAGATCTATATTTTTCTTTTTCCTTCTCAATACTTTTATAGTGGCCATCCAGCTGATGCTACTAACTTCACTGAAACAGAAAAGGAGGTTCAGAAAGTCAAAATACTAATGATCTTGAAAGTATCTAATAGGAGATCCTTACTGGGGCTGAATTTGCTTGTGATATCGACCCAGTGATTTTGGTTGAACGATTCCTTTTTATCCATTGTCAGTGCTCATTAATGTTGTCACCTGACAAATTTCTTCCCAGTGACTGGTTTTGCTGTGCTTCTTGTTGTCGTGGCTCTGATGTTCAGCTGACCCCACTTCATCTAGGAGTGGCAGGGTGGAGATGGGCGCATGTTTGCTGGCAGTAGTCAGATGACAAGGCTGCTGGAAAAGGCTCAACCTGCCAAGACATATATCTAAGGCAGGGGACCAGCAAGGCTCAGATGTCAGCTTCAGACTGTTGATTTAGTATCTGGCCTTGGACAGGTTACACTGGCCAGCCAAGTCAGCCCCAGGCTTGAGCAAAACACTGTAGGATAAAGAATGGGATCTAATTAAATGGAGTGGAAATAATGTGAGAAGGATGGCTTTTTATATCCCATTCTAACCCTCTCTGCTTTTTCTTTGCTTTTAAAACTCTGCAGCTTCTTGGAGCTCCTGCTTTAAGAGGAGCTATACGTTCCCCTTGCAATGTAAGAATCCTACCTGAGCATTTACTTCCCTTGAAGGACTGGTTAAGCCATTAAATAGGTATGGGTTACTTGGGAAGTTTTTGCTTACCTGTAGAAACCACACTGCTTACTGAAAGCATCACAGACAAGTAGTAAAGTTCAGGAGTCCTTTTTTCCTATATTTGGGAGGAAGAAAGAACTGTTAGGAATACTTGGCTTTTAATTGCAATACATATTTTAAATGTTTTTGCTGAAAGGGTTTAAACAAAGGCACCAACTTAGCAGGAGATGGAAAGCTTGCTGCTTAATGTGCCAACCCCGTCCAGCAGTTCCTACCACCGTTGATTAATGTCTTAACTTTTTTTTTTTTAATTCTAGTAAAGCAGACTTCACTCTACAAAAAGAAAAATTTCTCATGGAATTTTTAAACTTTCCCTGTTGAAGTGTTTTAACTGTGATGTGTCTACTGAGGAGTTCTATCTCTCCATCTCTATTCTTAGTGTAAGTAGAAAATAAATGTTGAGGACTAATGGTGCATTGTATACAGCCAAGCTTTCAGGTTAAGATGAGCCTTTGGAAATTCAGTATTTAAAAACGTACACAGTCGGTTGCCAAAAATGTTAACATTACGGTGCAGACTCCTTCACTGAAGGACCCCACACCAAATACAGAAAACATCCTCTTCAGTGCCTGCGGGACTGGTTCCATCTGAGTGAGCAGCACGGTAAAACCTAGAAGGACAGCAGAAGAGCCTCAGCTTACTGGGTTGAATTATCTCAGAAATACATTCCTCTTTTTTTTTATTGAAGTATAGTTGATTTACAATGTCTTGTTAATTTCTACTGTATAGCAAAGTGAGTCAGTTATACATATATTTGTTTCAAGTTCTTTTCCATTATGGTTTATCACAGGATATTGATTATAGTTCCTTGTTGTCGATCCATCCTATACATAATAGTTTGCATCTGCTAACCCCAAACTCCCAATCCTTCCCTCCCCCATTCCCCCTTCTCCTTGGCAACCACAAGTCTGTTCTGTATGTCTGTGAGCCTGTTTCTGTTTTGTAGATATACTCATTTGTATCGTATTTTAGATTCCACATATAAGTGATATCATATAGTTGCTGCAAAATGGCATTATTTCATTCAGAAGTATACTCTTGAATGCAGACCCTAAATAGAAGGTGTTTCCTCATGTATCTATTGTGGAACAAAAGTGCTCAAAACCTAGCCAGGCTAAGGTTTTCCTTTGATCGAGGTCATGTGCTTACTATCGGCAATGCTAGTGATAATAACTGTGACAGTTTTTTTTTTTAATTCCCCCGTTATTTCATTTAAACCTTACAGCAAAACTGTGAAGCAGGTATTTTTATCTCCATTTTAGAAATGAGGGCAAGGAAGGTCATAGAGAAGAAGTAGCTCCTGCTGTTGTGGGATTACTGTTTGAACTGGCCTCCCACCAGGGAATTCTCTGGAGACTCTTTCTAGAACCATGTTAAGGCATCCAATAACTTTTTTCATTTTATAAAAATTTAGACATAGTCTTAATTTAAAGTTCACATCACTCTTAAAAGTACATACAAAGGAAAATGTAAGTAAAATATACTAGTTTAAGGTATTCCTAAAACTTCAGCACATTTCAGAGTCCAACTCTTTTGTATCATTTTTTGACTTCAATTAGTTGAGGTCCCTGTTTTTCTACCTATATCATCTCCTTAGTAACTATTTATTGAATGAGTGGATAAATCTGATATTTTTATAACTGTAACGAATTTTATAACATCAAAACAAAACATTAGTATTTAATTTAATTTGGATTCATATTCAAGTTGTAGGATGACTAAAAGAGATACTAAGGAACTTTTTAAGAATTCACTTCAGGGACTTCCCTGGCGGTCCAGTGGTTAAGATTCTGTACTTCCACTGCAGTGGGGCACGGGTTTAATCCCTGGTTGGGGTACTAAGATCCCGCCTGCTGTGCGGCATGGCCAAAAACCAAAACCAAAAAGAAGAATTCCCTTCACCTGAATTCTAAATGTGAATTTCTTCTTAGGTTTCGGTCTTTGAGCTCTTGAAGAACAAGAAGTCCTATTCTACCCGTTTTTATTCTAGTAGTGTCTGGCAAATAGTAGACACTTAAAAGTGCCTGACAGAATGACTGCACACTTACCAATTGTGAAGAAAGTAAAGATGATATTACCAACCAGGTTGGTGAGGAGAGGTTGACTGCAGTATCGAGAAGATCTGGGCCTAAAAATCAATACCCTGGGTCATACATAAATTGATTACTTATTAGAAGAAATCCATGCTGTTAGTGTAACACCAGAAGGCCCCGACCCTTGAATTCTAATTGTGGCACTAGGTTCATTTGGCTCCAGGCAACTCACTCCTCTTAAGAACCTTGGTTCCTTTACTGTGACTGCAAATTAATTAATGCTAGCATTATTAAGAGTTACTAATATCTTAATTGGTGGACAAATAATGTTTACCATTTTTCTAATTCATGTTAATTTGATATTTTGGTGAAAAAGCATTTTGTGGAAATTCTGGAGTAAGGAAATATGCCCTACCACACACAAACCTCTTATAGTAGAAGCTGGCAAGTTTGAGTTAGGCTAATTTCAAGGAGTGTCACAGTTTCCATTCCTTCCCCATCACTTAAGTTTTCAGATTTTTTTTTAGGATTTTTAGAACTGCAGTTGATTTTGAATGTATCAAATTGCATTTGCCTCGTTTGCCCGAAAAAGGTATTAACTGCCTTTTTCAGCCAAAACTACTTTCCAACATAGAATCTGAAATAACAGGTCAAGTCATAATCTGGTTGAGTGTGCCTGTGTCACCCTCAGCCTTGCAGAAGTTAGCTAATGCTAGGCTGTTGGGACTGCTCTCTAGGGAATTTATAAATTGAAACGTCGGTGCTCTCATTGTTTCCCATTTGACGACTTCTTATACTAGAAGAAATAACTGTTGACTAAAAGTTAAACTCAATCTGCCCAAATCCCAGCTCTCCTGGCTGTACTGAGATTTTTGACTCTTCGAAGAGGTGAAACAGGTGACTACCATTGATAATAGGGGCAAAACAATGGGGCAGGCTGCAATTAAACACATAACAGGAATGGCAGAGGACACCCGAGCCATCTCCACAGGTAAGACGTGCATGCTGAGCTGCCAGGGGAGGGGGTTGGCTGGAGAAAGAACTTACTTCAGCAGAACATAGAACTGGAGGGTCAGAATGGTGATCCCAAGCAGGAACACTGTCACTTGGCTGCATGGGACACAGTGAGTTACATGATACATTACTTTTTCAGTGATAAAATGCCTTCAAGAAACCAAATTCAAGTTCTGTTTCACGAGAATGTTACATCAAACCACAGAAATAAAAGTTTTAAGCATAGCAAAGATGAACTGAGATCCATCCCATTACAGCAAAATTATGTCTAATAATACTTCAGTAAGAATAATAGTAGCCATTTATTGAGCTCCTACTATATCACTGTGATTACTGGTCTCTAAGGAATCTTGAGAACCTTGCTTTCTTATTTGTTTATTTAGTTATTGTGGCTGTGCTGGGTCTTAGTTGCGGCATGCGGGATCTTTAGTTGCAGCATGTGAACTCTTAGTTGCAGCATGTGCGATCTAGTTCCCTGACCAGGATCGAACCTGGGCACCCTGCATTGGGAGCATGGAGCCTTAGCCACTGGACCACCAGAGAAGTCCCTGAGAACCTTCGTTTCTTTACCATGGCTGTAAGTTAATGCCATAAGACAACCCACAAGCAATAGTAAGAATTATTAATATTAATTAGTAGACAAATGTGTCACATTTTTTATTCACTTTCTCATTTAATATGCACACAATCCTATGAAATGGGACTGTGGTTTCCCATTTTATAAATGAGGAAACCGAGGCTCAGAAACATTAAATGTCTAGTCTGAGGACAAACACCTAGTAGTAGCGAGCAGTAGAGCTACAGCAGAGGGTGAGCTACAGCATGGTTAGGACCCTGTGGCCCTGTACTGTGCTCGCTCTCCCCCCCCCAGCCAGGTGGTTCACACTGAGTGAGTTAATGTACCTACCACAACTTACACAACCAAATGAGGTCTGTGGTTACCGCTCAATTTTGAAATTCTTTTGAGATTACACTTACATAGTTTCCACACATGTAGGAAAATCTTATTCCTTAACTAATAGTTCTACCTCTTCACTGTAAACTGTTATTCACCTTCATTATTTATTTTATTAATTGGATTTAGCACTGAATGACTTTAGGGTATTTGTAGAAATTAAATCTCCCCTCCAAAGACAAAGATTTACCCCCAGTGAAGGTACTCAAAACAAAAAGCAATTTCAAAATATACCCCCAGGGCTTCCCTGGTGGCACAGTGGTTGAGAGTCCGCCTGCCGATGCAGGGGACGTGGGTTCGTGACCCGGTCCGGGAGGATCCCACATGCCGCGGAGCGGCTGGGCCCGTGAGCCATGGCCGCTGAGCCTGCACATCCAGAGCCTGTGCTCCGCAACGGGAGAGGCCACAACAGTGAGAGGCCCGCATACCACACACACACACACACACACACACACACAAAAAATATATATATATATACCCCCAGACTAAAGCAATGGCACATTGTTAGAACTAGAATATGGTTACATGTTTAAGGTTACTATTTTAAAAGGAATAGTGTCCCTTTAGAGGTGTAAATCTGAGAAGTTGTCAAGTCAATTGCATTAACAGTCGGTCAAAATAGATTTAATTATATTGAGCATTCTGAAGTGTGACAAGAAAAGCCAAACAGTTTTTTTTTAAGTTAATGTTTTAAAAACTGACAATGTTTACAAAATGTTTCATTAATGTTTACACATCAATGTTTTTGAAACTTAAAGTCAGTGATTTTAAAGTTGAAAATAAATTTTACTTCAGCCTCAGGACAGCCTCAGGAAGAAATGAACTTTTTGCCACAGTGGGCTGATGAGGGACACTTACAGCCTGAGCTGATGAGATCTTGGCAGCCAGCAGTGCAAGTGATAGGCTGTATGAGCCAGACAGAAGTGAATCATGGTGGCCCTGGTCCTTGAGCACCTGGAGCAAAAGGCAAGGAAGACCCAGAACAGTCCCGTTAGAGCTTCCAGACCTCCTCTACACTCATTCTTCACCTGCCGAGGCCCCCTTCCCTCCACACAAACCCTTCGGGGATACGGAGGAAGTACTCTCCAATGGAGAGGGGCAGATCCTTGTTCTTTGAAAGCCACTCTAAGCTATGATACATAGAAGCTCGCTGTAACCTAATTCTTCTATGGCTTTGAGGATCTAAAGTCTAAAGCTGGCTGTGTTAACAGTGAATTAATAGAACTGAGCTGGATATTTGAGACAGGTCATGAATGTGAAAAGAGAGAAAGCTTCCTTTAAGCTGAGAGATCAGCTTCCCCCAGCCCCTTCCCCACCCCTTCCCTTGGGGAGGACCTAGAAACCTGAGCTCGCCCCCAAGGTCAGGGAGGGGCTTCAAGCTCTTTGTTCCATCCTTCCCTGCACAGCCAGCAGCTCCCAGGGGATCTGCACCTCCTGCTCTCAAGCTTACTGTTCTTCAGCTCACAGCTTAGTCCCCCTGGGGAGTGGTACCTGAAACTTGAGATGGGTGGGGCTGGAACTGATGCTGGACTCCAGCTGAATCAAGCCCCTCCACCACGGTCCTTGAGAGCATGCTCAGTAGCTGGCCAGATACCCTGATTTCCCTGTGGGCCCAGGGCCACTCCATAATACCACAGGTACTTTGCATGGGAATTGCGGGGGGGGGCAGATAAGGAGTGGGAGGTGGGGAACAAGCCCCAAGTGAATCCTGGTATCATCCTTGGGATGATAATTGAAAGGTAGGACATTTAAATCATTCTAACCAGTGAACTCACTTTTTTAATGCTGTGTGGAGCATTATTGACTCTTCTCTCCTTTATTTCCTATTAACAATTAGCAGTGTCCCTGTGATCCCTGCCACTGTTTGGAGTAGACCTCAAGTATTTATTGAATAAATGTTTCCTAATTTCCATTCCCACTGACTGTACTTAAATTGAAGCTTTCATTACTTTGTAACTAGCCTTCCTATCGTTTTGCCCCTTCCAGTTAATCCAACAGCATCACCATCATCAGTATTATCACTTTCCTCACAAATGACAGCTATCATTTATTTGGTAGCTGTTTGACAATGCACCAGGCACCGTCATAAGCACTTTGCCGTAACATATCATGATCTCTATTTTACAGTTGAGGAAACTTAAGACACAGAATTAAGTGATCAGGTCAAGATCATACAACCATATAAGGATTTTTAAACACTCATGTCACCTTATTTTTCTAGAGCATTGTTTTTCTAGAGCATTGTTTTTCTAGAACCCTGTTGTCACTCCATTGCTCAGAAACCGTCAGTTTCCTGTTGTCTAAGGAACTGAAGTTCACATTCCGCAACTCCTCAGCCAGAAGGGCTCATTTCCAATCTACACAGCTCCAATTTATCTCGAATTTTTCTTTTTGGTGAGAGAGAACCTAGGAGTCAGGAAACCTAAATTCTAGCCCTGGTTCTGCCACTCACTAACTTTGTCTCACGCGAGCATAACATCTGAGCAAAAGTAAGTTGGTCAGACTAACAATTGGGTCTGAACACAATTGGGCTACAAACAAATGGTCCTGATACAGGTCTTCTGAGTGTTGGCAAGGCTTACAGGTACACAGTGAGATGTTTTATAGCCTTAATTTCCAACTCATTCTCAACTTATTATTTCTTTGAGATGTTTGTAATAGTGAAAAATTAGATAAATCTAAATGACCAATGATAGATGATTAACTAGAAAAACTAAATATCTAACAATAGGTTATTATTTGGAACAAACTAAATATCTTTGGCCATTTTTTGTTCTTTTATGGTGAGAATTAAATTATAATGTGCGTGAAACGTAGTTTGTAAGTTAGAAAGTATCATATAAATGTTTACTTTTTTTTTTTTTTTTGGCCGCGCCATGAGGCTTGTGGGATCACAGTTCCCTGACCAGGGATTGAACCCATGCCCTCAGCAGTGAGAGCTCAGAGTCCTAACCACTGGACCGCCAGGGAATTCCCAAATGTTGGTTTCTTTATTGTCATTCGTTATGTTTCAGCTTTAATTATAAAAATACTTCAGGCTCTACAGGTGATTCCCTAAAAGTTCCCAAAACACTTTGAGCAATTTGGCATCCGGGGAACTCCTGAAAGTATTTTATTTATTGATAGTTAATAGGGAGTGTTTATTAAAGAAATAATTAGAACTGAGTGCTTTGAGTTGGAGATAGCTTCACTGAGTCCCAGCACAATGAATGAAAAAGACTCCCACTATGATGCATCATTATGGCATTTGGGATAAAAAGAACATGCTTCAGATCTTCCGAAAAGACAAAGCAGGTTACATGAAAAGGAACAAGAATCAGCATAGCACCAGACTTTCAACAGCAGTGTTCGGTGCCAGAAAACAATGAAGAATGCATTCATAATTTTAAAAGAAAATTCCAGCCTAGAATTCTCTCAGTTAAGGAAGAATAAAGACATTTATTTTATCTCCCATTTGCCCTTTATTATGAAGCTATTTGAGGATATGCTCCAGAAAAATTAGGAAGTAAAACAAGAAAGACAATGACATGGTTCTAAGAAATAGGGGATCTCCCTTAGGAGAGAGCTGAAATGTCATATTTCAGAATGACAGATGCACAATGGGTTAGAGATTTTCAGCCCAGATTAGAGAAAGAATTTCAGGAAAAAAACCTCCATGAAAAAACAGATTCAGTAGAGTAATAATAGTTGATTGAACCATTTGAAATAAATTTTTTTTGAAGATCAAAAAGAGTTGAGGGACTTTCCTGGTGGCGCAGTGGTTAAGAATCCACCTGCCAATGCAGGGGACAAGGGTTCAATCCCTGGTCCGGGAAGATCCCATATGCCACGGAGCAACTAAGCCAGTGTGCCACAACTCCTGAGCCTGTGCTCTAGAGCCCGTGAGCCACAACTACTGAAGCCTCTGCGCCTAGAATCTGTGCTCCGCAACAAGAGAAGCCACCGCAATGAGAAGCCCGTGCATCGCAACAAAGAGTAGCCCCCTCTTGCTGCAACTAGAGAAAGCCCGCGTGTAGCAATGAAGACCCAACGCAGCCGTAAATAAATATTTTTAAAAAGAGTTGAATTACAGCAACATGATATGCAGCATAAATAATTGCTATATTCATAGTGTGTTCGTTACTTGCCAAAAGCAGCTTTATGTAGCATATGTGTATTGTCTCATTTAATTCTCACAATAATCATGAGGTAGGTAATATTATTTTCTCTGTTTTAAGACAGAAAAACTGGGGCAAAAGGAAGGTTAGGCTAGGGTTAGGTTGCCCAAGGTCATCCAGCTCATGTAAATATTGGAGCTGTGGTTTGAACCTGGACAGCCTGATTTCAGAGCAGGGGTTTGTAACTGTTATGCTATATAGGCAGGAGGTTGGAGGATACTTTTTTTGTGGACGCTGACCAATCCCAGGAGAAAGACCTATAATACAGCCAAGTTACCATACAATGAAGCCCACTGTGCAGAAGCCCTACCTACCCACTTAGAACTTCCTATCAGCTCTTTGAAGGAAATATAAAATGTATCATTAATATTGGTAGAGAAATAAGAGAGCGTAATGCATTGGTGAAACAAGAACAGAATACCATAAAAAGGAACATTCAGAGGACAAAGGTCTAAAACATTGAGTATTGGGAATTCCCTGGCAGTCCAGTGGTTAGGACTCAGCACTTTCACTGCCGAGGGCCCAGGTTCGATTCCTGGTCGGGGAACTAAGATACTGAAAACCTTGAGATGTGGCCCAAAAAAAAAAAAAACTGAGTATAATAGCAGAAATGAAAACCTCAATAGGTGGATTGGAGGATGAATTTGAGGATATTTAGAAATTAGAGCATGAAGGTAAGAGATGGAAAAGAGAAGAGAAAGGGTAAGAAAATTGGAAGACCAGTCCCGGTGCTTCAGCTCTCTTAGGCATTTCCAAAGAGAACAGAGAAAATGGAAGGTAGAAAATCATCCATGAAATAACTCAAGGACATTTTATAGAACTGCAGGTTATGAGTTCTGAGATTGAAAGGGCCTGCTCAGGGCCCAGCACAGTAGATGAAAATAGAGCCACACTGGAGAACATCACTGTAAAATTTCAGAACATTTGGGGGCAGAGTTCTCGTAAGCTTCAAGGGAGAAATAATATAAGCCACATTAAAAGGATCAGAATTACTGGAAGTGACTTTGGATTTCTCACTGTTAGCACTGCAGTCTAGAAGCAATGACTTCAGAATTGTGGGAGAAGGTGACTTTCAGCATAAACTAGAGATTCTCTCTATCTCTCCCCCCCATACATAATCTATGAGGATTAGCTCTCATACACCCTCACAACTCTCTCCCGAACTTCCCAAGTATATAGCCTGAGTATAATGGGGGTGTATGAGCTAATTTTCTTTGATCATGAGAGAAAGTAAATAGACACTCTTTGAATAAATTAAGAAATAATATTATAAGCACATAATATAGAATTACGATAGATTCGACCAGAAGAAATAGCTGAAAAAGTTAAAAGTGGTCGCCTCTTAGGGATTTGGTTGGAGGGGTTGGTCGGTGAGATATGGCCAATGACTGTTGCTTCCATTATGGACCTTTTGTCACCCTATGATTTCAAATCTATATACATGAATTCGTTTAATTAAAAAAATTTTTTTAAATTTATTTTATTTATTTTTTGGCTGCGTTGGGTCTTTGTTGCTGCCCACGGGCTTTCTATAGTTGCAGTGAGCAGGGGCTACTCTTCATTGCGGTGCGCGGGCTTTTCACTGTGGTGGCTTCTCTTTTTGCGGAGCACGGGCTCTAGGCGCATGGGCTTCAGTAGTTGCAGCATGCGGGCTCAATAGTTGTGGCTCGTGGGCTCTAGGTGCGTGGACTTCAGTAGTTGCGGCACACAGGTTCGGTAGTTGTGGCTCACGGGCTCTAGAGCGCATACTCAGTAGTTGTGGCGCATGGGCTTAGTTGCTCCACAGCATGTGGGATCTTCCCAGACCAGGGCTCGAACCTGCATTGGCAGGTGGATTCTTAATCACTGCGCCACCAGGGAAGCCCTAATAAAAAATTTTTAATAAAATTTTAAACTCAGTTGCCTTGCATTACTTCATTAGGGTTATGGAAGGATCAAATGGAATAACTGATATGGAAAAGAGTTTGTCCGTTGTAAACTGTTACTCAGTTGAAAGTGATAACATGACCATGTTGACTAGGAGGCAAAATACGGTTTTGAAGGACGGGTTGTTGGGGAGTTATATTTGGTGGATGATAATGTCATTGTATCTGTTAACCCGGCCACAATAGTGCAGTCGCAAAACAAACATTCATTTTTGCTCATGAGTCTAGGCTCAGCTTGTGGGTTTGCTGATCTGATCCAGGCTCAGCTAATCTCACCTGGACTTGCTCGTGCATCTAAGCAGATTGGGGTTTGGACGGTCTAGGATGGCTTCAACCACATAGCTGATGGTTAGCTGTCTGTCAGCTGGAGCACCAGCTCTCTCCTGCAAGTTCTGTCATCCTCCAGCAGGCTAGCCTGGGTTTGTTTTCATGTCAGGGGCAGGAGTCCAAAAGAGAGTGGGAGTGTACAACACCTTGAAGGCCTAGGCTCAGAATGGGAACACTTTCCCATGTGCCACATTGTTTGGGCCAAAGCAAGTCACAAAGGGTGCGAAGGAGATTCCATCCCTTTATGGTAAGAGCTGCAAATTCACAATGAAAAGGAAGGGTGGAGAAAAGGGGTCATTTTTGCAATTCACCCAGCATAGTCAGTGAAGCTAACTATTTATTCGAGAACATGGAAAGACATCAGAAGCCCTGTAACTGAACTTTCTTTTTCCTTTGTAGACCATGAGAGAGGTGTCAGAGTTTTCCATTTAGATCTACAACTTCAAATTCTCAGCATGGAAAACTCAGAGAAGACAGAAGTGGTTCTCCTTGCTTGTGGTTCCTTTAATCCTATCACCAATATGCACCTCAGGCTGTTTGAGCTGGCCAAGGACTACATGAATGGAACAGGTAGGAAGAGTAGCCAAAAGCAATGATGGGGTTCAGGATGCACTGCCCTACAATACAGCACTTTGGCATATTGGATATATTAAGCGGAAGGACTTTGATAAAACAGCAGAGGCAGGAAGGTCACTCTGACCTCCTCCCTCCACCCCTCTTCCCTGAAGCAGATCGTAAAACGTTCATGTGAGAGGTGCTCTCCCTAAACCCGGAGAAAAGGAGCATCCTTATCTCTGAAGACAAAGGGAAGTCAAGCAAACATTCTTTGCTAAATTCCCCTGAGTTTTCTACACTTACCTTGTACTCTTTGCCCTATCGTATTCCGCCATGACTGTTTACCCTTCATCTAATCTAGCATAAAAATACAGTAAGTCCCTTATATAGAACAAGTTCCGTTCCAATTTGTTTGTAAGTTCAACAGAGTTAGCCTAGGTACCCAACGAGCACAATTGGGTATATAGTACTGTACTGTAATAGGTTTATAATACTTTTCACACAAATAATACATAAAAACAAGCAAACACAAAAAATAAAATATTTTTAGTCTTACAGTACAGTACCTTGAAAAGTACAGTAGTACAGGACAACAGCTGGCATACAGGGGCTGGCATCCAGTGAACAGGCAAGAAGAGTTACTGACTGGAGGAGGGAGAGGAGGTGGGGGATGGTAGAGCTGAAGGATCGTCAGCAACAGGAGACAGAGGGCAAGCTGCAATTTCACTAACGCCTGACGTTGATGGCACAGGTTCTGGTTCCTTGGTTCCTTGTTGGATTCAATTCCATCTACCGTCTTGAAAAAACAGTCTAGGTAGTAGCTCTTTTTTTCTCGTCATAGATGACTTGGTAGCCCTGGATTGCATTCTGAACGGCTGCCGCAACCTTCGTGTACCGTTCTGTGTTCAGGTCCTATGCCTCAATAACTAACAGTGCTGCCTCAAATAAAGAAAATCCCCTTGCCATTTCCTGAGTCGTGAATCTCTTCAGTTCTTCAGTTACTTCTTCCTCTCCTCTCTCTTCGTCCTTTCTCTGGGCCTCCAATTCCATCACAGCTTCATTAATAAGCTCCTTGTGTTGCACAGCAAGGAGTTCAGTGAAGTCGTCCTCTCGCAAATCTAGCTAGAAATAAAGATACTATACTACTGTACCCTTACAGTACTGTCAAGTACACAAAAGCACAACCACTCGTAGAGGATGTGGTGCCCGTGACAGTGTACGCCAGACATGTTAACTAACTTATGTGATTGGACATGAGAACTCACGTTCGCATCTTTGAAAGTTCGCAACTCGAAGGTTCATATGTAGGGGACTTACTGTACTTAGGTTTAACTGTTTCTTGGAGTCTTCATTTCCTTATGAAGGCTCCCGTGTCACATAAATCTTACAGTATGTAAATTTGTATGCTTTTCTCCTGTTAATCTATCTTTGTCAGTTTCACACCCCGCCAGGGACCCTAAGAGGGTCGAGGAAAACTTTTTCTCCCCTACATACACACAGATTTATTTTGTTTTGTTACATAAGTGATCATGCTGTGTGCTGATAGGTGGATGGGTGTCCAAACTCACTAATAATCAGGGAACTAAAATAAAAAATGAGATATATTCTTCCCATCACATTGACACAAGTTTTTAAACTTGATAATGTCAAATATCAGCTGTTGGGAAGGAATGGGCTTTTGTGTATACAAATAGATTAAGGCTTTTTACAAGGCAGTTTGGAAACATCAATCAAAATTTAAACTGCTGAGGAATGGGGAGTCAGTGTTTGATGGGTGCAGACATTTCACTTGGGGAAGTTGAAAGAGTTCTGGAGATGGACGGTGGTGACGGTCGTACAACATGTCACAGTACTATACACTTAAAATAGCTTAAATGGTAAATTTTATGTATATTTTACCACAATTAAAAGTAAATAAATAAACCTGGATCCCTGTGAAAAAAGGAGGAGGGGGGAAATCTGTGATTATGAAACCATATTGATGATATTTCCTGTGCATAAAATCTAATCTGTTATAATACCTCATATCAAATCTGATTCTTTACCCAGGGAAATATGAAGTTATCAAAGGCATAATTTCTCCCGTCGGCGATGCATATAAGAAGAAAGGACTCATCTCTGCCCATCACCGAGTTATCATGGCAGAACTCGCCACCAAGAACTCAAAATGGTTGGAAGTTGATACATGGGAAAGTCTTCAACAGGATTGGATAGAGACTGCCACGGTGCTAAGGTATCTATGGTGCAGTCAGCTTTGCCATGCCATTCCTGTGTGAGGTTATCACATGGTTACAGGGTGTGGGTGGTGCTCGGCCTTTATGGCTGTCACTGTGTTTTGAGATGTTTGCACACTTGATAACTGTATTTCCCTATTAAAGAATAGAGGAAGCACACCTGGCCTGTCTCTGCCCCAAGTGAGAAAGGTAAAGTTGTAAGATGATGTTACTGTGGTCAGTCTTCTTAAGTATAAAAGAGAGAGGCAGGTAATTTAAGGAAGAGAAGCCATGATGCTTGATCACGGAGAGAGCTGGTTTTGGGAGCTGCTTCTCTGACAGCATATGGGGGTTGTCACAAATTGCCGTGCTCAGAACGCTGAAACAGCTCCAGTTTAAGGGTTCAGAAACCAGAGTGAGTAACATCTAATTATTACTGAATGTTCTCTTGAGTATAAAACACCAGGACTTTTGGAAAAACCTGTCTAATGTCTGTTCTTAGAGTTCAAACCTTCTGGTTCTAACCATATCAGTTAGGGTTACGATAGGAAATAGAGCATTTTAAGCAGAAAGGGATTTTAGGTACTCATTCAGAAATGTTGAAAGGGCTGGAAGAGTAGAAGTGGTGGCTTCTTTCAAGGTCATGCCTCCTTAACTGCAGTTGGAGTTAGGAAACTGTTCCTAAGAGATTACTTGTCGGGGTCCAGTATATACTTGTTTGCTTTTTATGTATTATTTGTGTGAAAAGTATTATAAACCTATTACAGCACAGTACTATATAGCCGATTGTGTTAGTTGGGTACCTAGGCTAACTTTGTTGGACTTAAGAACAACAAAGTCCAACTTTGTTGGACTTACGAACGTGCTCTCAGAAGGACCTCATTGGTATTTAGGGGACTTACTTTCTGTAATCAATGTTAATGCTTGTTTTTATGACACAGACACATACAGCTTAGAATAGTAATAGCTACCATTTGCTGTGCTCCCAGGATTTTCCTTGCTTTCCATTCTTGACAGCCAGAGCCCAGGGCTGCCATGCCATATCCTAGCCAGCATCCGTTCTGACCCAGCAGTACTATGTATTCGAAGGCATCCATTCTGAGTAGTTGGGCATTGTACCTGTGGTTAAATGTGTTTAACAGCTCCCAACCTTTAACATTGCATCAGAGGCTCTTAGGCATCTCCAGAGGGATGACGTTTCAGTTGAGCATAGTGAGAAAGAGAAATGTTCTATTGCTTTGTTGCTTTATAGACACCATCAAGAGAAGCTGGAAGCCAGTAGCTGTGATCAGCAGCAGGACTCACCTGTACTGGAAAGGCCTGGACGGAAGAGGAAGTGGGCTGAACAAAGACAAGATTTTAGTCAAAAGAAATCACTAGAGCAAACAAAAACAAAAGGTCTGTATGTTTTGCCAGGACTTACCAATGATAGCTGATAAGACTCTAGAGCTGAGCAAGCCCCCTTTGTATTTTACTTTCATATTCAGTATGTGTGGGTGCCTGGAAAATGCCCCTTGTTAGTTTTCTTTTCTTTTTTTTTTTTTCCCCTTTGGCTGCACTGCACAGCTTGCGGGATCTCAGTTCCCCGACCAGGGATTGAACTCAGGCCATGGCATTGGAAACCCGGAATCCTAACCACCAGGCCACCAGGGAATTCCCCACCCCTTGTTAGTTTTATGATGGAAGGAAGGGAGAGTCAGAGGCACCCTGAGCTTATTTATCCTGCAGGAGGTCGACCTTAACTTTTGAGGGATCCTGGATCTCTTTTTAGAGAATCTGAATCTGATAGAAACTATGAACCCTTTAGCCAGAAGAACACACATACGCATTCATTTTGATGCAGGGCCTTATTAAAAAGGCCAACCCTGGGACTTCCCTGGTGGCACAGTGGTTAAGACTCCGCACTCCTAATGCAGGGGGCCTGGGTTCGATCCCTGGTCCAGGAACTAGATCCCAGATGCATGCCGCAACTAAGAGTTTGGGTGCCACAACTAAGGAGCCTGCAAGCTGCAGCGAAGAAGCCCGCCTGCCACAACTAAGACCCGACACAACCAAATAAATAAATAAATATTTTTTTAAAAAAAGGCAAACCTTGAAGCTCTGTTTTCTTTTTCTTCCCAGGTGTGCCAAAGGTGAAGTTGCTGTGTGGAGCAGATCTCTTGGAGTCCTTTGGTGTGCCCAATCTATGGAAGGGTGAGGATATCGCCAAAATCGTGGGAGACTATGGGCTTATATGTATTACTCGGGCTGGAAATGATGCTCAGAAATTCATCTACGAATCCGATGTGCTGTGGAAACACCAGAACAACATTCACCTGGTGAATGAATGGATCACCAATGACATCTCATCCACAAAGATCCGGCGAGCCCTCAGAAGGGGCCAGAGCATTCGCTACTTGGTACCAGACCTTGTCCAGGAATATATTGAGAAGCATAGTTTGTATAGCTCCGAGAGTGAGGAGAGGAATGTTGGGGTGATCCTAGCTCCTTTGCAGAGAAAAACTGCAGAAGCTGACACATGAGAAATTCTCCAGCATGGTATTGTGGACTTTCCTTTTGGGAATTTGAAACAGTGTGGGTGTTAGTAAACGGGGGAAGGAATTGTGATCCTCTTTAATAAATTAAACTTTAAAAGGTTGGTAAAAATCAGTAGTAATTTAAAATCAGGTTTATCTTTATCAGAAGTTACTAAGGTGAATGATTTAATTTTTTTTTTTTTAGGAATATACAAATCCCTTTATCTTTAAAACAAGAGATTAGTAGCAGAGCTAATTGTAGAAGAACACTATAGAAGAACATTTAATATACAAATCCCTTTATCTTTAAAACAAGAGATTAGTAGCAGAGCTAATTGTAGAAGAACACTATAGAAGAACATTTAATATACAAATCCCTTTATCTTTAAAACAAGAGATTAGTAGCAGAGCTAATTGTAGAAGAACACTATAGAAGAACATTTAATATACAAATCCCTTTATCTTTAAAACAAGAGATTAGTAGCAGAGCTAATTGTAGAAGAACACTATAGAAGAACATTTAATATACAAATCCCTTTATCTTTAAAACAAGAGATTAGTAGCAGAGCTAATTGTAGAAGAACACTATAGAAGAACATTTAATATACAAATCCCTTTGTCTTTAAAACAAGAGATTAGTAGCAGAGCTAATTGTAGAAGAACACTATAGAAGAACATTTAATATACAAATCCCTTTGTCTTTAAAACAAGAGATTAGTAGCAGAGCTAATTGTAGAAGAACACTATAGAAGAACATTTAATATACAAATCCCTTTATCTTTAAAACAAGAGATTAGTAGCAGAGCTAATTGTAGAAGAACACTATAGAAGAACATTTAATATACAAATCCCTTTATCTTTAAAACAAGAGATTAGTAGCAGAGCTAATTGTAGAAGAACACTATAGAAGAACATTTAATATACAAATCCCTTTATCTTTAAAACAAGAGATTAGTAGCAGAGCTAATTGTAGAAGAACACTATAGAAGAACATTTAATATACAAATCCCTTTGTCTTTAAAACAAGAGATTAGTAGCAGAGCTAATTGTAGAAGAACACTATAGAAGAACATTTAATATACAAATCCCTTTATCTTTAAAACAAGAGATTAGTAGCAGAGCTAATTGTAGAAGAACACTATAGAAGAACATTTAATATACAAATCCCTTTATCTTTAAAACAAGAGATTAGTAGCAGAGCTAATTGTAGAAGAACACTATAGAAGAACATTTAATATACAAATCCCTTTATCTTTAAAACAAGAGATTAGTAGCAGAGCTAATTGTAGAAGAACACTATAGAAGAACATTTAATATACAAATCCCTTTATCTTTAAAACAAGAGATTAGTAGCAGAGCTAATTGTAGAAGAACACTATAGAAGAACATTTAATATACAAATCCCTTTATCTTTAAAACAAGAGATTAGTAGCAGAGCTAATTGTAGAAGAACACTATAGAAGAACATTTAATATACAAATCCCTTTATCTTTAAAACAAGAGATTAGTAGCAGAGCTAATTGTAGAAGAACACTATAGAAGAACATTTAATATACAAATCACCTTTATCTTTAAAACAAGAGATTAGTAGCAGAGCTAATTGTAGAATAACACTATATAAGAAAATTTAATATACAAATCCCTTTATATTTAAAACAAGAGATTAGTAGCAGAGCTAATTGTAGAAGAACACTATAGAAGAACATTTAATATACAAATTCCCTCTTATCTTTAAAAACAAGAGATTAGTAGCAGAGCTAATTGTAAGAGAACACTATAGAAGAACATCACATTAATATACAAATCCCTTATCTTTCAAACAGAGATTAGTAGCAGAGCTAATTTATAGAAGAACACTATAGAAGACACCATTTAATATACAAATCCCTTTAATCTTTAAAACAAGAGATTAGTAGTAGCAGAGCTAATTGTAGAAGAAACACTCTCAGAAGGAACATTTAATATCAACAAATCCCTTTAATCTTTACAACAAGAGATTAGTAGCAGAGCTAATTGTAGAAGAACACTATAGAAGAACATTTAATATACAAATCCCTTTATCCTTTAAAGCAAGGAGCTTAGTAGCAGAGCTAATTGTAGAAGAACACTATAGAAGAACATTTAATATACAAATCCCTTTATCTTTAAAACAAGAGATTAGTAGCAGAGCTAATTGTAGAAGAACACTATAGAAGAACATTTAATATACAAATCCCTTTATCTTTAAAACAAGAGATTAGTAGCAGAGCTAATTGTAGAAGAACACTATAGAAGAACATTTAATATACAAATCCTTTATCTTTAAAACAGAGATTAGTAGCAGAGCTAATTGTAGAAGAAACACTATAGAAGAACATTAATATACAAATCCCTTTATCTTTTAAAACAAGAGATTAGTAGCAGAGCTAATTGTAGAAGAACACTATAGAAGAACATTTAATATACAAATCCCTTTATCTTTAAAACAAGAGATTAGTAGCAGAGCTAATTGTAGAAGAACACTATAGAAGAACTTTATATACAAATCCCTATATCTTAAAACAAAGAGATTAGTAGCAGAGCTAATTGTAGAAGAACACTATAGAAGAACATTTAATAACAAATCCTTTATCTTTAAAACAAGAGATTAGTAGCAGAGCTAATTGTAGAAGAACACTATAGAAGAACATTTAATATACAAATCCCTTTATCTTTAAAACAAGAGATTAGTAGCAGAGCTAATTGTAGAAGAACACTATAGAAGAACATTTAATATACAAATCCCTTTATCTTTAAAACAAGAGATTAGTAGCAGAGCTAATTGTAGAAGAACACTATAGAAGAACATTTAATATACAAATCCCTTTATCTTTAAAACAAGAGATTAGTAGCAGAGCTAATTGTAGAAGAACACTATAGAAGAACATTTAATATACAAATCCCTTTATCTTTAAAACAAGAGATTAGTAGCAGAGCTAATTGTAGAAGAACACTATAGAAGAACATTTAATATACAAATCCCTTTATCTTTAAAACAAGAGATTAGTACAGAGCTAATTGTAGAAGAACACTAATAGAAGAACATTTAATATACAAATCCCTTTATCTTTAAAACAATGAGATTAGTAGCAGAGCTAATTTGTAGAAGACACTATAGAAGAACATTTAATATACAAATCCCTTTATCTTTAAAACAAGAGATTAGTAGCAGAGCTAATTGTAGAAGAACACTATAGAAGAACATTTAATATACAAATCCCTTTATCTTTAAAACAAGAGATTAGTAGCAGAGCTAATTGTAGAAGAACACTATAGAAGAACATTTAATATACAAATCCCTTTATCTTTAAAACAAGAGATTAGTAGCAGAGCTAATTGTAGAAGAACACTATAGAAGAACATTTAATATACAAATCCCTTTATCTTTAAAACAAGAGATTAGTAGCAGAGCTAATTGTAGAAGAACACTATAGAAGAACATTTAATATACAAATCCCTTTATCTTTAAAACAAGAGATTAGTAGCAGAGCTAATTGTAGAAGAACACTATAGAAGAACATTTAATATACAAATCCCTTTATCTTTAAAACAAGAGATTAGTAGCAGAGCTAATTGTAGAAGAACACTATAGAAGAACATTTAATATACAAATCCCTTTATCTTTAAAACAAGAGATTAGTAGCAGAGCTAATTGTAGAAGAACACTATAGAAGAACATTTAATATACAAATCCCTTTATCTTTAAAACAAGAGATTAGTAGCAGAGCTAATTGTAGAAGAACACTATAGAAGAACATTTAATATACAAATCCCTTTATCTTTAAAACAAGAGATTAGTAGCAGAGCTAATTGTAGAAGAACACTATAGAAGAACATTTAATATACAAAAACCCTTATCTTTAAAACAAGAGATTAGTAGCAGAGCTAATTGGTAAGAAGAACACTATAGAAGAACATTAATATACAAATCTACCATTGTAGCTTTAAAACAAGAGATATAGTAGGCTAGAGCTAATGGTAGAAGGATAACACTATAGAAAGAACAGTTAGATATACAGCATCCCTTGATCTTTAAAACAAGAGATTAGTAGCTAGAGCTAATTGTAGAAGAACACTATAGAAGAACATTAATATACAAATGCTCCTTTATCTTTAAAACAAGAGATTAGTAGCAGAGTCTAATTGTAGAAGAACACTATAGAAGTAACGATTTAATTAGACAAATCCGCTTTATCTTTAGAAACAAGAGATGAGTAGCAGAAGCTAGATTGTAGAAGAACACTATAGAAGTAACATTTAATATATGCACATCCCTTTATCTTTAAAAAACGAATAGAGAGGGATTAGTAGCAAGTAATGGCTAGAATTGTAGAAGAACACAAGCACTATAGTAAGAAACATTTAATATACAAATCCCTTTATCTTAAAACAAGAGATTAGTAGCAGAGCTAATTGTAGAAGAACACTATAGAAGACATTTAATATACAAATCCCTTTATCTTTAAAACAAGAGATTAGTAGCAGAGCTAATTGTAGAAGAACACTATAGAAGAACATTTAATATACAAATCCCTTTATCTTTAAAACAAGAGATTAGTAGCAGAGCTAATTGTAGAAGAACACTATAGAAGAACATTTAATATACAAATCCCTTTATCTTTAAAACAAGAGATTAGTAGCAGAGCTAATTGTAGAAGAACACTATAGAAGAACATTTAATATACAAATCCCTTTATCTTTAAAACAAGAGATTAGTAGCAGAGCTAATTGTAGAAGAACACTATAGAAGAACATTAATATACAAATCCCTTTATCTTATAAAAACAAGAGATTAGTAGCAGAGCTAATTGTAGAAAGAACACTATAGAAGAACATTTAATAGTACAAATCCTTTATCTTTAAAACAAGAGATTAGTAGCAGAGCTAATTGTAGAAGAACACTATAGAAGAACATTTAATATACAAATCCCTTATCTTTAAAACAAGAGATTAGTAGCAGAGCTAATTGTAGAAGAACACTATAGAAGAACATTTAATATACAAATCCCTTTATCTTTAAAACAAGAGATTAGTAGCAGAGCTAATTGTAGAAGAACACTATAGAAGAACATTTAATATACAAATCCCTTTATCTTTAAAACAGAGATTAGTAGCAGAGCTAATTGTAGAAGAACACTATAGAAGAACATTTAATATACAAATCCCTTTATCTTTAAAACAAGAGATTAGTAGCAGAGCTAATTGTAGAAGAAACACTATAGAAGAACATTTAATATACAAATCCCTTTATCTTTAAAACAAGAGATTAGTAGCAGAGCTAATTGTAGAAGAACACTATAGAAGAACATTTAATATACAAATCCCTTATCTTTAAAACAAGAGATTAGTAGCAGAGCTAATTGTAGAAGAACACTATAGAAGAACATTTAATATACAAATCCCTTTATCTTTAAAACAAGAGATTAGTAGCAGAGCTAATTGTAGAAGAACACTATAGAAGAACATTTAATATACAAATCCCTTTGTCTTTAAAACAAGAGATTAGTAGCAGAGCTAATTGTAGAAGAACACTATAGAAGAACATTTAATATACAAATCCCTTTATCTTTAAAACAAGAGATTAGTAGCAGAGCTAATTGTAGAAGAACACTATAGAAGAACATTTAATATACAAATCCCTTTATCTTTAAAACAAGAGATTAGTAGCAGAGCTAATTGTAGAAGAACACTATAGAAGAACATTTAATATACAAATCCCTTTATCTTTAAAACAAGAGATTAGTAGCAGAGCTAATTGTAGAAGAACACTATAGAAGAACATTTAATATACAAATCCCTTTATCTTTAAAACAAGAGATTAGTAGCAGAGCTAATTGTAGAAGAACACTATAGAAGAACATTTAATATACAAATCCCTTTATCTTTAAAACAAGAGATTAGTAGCAGAGCTAATTGTAGAAGAACACTATAGAAGAACATTTAATATACAAATCCCTTTATCTTTAAAACAAGAGATTAGTAGCAGAGCTAATTGTAGAAGAACACTATAGAAGAACATTTAATATACAAATCCCTTTATCTTTAAAACAAGAGATTAGTAGCAGAGCTAATTGTAGAAGAACACTATAGAAGAACATTTAATATACAAATCCCTTTATCTTTAAAACAAGAGATTAGTAGCAGAGCTAATTGTAGAAGAACACTATAGAAGAACATTTAATATACAAATCCCTTTATCTTTAAAACAAGAGATTAGTAGCAGAGCTAATTGTAGAAGAACACTATAGAAGAACATTTAATATACAAATCCCTTTATCTTTAAAACAAGAGATTAGTAGCAGAGCTAATTGTAGAAGAACACTATAGAAGAACATTTAATATACAAATCCCTTTATCTTTAAAACAAGAGATTAGTAGCAGAGCTAATTGTAGAAGAACACTATAGAAGAACATTTAATATACAAATCCCTTTATCTTTAAAACAAGAGATTAGTAGCAGAGCTAATTGTAGAAGAACACTATAGAAGAACATTTAATATACAAATCCCTTTATCTTTAAAACAAGAGATTAGTAGCAGAGCTAATTGTAGAAGAACACTATAGAAGAACATTTAATATACAAATCCCTTTATCTTTAAAACAAGAGATTAGTAGCAGAGCTAATTGTAGAAGAACACTATAGAAGAACATTTAATATACAAATCCCTTTATCTTTAAAACAAGAGATTAGTAGCAGAGCTAATTGTAGAAGAACACTATAGAAGAACATTTAATATACAAATCCCTTTATCTTTAAAACAAGAGATTAGTAGCAGAGCTAATTGTAGAAGAACACTATAGAAGAACATTTAATATACAAATCCCTTTATCTTTAAAACAAGAGATTAGTAGCAGAGCTAATTGTAGAAGAACACTATAGAAGAACATTTAATATACAAATCCCTTTATCTTTAAAACAAGAGATTAGTAGCAGAGCTAATTGTAGAAGAACACTATAGAAGAACATTTAATATACAAATCCCTTTATCTTTAAAACAAGAGATTAGTAGCAGAGCTAATTGTAGAAGAACACTATAGAAGAACATTTAATATACAAATCCCTTTATCTTTAAAACAAGAGATTAGTAGCAGAGCTAATTGTAGAAGAACACTATAGAAGAACATTTAATATACAAATCCCTTTATCTTTAAAACAAGAGATTAGTAGCAGAGCTAATTGTAGAAGAACACTATAGAAGAACATTTAATATACAAATCCCTTTATCTTTAAAACAAGAGATTAGTAGCAGAGCTAATTGTAGAAGAACACTATAGAAGAACATTTAATATACAAATCCCTTTATCTTTAAACAAGAGATTAGTAGCAGAGCTAATTGTAGAAGAACACTATAGAAGAACATTTAATATACAAATCCCTTTATCTTTAAAACAAGAGATTAGTAGCAGAGCTAATTGTAGAAGAACACTATAGAAGAACATTTAATATACAAATCCCTTTATCTTTAAAACAAGAGATTAGTAGCAGAGCTAATTGTAGAAAGAAACACTATAGAAGAACATTTAATATACAAATCCCTTTATCTTTAAAACAAGAGATTAGTAGCAGAGCTAATTGTAGAAGAACACTATTAGAAGAACCTATAGAAACATTTAATATACAAATCCCTTTATCTTTAAAACAAGAGATTAGTAGCAGAGCTAATTGTAGAAGAACACTATAGAAGAACATTTAATATACAAATCCCTTTATCTTTAAAACAAGAGATTAGTAGCAGAGCTAATTGTAGAAGAACACTATAGAAGAACATTGTAATATACAAATCCCTTTATCTTTAAAACAAGAGATTAGTAGCAGAGCTAATTGTAGAAGAACACTATAGAAGAACATTTAATATACAAATCCCTTTATCTTTAAAACAAGAGATTAGTAGCAGAGCTAATTGTAGAAGAACACTATAGAAGAACATTTAATATACAAATCCCTTTATCTTTAAAACAAGAGATTAGTAGCAGAGCTAATTGTAGAAGAACACTATAGAAGAACATTTAATATACAAATCCCTTTATCTTTAAAACAAGAGATTAGTAGCAGAGCTAATTGTAGAAGAACACTATAGAAGAACATTTAATATACAAATCCCTTTATCTTTAAAACAAGAGATTAGTAGCAGAGCTAATTGTAGAAGAACACTATAGAAGAACATTTAATATACAAATCCCTTTATCTTTAAAACAAGAGATTAGTAGCAGAGCTAATTGTAGAAGAACACTATAGAAGAACATTTAATATACAAATCCCTTTATCTTTAAAACAAGAGATTAGTAGCAGAGCTAATTGTAGAAGAACACTATAGAAGAACATTTAATATACAAATCCCTTTATCTTTAAAACAAGAGATTAGTAGCAGAGCTAATTGTAGAAGAACACTATAGAAGAACATTTAATATACAAATCCCTTTATCTTTAAAACAAGAGATTAGTAGCAGAGCTAATTGTAGAAGAACACTATAGAAGAACATTTAATATACAAATCCCTTTATCTTTAAAACAAGAGATTAGTAGCAGAGCTAATTGTAGAAGAACACTATAGAAGAACATTTAATATACAAATCCCTTTATCTTTAAAACAAGAGATTAGTAGCAGAGCTAATTGTAGAAGAACACTATAGAAGAACATTTAATATACAAATCCCTTTATCTTTAAAACAAGAGATTAGTAGCAGAGCTAATTGTAGAAGAACACTATAGAAGAACATTTAATATACAAATCCCTTTATCTTTAAAACAAGAGATTAGTAGCAGAGCTAATTGTAGAAGAACACTATAGAAGAACATTTAATATACAAATCCCTTTATCTTTAAAACAAGAGATTAGTAGCAGAGCTAATTGTAGAAGAACACTATAGAAGAACATTTAATATACAAATCCCTTTATCTTTAAAACAAGAGATTAGTAGCAGAGCTAATTGTAGAAGAACACTATAGAAGAACATTTAATATACAAATCCCTTTATCTTTAAAACAAGAGATTAGTAGCAGAGCTAATTGTAGAAGAACACTATAGAAGAACATTTAATATACAAATCCCTTTATCTTTAAAACAAGAGATTAGTAGCAGAGCTAATTGTAGAAGAACACTATAGAAGAACATTTAATATACAAATCCCTTTATCTTTAAAACAAGAGATTAGTAGCAGAGCTAATTGTAGAAGAACACTATAGAAGAACATTTAATATACAAATCCCTTTATCTTTAAAACAAGAGATTAGTAGCAGAGCTAATTGTAGAAGAACACTATAGAAGAACATTTAATATACAAATCCCTTTATCTTTAAAACAAGAGATTAGTAGCAGAGCTAATTGTAGAAGAAACACTATAGAAGAACATTTAATATACAAATCCCTTTATCTTTAAAACAAGAGATTAGTAGCAGAGCTAATTGTAGAAGAACACTATAGAAGAACATTTAATATACAAATCCCTTTATCTTTAAAACAAGAGATTAGTAGCAGAGCTAATTGTAGAAGACACACTATAGAAGAACATTTAATATACAAATCCCTTTATCTTTAAAACAAGAGATTAGTAGCAGAGCTAATTGTAGAAGAACACTATAGAAGAACATTAATATACAAATCCCTTTATCTTTAAAACAAGAGATTAGTAGCAGAGCTAATTGTAGAAGAACACTAATAGAAGAAACACTATAGAAGAATCCTTTTAATATACAAATCCCTTTATCTTTAGAAACATTAGTAGATTACTAGAAGAACATTTAATATACAAATCCCTTTATCTTTAAAACAAGAGATTAGTAGCAGAGCTAATTGTAGAAGAACACTATAGAAGAACATTTAATATACAAATCCCTTTATCTTTAAAACAAGAGATTAGTAGCAGAGCTAATTGTAGAAGAACACTATAGAAGAACATTTAATATACAAATCCCTTTATCTTTAAAACAAGAGATTAGTAGCAGAGCTAATTGTAGAAGAACACTATAGAAGAACATTTAATATACAAATCCCTTTATCTTTAAAACAAGAGATTAGTAGCAGAGCTAATTGTAGAAGAACACTATAGAAGAACATTTAATATACAAATCCCTTTATCTTTAAAACAAGAGATTAGTAGCAGAGCTAATTGTAGAAGAACACTATAGAAGAACATTTAATATACAAATCCCTTTATCTTTAAAACAAGAGATTAGTAGCAGAGCTAATTGTAGAAGAACACTATAGAAGAACATTTAATATACAAATCCCTTTATCTTTAAAACAAGAGATTAGTAGCAGAGCTAATTGTAGAAGAACACTATAGAAGAACATTTAATATACAAATCCCTTTATCTTTAAAACAAGAGATTAGTAGCAGAGCTAATTGTAGAAGAACACTATAGAAGAACATTTAATATACAAATCCCTTATCTTTAAAACAAGAGATTAGTAGCAGAGCTAATTGTAGAAGAACACTATAGAAGAACATTTAATATACAAATCCCTTTATCTTTAAAACAAGAGATTAGTAGCAGAGCTAATTGTAGAAGAACACTATAGAAGAACATTTAATATACAAATCCCTTTATCTTTAAAACAAGAGATTAGTAGCAGAGCTAATTGTAGAAGAACACTATAGAAGAACATTTAATATACAAATCCCTTTATCTTTAAAACAAGAGATTAGTAGCAGAGCTAATTGTAGAAGAACACTATAGAAGAACATTTAATATACAAATCCCTTTATCTTTAAAACAAGAGATTAGTAGCAGAGCTAATTGTAGAAGAACACTATAGAAGAACATTTAATATACAAATCCCTTTATCTTTAAAACAAGAGATTAGTAGCAGAGCTAATTGTAGAAGAACACTATAGAAGAACATTTAATATACAAATCCCTTTATCTTTAAAACAAGAGATTAGTAGCAGAGCTAATTGTAGAAGAACACTATAGAAGAACATTTAATATACAAATCCCTTTATCTTTAAAACAAGAGATTAGTAGCAGAGCTAATTGTAGAAGAACACTATAGAAGAACATTTAATATACAAATCCCTTTATCTTTAAAACAAGAGATTAGTAGCAGAGCTAATTGTAGAAGAACACTATAGAAGAACATTTAATATACAAATCCCTTTATCTTTAAAACAAGAGATTAGTAGCAGAGCTAATTGTAGAAGAACACTATAGAAGAACATTTAATATACAAATCCCTTTATCTTTAAAACAAGAGATTAGTAGCAGAGCTAATTGTAGAAGAACACTATAGAAGAACATTTAATATACAAATCCCTTTATCTTTAAAACAAGAGATTAGTAGCAGAGCTAATTGTAGAAGAACACTATAGAAGAACATTTAATATACAAATCCCTTTATCTTTAAAACAAGAGATTAGTAGCAGAGCTAATTGTAGAAGAACACTATAGAAGAACATTTAATATACAAATCCCTTTATCTTTAAAACAAGAGATTAGTAGCAGAGCTAATTGTAGAAGAACACTATAGAAGAACATTTAATATACAAATCCCTTTATCTTTAAAACAAGAGATTAGTAGCAGAGCTAATTGTAGAAGAACACTATAGAAGAACATTTAATATACAAATCCCTTTATCTTTAAAACAAGAGATTAGTAGCAGAGCTAATTGTAGAAGAACACTATAGAAGAACATTTAATATACAAATCCCTTTATCTTTAAAACAAGAGATTAGTAGCAGAGCTAATTGTAGAAGAACACTATAGAAGAACATTTAATATACAAATCCCTTTATCTTTAAAACAAGAGATTAGTAGCAGAGCTAATTGTAGAAGAACACTATAGAAGAACATTTAATATACAAATCCCTTTATCTTTAAAACAAGAGATTAGTAGCAGAGCTAATTGTAGAAGAACACTATAGAAGAACATTTAATATACAAATCCCTTTATCTTTAAAACAAGAGATTAGTAGCAGAGCTAATTGTAGAAGAACACTATAGAAGAACATTTAATATACAAATCCCTTATCTTTAAAACAGAGATTAGTAGCAGAGCTAATTGTAGAAGAACACTATAGAAGAACATTTAATATACAAATCCCTTTATCTTTAAAACAAGAGATTAGTAGCAGAGCTAATTGTAGAAGAACACTATAGAAGAACATTTAATATACAAATCCCTTTATCTTTAAAACAAGAGATTAGTAGCAGAGCTAATTGTAGAAGAACACTATAGAAGAACATTTAATATACAAATCCCTTTATCTTTAAAACAAGAGATTAGTAGCAGAGCTAATTGTAGAAGAACACTATAGAAGAACATTTAATATACAAATCCCTTTATCTTTAAAACAAGAGATTAGTAGCAGAGCTAATTGTAGAAGAACACTATAGAAGAACATTTAATATACAAATCCCTTTATCTTTAAAACAAGAGATTAGTAGCAGAGCTAATTGTAGAAGAACACTATAGAAGAACATTTAATATACAAATCCCTTTATCTTTAAAACAAGAGATTAGTAGCAGAGCTAATTGTAGAAGAACACTATAGAAGAACATTTAATATACAAATCCCTTTATCTTTAAAACAAGAGATTAGTAGCAGAGCTAATTGTAGAAGAACACTATAGAAGAACATTTAATATACAAATCCCTTTATCTTTAAAACAAGAGATTAGTAGCAGAGCTAATTGTAGAAGAACACTATAGAAGAACATTTAATATACAAATCCCTTTATCTTTAAAACAAGAGATTAGTAGCAGAGCTAATTGTAGAAGAACACTATAGAAGAACATTTAATATACAATCCCTTTATCTTTAAAACAAGAGATTAGTAGCAGAGCTAATTGTAGAAGAACACTATAGAAGAACATTTAATATACAAATCCCTTTATCTTTAAAACAAGAGATTAGTAGCAGAGCTAATTGTAGAAGAACACTATAGAAGAACATTTAATATACAAATCCCTTTATCTTTAATAGAAGAACACTATAGAAGAACATTTAATATACAAATCCCTTTATCTTTAAAACAAGAGATTAGTAGCAGAGCTAATTGTAGAAGAACACTATAGAAGAACATTTAATATACAAATCCCTTTATCTTTAAAACAAGAGATTAGTAGCAGAGCTAATTGTAGAAGAACACTATAGAAGAACATTTAATATACAAATCCCTTTATCTTTAAAACAAGAGATTAGTAGCAGAGCTAATTGTAGAAGAACACTATAGAAGAACATTTAATATACAAATCCCTTTATCTTTAAAACAAGAGATTAGTAGCAGAGCTAATTGTAGAAGAACACTATAGAAGAACATTTAATATACAAATCCCTTATCTTTAAAACAAGAGATTAGTAGCAGAGCTAATTGTAGAAGAACACTATAGAAGAACATTTAATATACAAATCCCTTTATCTTTAAAACAAGAGATTAGTAGCAGAGCTAATTGTAGAAGAACACTATAGAAGAACATTTAATATACAAATCCCTTTATCTTTAAAACAAGAGATTAGTAGCAGAGCTAATTGTAGAAGAACACTATAGAAGAACATTTAATATACAAATCCCTTTATCTTTAAAACAAGAGATTAGTAGCAGAGCTAATTGTAGAAGAACACTATAGAAGAACATTTAATATACAAATCCCTTTATCTTTAAAACAAGAGATTAGTAGCAGAGCTAATTGTAGAAGAACACTATAGAAGAACATTTAATATACAAATCCCTTTATCTTTAAAACAAGAGATTAGTAGCAGAGCTAATTGTAGAAGAACACTATAGAAGAACATTTAATATACAAATCCCTTTATCTTTAAAACAAGAGATTAGTAGCAGAGCTAATTGTAGAAGAACACTATAGAAGAACATTTAATATACAAATCCCTTTATCTTTAAAACAAGAGATTAGTAGCAGAGCTAATTGTAGAAGAACACTATAGAAGAACATTTAATATACAAATCCCTTTATCTTTAAAACAAGAGATTAGTAGCAGAGCTAATTGTAGAAGAACACTATAGAAGAACATTTAATATACAAATCCCTTTATCTTTAAAACAAGAGATTAGTAGCAGAGCTAATTGTAGAAGAACACTATAGAAGAACATTGTAGAAGAACACTATAGAAGAACATTTAATATACAAATCCCTTTATCTTTAAAACAAGAGATTAGTAGCAGAGCTAATTGTAGAAGAACACTATAGAAGAACATTTAATATACAAATCCCTTTATCTTTAAAAACAAGAGATTAGTAGCAGAGCTAATTGTAGAAGAACACTATAGAAGAACATTTAATATACAAATCCCTTTATCTTTAAAACAAGAGATTAGTAGCAGAGCTAATTGTAGAAGAACACTATAGAAGAACATTTAATATACAAATCCCTTTATCTTTAAAACAAGAGATTAGTAGCAGAGCTAATTGTAGAAGAACACTATAGAAGAACATTTAATATACAAATCCCTTTATCTTTAAAACAAGAGATTAGTAGCAGAGCTAATTGTAGAAGAACACTATAGAAGAACATTTAATATACAAATCCCTT
Source organism: Phocoena sinus (assembly GCF_008692025.1). Classification (NCBI taxonomy): domain Eukaryota; kingdom Metazoa; phylum Chordata; class Mammalia; order Artiodactyla; family Phocoenidae; genus Phocoena; species Phocoena sinus. The sequence goes on from NC_045763.1 coordinate 7,702,537, forward strand.
TATCTTTAAAACAAGAGATTAGTAGCAGAGCTAATTGTAGAAGAACACTATAGAAGAACATTTAATATACAAATCCCTTTATCTTTAAAACAAGAGATTAGTAGCAGAGCTAATTGTAGAAGAACACTATAGAAGAACATTTAATATACAAATCCCTTTATCTTTAAAACAAGAGATTAGTAGCAGAGCTAATTGTAGAAGAACACTATAGAAGAACATTTAATATACAAATCCCTTTATCTTTAAAACAAGAGATTAGTAGCAGAGCTAATTGTAGAAGAACACTATAGAAGAACATTTAATATACAAATCCCTTTATCTTTAAAACAAGAGATTAGTAGCAGAGCTAATTGTAGAAGAACACTATAGAAGAACATTTAATATACAAATCCCTTTATCTTTAAAACAAGAGATTAGTAGCAGAGCTAATTGTAGAAGAACACTATAGAAGAACATTTAATATACAAATCCCTTTATCTTTAAAACAAGAGATTAGTAGCAGAGCTAATTGTAGAAGAACACTATAGAAGAACATTTAATATACAAATCCCTTTATCTTTAAAACAAGAGATTAGTAGCAGAGCTAATTGTAGAAGAACACTATAGAAGAACATTTAATATACAAATCCCTTTATCTTTAAAACAAGAGATTAGTAGCAGAGCTAATTGTAGAAGAACACTATAGAAGAACATTTAATATACAAATCCCTTATCTTTAAAACAAGAGATTAGTAGCAGAGCTAATTGTAGAAGAACACTATAGAAGAACATTTAATATACAAATCCCTTTATCTTTAAAACAAGAGATTAGTAGCAGAGCTAATTGTAGAAGAACACTATAGAAGAACATTTTAGAAGAACACTATAGAAGAAAATTTAATATACAAATCCCTTTATCTTTAAAACAAGAGATTAGTAGCAGAGCTAATTGTAGAAGAACACTATAGAAGAACATTTAATATACAAATCCCTTTATCTTTAAAACAAGAGATTAGTAGCAGAGCTAATTGTAGAAGAACACTATAGAAGAACATTTAATATACAAATCCCTTTATCTTTAAAACAAGAGATTAGTAGCAGAGCTAATTGTAGAAGAACACTATAGAAGAACATTTAATATACAAATCCCTTTATCTTTAAAACAAGAGATTAGTAGCAGAGCTAATTGTAGAAGAACACTATAGAAGAACATTTAATATACAAATCCCTTTATCTTTAAAACAAGAGATTAGTAGCAGAGCTAATTGTAGAAGAACACTATAGAAGAACATTTAATATACAAATCCCTTTATCTTTAAAACAAGAGATTAGTAGCAGAGCTAATTGTAGAAGAACACTATAGAAGAACATTTAATATACAAATCCCTTTATCTTTAAAACAAGAGATTAGTAGCAGAGCTAATTGTAGAAGAACACTATAGAAGAACATTTAATATACAAATCCCTTTATCTTTAAAACAAGAGATTAGTAGCAGAGCTAATTGTAGAAGAACACTATAGAAGAACATTTAATATACAAATCCCTTTATCTTTAAAACAAGAGATTAGTAGCAGAGCTAATTGTAGAAGAACACTATAGAAGAACATTTAATATACAAATCCCTTTATCTTTAAAACAAGAGATTAGTAGCAGAGCTAATTGTAGAAGAACACTATAGAAGAACATTTAATATACAAATCCCTTTATCTTTAAAACAAGAGATTAGTAGCAGAGCTAATTGTAGAAGAACACTATAGAAGAACATTTAATATACAAATCCCTTTATCTTTAAAACAAGAGATTAGTAGCAGAGCTAATTGTAGAAGAACCACTATAGAAGAACATTTAATATACAAATCCCTTTATCTTTAAAACAAGAGATTAGTAGCAGAGCTAATTGTAGAAGAACACTATAGAAGAACATTTAATATACAAATCCCTTTATCTTTAAAACAAGAGATTAGTAGCAGAGCTAATTGTAGAAGAACACTATAGAAGAACATTTAATATACAAATCCCTTTATCTTTAAAACAAGAGATTAGTAGCAGAGCTAATTGTAGAAGAACACTATAGAAGAACATTTAATATACAAATCCCTTTATCTTTAAAACAAGAGATTAGTAGCAGAGCTAATTGTAGAAGAACACTATAGAAGAACATTTAATATACAAATCCCTTTATCTTTAAAACAAGAGATTAGTAGCAGAGCTAATTGTAGAAGAACACTATAGAAGAACATTTAATATACAAATCCCTTTATCTTTAAAACAAGAGATTAGTAGCAGAGCTAATTGTAGAAGAACACTATAGAAGAACATTTAATATACAAATCCCTTTATCTTTAAAACAAGAGATTAGTAGCAGAGCTAATTGTAGAAGAACACTATAGAAGAACATTTAATATACAAATCCCTTTATCTTTAAAACAAGAGATTAGTAGCAGAGCTAATTGTAGAAGAACACTATAGAAGAACATTGTAGAAGAACACTATAGAAGAACATTTAATATACAGATCCCTTTATCTTTATTTTTTTATAAATTTATTTATTTATCTTTGGCTGCATTGGGTCTTCGTTGCTGTGCACGGGCTTTCTCTAGTTGCGTCGAGCTGGGGCTACTCTATGTTGCGGTGCGTGGGCTTCTCATTGCGGTGGCTTCTCGTTGCAGAGCACGGGCTCTAGGCGTGTGGGCTTCAGTAGTTGTGGCACGTGGGCTTCAGCAGTTGTGGCTTGCGGGCTCTAGAGCGTAGGCTTCAGTAGTTGTGGCACGTGGGCTTAGTTGCTCTGTGGCATGTGGGATCTTCCCGGACCAGGGCTCGAACCCGTGTCCCCTGCATTGGTAGGTGGATTCTTAACCACTGCACCACCAGGGAAGTCCCCTCTTTATCTTTAAAACAAGAGATGCGTAGCAGAACTAATTGTAGAAGAACCTTGTAGAAGAACATTCAATCAAACTAACTACAAAAAGAATTCAAAAAAGACATCCTGGCTTTACCACAGAAAGAGAAGTAAAGTGTGAAAAGTAAAGAGACCATTTAAGATCCTAATTTTAGTTACGAAAGGAACGAACATTTTATGCATTCCTTTTTTCCTGGGCAGCGCTCACTCAGGGTGGCCATAGAATTCTTAAAATAGTGATCTTGTAAAATGCATCACTGATCAGTCATCTCCAGCTGTGCAAAATACCGGCTGTGAAGTCCTGGCAGAAACTACGCCAGGAGCTGGTTCTCTCCGGCACACATCAGAAGGCCAGTGAAGCTTTGCTAGGCACGCTTACCTGCAGCCCCACCTGTAGAGGCAGGGAGAGGGGTCCGAGCCCTGGAATGTTTAGAAAGGTACACGGGTGTTTCTGATGCCCACGAGAGGCAGGGAGCCTCTGCCTTCCCCACGTTATGCACAGATTCTCTTAGCACAGCCCTGTTGTGGCTCGTGGTTGAGCCCTGGCCATCTGCCAATATCTGTATAGAAGGATGTCGTGCTATCTGACACAGAGAGAACCACAGAGAATGAGAGATCTCACTCAAGGATTTTGTGAGGTGTGAATGCTCTTAGCCTTTACTGGTAGCTTAATCAGATGGTGAAAGGACACGAGAAATGCCGCACTGGACCAGCCCAGCAGTTCCTCTTTCTTTTTGTGGCTGCGTTGGGTCTTCGTTGCTGTGCGCGGGCTTTCTCTAGTTGCAGCGAGCGGGGGCTACTCTTCATTGTGGTGCGCGGGCTTCTCATTGCGGTGGCTTCTCTTGTTGCGGAGCACGGGCTCTAGCCGCGCAGACTTCAGTAGTTGTGGTATGTGGGCTCAGTAGTTGTGGCATGCAGGCTCAGTAGTTGCGGCACACAGGCTGTAGAGCCCCGGCTCAGTAGTTGTGCTGCATGGGCTTAGTTGCTCCGTGGCATGTAGGATCTTCCCGGACCAGGGCTCGAATCCATGTACCCTGCATTGGCAGGCAGATTCTCAACCACTGCACCACCAGGAAAGCCCCCCAGCAGTTCCTTTAGCTCAGAATTTTGGTTCCTGATGAGTGGCTTGTGGAAGAAATCTCCACAGCCTCAATCTAAAACTCTCGAGTTTCTGAAGACCCCTGCTGGTTCTATTCCAACCCACTGTGAACCTGCCATTTGTGGATTTAAGCAGAAAAAGAGTCTGTTTTCTTATACTTTTTCTCTTCTTGTCCTTTTGTAGGAACTTTACCCAAAGTAGAACACTCAAATAATAATTGAAGTCATAACGTTATGTTAAAAACACAAACTTGTTATATGGTTTGCTACTGATTAAAATTTTGTGGAAGTTTTACCAATTAATAAAACAAAAAGACCAGAAATAGCTTTTTCTAGAATAGTTTTATGGCTCATGAAAATCACTCTGTGATAGAAAGAGTACTAAAGTTAAATTTCTAATGAAAGTAGAATAGGGACTTCCCTGGTGGCACAGTGGTTAAGAATCCACCTGCCAGTGCAGGGGACACGGGTTCGAGCCCTGGTCTGGGAAGATCCCACATGCCTCGGAGCAACTAAGCCCGTGCGCCACAACTACTGAGCCCTCGTGCCACGACTATTGAAGCCCGTGTGCCCTAGAGCCCGTGCTCCACAACAAGAGAAGCCACCGCAGTGAGAAGCCCGTGCATGGCAGTGAAGAGTAGCCCCTGTTCTCTGCAACTAGAGAAAGCCTGCGCGCAGCAACAAGGACCTGACGCAGCCCCCCAAAATAATAATAATAATTTTAAAAGAAGAAAGTAGAATAATTTACCTTTACATACCTACATCTAATAATTTACATTTCAAACCTACACCACTCTAAAGGATTTATAACCTCTGTAGGAGAAAAAAATGTACTTATACCTGCGCAGTTGGATAGTCAGATCTGAAGCCACCATTTAAAAAAGGAAAATGTTAAATAAACTTGGCAAATGTAAATTCTACAGCTTGTGGCTTATTCTTATAAAGTCAACGGGCCGACTTCTCAAAGACGGAGGAGAGCAAAGCCTGGCACCCAATAGCCTCAGTCTCTTATCTGCTGAACAAATGCAAGGTTATAATCTCAGATTGTAGAGATGAGGATCATTCTTCCACTCCTCAGCTTTTCGGAGTTTAAGAATTGTAGCAGTACTGAAAAATAACAATCTAGAAACAGATGAAGTTATCAAAATGTAACTTTGATTTCTTCTCCTGGAAAACTACACTTAGTTTATATGAACTGCGTGTGAACTGCAGGAAGTTTCCAGTGCTAGAAACTTCTTTTCTACTTTGATGCCTTCCTGCCTAGAAGTGCTCACAGTCTGCTTAGCTGTGAGTATATTGACCTCAGGGCCCACTGGGTAAAGCATGTGGGGACCCTCCCAGGAGACCTGGTAACAGTGAAATAATCCTATTGTTGGGCTATTTATGGATCAACAACTTTGTACATGGAAGGAGCTGCTTGCCTTTTTGTCCCAGTACCAGGATGCTGCTAATGCCACAAAGTAATAACATAGTTTAGGGTATCCTTAAGGACAGAACTTCCTCTTTGGATAATGAAATAAGACAATGAATTTCACAAGGGAATAAATATCAGTAACTGTTGTGGCTTCTATTGAGGAAGAGGGGAAAAATACCATTGTTTGTTCCCTACCATACCTTTTTCATACTTGGCTCTTGTAATGTGAATTTAAGAGTTTAGGAAGTGTGTAGAGCTGGTGTTTTTTATGTGTTGTACTCCCTTACCTCTTACATTGTCTAATTTGAAGCAGCAAAAGAACGTTCAGTAGAAGTCCTTTACTGCAGCTTCATTCAGTTGAGCCTACAGCATGTGGGGGGATCTGTGTTGTTGTTTGCCGGTAAGTGGACAAGTGTGAACAGCACTTGTTAGCAGTTCCTTGGAACTGGGGCACTGAATGCCTAATGCGATTGAGCCAGGGGGGTGATTTAGCCTCATCTCCTGTGTCAAACGATGCTCTTTCTTTTCCTGCCCCCTTGAATATCTCACTACAGGGTAGAAGGAAGCATCCCCCCAAGGTCAGCATGCACAGCAGTGGTGGGGCTGCTGTCATCCTTACCCCACCCTCTCCAAGTCATTTCTCTGGGAGCCCGGAAGTTGCTGTTTTATGAAATGGGCTCCTTTGACATTTATTTCTGGGTGCCACGGGACATCCATTCCTCCACCATTCTCATAATTACTCCCAAAGGCGTCTTGATCTAAAATGTTCACCATAACATCCACCTAACTATGAGAAGGCATAGACAGTGTCCATCTCTAAAATCTGTACCTAGTTCACCAGTGGTGCTGTTTGAACTTAATAATGTCAGCACTTAGTGAGCACTTAATAATTGGGCCCGGCATGTGCTAACATGTGCCTTATATCATAAGGGAAATGGGCACAATTAGGTGACTGGTGTGAATGGCAAAACTGAAGCTTGAACGAGCAGTTTGTCTTCAGAACCTGTGCTCTTAACCTCTTTACTCCTTGTGTAATGTATTACTTTTCAAAGAATGAGGTTTTAGTCAAATCTTGAAATTTGCATCCACCCAAAGTGGATAAATACAAATAAATAAAACTTTCAACAGTATGGTAGTCTGATGTGTTCAGTCCATACAGATGGACTAAGTTGAACTCGCCCAGTGTTAGCATTTCCTTGGAACTGGGGCAGTGAACGCCCAGTCAGAGGAAGGAGGGGTATGAGCCGCAGTTCACTCTTAACCAACAAAAAGAGGAAGAAGGGCACCCAGCTGCCCATGCTGGTACCAGAACATCACCGTGCAGCCCTGTTGCCTGTGAGTCAGCAGAAGAAGCTTCTGCCTGGGAGGCGGGTTTCTAGCTCCAGGCATGTCAGTCAGCCTATGGGGGCAGTCACTTGTCTCTCAGATTCCCTTTCTGTAAACAAAAGTGATGTTTTTTTTTTGTGTTTTTTTTTTTTTTTGGCCGCACCGCAAGGCTTGTGGGATCCTAGTTCCCGGACCAGGGATCGAACCTGAGTCCCCTGCATTGGCAGCACAGATTCTTAACCACTGGACCGCCAGGGGAGCCCCCAAACAATGATTTTTGAGGCCCCTTCCGGCTCTGAAATGTTGTAGCCCTGATGGAGAGTTGCCACTCACACTGGCTTCTCACCACTCTGAGCTGCCACCTGTCCCCACCCTTCTGCATGACCAGGAAGTAGTTTCTCGGAACACTCATCACTTGAGGTGCTAAAGGGAGCACCCTTCAGCACCTGTCACCAGCCTCTGTCGCCAGGCTGCTTGCAGTTAGGGAGGGCAGACAGAGAAATGCTGCATTTGGAGCATCAGCAGGGAAGTCTCCAGAGCCACTCCTGAAGGCTTCCTCAAAATGAGTGCCCAGGGTCCTGTAATCAGGAAACCAGGACAGAGGGTGTTCCAGGTGGAACTCCTTATACTACAAACTAGTTGTCACTTATCTGAAATTTGAGGAGTCCTGTTTCTGGTCTGTTTTTTTTCCAACTCTAGCAACCTTAGGCAGGAGGAACACCTAGAGAGGGAGGTATGGAGAAGAACAGGCGTGTGACTATGGGCTTTAGCAGGAAGCCAGCCTGACCGGACCAGGCGTGCGGGGTGGGATGTGGCGCTCATAGGAGGGGAGCTTGGAAGGGTCCAGGTAGGGTTTCGGGCCTGCTGCAGTGGCGCCGGCACATGGTGGGGATTCCCATCCTCTGTTGTGGCTCCTCCTGAGGACGATGGCCCTTCCTCCCACTGAGGGGACTTCAGGTGCTGGGATTCTGATCCATTTCTGCCTCAAGCGTCTTACAAGTCTGAATGGTACAGCAGACAAGGTGTGTCCCAATCAAGTTCAACTGCCTGATAAGTTTTCCAAACCAGTGAGTATCATGCAACAATTACATTTTAAAAACATAGGGAAATTTTCAGACATAGTTTAGTGATAAAAGTATAACGAACCCCTGTGTATCCAGGTCTTATCCCTGGAACTGCACCGAGCTCCCTGACGGTGTTAGCCGTCCTGCGTTAGGGAGGGGAGGTATGATAGGGTGAAGTTTACTACTGTCCACACCATTCTTTGCTGGACCAGTATCAGACTCCATCAACTGTCCCTCATCATCCCCATCCATTACTGTCTAGGAGAAGCAGTGCTTGTACACAAGATTAGGACCTCATCTTGGCTCTAATTTTATGGTTTACTTTGCCAGTATCAAACAGAAGGAAAGAAAGGGCTCAAATTTGGCCAGATAACTTTCTCTTTCCTTTCGAGAGAGAACTTTGGTCTTAGTCTAGAAGAAAGATCTTGAAATTGCAGAGGAGAAAATGATTCCCCTCCCATGGGCAAGTCCAGGCTATGTCCACTTCAACTAAAATTCAACCCTTTCCCTAACAGATGGCCCTTGCTCAAGCTGGCCAAAAGCCATACCAACCAGCACAATTGCTAGAACTATTATTAGTTTATTTCTGTGACTTTCATTTTCAGGCCAACATTTAGAACAATCAGATTTTAAGGATAGGAAGGACATGTGATTTCTCCATGTCCTGTTCCTTTAGTCATCTGGAATTTAAACAGGTTTCATGCTCCAGAAATCTGGTCAGAGTTCTTAGTTCTGTGCCCTTTACGTGGCAAAGTATATCTAATCCCAGGACTTGATATCATCCTGTCATGTTCCACCAAAGGAATCAATGTTTCATACTTACAAGAATCAATAGCCTCATCTGAGCAGGGCAGTGCCACTATGGTTTCCTCAATGAAAATGGTATTTCTCCTTTGGAAGGTCATAGCCATTCATTCAACAAACATTTATTAAACACTTGCCAGGCACTGTACTAGGCACTGGGGATGCTATAGAGGTGAATAAGATGAACATGGTCTCTGCCCTTGACATCTTAATGAAAAAGGTAGTCAGTAAACAAAGCGAGAAAAGATAATTATGGATTATGATAATTATGAACGATATAAGCAGAGATGTGATACAGAGTAAATGTATATCAGAAGGCCGTTCTGAAAAAGGTGACTCAGATTTTTGAAGAGATCCAAATATTTCTCTGTTCCAACTTCTAAACTAACGGAAAAATAAGATAAGAAGAAACAATAAGTGGAGAACCAAAATAGCACCTTTTTTGCCACACCTCGAGGCTTGCGGTATCTTAGTTCCCCAACCAGGGATCAAACCAGGGGCCCCCGCAGTGAAAGTGCTGAGTCCCTAACCACTGGACCACCGGGAATTCCCAAAATAGCACCCTCATGACTGATAAGGTCCAGGTTAGAAGTTGTAGCTTCGTGTGAGGGTCAAAAGAGGGATTGCTAACCGTGACAGATGGTGTTTTCCAAGCTGGCTATTATGAGAACTCTCCCATCTCACGTGCTACCTTTTTCAGTGTGACATTAAGGGATGAGGTCCGTGTTCCCTCCCTTTGATCAGAGTGGGCCTTGGACTCTGGTGGAAGTGATGTTATATAACTTCTCAGACTAGGTCAAGATGGTAACAGCATCTTCCTGGTTCTCTTGGGATGCTCCTTCTTAGAGCCCAGCTATCCTGCTTGAGGGAGCCCAAGCAGCCCATGGAGAGGCCCACATGGAAAGGAACCTGGCCCCCAGCCCACAGGCCTGGCTGGGCTCCCAGCCAACAGATAGCCATGAGATGGTATCCATTTGGGAAGTGGCTTCTCTAGCCCTCCCAACTGGAGTCAAGTTACCCCAGCTAATGCCACATGGAGCTGAGATGAGCCATGCCTCTGTGAGCCCTCCCCAGATTGCAGATTTGTGAGCCAGTTAATGATTTGTATTATTTTAAGCCATGAGAGTTGGGAGTGGCAAGAATAAGTTATATACTAACTTCCCCAGGTCTAGGCAGTCTATCTGAGAGAAAGTTCAGGTCTGTGAAATAGACACACACTCAAGTCCGTGTCAAAAGGGAGAAGAAAATACTGAGAATCTGTGTTTACAATATTTGATAGACTCACTCTACCTAGTGGATAAAATTCTTCAATGGCTGTTGTCCGTAGGGCAAGCAACTCATTCCAGTTTCCTAGAACTTTTCCAGTTTTAGTAATGAAAGTTCCATGCCCTGGGACTCCTTCAGTCTTGGGGAAACCGTAATGAGTGGTCACCCTGGTTTCCCCCAACCAGGTAACTCATTCCACCTCCATGAGGAAGAAATAGGGTTGGGAAAAAAAAAAACAACAGGGTGTTTAGGGAAAATTCTTCTCCATGAAGAGCATGGTTAAAAATGACTATTCCCTAATAGTGACTTTTGAACTGGAAGCCAGAGGAGCTAACCATGCAAAAACCAGGAGGAAAAACCTCCCAGGAAGAGGGAACACTATACAAAGACTGTGAAGAAAGAAAGGGTTTGACCTCTGCACAGAATCACCACCACAACAGAACTGGTATGATTGAGTTGCTGAGTCGAGGGAGACAGAGCGTGATGATGTTGGAGAAGTATCCAGGAACCAAATCAGAAATGGCTTTAGGAACCATGGGAGGGAGTGCAATTTCCTCTTCCGAAAATGGGACAGCACTGAACACTGAACATTTTAAGCCTGAGGGTGATAAGATCTGAATTACATTTCTCAAAAGCTTGCCAGACTGCAGGATGGAGAATGGTTTGGTGGGGTCAGGAGTTGAAGCAGCAAGTCCAGGAAGAGGCAAGACAGGATGGTGGCTTGGGTTAGGTTGGAAGAACCAACAGGATTTGCTGATGGATTGGATATGGGTGAGCAGAGAAGGGAGAAATCCAGTGTCTAAATGGGCTTTGGGCTTAAGCAAGTGGGTGACTAGTGGTACAATTTATGGAGATGAGGAAAGCCAAGGAACAATTTTGTTTTATGCTTTCTGCCTTGTATATGTTACATTCGAATGCCTTTAAGTCATCCAAGGAGAGACATCGAGAGGCATCATTTTTTTTAAATAAATTTATTTATTATTTATTTATTTTTGGCTGTATTGGGTCTTCGTTGCTGTGTGGGCTTTCTCTAGTTGCAGAGAGCAGGGGCTACTCTTCGTTGTGGTATGCAGGCTTCTCATTGCGGAGCACAGGCTCTAGGCGTGTGGGCTTCGGTAGTTGTGGCTCGCAGGCTCTAGAGCACAGGCTCAGTAGTTATGGCGCACGGGCTTAGTTGCTCCACGGCATGTGGGATCTTCCCGGACCAGGGATCGAACCCGTGTCCCCTGCATTGGCAGGCAGATTCTTAACCACTGCGCCACCAGGGAAGTCCCGAGAGGCATCTTAAGCAGTGAGAGGTGACACATGAGCTCTGGAGTCAGGTTGCCTGAGATCGAATCCAGACTCTTCCACCAACTGTATGAACTTGGGCAAGTTACTTAACCTCTCTGTGTCTGAGGTTTTGTCTCTGTCAAATGGAGATACTAAAGTAACTATTGGAGAGGTAGGATTTTGTGATAAATGATACTACACATAGTAATCATTCAATAAATGTTGGCTATTAATATACTTGAGTCTGGAGCTCATGGGAGAGATCAAAAATGGACAGATAAGCTGTACACCTGAAACTAACACAACATTGTAAATCAACTATACTCCAATAACGTTTTTTAAAAAATAGAAATAAAAGAAAAGAAATGGACAGGTAAGTCTTGGAGCCAGCCTATAGAGAGGGTGTTTGTGGCTATTATAGGTTAGCCCACATTCCCAACACCTTACTCTTTGGCTTTTCTGTACTGACAAGGCTAAAGACTAGATACTAGATTCCCCAGGCTCCCTTGCAGTTAGAAGTAGCATAAGACACAGTTTGGGCCAATGAGGGTAAACAGAAATCTGATGAAGGGATAATGGCAGGTGGTGCTCTACCCCTTCTTTCCCGGAATGTGGATGTTCCGGCTGGAAACCCAGCAGCCAACTCATCACAGTGAGGTGACCGGCAGGAATCACAGAGCCAGGAGAATCACAGAGGTGCCACTTCCGTGACAATGGAGCTGCCGTATCATCACCCACAACTGCTTATCCCAGGGCTGCTTGATAGGTAAGGAAAATAACCCCCTATTTATTGAGACCACTGGAGTTGGATTTATTGGTATATTATTTGCAGCTGACACAGTAATCAATGCCATGCCTTTGAAGGAGATCCCTTGGTTAGTAACGTGTAGGCAGAGAAAACAGTGTGGCTGTGATCACGGTTTGGAGTTAAAGCAGAGAGGAGGAAGCCCACAGGAAAACTGAGCTACCTCCAAAAGGGAGGTAGCAGAAATCCAGGAGCGCGTGGCGAAGGAGGCTAAGAGTGGGGCGGGCTTCCCGGAGGCCTGTGCTCGGTGCTCCCCGCACAGCTCCTCCCGGCGGTCCCGCCCCGGTCCCGCCTCCCCGGCCACACATTTACCTCCCGAGTCCCCACCGCCCACCACCAGTGCCGCCCCCAGGCCCGCCATGCCCGCCGACCTCAGCGGCACCTGGAACCTGCTGAGCAGCGACAACTTGGGGGCTACATGCTGGCCCTAGGTAGGGCCGGGGGGGCCGTGCGGGGGCCTCGGGCTCCGGCCGCGCGTCCGGGTCAGGGCGGAGGACGCCGGGCTGTCCTGTGGGTCAGTCTCCCTGTCTCCCCTCACCTTCGTCCGTCCGTCCTTCCGTACCCCCGTCTGCCTGAGGATCCGCCGGTTACCCCGCTTCCCCACCCCCGTCCATCCTCCGTCTCGCTGTCCGTCCGTCTTACCGTCGGACTCCCACCTCCGTTCGTCTGCCAGTCCTCCAGTCGGTCTTGCCTGTCCCCCCATCCTAAGGTCTCTCCCATCCCCTTGCCCCCCCACCCGTCTGCCCATGTCCCGGTCCCTCCCGTCCTTCCTCCTGTCCCCCGTCCGCCCACCCGTTCCCCGTCCTTCTTTCTCCCCCGTCCGCGAGTCTCTCTGCCTGTCCTTCCGTGTGTCCGACGGTGCCCCGTGCGTCTCTACCCCGCGGCCGAGGCTCCTGTCCTATCGCGGACTTCCAAGCAGGAGGGGGGCAAGGGTGGCATGGGCCCACCTCGCTGGAGGCTCGGGGGCACGATGGGGGTCCACCCGGGTGAGGGGGCGCCCCGGCCCGACGCCCCTCCCGAGAGAACCTCGCTGCGCAGCCGCTTGAACGCGAGGCTCCGGCGGCGGCTCTGGGATTCCCCGAGCCCAGTGGCCGTCCGGGGAGGTCCGGCCGGCCGCATCAGCATCACCTGGAGCTGGTCCGGGACGCGGATTCCCGGGCCCCAGAGGACCTTCTCCAGCCGGTCTCCGGCCGCGCCCGCGCCCGCGCCCCCAGGTGACTCTGGTGCCCGGTGGAGTTCGGGAGCTACGTTTGAAATCTTCAATTTTCTGGCTTCTCCTTCCCTCGAGGGCTTGAGGAGGGTCAAGAAACCCAGACCCCTCAGAGGCCACTACCCCGTCTCCCGCTACCCCGGGGCCCAATTCCAGCCGGGAGGACTGTGGGTGGCCGTCTGGGGGGGGGTCGCTTCCACCGCCCCCTGCCCGGCTTGGGCTCCGGCGCTCTAGGCGCGGAGGGAAGGGACGCGGGGGCCTCCAGGGTGCGTAGGGAGCCGGCGGGGCCTCAAGAGTTTATTTCCTGCCGGGACTGTAGAACGCCTCCCTTCCGTGCGGATTCTTAGTTCGTCCTGCCCTTAGTTTAACTCTTCAGACTTGATAGTTCTGAGCACCTACTCTGTGCCAAGCACTTTCTCCTAAATGACACCCATCAGTGGCGCTATTGAAAGTTGGGCCAGAGTTGCTGGGAGTCTAGGGGCCTGGGGACTGCTCTGGCTCCGCCTCCTCATTATCTGACCTGGGCCTCAGTTTCCCCATCTGTAAACTGAGAGCAGGGGGATCCATTTTATTTCTTTTTTCTTTTAATTGTGCTAAAATAAATATAACATAAAATCGGCCATTTTAACCACTTTGAAACGTACGGTTCTGAGGCTCCTGTGTGTTTTTTAAGATCTCCCAGCCTATGGTAAGATTCTCCCCTCCCTTTCTCACACTAAGTAGGGAAGTCTGGAACTTCTCAAGCTAAATCTGATTCATACTGACACAAAACCTCATAGGCAAGGAAAAAGTATTTTTCCTCTACCCATCTTAGTTCATTGGCTGGCGCCCTGTTAATTAGACTAAAAAAGACAGAGTAGGGACTTCCCTGGTGGCCCAGTGGTTAAGAATCCACCTGCCAATGCAGGGGAGATGGGTGCGAGCCCTAGTCCAGGAAGATCCCACAAGCCGCGGAGCAGCTAAACCTGTGAGCCACAACTACTGAGCCTGAGCTCTAGAGCCCGCGAGCCACAACTACTGAAGCCCACGTTCCACAACAAGAGAAGCCACCACAGTGAGAAGCATGAGCACTGGAACGAAGACCCAATGCAGCCAAAATTAATTATTTAAAAAGAGTAACAAAAAAATAAAAAATAAAAAAAAAAAGAGTAACAAGACACGAACAAAGAGAAGTTTGTTAGCACATGCATGGTGAATACACACAGGAACATTCAGTGATGAGCATCTCAGAGTGGTTAGAACTTGGTTATGTGGCATCTCAGCAAAGAGTGACAAGACAAAGAAAAGGGCTTTGACTTTCTAGGGGTGGCAAATTGTGGGAAGATAAATACATGGAGGAACTAATGGAAAATGAGAGCTAGTTAGTAAAGTCTATTATGTAAAATCTGATGCCATCTCTAGGCTGATAGGAATCTAGTGTTGTCTCCCTAACTTCTGTCCGACCTGGTACAGAGAGAGGGGGGACACATTTACACAATTATGTCCTGCTTCTGGGGGAAGGGCAGAGAGTTTTTCTTCTATCTTCTTCCCAATCTTCTTCATTTCAAAACAGTCAGTATGACAAAGTGGCACATTTGAGGGTGGCGTATTCTACCTTCACCTGAGTCTCATTTCCTCTCTTTCCCATTCATAAGAAAGAATTAATGATGACTTTTCCCAAAGGCAGTAAATCCTGATAATGTACTTATCTCCTCACCCCCAAATTAGTGGCGACATGTGACCATAAGTGCTTTCTCCCCTGGTTTCTCTGGCTAGCATCTGGCTTTTTTTTTTTTTTTTTTTTTTTTGTGGTATGCGGGCCTCTCACTGTTGTAGCCTCTCTCATTGCGGAGCACAGGCTCCGGACGCGCAGGCTCAGCGGCCATGGCTCACGGGCCCAGCCGCTCCGTGGCATGTGGAATCTTCCCGGACCGGGGCCCGAACCCATGTCCCCTGCAGCGGCAGGCGGACTCCCACCCACTGCACCACCAAGGAAGCCCTAGCATCTGGCTTTTTTACGGAGGATAACGTGCTAAAGATCAGGGGATGGCTTTGAATTTTGCCTTGCTATGCTCTTTCTCTTTAACCATTTCCATGGCTGGCGTTTATTTATTGGCTGCATTGGGTCAGTTGCGGCATGCGGGATCTTTCGTTGTGTGCGGGCTCTTTGTTGCAGCACACAGGCTTCTCTCTAGTTGTGGCGCACAGGCTCCAGAGGGCCTGGGCTTTGTAGTTTGCAGCAGGGAGGCTCTCACGCTGAGGTGTACCAACTCAGTAGTTGCAGCCTGTGGCTTAGTTGCCCCGTGGCATGTGGGATCTTAGTTCACCGACCAGGATTGACCCACGTCCCCAGCATTGGAAGGTGGATTCTTTACCACTGGACCACCAGGGAAGGCCCTCCATGGCTTTTAGAGCAAATTTCTTAGAGAAGAAAACAGGGAATGGAGTCAGGGTCAGCATTTCAAGTGTGCGAAGACATCTTTGTTAAGCCTGTCTCGTATCGCAAAGGAGCCTTCTGAGTGTTGTAATTAGTGTTTTTCTAATGTGTATTCATGGAATCCTTAACCTGTCCCCAATACTGTCTTGCTTTTCTTTACGCTCTGCTATGACCCCTTGTTGGATACTTTCTTTTTCGTGATTTCAGTAGAAACTTATCAATTATCTGCCACTGTATTAGATCCTAGAGGCCAACAGAGGCTATTTATTTACATTAGCTATATTCATTTATCATCAACCCATTTCACAAGGATTAAGCCATAGAGTATTGAGTCAATATCCTGCCTCACTACTCCTTTTTTTACATTTGGTCCATGTTCCAGAAAGATACTACTAGATCCAGACAACACATGAACTGTTATTTGCAGTCTGTTCCCAAAAGAAATATAAGTGTGCTAAGGATGCTGGAGTAGAGGCTAGTAGTATAACAGACTACCAAACTGGAAACCCAGATAACTAGCCGGTGATTGTTGGTAATAGAATCAAAAGTCATATAACCTCTGAGTTCATTTAGATTCCCCATCTGTTAGAGGTGGTTGGATCAGATTTGATATTCTAAAGTGTCTAAAATACAAACCAAGGATCTCTTAGTGTTACCTGAAATCTGGGTTCACCTCTTGGTGGGTGTCCAGCCAAAAGACACAACCAAGCCAAAGATCAGGAGAAGAAAGGACTTATTATTTCTTGCAGCAAGTAAGGACAACACTGTGGATCTTTCCCAAAGCAGTGTCTCCCTGAATAGCAAAATTGGTGACCTTTTAAGCTAAGGGTATATATGCATATTCATGAAGGGGTTTGAGCAGAGGAGAATTCAGCATAGAATTGGGCAGAGTCCAAGCTTTAGTTGATTCAACTCCAGGAGGGTCAACACCATCATATCCTCCACCTGGGTGGGGGCCTTAGTTCCTGTGGAAGTAAGACTGTATCAGATTGTTCTGTATATTCCTTGAGGAGGAATTGTTACCAAACTCAGGTTCAGCTTCTGCTCAAAAGCCAATACTAAAGAGGCAAGTGTTGGTAGAAACGGAAGTCGCTTTAATCAGAAAAGCTGGCAATCTGGGGAGAAGTTGGACTCATGTCCCAAAAACCAACTCCAAAGATTATGCTGAGCCATGAAAGTTTTTAAAGGGAAAAAGGGGGGGAAAATTTCAGTTAATTATTAAGGTAGGAGGTCAGATTCTTCGTCATTTTTTCCATTGCTTGCAAACCTGCTGACTTCTCCTGATCTCCCTTTGGATGCTATTTTGCCTGTGTGGTTCTGCCTGTAAAATTTGCTCAGGGAGTTGCTGGGGGTAGAAAACTGGTCATTCTTAATTCTTTATTCCTACTTCTTTTAATCTACGGAAAGAATCAACAGGTTAGGCAAGGCATTGTGGACACTTAGTAGAGCATAAGTCAGGAGTTAGGTTAAATGTTACCTAGTGATGTCATTGTCATAATTAAGGTTTAAGGGGAACAGAAATAGGCAAGCAGGAAAGGGGCAAAATAGCTGCTTACAGAAGTAGGACTCTGTTTTATTGCTGAACTATTTTTTCTTGACGGCTTTTCCTTTGTTCCTGCATTACTAAGACCTGCTCAAGGGCACTCATTATGGCCAGGCTTAGATCACAAAATGGTTAGGCCATGGGACTTCCCTGACGGTCCAGCGATTAAGACTCTGTGCTTCCAATGCAGGGGGCGTGGGTTCAATCCCTGGGGAACTAAGACCCCACATACCGCACGGCATGGCCAAAAACTAAACTAAAATAAAAATAAAAGGCAACACCAAAAAAATAAAAATGGCAAGGCCAAAAATGGTTTCTCTTATGTCAAGAAAGCCATGCCTGGTTCTCTTTCTCTGGGGGACCCCCTAACCTATCTGCTTACATTAGCATTTTATACAATAGCTGAAATCAGCCTAAAACCTATTGCCAGTTGCCAAAAGCCTGGGAAGAAAATGATTTGGCACACATGGCTATTTGTGTGGCAAACTCTCTTCTGCCTTCCACGTGTAAAAACATAGACTCCAGGGTCAATTGCATTTCTCCTGGGCAAACTAGGGGCCCAGATCCAGATGATTGTAGGGTCTTGTTACTGAAGGACCAGCAGAACTCCTTAGAATGCAGACACTTGTGCCTCATCCCAGATCCTGGATCTATGGAATCAGAATCTGCGTTCAACCAGATTCTTAGGTGATTCTGAAACTGAGTAGAATCCTGTGGGGCCCTCAGGGGTACAAATCCTTTCTGTGTCCCTCCTTTCTTATTTGTAGGAAGTAGGCTTCATTCAGTTTCCTTGACCTTCCCTGAGTTCCAAAGATAAGATTCAAGTTGCTTATCAGGGAAATTAGGGAGTGCAGAAACAAAGGAGGAGCAGTCAAGAAACAATAGTGCAGCCTTGGGGCAGGGTCCTTGTTCCTCCTCGAGGAATATACATAACAATCTGATAAAGAACATTCAGTGGTGAGCATCTCAGAGTTCTTATGCTTGAGTTCTTATGCCGGAGCTAAGGTCTCCACCCAGGTGATGATGGTAACTTCAGACTGAGCACAAGATTCCTAGAACACCACCCTGAAAGTCTGCACACAGTGGAAGAGAGCAAAAGGACTCTGACCCCCTCCCCAAATGATTCTCCCTTTAAAAATGTTTATGGTTGTTTTTTCTTTTATAAATGTATCTATTTATTTATTTTTTGGCTGCACTTGGTCTTCGTTGCTGCACACGGGGCTTTCTCTAGTTGCGGCGAGCAGGGGCTACTCTTCCTTGTGGTGCGCAGTCTTCTCATTGCGGTGGCTTCTATTGTGGAGCACGGGCTCCAGGCACGCGGCTTCAGGTGGTTGTGGCATTCGGGCTCAGTAGTTGTGGGCTCACGAACTCTAGAGTGCAAGCTCACTCTAGATGTGAGTAGTTGTGGCTCACGGGCTTAGTTTGCTCTGCGGCATGCGGGAATCTATCCGGACCAGGCTCGAACCCGCGTCCCCTGCATTGGCAGGCAGATTTCTTAACCACTGCATCACCAGGGAAGTCCCCCAGCATCGATTTTGACGGGGAAAATTACTCCTTTCTGACTAGGGCTGATCCTGCAACTCCCCAACATGGCTCTGATACTGCACTTTCCTAGCTTCTGCCAAATCGCAGGGAGAAGAAAGGCAATTTGTCCTTTGGAAATTGAAGAAAGTTTGCTTGTGGTTCTAAAGACTGGAGGAGCTAGCTCTGGATTTGGGAGTTCTTGGTGGACCCCACAATAGCAAAAGAAGACCCAAGGTGTGAAGCTCTAGGGCAGGAAAGAATGCTGTGCTAATGCCTGCAAGGGGCTTGACCATCTTGTCTGGACTCCCCTTTAATCTCATGAACATGAGAAGGCAGGGATGTTACCAGCTTGTCCAAGGTTACCACATAAACTGGATTTAAAGCCAGTATCTCTTGGCTCCAAGACCCACATTGCCTCAAGGTTAGAAGTGGCTTTGGGATGAAGGGTTAATGTGAACAGATGAAGTTTAGAAAAGTGCAATGTTTGTGTTGGCCTCTTTGAGATCCTGCCCTAAAATGTGTATGCTCACACACATCCTTGTAATAGGAGGTGCATCCTTTAGATCGTTTCCTCCTTCTGCTGGAATGTCTTGTTTCCTACTTAAAAATCTAATGGTGTGTGAAAAGCATGGATGAGCACTAAAGCCATTTGGCACTGAGGTCATGGTAAGTGTAGACCTGGCAGAAAATGACCAGAACTTAAGCTAATTTAAATTTTGATCTTTAAAAAGGCCAACCTTGCAACTGCAAATCTGTTGTGACAATCTTACAATGTGGTAGTGAAACCGAGTGCGGCCTGTGCTACAGGAGGCCTCTTTTGTCCACCATTTCTTATTCTTTTTTTGAAAATATTTATTTGGCTGTGTCACGTCTTAGTTGCAGCATGCAGGATCTTTTGTTTGTGGCACAAGGCTTTTCTAGTGGCGGTGTGCGGGCTCCTCTCTAGTTGTGGTGTGGGGGACTTAGATGCCCCACAGCATGTGGGATCTTATTTCCCCAACCAGGAATCAAACCGGAGTACCCTGCATTGGAAGGCAGGTTCTTAACCACTGGACCACCAGGGAAGTCCCTGTCCACTGGTTTTTTAAATTTATTTATTTATTTATGGCTGTGTTGGGTCTTCGTTTGCTGCGCACGGGCTTTCTCTAGTTGCAGTGAGCGGGGGCTACTCTCGTTGAGGTATGCGGGCTTCTCATTGCAGTGGCTTCTCTTGTGGAGCATGAGCTCTTGGCAGGTGGGCTTCAGTAGTTGCAGCACGCAGGCTCGTAGTCGTGGCGGCACGGGGCTTAGCTGCTCCGCTGCGTGTGGGATCTTCCCGGACCAGGGCTCGAAACCTCGAAACCGTGTCCCCTGCGTTGGCAGGTGGATTCCACTGCGCCACCAGGGAGGTCCCTGTCTACCATTTCTTACAGGCAAGACTCCAGCCTCCATGACCTTCCCTGAGGTTTCCAAGGGCGGATTTCAAACAGTTGCTAATCAAGAAGTTGCGGCCAAGAAACCACCTGAGGCAAGATTAAAGGGACCAGGGAAGCTCATTAAGTCGAGGAGATGACCACATGAGATGAGGTTAAGGAAGTGCAAGCCCTGCTCACACCCTAATCTTGTCAGAGACTTCCCCGCCTTTGAACCACTGTGATAAAACCTTTCATCAAATCCTCTGGGGTTGGGACACACAGTTTTTTCGAGGCCAAAGCCCGCTGTGTGCCCCTTTGCCTGGCAAAGCAATAAAGCTCTCCTTTTCTACTTCACCCAAAACTCTGTCTCCTGGATTGGATTAGGCGCCAGTGCACAGAGAGGCCGAGCTTTCAGTAACAGTAGTACTAATTGTAAATTTACTAGCAACAAATCATCTCACTGATGGTAAAAGCATAACTGATGTAAAGTAATTATCTAAAGTTTGGACTCTTGTTTGTTTGCTTTTGTTTGTTTGTTTTAAATTTATCTTTGGCTGTGTTGGGTCTTCGTTGCTGCATGCGGGCTTTCTCTAGTTGCGGTGAGTGGGGGCTACTCTTCGTTGAGGTGCGCGGGCTTTTCATTGCAATGGCTTCTCTTGTGGAGCATGAGCTCCAGGCAGGTGGGCTTCAGTAGTTGTGGCATGCGGCTCATTAGTTGTGGCTTGCGGGCTCTAGAGCACGGGCTCAGTAGTTGTGGCGCACGGGTTTAGTTGCTCTGCGGCATGTGGGATCTTCCTGGACCAGGGCTCGAACCCATGTCCCCTGAATTGGCCAGGCGGATTCTTAACCACTGTGCCACCAGGGAAGCCGTGTTGTTTGTTTTTGTTCCACATACAGAATAGGGTTTAAGGAAAGTCAGTGATGGACTATTTTAAATTTGGCTTGGTCATTTTAATAATCAGATAAATATTTTAAGGGTTTAGCCTCAATGTTAAACATTGCTGAAAACAAGTAAAGACTGGATCATTTGCATTTCATGCTAAAAACTTGAGTTCTATGTTAAAAAAAACTTAAAAAAAATTTTATTGAAGTATAGTTGATTTACAATGTTGTGTTGATTTCTGCTGTAAAACAGTGATTGAGTTATACGTATGTATTTTTCATATTCTTTTCCATTATGGTTTATCATAGGTTATTGAATATAGTTCCCTGTGCTATACAGTAGGACCTTGTTGATCCATCCTATATATAATAGTTTGCATCTGCTAATCCCAAACTCCCAATCCTTCCCTCCCCCACTCCACCCCTCTTGCCAGCCACAAGAGGGGTGTGAGTCTATGTCTGTGAGTCTGTTTCTGTTTCGTAGATATTTATATTTTAGATTCCACATATAAGTGATATTATATGGTATTTGTCTTTCTCTTTCTGACTTACTTCACTTAGTATGATAATCTCTAGGTCCATCCGTGTTGCTGCAAATGGCATTATTTCATTCTAAAACATTTATACTATCATTGAGCTTAGAAATGGGTGGGACTGGGAATTCCTTGGCAGTTCACTGGTTAGGACTCCACGCAGTCACTGCCCAGGTTCAATCCCTGTTCACGGAACCAGGATCCCGCAAGCCACGTGGTGAGGCCAAAGGAAGAGAAAAAATTTTTAAGAAGACAAAAGAATGGGTGGGGGCTAATGAGATGCTGAAGGACCCCTACTCAGGGCTTGGCCACGTTTTCTAGGCTGGAAATGGAAGTATGAGGCACCCGGCCCCGAGAAGCACAGCTAACCCCAAGTGGCAGTCGTGTCAGGAAAAACCGAATCTGTTAGGCAAACAAATTAAAACAGGGGGTCAACTCTGGGACCAAGCTACCTGCAATGAAGGTACGTAAATCTCTGCAATGAAGATTCCTAAAACTTTATTCTACGTAATAGGACAGTCCCTAAATAGGAGAACCATGCCCTGTGACTCATAGAATTGTCCCAGGGTGACAAGCCAGCATACAGCTGTGGCTGCCTGATCATGTCAGATCGTGTCACCTGCTCTAAACGTTCCAGTGGCTCCCAGGCTGGCTCCATCTTGCTCTGGGTTGAAGCCCTATTGTCCTTACTGTCCCCATACGCATCTCATCTCTAGGTCCCCTCCTCCTCCTCAATCTCCCTCATTCTGCTCCAGCCACCCCAGGCTCCTGGGTGTTCCTGAGACCATCTGGCACGCCCTTCCTGGGATCCTTGTGACCTCTGTCTTACACTTCTTTCCCCCCAAATCTGCACAGCTTACAGCTCACTTCATCATCTCCTCAGCTCTGGCTGAAATGGCACTTGGCTTCCCTATTTAAAATAGCAACCCTGTGTCCTCAAGTCCATTCTCTACATCTGCGTCTTTATTGCTGTCCTGCCCCTAGCTGGGACGAAGTGAGAGAGTGGCACTGACATACATATACTACCAAATGTAAAGTAGATAGCTAGTGGGAGCAGCCTTATAGCACTTTGTGACTACCTAGAGGGGTGGGATAGGGAGGTGGGAGGGAGACACAAGAGGGAGGAGATTTGGGGATATATGTATATGTATAGCTGATTCACTTTGTTATAAAAGCAGAAACTAACACACCATTGTAAAACAATTATACTCCAATAAAGATGTTAAAAATAAATAAATAAAATAGGCAACCCTTACCTCTAGTACATAATGGGTTGATAGCCACTTAATGGGAGCTGTCTATACCAAAATGCCGATCGTCTCAGTGTTCCATGTTTTGGTGTGTGACTCTTTTAAAGCTTATTAAAGATTTCTCAATGTATAGTAGTATTTGCATGATTACAATGTTTTGTGAGGTGCTTTATTTCCTCTTTTTTCATTTTCATTTTTTTCATTTTTTTTTAATTATTAAGTTTTTGTTTGGCTGCACCACACAGCTTGCAGGATCTTAATTCCCGACCAGGGATCGAACCCAGGTTCTTGGCAGTAAAAACGCCGAGTCCTAACCACTGGACTGCCAGGGAATTCCCTGTTTGTTTTTCTTTTTTGTTAGAGGTGCTTTGTTTTGTTTTGTTTTTTTCCCCTGTGTTCAGAAACTGTTCAAATGCTGTCTTAATTGGAAGTGTAAATGTATAAAGCAAGAAAAAGGCATCTGTGACTGAGGCTGGATTGGGGCCTGAGCCCAGTCCCCTTGGCTTCCTCGTCCTCTTGTCAACCTCTGAGGGGATTCCCAGAACTGTCTCTGCCATGCCCAGCTTCAGATCCATCACCTAACGCACAGCCAGCCAAATGAACTTTCCCTGAAAGCTGTTCAAGATTTTTAATCAGCCTCTGGAAGGAGATTGCCAGGATAGCTGACCCTGTAGATCCAATTTTGTCAGGAAACGACGCTGAAGTTGTAAAAGGCAAGACTAGCCATCAAATGCAATGATTTTGAGGACAGCTGCCAAATTCTTAGCCTTTGCATCTCAAGGAAATGTTGAAATGTCTTCTTTTCTTTCTAAAAAATTATTTTTAAAGATATTGACTTTGCCACGCGTAAGATAGCCAGGCTGCTGAAACCACAGAAAGTGATTGAGCAGAATGGGGATTCTTTTACCATCCACACGAACAGCAAGCTTCAGAACTACCTTGTGAAATTTAAAGTTGGAAGAGAATTTGATGAGGATAACAAAGCCTGGATAACAGAAAATGCAAGGTAAAAATTAAAGTAATGACATAGGCTTTTAGTTTTGCAAGGTTACCTTGGCACCCTCCCTAGTCATACCTGAGGATGTTGCTAGAGCAAACAGTATTTTCCTCCCATGCCTTATGCAGAGCTTGGTCATCTGGGACAATGACAGACTCACCTGTGTGCAGAAGGGGCAAAAGAAGAACAGAGGCTGGACCCATTGGATTGAAGGGAACCAACTCCACCTGGTACTTGCCCTGTTTTGTTCTTTTTTTAATTTATTGAAATATAGTTGATTTACAATGTGTTAATTTCTGCTGTACAGCAGTGACTCAGTTTTATATATATATATATATATATATATATATATTTTTTTTTTTGCGTTACTCGGGCCTCTCACTGTTGTGGCCCCTCCCGTTGTGGAGCACAGGCTCTGGACGCTCAGGCTCAGTGGCCATGGCTCATGGGCCCAGCCGCTCCGCAGCATGTGGGATCTTCCCGGACCGGGGCACGAACCCGTGTCCCCTGCATCAGCAGGCGGACTCTCAACGACTGCGCCACCAGGGAAGCCCTATATTCTTTTTTATATTCTTTTCTATTATGGTTTATCCCAGGACATTGAGTATAGTTCCCTGTGCCATACAGTAGGACCTTGTGGTCCATCCATTCTGTATGTAATAGTTTGCATCTACTAACCCCAAACTCCCAGTCCATCCCTTCCCTCCTCCACCCTTGGCAACCACAAGTCTGGTCTCTATGTCTGTGAGTCTGTCTGTGCTTCATAAATAGGTTCATTTGTGTCAATTTTAGATTCCACATATGAGTGATGTCATATGATATTTGTTTTTCTCTGTCTGACTTACTTCACGTAGTATGATAATCTCTAGTTGCATCCATGTTACTGCAAATGGCATTATTTTGTTCTTTTTTATGGCTGAGTAGTATTCCATTGTGTGTGTGTGTGTGTGTGTGTGTGTATCATATCTTCTTTATCCATTCATCTGTCAATGGACATTTAGATTGTTTCCATGTCTTGGCTATTGTGAATAGTGCTGCTATGAACATAGGGGTGCACGTATCTTTTTGAATTATAGTTTTGTCTGGGTATATGCTCAGGAGTGGGATTGTTGGATCATATGGTAATTCTTTGGGGTTTTTTTTTGTATTTATTAATTTATTATTATTTTTTATACAGCAGGTTCTTATTATCTATTTTATACATATTAGTGTGTATACATGTCAATCCCAATCTCCCAATTCATTTCACCCCACCCCCACCCCTGCTTTCCCCTCTTGGTTTCCATACATTTGTTCTCTACATCTGTGTCTCTATTTCTGCCTTGCAAACCAGTTCAACTGTATGATTTTTCTAGATTCCACAGATATGCGTTAATATATATTTGTTTTTCTCTTTCTCACTTGCTTCACAGTCTCTAGGCCCATCCACGTCTCTACAAATGACCCAATATCGTTCCTTTTCATGGCTGAGTAATATTCCATTGTGTATATGTACCACACCTTCTTTATCCATTCATCCGTCGATGGGCATTTAGGTTGCTTCCATGACCTGGCTATTGTAAACAGTGCTGCAGTGAACATTGGGGTGCATGTGTCTTTTTGAAGTATGGTTTTCTCTGGGTATATGCCCAGTAGTCGGATTGCTGAGTCATATGGCAATTCTATTTTTACTTTTTTTAAGGAACCTGCATACTGTTCTCCATAGTGGATGCACCAATTGACATTCCCACCAACAGTGTAGAGGGTTCCCTTTTCTCCACATCCTCTCCAGCATATGTTATTTTTAGACTTTTTAATGCTAGTCATTCTGACTGGTGTGAGCTGGTACCTCATTGTAGTTTTGATTTGCATTTCTCTAATAATTAGCGATGTTGAGCATCTTTTCATGTGCCTGTTGGCCATTTGTATGTCTTCTTTGGAGAAATGTATATTTAGGTCTTCTGCCCATTATTTTGATTGGGTTGTTTGTATTTTCTTTTTTTTTTTTTTTTTTTTTTGTGGTACGTGGGCCTCTCACTGTTGTGGCCTCTCCCGCTGCGGAGCACAGGCTCCGGACACGCAGGCTCAGCGGCCATGGCTCACGGGCCCAGCTGCTCCACGGCATGTGGGATCTTCCCGGACCGGGGCATGAACCCATGTCCCCTGCATTGGCAGGCGGTCTCTCCACCAACTGCGCCACCAGGGAAGCCCTGTTTGTATTTTCTTGTTGAGTGTTCTTATTTTTGATGAGATTATTAAAGAAAATGCTAAACAGGAAACCATGACCAGCAATCCTATCATCCCAACTCACTGTTTTCAGTTTGGTATCTTAACATCCAGTCTGTGTAGAATATTCTTCCTTTCATTCAATAGAAAAACATATTCCAGGTTTCTAAATAATTTCCCTATTGAATCATCATGTAAAATTGAATACATATAATAACGTAGCAAACTGGCTGCACAATATTCCATCAGGTTCATGAACTCTCATATTATTAAAACATTTTCTTAATTTCAATGTCCAGGAATATTTCAGGGTGTTTTCAGCTATTTCTTTTTTTTTTTTTTTTTTTTTTTGCGGTATGTGAGTCTCTCATTGTTGTGGCCTCTCCCGTTGCGGAGCACAGGCTCCGGACGTGCAGGCTCAGCGGCCATGGTGCACGGGCCCAGCCGCTCCACGGCATGTGGGATCTTCCCAGACCGGGGCATGAACCCGCGTCCCCTGCATCGGTAGGCGACCTCTCAACCACTGCGCCACCAGGGAAGCCCTCAGCTATTTCTTAAATTCACATAAACAGAATTTTTTGCGTGCATGGATTTATTCCCTTGGGAAGAATTCACAGAGAGGATCAGTGTTGTCAGAGACATCATTGCCTCCTGCTACTTTGTTGCCTTACTCGCTTCCAAAAGGGTATATCAATTTCTTATGCCACCAGCACTTAAAAACCATACAAATTATAGCTCAACCTAATCAATAATTACTCAATATAATCTAGAGGGTATAAAATTGTACATAAAGGCTTAATTATGGCTTTTAAAATGAGAATTTCTTCCTGCCATACAGGTATGTTACAATGGCTTACATTTTTTTTAAATTAATTAATTTATTTATTTGTGGCTGCATTGGGTCTTCGTTGCTGCGCACGGGCTTTCTCTAGTTGCAGTGAGCAACTACTCTTTGTTGTGGTGCGCAGGCTTCTTGTTGCGGTGGCTTTTCTTGTTGTGGAGCACGGGTTCTAGGCGCACGGGCTTCAGTAGCTGTGGCATCTGGGCTCAGCAGTTGTGGCTCGCGGGCTGTAGAGCGCAGGCTCAGTAGTTGTGGCGAACGGGCTTAGTTGCTCTGCGGCATGTGGGATCTTCCCAGACCAGGGCTCGAACCCATGTCCCCTGCATTGGCAGGTGGTTTCTTAACCACTGCACCACCAGGGAAGTCCTGGCTTACAGTTTTTGAGTGATGATTTTGCGTGTGATTATTTAGCTAAATCCTTCGAGTGCATTTTCTCACTTAGTCTTCAAGACAGTCCTGTGAAAGGGACACTATTTTTCCCATTTACAAATGAAGAGACTGAGATTTAGAAATTCCCCAAGGTTGCAGAGTAGAGATTCAAATCTAAGTCTGACAAGAATGTGTGCTTCCAGCTCTGTTTTTTTAAGTCTCAACATACATGTGAAATCTAGGTGAGATCCATGAAAACAAAATGAGAGCACTCATCTTAAAGTTGGATATGGGTGGTATTTGAGAGTCTGGGGAGTCTTTGATTACAAAGACATTGAAGATATTTTGATTCTTAGATTGACAAATCTCACACTCTTCTGGCAATAAAAACAAAGTTAAGAAACTCGCCATCACAAAAATGTAACATGAAACTACAAAGAAAACACAAATTTGTTTGAGGATTCAGATTAGTTGGCTGTAAGAAGTAATGTTCAAATTGCATGCATCCTTCTTTGGCATAGCCAAGAACTCTGTCGAAGCAGAGGATAGAAGGACCCTTGCTCTAAGGATACTCTTGGGATGATTCTTACAAGCTGTGATACAATAAAAATAAATATTTAAACAATCCTATTCACCACTGCAACAAAAAGAATAAAATACCTAGGAATAAACCTACCTAAGGAGGTAAAAGACCTGTACTCAGAAAACTATAAGACACTGATGAAAGAATTCAAAGATGACACAAACAGATGGAGAGATATACCATGTTCTTGGAATGGAAGAGTCAATATTGTGCAAATGACTATACTACCCAAAGCAATCTACAGATTCAATGCAATCCCTATCAAACTACCAATGGCATTTTTTACAGAGCTAGAACAAAAATCTTAAAATTTGTATGGAGACACAAAAGACCCCAAATAGCCAAAGCGGTCCTGAGGGGAAAAAACGGAGCTGGAGGAATCAGACTCCCTGACTTCAGACTATACTACAAAGCTACAGTAATCAAGACAATATGGTACTGGCACAAAAACAGAAATATAGATATATGGAACAGGATAGAAAGCCCAGAGATAAACCCACACACCTATGGTCAATTAATCTATGAAAAAATAGGCAAAGATATACAATGGAGAAAAGACTGTCTCTTCAATAAGTGGTGTTGGGAAAACTGGACAGCTACATGTAAAAGAATGAAATTAGAACACTCCCTAACACCATACACAAAAATGAACTCAAATAGATTAGAGACCTAAATGTAAGACCAGACACTATAAAACTCTTAGTGGAAGACATAGGAAGAACACTCTTTGACATAAATCACAGCAAGATCTTTTTTGATACACCTCCTAGAATAATGGAAATAAAAACAAAAATAAATGAATGGGACCTAATGAAACTTCAAAGCTTTTGCAAAGCAAAGGAAACTACAAAACAAGACAAAAAGTACAACCCTCAGAATGGGAGAAAATATTTGCAAATGAATCAACGGACAAAGGATTAATCTCCAAAATATATAAACAGCTCATGCAGCTCAGTATTAAACAAACAAACAACCCAATCAGAAAATTGGCAGAAGACCTAAATAGACATTTATCCAAAGAAGACCTACAGGTGGCCAAGAAGCACATGAAAAGCTGCTCAACGTCACTAATTATTAGAGAAATGCAAATCCAAACTACAATGAGGTATCACCTCACACCAGTTAGAATGGGCATCATCAGAAAATCTACAAACAACAAATGCTGGAGAGGGTGTGGAGAAAAGGGAACCCTCTGGCACTGTTGGTGGGAAACTATAATTCAAAAAGACACATGTACCCCAACGTTCATTGCAACACTATTTACAATAGCCAGGTCATGGAAGCCCATTGACAGATGAATGGATAAAGAAGGTGTGGTACATATATACAGTGGACTATTACTCAGCCATAAAAAGGAACAAAATTGGGTCATTTGTAGAGACATGGATGGATCTAGAGACTGTCATACAGCGTGAAGTAAGGCAGAAAGAGAAAGACAAATATCATACATTAAATCATATATGTGGAACCTAGAAAAATGGTACAGATGAACTGGTTTGCAGGGCAGAAATTGAGGCACAGATGTAGAGAACAAACGTATGGACACCAAAGGGGGAAAGTGGCAGGGGTGGGGGTGATGAATTGGGAGATTGGGATTGACATGTATACACTAATATGTGTAAAATGGATAACTAATAAAAACCTGATGTATAAAAAAATAAATAAGATAAAATTCAAAAATTCAAAAAAAATAGAGTATACATACATACAAACATACATACATAAATAAATATTTGGTCTTTGTACCTGGTTCCTAAAACCCCTGGAATCTCAGAGTTATGAGAGTGTCTTCTGTGTGCTAATGAGCTGACTGGTGGCTGGGGACCCTAGATAGCTTCAGGGTGGGGGCTGGTCCCAAGAAAGATCAAGGCCAGATTAGAAAGCTGGAACTCTCAGCACAGCCCCTGAGCTTGGGTGAGGGAAGAGGATCTGGAGATTAAGTTAATGACCAATGACCAGTGATTTAAGCTATCATACCTGTGTAATGAAACCTCCATAAAACCCCTACATAAGGGGGTTCAGAGAGCTTCCTGGTTGGTAAAGACATAGAAGTGCTGGAAGGGTAGCCCTCCTGGAGCTCTGCCCGCCCTGCCAAACGCCTCACCCCCACCCCGCCCCCCGCGATACCTTGTCCTATGCATCTCTTCCGTTTGGCTCTTCCTGAGTTGCATCCTTTACAATAAACCTGTAAGTACAAGTAAAGAGTGTTTCTGTGAGCCATTCTAGCAAAGTATTGAACCTGAGGGGAGGGGGTTGTGGGAATCCCCAATTAACAGTTTTTTGGTCGGAAGTATATGTAGCCTGGGACTTGTGACTGATGTCTGAAATAAGGGCAATCTCATGAGACTAAGCTCTTGACCTGTGGGGTCTGCACTAGCTCTGGTCCTCAGTGTCAGAACTGAATTAAATTCTTGGCCATTCCAGCAGTGGATAAGACTCCACACTCCCAATGCAGTGGGCCTGGGTTCGATCCCTGGTCAGGGAACTAGATCCCACATGCATACCACAACTAAGGAGCCCACATGCTGCAACTAAGGAGCCTGCCTGCCGCCACTAAGACCTGGTGCAACTAAATAAATAAATATTTTTTTAAAAAGAGAAAGAAAGATACAAGTAAAAGTGAAACTTTAAAAAAAGAAAAATTCTTGACCATCCAGTTTGGCGTCAGAGGGTTGGAGACATGGGATTGGAAAAGACACCACGTAACTGGTATCAGAAGTGTTGTGACTAATAGTAATAGACCACATGCCAACTCATCTTCTTTCGTCTTCCCTTCCTCCCTGCCCCTAGGAAATGTTCTGTGAAGGCCAGGTGTGCAAACAGACGTTCCAGAGAGCTTGATCTGTATCCAGCCGCAGAGTCCACATGTGGCAGTGGCTTAATGCTGAATTATATTCCAGAATAAACAGGTGTTGATCTGTCCTGGTTTGGTGGATGGGGCCTTGTGGTCAGAAAGGTGTCACACATCCTGTACCAGAAGCCATTTGGATTGTGAGAAAACTTCTCAGCTTCAATAAACCTGTCCACTGATTATGATGTTTTCCTTCTAAATTTAGCATATCTCCTTATTTTCAGAAATATTTGGAAGCCTTCTGGGCACACCACTGACACACCAATGAACAAGTTTTAATTCCCGTCTTCTAGGTCTACTGAGGAAAATGGAGGAAACAAACAGTCTGAACAGTGGTGAGAAGTATAGGCAGCTGTGAGAGCTCAGGAGGGGCAAACCTGACATCTGGGGATGGGCTAGTGGTGGCAGGGGTCTGGGGTATTTCTGGAGGTGATCCTTAAGCTGGGACCTGAAGCATAGGTAAGCAGGAAGCATTCTAGGCAGAAGTTGGAGGGATGTTTGAAGAACTGAAAAGATTCCTATAGCTGCAACTTAGGGTGGTGCGTTGGGTGGGGTGGCGGGGGAGAGACGGCAGGCGAAACTGACATGACAGTCAGGGGCCCTACCATGAAGAATCTTGAATGCTAGGGTGAAGAGGTGAGATTTTTGTCCCCAAGGTAATAGGAAGATGGTGACAGGTATTAAGCAGATATGCACAATTAGGTTGGCTCAGAGGAGTAACTGAATGCAGAGGGATGAAAGATTGTGGCTGGGGGATGCGAATCAGGAGGCAGTTTGGAAAGCCTGGTGGAAATCACAGTGTGAGGTGACGTCATTCAGGATCACCTGGAGCCCAGGTCTCAAATACGGGAAAAGGACTCCTGGGACTGGAGAGAAGTAACCAGTTATTAAGGAGGCAGAATCTATAGTCCAAGGTGATGGATGAGGTCTAGGGATGCTGGCAGGGGGAAGAATCAAGGGAGGTGCTCTCTTTTGTTTCAGGCTGCTATAGGAAGGGTGAGGCCCATCAGAAAGAAGGTAACACAAGCAGAAGAAGGAAGTGGAGTCAGAACTTCAGATTCTGAGGTGCCTGTGCCGGGTGAAAGCCAGGCTGCCAGAAGACAATGGATAGATGGATCTGGAGACACGCACAAGTTGTCGAGCATATAAACTACACATATGGATGAGACTGTCTGGGACGTTATGTTTAAAGTGAGAAGAGAGAAACCCGAGGTACAAACCCCACAGCCCCAGGACCAGAGAGGTGGGAAAAACAGGGAGGCATCAGGAAAGCAAAGGAAGGAAACGTTCGGGTTTGAGGGAGGGTTCAGTGCTCTCTGAGATGCCCAAGTTATCCATAAGGCGAGGTGCAGGATTTTGCCATCTTGGTGAGGATGGTTTAGCAGCACAACTGGTACTGAAGCAGCATGCGAAGCGTTTTGGAACCAGCAGAGGCGAAGGGGTACAGACAGTGAGAAGCAGAAGGGACGTGGTGGTAGTTTCAGGGAGTCTTGGAGGGGAGCAACTTGGCGAGATGGATGGAATTTATGGACCATAGAGTCTATGCCAGATGATAAGGCAAGTCAGGGAAGGACTCATGGCCACTGAGTACTCACCACGTGCTAGGCTCTAAGCTGGGCTTTAGGGATTCCGTGGACAACAGCAGAGGAAAGGTCTGTGCCTCTAGGAGCTTACCATCTGCTTGTGATGTCAGAAATCTATAGGAAGTTAAAGTGTGAGTATCAGGTATAGCTCTTGTTTTAAGTGTGGACAAAAAATGTGGCCTGCCATATCACTAAACCAAGAACGTTGCAGCCATCAAGCCACCAGCCACTGCGGCAGCCTCCAACTTTGCACCCTCAGGGGACCCAGGATGGAGAAAAATAGGATACTGGCCTTAGATAGCTAAGGTGCATATCACAGGAATTATTTCAATGGGCCCAGACTCTTGCATCCTCCCATACATAGAAAAGTGCTAAATTCATCAACTTGAGATGTCTGTTTTGTTTTTCGTATCTATTTATTTTTATTTATTTTTTAATTTCTTTTTTATTTATATATATATATATATATATAGATATATTTTTTTTTTTTTTTTTTTTTTTTTTTGCAGTATGCAGGCCTCTCACTGTTGTGGCCTCTCCCATTGCGGAGCACAGGCTCTGGACGCGCAGGCCCAGCGGCCATGGCTCACGGGCCCAGCCGCTCCGCGGCATGTGGGATCCTCCCGGACCGGGGCACAAACCCGTGTCCCCTGCATCGGCAGGCGGACTCTCAACCACTGCGCCACCAGGGCAGCCCTATTTTTATTTATTTTTTGACTGCATTAGGTCTTAGTTGCAGCACTCAAGCTCTTCTTTGTGGCACTCGGGCTTCTCTCTAGTGGTGGTGCACCGGCTCTGGAGTGTGGGCTCTGTAGTTGGAGGCATGCAGGCTGAGTAGTTGCAGCGCACGGGCTTAGTTGCCCTGTGGCATGTGGGATCTTCCCGGACCAGGGCTCGAACCTGCGTCCCCTGCATTGGAAGGCAGATTCTTTACCACTGGACCATCAGGGAAGACCCTGTTTTTTTTCTTTAACAGTAATCTTTTGATGTTCTGACTACCTGGTTTTTGTTGCAAAAACTCATATATTCCGGCTCCTCCCTTACGTCTTTGGAGCTATCTGAGAGGCTGGCTCCTGGGCTTAAGTCCTCAGTAAGTCTGCTGAATAAAACATAATTCTCAGCTTTTAGGCTGTGCTTTTTTTTTTTTTCAGTCGACATAAATAACAGAAACCAAGTTATTAGTTTGACCTTAAAAGTGGTGACTTTGGAGTCAAATGAAGTCAGAAAACAGTTGTTGATCCAATTAGATATTGTGATCCCACCAAAAAGAAAGAACACAAGATTGTTTCAGGATAGAATCAGGCAGTAGGTGGATTGGCTGAGGTTGCAGACCCAGTCAGATTTGAGAATTATGTAGTGAGTAACCCAAATTGGAGGCTGTGGGCTGTGAGACCACCCCTTTTTAGAAATCTCCTAACATAACAGCATTGCTTTGGGGCAATTTGAAACAATAGGCTCCAGTGGGAAGGCAAAGTTTTATCGGCATTTATTAATTTATCCAAATATGGGGGGACTTCTCTGGCGGTCCAGTGGGTTAGGACTCAGCACTTTCACTGCCGTAGCCATGGGTTCAGTTCCTGGTCTGGGAAGTAAGATCCCACAGGCGGTGCAGTGAAGACAAAAAACAAAACAAAACAAAAAAGAAAACAAACATGAAGGACCTGCTTTCCCCAGGACCATGCTAATTCCTGGAATTTAGCAGTGAAAAAAGTGAAAAATTGTTCCCTTCATGAACCAAAGGGAGGAGATAGATAATATATATGTTAAACATACAGTGGTAAGTGCTATCAAAAATATATATATATATAGGGAAGGGGAATAGAGAAAACAGGATGTTGCTGGTGCCCTTTTAAGCAAGATGGTTACGAAAAATCTCAGGAAAGTGTGATATTTAGTCAGAGTCATAAAACAAGGAAATAAGCTTTGTGGAGAGCTGGGGGGCAAGAGGACCAGTGCAAAGGGCCTGAAGTGAAAGGATGTCTGACGTTCTGGAGGTGCAGCCAGGAGGCAGCTGGAGCAGGGCTGAGAGTGGGAGGAGATGAGGTTGGCCTTTCGCAGAGCCAGGGGACTTTGAGCAATCTTATCTGCTAGACCGCTGCTCAGCAGTACCTGGAACTATCCACTTCAGTTCAGGATATAGAGCATTTATTTATTTACGTATCTATTCAGTTCTTCGAACCAAGTTATGAGACTCTCAGGTCACAGGAGAAGAGCATCACTCTTAGCAAAGCCGTGGACCTGTCTACCTCCAGCTGCAGGTGCACCAGCTCCAGAATGGCTGGCTCTCCTCCATTCCTCCCTTATATAACTTGACTTAAAGCCACAACAAGTAATAAGCAGTAGTTCTCTGCCTTTTTTTTTTTTCTAATTTTCTTTGTCTGCATTGGGTCTTTGTTGCCGCCCGCAGGGCTTCTCTAGTTGTAGTGAGCGGGGGCTACTCTTCCTTGCAGTGCTCGGGCTTCTCATCGCGGTGGCTTCTCTTGTTTTGGAGCACAAGCTCTGGGTGCATGGGCTTCAGTAGTTGTGGCACGCGGGCTCAGAAGTTGTGGCACGCGGGCTCAGTAGTTGTGGCACGCGGCCTTAGTTGCTCCACAGCATGTGGGATCTTCCCAGACCAGGGCTCCAACCCGTGTCCCCTGCATTGGCAGGCGGATTCTTAACCACTACACCACCGGGGAAGCCCCTAGTTCTCTGCATTTCTCCTTGTTTTCTCCTCCTTCCTCTCACCTTTTGTCTAGGAAACATTGCTTTTTGAAAAACATTCCCCACTTAGGCAACCTACCAAATCAAGATAGGAGTGGTTTTAGTTTGAACCTTCATCCCATTACCCCTGCAGATGTCTGTTTCTTCAGGCATTTTATTAAAAGTTTTAAGCGTTAGAAATGAAAATTCTTCTCATTCTCCAAGGAAAAGACTGGTATACAGCTGCCTATGGTGCTATTTTGGCTCCAGTTGTGACGAGTTCAGAAACTAGCCTCCACGACGGAGTTTTTGTTTCAATCAGGAGACGTACACCGGGGGAGGGCTATGCGGATTTTTCTGGGCGGCTCTGGGAGCAGCTGCTACGCGTCCCTGGGAGGAAGGGGCGGGTAGCCGTGTCCACGCGGAGCGCGCTGCGCGCGCTGCAGGAACCTGATGTGTGGAAGGGTGACGCGCTGAGGCTGTTTGTTCCCCAAAGTTATTGTTGGCCATCCTGTGAGAGCAGCAATGAAATAGATGAAATAGAATAAAATAGGGGATTCCTCCGGACGCGAGCTCTGCCAGCCTAGGAAGCAGAGGAAGCCTTCTGGAAAGACAGGAGCTTCCCAGGGAGTGGCGCGTGCTTCAGAGGGGCACCGTCTGCGCCACCCAAACACGGGGAAGGGGCCGGACAGCCCGGGAAAGAGGGGAACCCCGCCCCCGCGTCACCGCCGCTCCCCGCCACACCCTGCCCCAGATTTGAAGTTAAGGGAAGTTGGGGTGGAGTGACCCCTCTTGGGTAGCCCCGGATGCTGCGGAGGAGCACGGGGATCCGACGCGCCCCCTTCTGGACGAACCTTGCATCCTCTTCTCGCGGGGCCCTCTGGGGAAAGAAGGAGGGCCCTTGCTCTTTCTTTTTCTTTTCCTTTCTTTCTCTTTTCTTTTCTCTCCTTTTCTTTCTTTTTTTAGTTTTTAGTGTTTTTAAAAAATTATGGTAAACTATACATAACATAAAATTGACCATTTTAACCTTTTTTTTTAATTTAATTTTATTTTTTTTAATTTATTGGTGCGTGGGCCTCTCACTGCTGTGGCCTCTTCCGTTGCGGAGCACAGGCTCCGGACGCGCAGGTTCCAGACGCGCAGGCTCAGCGGCCATGGCCCACGGGCCCAGCCACTCCGCGGCACGTACCGGCCACTCCGCGGCACGGACCGGGGCACGAACCCGCGTCCCCTGCATCGGCAGGTGGACCCCCAACCACTGCGCCACCAGGGAAGCCCCATTTTAAACATTTGTAAGAGTGCAGTTCAGCGGCATTAAGTAGAGCCACATTGTTGTGCAGCCATCACCACCATGCATCTCCAGAACTTCTTCATCTTCCCAAACGGAAACTCTGTCCCCATGAGACAACTCTCCATTCCTCTTCCTCCCAGCCGGTGGCAACCTCCATTCTACCTCCTGTTTCTATGAATTTGACTATTCACCCGTGTGGAATCGTATATTTGTCCTTTTGAATGTGGCAAATTTTACGCATCATACGTCTTCAAGGTTCATCCATGCTGTAGCCTGTGCTAGAATTTCATTCCCTTTAAAGGCTAATACTCCATTGTATTGTATGGATGGACCACATTTTGTGTATCCATTCATCTGGCAATGGACATTTGAGTTGCTTCCACCTTTTGGCTATTGTGAATACTGCTGCTGTGGACACAGGTGTACGAATATCCATTCGAGTCCCTGCTTTCAACTCTTCTGAGCATATACGCAAGTGGAATTTCTGGGTCACGTGGTAATCCTGTGTTTAACTTTTTGAGGAACTGCCAACTGTGTACCACAGCAACTGTGCCATTTCACCAAACTGCACAAGGGTTCCAATTTCTCCACATCCTTACCAACATGTATTTTCTGGCTTTTTGATAATAGCCATCCTAATGGGCGCATTTTAAAAAATTGTGGTAATTTACACATAACAAAGTTTACCACTTGAACTATTTTAAAATGTACAATTCAATGGCAGTAAGTACACTCACAGTGTTGTATAACCATCACCACTGTCTAATTCTGGAACTTTTTTATTACCTCAGATGGAAACCCCTTACCCATTAGCAGTCAACCCTTTCCCCACAGCCCCTGGAAACCATTAATCTACTTTCCATCCCTATGGAATGGCCTATTCTGGATTTTTTTATATAAATCGAGTTGTACAGTAAGTGGCCTTCTGCGTTCCCATGACAGTCCCCTCAAGTTCAATAACTTCTTGGAATGATTCACAGAGCTTTACTTCCTGTTACTGGCTTATCATAAAGGATACAATTCAGGGACAGCGAAAGGAAGAGCTGCATAACGCAAGGGTGGGGGGACACGGAGTTTCCATGTCCTCTCTGGGTCCTCCACCCTCCCAACGTCTTGATGTGTTCACCAATTTGGAAGCTCTCCTGAGCCTCATTGTTCAAAGGTTTTTATAGAACTCAATCTCCAGTCCCCCTTCTTCTCCCGGAGGCTGGTAGGCTGGACAGAGGGTTCCCACCTTCTAATAAAGTGCTTGGTCTTTCTGGTGACCAGTCCCCATTCTGAGGCTATTTGGAGGGGGGAACACCCTAAGCTGTCTCATTAGGACAAACTCAAGCGTGATCTGCAGTCGCCCCTTATGAATGACAAAGACACTCCTATCACTCAGGAAACTCCAAGAGTTTTTGGACCTCTGTGCCAGGAATCAAAGACGAAGACCAAATATATATTTTTAATTATGCCTCACTGCTTTAATTGCAGTTTGGAAAGACATTTTGGCATGGTTCCGTAAAATAAGTGAGAAAATATGATATGCAAAGTATCCCTCTGTCATTTTAAAATGCAAGAGGCCATCTTCATGGTGATTTACTATAGTTAACTATTAGACGCATTTTATCACAATTGCTTAGATTGGATTCAAGTCAGCAGACATTTGGAGAGGTTCACCAAGTGGTACTAGGTCCTGAAAATATGAAACAAAAGTCATAAAAAGTCAATGATAAATTCCATATAAATGATTCTAACATTAAGCAGTGAATTGTAAAAAAAAAAAATTTTTAAAGGTCATACCCAAAGCAGTAGTTCATTATAAGGATAAATTTTACATAAGTGTAATGAATAGTTTCTTGAATTGTTTGATAACCCAATTAAGAAAGGGAGGGACTTCCCTGGTAGCGCAGTGGTTAAGAATCCGCCTGCCAATGCAGGGGACGTGGGTGTGAGTCCTGGTCTGGGAAGATCCCACATGCCGCGGAGCAACTAAGCCCATGTACCACAACTACTGAGCCTGCGCTCTAGAGCCCGGGAGGCACAACTACTGAGCCCACACATCACAACTACTTAAGCCCGCGTGCACGCCTAAGGTCTGTGCTCTGTAACAAAGGGAAGCCACTGCAATTAGAAGCCTGCACACCGCAACGAAGAGTAGCCCCCGCTTGCCACAACTGGAGAAAGCCCACTTGCTCACAGCAAGGAAGCCAAAATTTAATTAATTAATTTTAAAAAAAGAAAGGGAGTGAGTCCAGACATAGAAAGGACTTATGGTTGCCCTGAGGGAAGGGTGTGGAGGAGGGATGGATTGGGAGTTTGGGATTAGCAGATTGTAAACTGTTATATATAGAATGGATAAAGAACAAGGTTCTACTATATAGCATGGGAAACTATATGCAATATCCTGTGATAAACCATAATGGAAAAAAATATGAAAAAGGATGTATATATTTATAACCGAATCACTTTGCTGTACAGCAGAAATTAACACAACATTGTAAACGAACTATACTTGAATAAAATAAATGTTAAAAAAGGAAAGGGGGGCTTCCCTGGTGGCGCAGTGGTTGAGAGTCTGCCTGGCGATGCAGGGGACACGGGTTCGTGCCCCGGTCTGGGAAGATCCCACGTGCTGTGGAGCGGCTGGGCCTGTGAGCCATGGCCGCTGGGCCTGTTCGTCCGGAGCCTGCGCTCCGCAACAGGAGAGGCCACAGCAGTGAGAGGCCCGTGTACCACAAAAAAAAAAAAAAAAAAAAGGAAAGGGAGTGAGTCAAAAGATTTAAATTTCTGGCTAGTTTACATAAAATACTGACACTGATGGAGTTAATATGAAACATAACACACCACGATGAAGGCAAAAGCAAACTGGTGATTGAGTCCTCAATTCAGAGTGTTACTGTTAATCACAGCATAAGAAAATTTATGATGCTCAGGGCTTCCCTGGTGGCGCAGTGGTTGAGAGTCCGCCTGCCGATGCAGGGGACACGGGTTCGTGCCCCGGTCCGGGAAGATCCCACATGCCGCGGAGCGGCTGGGCCCGCGAGCCATGGCCGCTGAGCCTGCGCGTCCGGAGCCTGTGCTCCGCAACGGGAGAGGACACAACAGTGAGAGGCCCGGCGTACCGCAAAAAAAGAAAAAGAAAACTTATGATGCTCTGAAATATCCCAGTTCATGTCTGAAACTTCATAAAAATAGCCCCAAGGGACTTCCCTGGTGGTCCAGTGGTTAAGACTCTGGGCTTCCACTGCCGGGAGCGTGGGTTTGATCTCTGATCAGGGAAATAAGATCCCGCAGGCCAAAGAAAAAGAAATAGCCCCAAGTTTAAAGACAGTCCTAAATTTTACCTATCCTTACCAATAATGTAATATCCTTACTATAATGAGTTGTGAAGCTAAAAGAAACTTTCCTAAGCTATCAGTAATAAAAAGTAGATTTAGGTCAACCACGATAGAGGAAAGATTAGTTTACTTTTTAAAATCTCTCTAAAAAATTATATTATGAAATTATCATATGAAGAGACAATGAGTATGTTGCAGATAAAATTTATTTAGGGGCAGTTAATCAAACTGTTATTTTTCTGATTCTTAAAATTCACATTTGAGACTAATTTTGTATTCTTTTTCTTAAAGAAGACCTCCGAAATTGTTTATGTTTTAGATATTACAAAACCTACATCCATCCCTGGTACTGGTATTATCTAAAATAGCAACTTAAGACTACTTACTTAGTCACTTATTTCTCAGGAGAAGCTGCCATTTATCTCTTCTTCTTCTTTTTTTTTTTTTTTGGCCACACCACACATGTGGGATCTTAGTTCCCCTACCAGGGATCGATCCCACGCCCCTGCATTGAAAGAGCCGATTGTTAACCTCTGGACCGCGGGGGAAGTCCTTGTCATTTAGCTTTCTAACCAGTGGGGTGGATAATGTGATTTTTATTTTGCTCAGGGAGATTCAATTTGGTTCTGCTGAAGTTAACTCCACCCCAGCTCTACAAGTGAAACATGGGACCCAGACTAAATCAATTAGTGCTTGTTTGTTTGTTTTGGTTACATGTTGTCCAAGTGGTCTAATGTGAGCGGGTTTCAGGATTCTAGCTGGGAAGGATGGGAAAAGACAATCTCTTCCTTACAAGGCTTGGATGAGGAAGTATAACCCATCCTGGGGGCCACCAGCACGCCGTGAAGGAAGCTCTCCAGAGGAGCAGGCAGCTACTGCAGAAAACAGAGAGAGAATCAAGAACCTTGGGTCCACTGTCGAGTCTCTGGAACAAACCTGACCTGAAAATCTGCTTCTGGACTTTGCAGTTATGTAAATCAATAAATTCCATTTACGGATGGAGCCAATTTCTCCTGGACTCTTTGCTTCAGTTTATTTATTTATTTATTTAGGACACGCTGCGCAGCTTGTGGAATCTTAGTTCCCAGACCAGGGATTGAACCCTGGCCATTGCAGTGAAAGCGCTGAG
The DNA here is from genome assembly GCF_008692025.1 of Phocoena sinus. NCBI lineage: Eukaryota > Metazoa > Chordata > Mammalia > Artiodactyla > Phocoenidae > Phocoena > Phocoena sinus. Next base: position 7,743,071 of record NC_045763.1, read on the forward strand.
TCCTAACCACTGGACTCCCAGGGAATTCCTATTTTCCTCAGTTTATATTACTTACCCAGATATTGATAATGATAAAACTACACATGTGTTCTCAATACAGAAACATGGTGAGGAACGCAAATATGACCAAATAAATAAATGAAATCCATCAATCCAGGACTTCCACTCTGTATGTCATGTTTATTTTTGTTTTTAATTTATTTTTATTTTTAAAAATTTATTTATTTTATTTATTTATTATTATTTTGGGCTGTGTTGGGTCTTCGTTGCTGCACGTGGGCTTTCTCTAGTTGCGGCGAGCGGGGGCTACTCTTCCTTGTGGTGTGCAGGCTTCTCATTGCAGCGGTTTCTCTTGCTGCGGAGCACGGGCTGTAGGCACCCAGGCTTCAGGAGTTGTGGCACGTGGGCTCTAGAGCGCAGGCTCAGTAGTTGTGGCACACGGGCTTAGTTGCTCCACGGCATGTGGATCTTCACGGACCAGGGATCGAACCCATGTGCCCTGCATTGGCAGGCAGATTCTTAACCACTGCACCACAGGGAAGTCTCCCAACTCCCTTTTTTAAACAAAAATTTAAAAAATCTTTTTCTGAACCCCTTGAATCTGGTGTGACTGACTTACTCCCGTGTGAGGTGGTGTCTTCCATCATGTTCCTTTCTTATGCTCACTGACACATTTATCAATTTTTTTCTAAGAGTAGAGAGAGAGAAGGAATGTTGGAGACTTATGATGAAAATATAGCCAAGAGGTAGGTAGTTTTCTCCCGATAATACTTTTCACTTAATGAGGAAATATAGAAGATGAGTTTGTGAGTATTCATCTGATTAAAAACATAATAAATCTTATTTTTATTTAAATGCAACTGTTCATTAGGTTTTAAAAATTAAAGGAAACTCTTCTAATATTATGTTTTAAGTACATATAACATTAATAGAATTTTTTTAACTAAAAGAGATGGAGTCAGTTCATTTGGCCATAAAATGAAAGTGGGGTCAAGATGTTCCTGCTTTTCAGGGGATTATAAAAATGAATTATCATGTTTTAAAATGCGGGGAAATACTGACATTAGTTGAGATCATTGGAAGGAAGGCTGTTGGGTAGATTTCTTTCAGAATACCTGCCTGCTTCAGTGAGTCAGAGCAATGTCCTCCAAACAAGTAATAATCTCTTTATCCTTTGGGCTCCTCTGTGCTTTCCTGGAATTTCTTTTATGGCACTTCACACTTTCTACAATGTATTATAGTTGTATACGTGTTTTGGGGTTTGTTTTTTGTTTTTAATTTTTTTTATTTTATTGAAGTATAGTTGATTTACAATGTTGTGTTAGGTTCAGGTGTACAGCAGAGTGATTCAACTATATATATATTCTTCTTCATATTCTTCTCCCTTATAGGTTACTACAAAATATTGAGTATAATATTGGGTATAATTCCCCATGCTATAAATAAGTCCTTGTTGGTTATCTATTTCGTATATAGTAGTGTGTATGTGTTAATCCCAACCCCCTAATTTATCCCTCCTGCCTTTCCCCTTTGGTAACCATAAATTTGTTTTCTGTGTCTGTGGGTCCATTTCTGTTTTGTAAATAAGTTCATTTGTACAATAACTTTTTTTTTAGATTCCATATGTAAGCAATATCAGATGATATTTTTCTTTCTCTGTCTGACTTACTTCACTTAGTATGATAATCTCTAGGTCCATCCATGTTGCTGCAAACAGCATTATTTCATTCTTTTTTATGGCTGAGTAATATTCCATTGTATATATATGTACCACATTTCTTTAGCCATTCATCTATTGATGGACATTTAGGTTGCTTCCATGTCTTGGCTATTGTAAATAGTGCTGCAAGGAACATTGGGCTACATGTATCTTTTTGAATTAGAGTTTTCTCCAGATATATGCCCAGGAAAGTTTTGTGTCTGTTCTCTCTCTCTCCTTGACTGTAAGGCATCTTATGGGTAGGAGAATACTTAGCATGTCTTATTCACCAGTTTGTCTTGGTAGCTTGTATAGTGCTTTGCCCACGATAGGCTTTTTTTTTTCTTTTTCCTACTTTTTTTTTTTTTTGTGCTTGTGGGATCTCAGTTCCCTCACCAGAGATTGAACCTGGGCCACAGCATTGAAAGCCCGTAATCCTAACCACTAGGCCACCAGGAAACTCCCCCATCATAGGCTTTCAATAAGTGGTTACCAAATGCACGAACAGATGACAGAGTGAGTCAGCAGTACTGGTTTTCTTTCCTGGATTTGGTGACCACATCTGCTGAGTGTGTCAAGCAACCCCAGACATTAGGCATAACAATGTAATCCTATAAAAATCAAATTCTACTCCAAGCAAGCAGAATTCTGAATCCTAAGGCCAAGTAAGAGTCAGAATACATAAATTTCAGATAGTTAACTTTTAGAGACATTAAGTCAGTCACAGACATTACCTGTGATTCTAGCCAGAAACAACATCTAATGATTAACATGGCCTCATAAAGCAGTAGGCATTCTTTGGCAGGCGTGCTGTATCATTTTAGGCAAGAAGAAGGTTAAAAATCTAGAAAATTACTAACGTCAAATCAGCAGCGATAGCAAACAAGATTTATGTAAGAAAAAATCTTGCTATTATTTTCCTTTCAAGAGGAAATACACTTTTCCAATTTATAAGATAAGAATATACTTCTTAGGGCTTCCCTGGTGGCGCAGTGGTTGGGAGTCCGCCTGCCGATGCAGGGGACATGGGTTCGTGCCCCGGTCCGGGAAGATCCCACATGCCGCAGAGCGGCTGGGCCCGTGAGCCATGGCCGCTGAGCCTGCGCGTCCGGAACCTGTGCTCCGCAACGGGGGAGGCCACAGCAGTGAGAGGCCCGCATACCGCAAAAAAAAAAAAAAAAAAGAATATACTTCTTAGAAGGTAAAGGATTTAAAGAAGACATCAATAGTATACAGAATCTACTTTTCCCTAAATATTCAAAAATTTCCCTCTCAACTGATAATTCCCTTTAACATAAAAGATATACTATTATTTCTCCCAATATGAAAAACAAAACAGTTTTACCCACTTCTCCCTCCAACTACTGTCCCATTTCTTTGCTCTCTTTTGTCATAAAACGTCTTGAGAGAGTTGCCTATTCCTTCATTCTTTCTTATACATACCTAGATCAGTTTCCGTTCCCATCAATCCACCAAAACTGTTCTGAAGGTCACCGAAGAGCTGCTTGTTGCTAAATTCAATGGACAATCTCCATCTTCATCTTAAGTCATCTGTTGACAGCATTTGAAACAGCTGATCACTTCCTCTTTCTTTCAACACTTTGTTCACCTGACTTTGGTCACAGATACCACCGTCTCCTGGTTTTCCTCCAACTGCAGGCCAGTCATTGTCAGTCTCCCTTGCTCATTCCTTTCCTCCTCCTTGCTTCTTCTAATCACTCATCCCATCTCATGACTTCAAATTTCATCCATGCACCAAAGATGCTCAACTGATGTCTCTAGTCTGGACCTCTCTCCTAAACTCCAGCGCTATATGTGCAGCCATCTACTTGACATCTTTACTTCAAAGTCTAGTAGATATCTTAGACTTACCATGCACCAAACTGAGCTCCTTATCTTCCCCTCAGAGTCTGCTCCACCCATAGTCCTCCCCATCTCAATGAATCGCAACTTCTCTTTCTACCAACACTTGGAGTCACCCTTGATTTTTCTCATTGTTTTCATTCTCACCCTCCACTCCCAAATTCTGTTTGCTATTTCTTCAAAATATAACCAGAAGCCTATCTCTTCTCCCTACCTTGCTTGCTGCTATCTTGTCGAGCCCTCAGCACCTCTCACCTGGATCACTGAGCCAAGAGGTGAGAACCTGACTGGTCTCTGCGCTTCTACTCTTATTCCCTACTGTCTTCAACGTAGCATCGAGAGAGTGATCCTTTTAAAACATCGGAGAGATTAGATCACTCCTCTGTTCAGAATGCTCCAACAGCTCCCATCTTAGAGCAGAAAGCCACAGACATCACTTTCTACTTTCCCTAACATTCATCCTGCTTCTGCCACATTGGCCACCTGCCAGGCCTATTCCTGACTCAGGGCCTTCTATTCCCTCTGCTCCTCACATGCTCTCCCACTGATATCCACTTGGCTCACTTCCTCTGTCCCTTCAGGTGTTTCTTCAAATGCTACTTGCTGAGTTAGGTCTTCTCTGACCACTCTATTTATATATATATATATTTGGCTGTACCAGGTCTTAGTTGCAGCACACGGGATCTTCAGTTGTGGCACACGAACTCTTAGTTGAGGCATGTGGGATTTAGTTCTCTGACCAGGGATCAAACCTGGGCCCCCTGCATTGGGAGCGTGGAGTCTTAGCCACTGGACCACCAGGGAAGTCCCTTTTATTTATTTATTTGAATTTAAATTAATTAATTTATTTTTGGCTGCACTGGGTCTTTGTTGCTGCGTGGGGCTTCCTCTAGTTGGGGCGAGTGGGGGCTGCTCTTCATTGAGGTACACAGGCTTCTCATTGCGGTGCCTTCTCTTGCTGCGGAGCACGGACTCTAGGCACCCGGGCTTCAGTATTTGCAGCACGCGGGCTCAGTACTTGTGGCTCACGGGCTCTAGAGCGCAGGCTCAGTAGTTGTGGCGCGCGGGCTTAGTTGCTCTGCGACATGTGGGATCTTCCTGGCCCAGGGCTCGAACCCGTGTCCCCTGCATTGGCAGGCGGATTCTTAACCATTGTGCCACCAGGAAAGTCCCCTTTATTTAGTTCATTTTTTTTTTGGAGTATAGTTGATTTACAATGTTGTGTTAGTTTCTGCTGTACAGCAAAGTGAATCAGCCATACATATACATATACCCACTCTCTTCTAGACTCTATTCCCGCATAGGTCATTACAGAGCACTGAATAAATTTCCCTGTGCTATACAGTAGGTTCTTATTAGTTATTGTTTATATATAGTAGTGTGTATATGTCAATCCCAATCTCCCAATTTATCCCCCCACCCCCCCCCCCCGACTCCTTTCCTCCTTGGTAACTGTAAGTTTGTTTTCTATACCTGTGACTCAGTTTCTGTTTTGTATACAGATTCATTTGTATGACCACCCTCTTTAAAACGGAAACACCGATCTCCAGCATTATTCTCCTTCTTGGACTTACTTTAATCTACAGCACTTGTCATGTTGGCAGAGAGAAGAGGACTCAGCACTGAGCCTGCAGCTCTACAATATTTAAAACTTGGGTGAAAAAAAAAAAAGAAAAACAAAAACTTGGGTGAAGGAGGCAGCAAATGAACCTGAGGAAGAGCTTCCAGTGAGGCAAGGGGAAACCCAAGGGAGTGTGGCCTCAGTGAAAGGCAATATAGGGGAAAGTGTTTCCAAAGTGCTCAACTGTACTGAATGATGCTGAGAAGGCTGATAAAGACTGGATACAGAAAATGGAACTGGGGCTTCCCTGGTGGCGCAGTGGTTGAGAGTCTGCCTGCCGATGCAGGGGACACGGGTTCGTGCCCCGGTCCGGGAAGATCCCACATGCCGCGGAGCGGCTGGGCCCGTGAGCCATGGTCGCTGAGCCTGTGCGTCCGGAGCCTGTGCTCCGCAACGGGAGAGGCCACAACGGTGAGAGGCCCGCGTACCAAAAAAAAAAAAAAAAAAAAAAAAAAATGGAACTGGTCTTGGCTAGACGGAGATCACTGGTGATCTCAACAAGAGAATTTTCTCAGAATGGCACGGACAGAGGATAGACTGGACTGAGGAATAAGGGAAGTAGTGGGAATAATATGCAAAATGTCTTTTGAGATGTTCTGCTGTGAAGGGAAGCAAGTAAAGGAGGCATAACCCAAAGGAGATGTAAGGTCAAGGTAGGGGTTTTTAAAGTTAGTGTTCCTAGAGCAGAAATGTGTCCAGTGGGGAGAAAGAAAATGATGGTGCAAAAGAAAAAGAATAAATCCTGGACCAAAGTCCTTAAGAAGGTGGGAGGGGAAGGAATCCAGCGTCCAGGTGCAGGCGCTAACCTCTGATGGCAGAAGAGAAAACAGAATATATTGTACTTATAGATGTAGGTAGCTTTGTAGATCATCAGGAAGACAAATTTTGGTCCAGTGAACTCTCTATATCCTGGCACTTGAATAAAAGCTATCCTAAAAGATTATAAGTTCTAGAATTTACCTTCACAAATGCCTTTTAATTGACTAGGAGGCTATTTTTTACTTTTTCTAAAGACTATTTTATTTATTTATTTTTGGCTGTGTTGGGTCTTCATTGCTGCGCGGGGGCCTTCTCTAGTTGCTGAGAGTGGGGGCTACCCTTCATTGCGGTTCGTGGGCTTCTCATTGCGGTGGCTTCTCCTGTTGCGGAGCATGGGCTCTAGGCATGCGGGCTTCAGTAGTTGTGGCATGCGGGCTCAGCAGCTGTGGCTCGTGGGCTCTAGAGCGCAGGCTCAGTAGTTGTGGCACACGGGCTTAGTTGCTCTGTGGCATGTGGGATCTTCCCGGGCCAGGGCTTGAACCCATGTCCCCTGCATTGGCAGGCGGATTTTTAACCACTGCGCCACCAGGGAAGTCCCTATTTTTACTTTCAAGTGAAAAAACCCCCACAAAAACTCCTTTCCCCTTATAAAATAACAAAATCTGCCCAAAGTATACTTTTATTTTCAGTCACATGTTTCAGTTTGTTCTCCTCCTTTATCTGTTACTAGTATTAAAAAGTACTTTTGCTAACTTCTAGGTAATTCTGAGAACTAATTTGTCTTGAGCCTTGATGCTTGGTAGTTCCAAAATGAGGCAGACAGATTATTTTGCATGATCTAAAGGGGGTAATATAATGCCCCCTTTAGAAGATGGAAGGTGGAAGAAACTGAGCAAAACAATGAGCTAAGTATCATGAACACCTCTGAGATACTCTTATTTATGATTTTGTGGGAAAGCTTCCCCTAAGGGAAGTGGTAGGTACTCCAGCACTTGGGCAGTTTAAAACACAACTGTAAAAGGCACTAAAAAACATATTAGAGGGGGGCTTCCCTGGTGGCGCAGTGGTTGAGAGTCCGCCTGCCGATGCAGGGGACACGGGTTCGTGCCCCGGTCTGGGAGGATCCCGCGTGCCGCGGAGCGGCTGGGCCCGTGAGCCATGGCCGCTGAGCCTGCGCGTCCGGAGCCTGTCCTCCGCAACGGGAGGGGCCACAGCAGTGAGAGGCCCGCGTAACGCATAAAAAAAAAAAAAACATATTAGAGGGATTCATCCTATAAAAGACCATGGGAAGTACAGTACATGGCTAAAGAGAGTTCACTTTTAATTTTTGCGATTTTACAAAATTCATTATATTTGCAGAAAGAGTACTTTGGAGTTGAAGAAAAAGAAAGGGAGTGGAGTTGTCACGCAAATGGTAAAAAAAAAAATCCCTGTATTTCTTAGTCTTAAAATAGTGAGACAGCTTTAAAAGTGAATTCTATGTCAGAAAATCCAAATGTCATAAATCATAAAAGGTTAAAGCTAGATTGGACATGGAATCTATGGTGAATAAAATACTGTGGCATTTCCACAGTATCACTACTCAGCAAACAAGCATACAATCAGTACTTTCTCTTACATTTTTCGAATACCCATTTTGTTCTAGATACTGTGTTCTTGTGATGTATAGACAGAGATATTTGTGTGATAGCGAAAGAATTCAGGGGAAGCAAGACTTCTAATCATTTTCCCATTTGACTTGGGGCAGGCCATTTAATATTCATAGTTTCACTTTCTCCAGCCACAAAATGGGAAGGATATTTCCTATAGTATTTGAATATTGTTACAGATGGAATGTTTGTATCCCCTGCAAATTCATGTGTTGACACCCTCCCCATGTGATGGCATTACTTTGCAGAGATAATTAGGAATAGATGAGGTCATAAGGGTGAGGCACTCAAATGAGATCAGTGCCCTTATGAGAGTTTCTACAGAGCTTGCTTGCTCTCTGTTCACAGTCATGTGAGGATACCAGCAGAAGCTAGTACAAGCCACCTGGAAAAGGGAGTTCACCAGATTTGATCACGCTGGCACCCTGACCTCTGACCTTGAGCCTCCAGAACTAAGAAATAAATTTCTGTTGCTTATAAGCCACTCAGTCTATGGTATTGTTATAGCAGCACAAACTGACTAAGAGAAATAATAAATGATTCAATATGCCTTGTAAAAGTGAATGTATTACATCAAAAGCACAAATGACGAAAGAAAGAAATTGGACTACATCAAAATAAAACAATTTGTGCTGCAAATGATACTATCAAGAAAGTGAAATGACAACCCACAGAATGGGAAAGATATTTATAAATTACATGTTTGTTAAGGGACTAATATCCAGAGTATATAAAGAACTCTTACAACTCAACAATAAAAAGACAAATGACCAATTAAAAAATGAACAAAGGATTTGGACAGATATTTGTCCAAAGATATACAAATAACTAATAAATACATGAAAAGATGCTCAATATTGTTAGCCCTCAGAGGAATGAAAACACAAAACTGCAATGAGATACCACTTCACATCTACTAGTGTGACTATTCTAAAAAAGAGACACTAACCAGTGTTGGTGAGGATTGGAGAAATTGGAACCCTCATACGTTGCTGGTGGAATGTACAATGGTGTGGCGCTTTGGAAAACAGTTTTTCAGTTGCTTGAAAAGTTAAACATAAAACCCAGAAATTCTCCTCCTAGGTATATATCCAAGAGAAATTAAAACAAACGTCCAGGGCTTCCCTGGTGGCGCAGTGGTTGAGGGTCCGCCTGCCGATGAAGGGGACACGGGTTCGTGCCCCGGTCTGGGAAGATCCCACATGCCCCGGAGCGGCTGGGCCCGTGAGCCATGGCCGCTGAGCCTGCGCGTCCGGAGCCTGTGCTCCGCAACGGGAGAGGCCACAGCAGTGAGAGGCCCGCGTACCGCAAAAAAAAAAAAAAAAAAAGTCCACACAAAAACTTACACATAAATATTGATAGCAGCATTATTCATAATAACCAAATAGTGGAAACAACCCAAATGTCCATTAGCTGATGTATGAATAAACAAAATGTAGTATATCCATACAATGGAATATTATTCGGCATTAAAGAAATGAAGTACTGATATATACTGCAACATGGATAAACTTTGAAAACATATGCTAAATAAAAGCAGCTGGACACAAAAAGCCACATAGAGTAGGATTCCATTGGTAGAGACAGAAAGTAGATTAGTGGTTGCCCAGAGGGAGAGGAGGGGAGAATGGGGAGTGACTGTTAACAGGTACAGGGTTTCTTTCTGGGGTGATGAAATGTTCTGGAATTAGTGATGATGGTTGATAACTGTGAATATTCTACAACCATCGTACACTTTAAATAGGTGAATTGTATGGAATACGAACTACATAGCAATGACCACGTTTAAAAAAAGAAGTAAATGTACTGATATCAATGTCAACAGGCATCTAAATTCTGGCTTACACAGAATTCCTTTCCTGGAGAACAGATAATATGTAAAGCCAGCAATGGTCTAATTTTACTTACAAATTCCTTACATATCTGGTTGTCAGGTTACTATTTTAAGTAAGTAGCAGGGGAAAAAAATTGTGACTTAATTCTGGAATGCAATCTGTAATATTATGGTTAAGTAAACCATCCCATACATTACATTCTTCGTAGGTGGCAAAATCTGGAATTTCATGACACTGTTAAACATTGACCACTGTTTAGACTTGTATATTATAAAATATTTGCATTCTTCAGAGAACAGATTGGTGGTTGCCAGAGGGGGATAGTGCGTGGGCAAAATGGTGAAGGTGGTCAAAAGGTACAAACTCAGTTATAAGAAGTCCTGTGGGTGTAATGTACAGCATTGGGACTATAGTCAACAATACTGTATCATATATTTTAAAGTTGCTAAGCGAATAACTCTTTAAAGTGCTCATTCCAAGAAAAACAAAGAACAAAAAAACAAGTATGTGTGGTGATGGGTGTTAACATATTGTGGTAATCATTTCCCAATATATACGTATGTCAAATCATTATGCTGTACACGTTAAAACTAATATGATGTTTTGATCACACACATTTCAATTAAAATTTTTTTTGTATTCTTGTCCAGGTGAGGACGATGGTTTCTTTTCCTTGGCTCCACAAGTCTTCCTTGTGTTTGTGTACGCACTTCAAAGTTTTCTGGGTCTCAAACCCACTTATACTTTCAAATTTGGAACACACTTAAAAAAAAATCAGAAATTATCTCTCTAAAAGAACACAGTGAAATGAAATGAAGTTCTGCTTGTGTTAAAGTTTTCTTCCAAATGGGCTTTCCTTGCGGACGAGGAAGAGTCTACGTTGAAAGGTTGTGCAGAATGTGACCGGTCAGGCTGGTAGAGAACGCTCATCGCAGAAAGGAGACGTTTTCCGTTTCTTTTAGTTCGTTTGGGCGGCATCGTGGACAGTCGAGAGGCGTTTGTGAGCCGCTAAAGAGAAAAGCCTGGGAACAACGGAGGCGCTGTGGGCCCGGGTCGCGGGCGGGAGTCCCCTCCTGGCCACTCTTCCCGTTGTCTGCAGGCGCCGTGCCCCGCGGCCTCCGCCATCGCCCGCCCACGTGGCCCTCCCGGGAACCTACCTGGGCCGGGCCCGCGCACCGCCCCCCCGTGCCGTCGCCATGGCAACTCTCCGCCCCGCCCCCCGCGCTCGGCCGGTCCGCCGGCGGTCCCGCTCGCCCCTCCCCCCGCCCCGCGCGGCTGCCGGGGAGAGGGTGGGGCGGAGGCGGGAGGAGACGCAGGAGAGAGGAAATCGGCCGTGCGACGCCCGCGGCCCATTGGCTGCCTTGTCTTGGGGCCAGAAACCCCGCCTGTCTGACGGGGTCACGTGATCCCTTTCAAAGATGGCCGCCCTGTTGTTTTGATGAATAATACTTGGTGGGGCGAGGGGGTAAGAGTAGGGGTGGAGGGGTAGGAGGATTTACTCTTCCAGCCAGAACATCGCGAGTTCGGTCCTCCCCCTCCCCCTTGCCCAGGCTCCGGCGTGGAGGCGGGGCGTGGCCGGCCTGCTTTGGGAGGGGAGGAGCTTCCCTCCTCAGTGCTGGGCTCTGCCTGGGCGGCTCTGGGGTCGCCTTGCCTCGGGGCACCCACTCTGCAGTTGAACACTTCCCGCCAGGGGGAAAGGGTTGGAAGGAGAGCACGATCTGCTGGAGGAAGCGCAGCTGCCGCGCCACCACCACGAAGACACAGTAGGCTCCGGGCACGAGGAGAGCTGGAGACCGAGCTCCCTAGTCTGGGTAACCTGGGAAGCAGAGGGTAAAAAGTGGCGCCTTACGATAACCCTGTAGCAGCAGCAGTGGCGGTCAAAGGAGGCTGCTCGTGGCGTAAGCAGCTGTAGGAGCCTCTGGGGCAATTGGAGTGACCGACGCCAAGGCATTTCACTGCCTCTCGTGTTCTTATTTTTTAACCTCTGACTATGCAGTTCTGAAACCTCCCCCATTCGGGGGACCAGACAGCCCGATAGACACCTTCCACTCTCCTCCCGCCCCGGTCTCAAAGAACAGAAGATCTCTCCTTAACGCCTTTCACCATTAAGAGGAAAGCGATGGAGGAGCTGAGCGCTGATGAGGTGAGGAGGTTGGGGGACACCTTGGGAGATTAGTTGGCAACTCTTTGGCGCTTTGGATAGGGTTGATATTGCGCCAGTGGTGCCTGGCCTTTGGGCAGGAATGGAGATGACATTTTCTAAGAATTAAATGAGTCCCTGAGAGGGTCTCCGGTTGTATTCTCTTGTATTCCTTTGCCTTCTTTTTCCATCCTGAACTCCATTTGCCTCTTTTCGAGTCTTCTTTTAGGGTCTAAAGAAGAGGAGAGCATACTGAGGCTTTAATTCTTTTCTTCAGGGTATTTAAGCAAAAAGGGCTAGATTACATCAAGTTGTGTGTGTGTGTGTGTGTGTGTGTGTGTGTGCGCGCGCGCTCGCGCATGTGCGTGTGCGCGTGCGCGCCTTACTGCAGAGATCTAAAGAATAATTTTGGGAGGAATCATAATGTATAGGTGTATGTTTTTAAAGGATTTGAAATCCCAAGTATGTGTGGCATTTCACTGTATAAGTTAATTAAACATTACATATGTGTTTGGGGGTGGTCTACAGACAGATTCTTTGATATTTAACAAAATATGCATCTTCTCAATAGCTTCGTGAATTACAGTTAAATTCTAGCAATTTAACAGACCACTAATGGCTTCTGGTATACTTCTCTTTCATTATGCCTTTTTCTAGTTTTTGCCCCTTTCAAACTTGTGTTTTGCTGTAACAGACACTGAACAGGAAGCAAATGACTTTGAAAATTCCCCCTATTATCATTTCTGAAAGGAGTCTTACAGATCCCCTTCTTGATGTTTTCAAGATTATTTAATAATAATAAGAAAAAGTGGCATTTAGGGTACAAGGATTTTCCTGTGACTCTGTTGACTTTTCCCTTCTTTTTTTTTTTTACAAATAGGGAGCTTCCCTTTCAGGACCCCTGCTGGCCTCATTCTCTTCCACCTACCATTTCTTCCACAGTTCATGTAAAACTTCTCTACAGTATTGTGAAAGTAGTCATCCATCAGGTTGGTTGTACTGTAAAACTTCCATGCTTCAGTTTTAGCTGCAGAGCACTCAATATATTTACCTAGGGACTAAAATTCTCCAGAGATGAGGCAGGCAAGTGGTGGGTTAAGGGTCACATAGGAAAGGAAACAAATAATTTTGTTGGTTTTGATACCTGGCTTTTTGGAAAGTCAGAATTGCCCATTCTTTGTTACTGACTTTGTTTTCTAAATACATCAGTAGTGTAATCTTAAATTAGAAGAATATTGAACAATTTCTTTCATTCAGGTAGGAACTATCAAGAGATCCTCTTAGAGGCACTTTGTTTTGTGTAGTTTTTTTAAAGTGCACCCCCTTTTTTCTTTAACATTAATGCTAGTGGATCATTTCTCTTAAGGCGGAGAGTTTTTTAGTGAGTTTTTTACCTCCAGAAATTACTTTTTTTCTTGACATTCTTTAAATTGTTCCTGGTTTAGAAGTTTTTACATACTTGAGTTTTCACTAAGAAAACCATTAAAGCATACAGACCAGTTAAAGAGCTGTATAATCTGAACTGTAGCTCTTCACTTTATCCAGTCCTTGAGGAAGGTATTAACTTTTTTTTTTTTTTTTTACCATATATGGAACAAATATAATCATTGTGGAGGAGATAGACATTTTTCAAGGTCAACAAAATATTAAAATAAATGTGAAAAATTAAATTCACTAATATAAGATCAACATAAAATTATGTTCAACAAATTAGTTGGCCTGAACACAAAGGGACAGTTCAATAACTGGTAATTTTACTCTCAGCATAATCTAAAACAAATATTTTATGGGGAAGAAGCTTAAGTTTTTTTTAATCCATTCCTGTAATTCTGGGATTAGGTGAACAGTTCTCAACAGAGACATTTCCAGAACTTTTGCCTTATTGTTACTCTTTTGGTGGAAACTTGTGTCACAGATACGGTAGTTGACATTTATTTGGTTAGAAAATAATACATTTATATTATTGAAAACTCAAACATGTGTCTCAGGGTGTAAACAGTCAAGACATTGATCTTTCAATCTACATTAGGAAATTAGGTATGACAGGGTTTCATATTTTAGCAAAATGAAAATATATGAGAATGTAGTCCATGAAAAATAGAGCCTGCTGTAACCAGGGTAGTAGCTTTAGAAGATTTTACATTATGGGTACTTTTTGGTCCCTCTTATAGATCACCTTGAATTCTTGTACTTTTCTTCTCTTGTGCTTTCTAAGTAGAGTATTTCTTTAACTTCAGTGCTGTTTTTATAGCACATTACAATGAGCCCTTTGCTCTATAGAGCAGATCCATGACTAAGTTTATTCTCTTCAGGAGCCTGCATTTCAAGGCGTCAGTATTTACATTTACATTCATTCTGTACCCTGCTCATGTGTTGTTTTTTTTATACCAAAATGATGCTCTGAGTAGGGCAGGTATTTTAAACAGATTTTCAACTATGGTGATGATGTGTTTTCATCGAAATGATTTTCTTTTTTTTTTTTTGCAAAATCTGTATGACCTAGTTCATCTTCAAGAGGGCTGGCTGGGATTCAGGGTGTGGTCAAGGTTTTAGAAGTTGTCTTCCTTTCCAAATGCAGAATATATGACCTTGGACCTTTTAGCAGTGTTTTTTCAGGGGAAAGGGACCAACATTTATTAGCAGTCTTAGAAACCTGCTCTGTGCCAGGCATTTTACAACCACTGTCTCATTTGATAAAACAGTGCAGTCCAGCAGTTCCTTAAATTTTCCTTGTTTTATAGGTGAAGCAGTTGAGAATTAGGTTAAGTCCATAGTGCCCTGGCTTAGAAGTGACAGAATTGGAATTCAAACCCAGGGTTCCTGATCTAAAAGCTCTTTTTACCGTATTTTAGTGCCCAACAACTGCCAGTAAATTCACCACAGCTTCTATATAAATATCCTACTAACATGCTTGATCTGCATAGTTTTTCTGTAAAAGTGTTGTTTTTTATGAATTCATTCATGATGTGATCAAGTTTCTAGTCTTTTTGGTGCTGACTCTCATCACACCCCTCCAAAATCATTCACTCGGCAAACATTTCTTAAAAAGATGCTGTTGGGGCTTCCCTGGTGGCGCAGTGGTTGAGAGTACGCCTGCCGATGCAGGGGACACGGGTTCGTGCCCCGGTCCGGGAAGATCCCACATGCCGCGGAGCGGCTGGGCCCGTGGGCCACGGCCACTGAGCCTGCGCGTCTGGAGCCTGTGCTCCGCAACGGGAGAGGCCACAACAGTGAGAGGCCCGCATACCGCAAAAAATAAAAATTAAAATTAAAAAAAAAAAAGATGCTGTTGCTTTGTGACCACCTAGAGGGGTGGGATAGGGAGGGTGGGAGGGAGACGCAAGAAGGAGGAGATATGGGGATATATGTATATGTATAGCTGATTCACTGTTATAAAGCAGAAACTAACACACCATTGTAAAGCAATTAAGATCCAATAAAGATGTTAAAAAAAAAAGATGCTGTGCATTTCCAGCAATGTGTTAGGTAGGTTAGGAGAAACACAGTCTTTTTCTTAAAGAAATTATTTAACTGGGGTTAGGGGATGGGTAGAGATAGAGATAGCTAGGAGTCCAGCAATTACAATACAGGGTGCTAAGAGCTGTTGTGGACCTATGCACAAGACAGGAAAAACAAGAAGGGAGCCCTGTTGGCTTAGCGTCTTAGCGAAAACTTTCAAGAAAAAGCGATGCTTATGCGAAGGGCTCTTGAAACCGGCTGTGAAACTGGGGAGCTCAGGAAACCACAAGAAGTAGTGGGACTGGAGACAGGATTTGCCTGAGGGAGTGGCCGCAGGCAGACAGGCACCAGGTCTCCGAGGGTTTTCAGAAATTCCTAGGAGTTTGAACTTTCTCAGTGAGACTGTCAGAAGCCTTTGAGGGATTTTAAGGGATTCGAAAGATAACTGGCAAGGGTGTCAAAGGTGGATAGGAAGAAGGTGGCTGCTGTTGCTATGGGGACCAAGGCAGTGGAGTCTCAAGCAAGGCCTTGGCAGTGGGAACGGAGGAGAGCAGACATCAGAAATATTGAGGATCTAAGTTAACCCACTTCTGATGATAAGTTTGATGTGAAAGAGGTGGACGCAGGGGAAGAAAGAAAAAGATGACTCCTTGGTTTCTAGTTTGGGAGAAGGATGGCTTGGAGGAGAGAGAAGGAATTCCAGACAAGGAGCAGATTTTGGAGAAAGCAGATTTGTTCCTTTGGACCACTGAAAGATGAGCTGACATAGAGGCGCCAGCCCTGGCCTTTCTGCTCTTAACATCTCCATCTCTGACCTTTTCTTTCTTTGTAACAGGCCTCAGGACCTAAGCTCACTTTTCTTCCAGTAGATCATTGCTAACACTCACTTGATAACCAGGATTCTCCTTCCTCAAGCCTGGAAGGAGAGTGGGATGTTGCCTCCCAGGCCCCTTCTCCACTCCTTTTTGTTCATTTTAGCCAAGAAACAGAGAATGGCAATGATAATAGTTGACATTTATGAAGCTCTTAATATGTGCTAAGCACTTAACTTGCTCAGCAAGGTTGGTATTAATAGCCCCGTTTTACAGATTAAAAAGTTGAGGCTGATAGAAATTAACTTGCCAAAAGGTGGATAACGAGGAAGTGGTAGAACCTGGATTCTAATCCAGAGTCTGATCCCAGAGTTCTTAATCCCTTTGCTAAACTACCTCCAAAGTAGGGATAATCTCAGCCAGATGTAATGGTTACGGCATTTTTATTGTCCCTCTTGAGATGAGAAGTGGAAGCCCTCGTTATTGCTAAGAGTGGAGCTTATCAAATAGCCCTCTACTCTTTTAGGGGAAAAAGACAGGAAGACTTCTGACAACAGGTCCTCGGGTCTTCAGGCCTGTGCTTGGCACAGAATGCATTTTCTCAGAAGGTACTTGTGGTGTGTCCAGGTGGAGAGAGCTTCCTGTAGCAGCTCATTCAGTGATACTTGCTGTTTACTTGCTGCATGTCAGACACCACACGAGCCTTGCTTGCACGGAGCTCCTTTCTAGTGGGAGGAGACGTGATAAACAGATACATGCACATAAGATTTGTCATTTGGTGACAGTGCCACAGAGAAAAATAAAATAGGCTGTAAAGGGATGGAGAGCGATGCGAGGAGTGTGTGCAGTTTTAGGAGGTGACTTTCAATCAACTCTGAGGTGCCCCGCCCTTTTTGCTTCACATTTTCACATCTTTGAAATTGGGATGCTTCTTGGTGTAATCACGGTTGGCCACGTGGTAGTTGTCATTTCCTGTTTATGTGTACACCTGGTTATGCCTGTTCATGTTGTTGTACGTTCAATTAAATGCTGTGCGTGAGAAATGTAGTTGCTATTTTAAATGCCTCCCCCCAGATGACACATTGATTAGCAGTGGAAGCGTATGTTACTTTGTATGCAGAGAGAAATGGAAATAGCAGCCGGGTCTCGATTTGATATTAGTAAAGAAAACAAAGAAAATGTAGGTGAAAGAATGACCACAGTTTCATATTTTATTGCAAAGCAACAACCAAGTGCATTAGGGAGCCGTAGAAAGGCAGAAATCCACAAGTCTCTGAAGCTGTGTCACATTTTGAAATTGAAGATACAGTTAGGAGGACTGCCTTCCAGGCAATGCAGTTGAAGGTCAGAGATGCTCCACCTTCTCAGAAAGAAATTTCAAAGCAATGAGAGGCTGGTGTAACTGATGACTACTCTGGCCTGGTCTGTTGTTAAGGTATTTTGTTGTGGTTTAATGGACAGTCGTTTTTTGTCTTGGTGGTGCAAAAAACAACGGTGCGGTTTACAGTCAGTGACATTTTGTATTTGATGACATATGGCATATGCCCAGCTTTGTTTTAGATCATGAGGATATATGAATGAACAATACGGGCAGAAATCCTTGCGTGCGTGGGGCTTGCATTCTGAATTATGGTTTTTTTTTAAATTTATTAATTAATTAGTTTATTTGGCTGCGCCGGGTCTTAGTTGTGGCATGTGGGATCTAGTTTCCTGACCAGGGATCGAACCCGGGCCCCCTGCATTGGGAGCGTGGAGTCTTAACCACTGGACCACCAGGGAAGTCCCTGATTTATGTTTTAAAAGAATCACTGTGGCTGCTGTGAAGAGAATAGATAGAGAGGGAAAGAGTGAAAATGGAGAGAAAGGTTAGGAGGCCAGTGCAGGAGTCCCAGGACCAGGGTTTGTAGTGGAGAAGGTGAGAAAAGGTCAGATGGTCAGATATTTTGTGGGTAGAGCCAATAGGATTGGGTGATGGGATGGATGTGGAGTGGAGTCAAGAATGGCCATCTGAGCTGGGATGTCATCGAGTGGACCGTTGTAACAGTTGAAATAGCACGACACGAAATAGCAGCTGCTTAAACCAGATAGATGTTTATTTCTCTCTAAATAGAAGTCTGGGTGGGAGGCTGGGGCTGCTGTGGCAGCTTCGCGCTCATTAGGGGCCCAGGCGCCTTCTGTCCTGTTGTACCAACTCTCCTAATGTATGGCATCCATCTTTTGGTCCACGTCTGTCTGCACTGTAGCCAGAGGGACGAGAGGAGAGGGGAAGGAGAAGTCATGCTCCTCGTTAATGGCACAGCTTGGAAGTTGCACAGATCACTCACTTCTGCTCACCTCCCATTGGCCAGAATCTAAGTCACGTGGCCACGGCTCCTGGCTGGGAAGCTGAGAACTGCAGTTCTTACTGGGTAGCTGTATGCTCATCTAAAAGCTCTCTCACGTTAGAAGGGGAGTACAGTCAAGGCTGTTCTGTTCAAACCCTTCTTCTGAAACCTAAAACACACGCTCCGCTTTCCTAAAGAGGCAACCTTCAGTTGAGTCCAGAATCTCTGGGTGATATACCATCCAGGAACCTTTAGATTAAAATGCAAGTTATCAGCTGCTTTTCCCTCCCCGCGCCCCCGCCCCACCATGTGCTGTGGTGGAGTAGGATAGAATCATGGAAATAACTACCATTTTGAAAAGGGAAGAATGGGGAGTACAGATCCCTCACTGGTCCACAGCCATTGTCAGCTCCTGCCAGGCTGTGGTAGGGGGTCTCCCTGCCTGGGCAGTGGTGGGAGTTCCTGAATCAGTCCTTTGGGGCCAGGTCATTGGAGAATATCCCCTTCCTGGGGCTGAACAGTGTCTCCAGCTTGTTTCTTTCAGGAGCCTGAAGGAGTTGGCTTTTTCAACCCTACTTGATCCCCAAATTACCAGACTCTGAGCAAACTTAGACTAGACTGTGGACGTGCCTTAGGCAGACCTGTTTTCCCTTTTATCTCTGCAGGCAAATCGGCAAACTGCAGCTTGAGTCTGTCTCATTCTTGCGGAACTGCTTGCTTAAAGTGGCAAGAGGCCAATAGGCACCCAAATTCCGAATTGTTCAACCAGTTCCCCTAGAATTGTAGGCCGTGTAGGCATGCAGGCTATTTTCTGAGGTGTCACAGGTTTTACCAAACGTTTTATTGTGACCTAACAAGGTTACCAGCCTTCCATCCTGCAATATCTGTGCCCATGCTGAGCCCTAAGCCACTGCCACGTATTTATATTCTGTTTAGGTTGATTACTTCCAGGTTTCAAATTCTATATATTAGTTAAGGTATTGGTTTGATTGCTGCAGCAGGGAGATCCAAAATAATAATGGTTTAAATAAGATAGAAGCTTATATTTCTTTTAAGTAAAAATCTGGGTAGGTGGTTGAGAGCCGGTTTAGTAATTCCATGATCACTAGGGAGCCAGTTCTCTTTAGTGCTGTGTTATCCTCTGTATGAGGCATCTAGCTTGTAGTCCAAGATGGCTGCTCCAGTGCCTATATGCACATCTGCATTCCAGTCCTCAGGGACCAAAGGGGAGGACATGTTCCTGTCTGTCAAGGGCATGATCAGAGATGTCACACATCATTGCTTACATCTCCTTGGCCAGAACGTAGTCACGTGGCCATAACCAAATGCAAGGGTGGCTGAATGTATAGGAGGAGGAAGCAACTAGCTCTCTCTACCACAGTGATGCCAAGAGTTTTAGCCTTCACAGTTTGAAAAATGGAGTTGTTCTGTACTGAGGTGGGGAACACTGAAAGAGGAGATTAGAGGGAGAAATTAAGCTATCTGTTTTGATCATATTCTTGTTATATTGTTTATTATTTGTCCACTTGGAGATGTTAAGTAGGTTGTTGGATGTATGTTGGGCTTGCAGTTCAGGAAGAAGGCTGGGGTTGGGGATACCAATCAGGACGTTGTCAGTATATTTAAAATCATGAGAATGGACAGATGACCTAGGGAGTGAGCCTAGATAGAAGAGTGGAAGTCAGAGGACTGATCCTTGAGCCTCTCCAGCATTTAGAGATGGGAAGGAAAGAGGACCCAGATGGCTTCGCTGGTGGTGCAGTGGTTAAGAATCCACTTGCCAATGCAGGGGACACGGGTTTGAGCCCTGGTCCGGGAAGATCCCACATGCCGCGGAGCAGCTAAGCCCGTGCGCCACAACTACTGAGCCTGTGTGCCTAGAGCCCGTGCTCTGCAACAAGAGAAGCCACCCCGATGAGAAGCCCCTGCTCGCCATAACTAGAGAAAGCCCGGGCGCAGCAACAAAGACCCAACACAGCCAAAAATAAAATAAATAAGAATAAATTAATTAATAAAGAGAAAAAAAAGAGGATCCAGAAAAGAACTGACAAGGGATAGCCACTGAGATAGAAGGAAAGACAAGAGAGCCTGGAGTTCTGGTGTCCAGGAGAAGAAAGTGTTTCATGACGGAGGGCAGTGTTCAGCTCTGTTGAATGCCAGTAAAGTAAATTAAAGGAAGACCAAGACTCAACGATGGGATTTGGCAACGTGGAGGTCATTAGTGACCTTGACAAGACCAATTTCATTGCTGAATAGGTTCAAGACAGAATAAGACAGAACGGGATGGGAGAGTACATAGCTCAGAGTGAGGTATCAGCTCCAGGGGTATACTGGGGAGCCATCCATACACTGTGAAGCCATGGGTTTAAAAAGTGGGAAGAAGATATTTGGTGAACATATCTATCTATCTATTTATTTATTTATTTATGGCTGCGTTGGGGCTTTGTTGCTGCGTGCGGGCTTTCTCTAGTTGCGGCGAGCGGGGGCTATTCTTCGTTGCAGTGCGCGGGCTTCTCATTGCAGTGGCTTCTCTTGTTGCGGAGCACGGGCTTTAGGCGTGTGGGCTCAGTAGTTGTGTCTCACAGGCTCTAGAGCGCAGGCTCAGTAGTTGTGGCACACGGGCTTAGTTGCTCCACGGCATGTGGGATCTTCCCGGACCAGGGGCTTGAACCTGTGTCTCCCGCATTGGCAGGCGGATTCTTAACCACTGTGCCACTAGGGAAGTCCCAGAACATACCCTTTTAAATTTTATCTTTTACCGTTTTCTATTATGATCACTAATTCCTTTATTCATTCAATAAATATTTACTCTTTACTCTGTTCCTCTCTTTCCCGAGGTAGGAAGTAAAGGTGTGGAGGTAGATTTGTATATTATTCCTAGCAGGGTGTTTGGGGCCTGAAGAGTTCCAAATGTAAATTTTGAACCATAATCTGGGCACACTGAATCATACTACAGTTAATCTTTAAAACATTTAAGAAAGAGTGGCAAATAGGTATATGATAAAGTATTAATTTTGTTTGTGTAGTTTCAGCAAATATGTGTGGGATGTTTACTCTCTGCTGGGTATTGAGGGGTACATGTGTGGAGATACCGTCTCAAATATGAGTGAGACCTGGTCTTCACCTTCAGGGAGCTCGTAGTGCAATGGGGAGACAGGAACACAGCCAACTCCAAGTAGAGTTCAAGGGCTGAAATAGATACTTAAGGAGTACAGTTGATGGAGCAGTGAATCCTGACTGGGGAAATCTGGGAAGGGCTCTGGGAGGATTTGAGTTAGTCTGTAAAGATGATCAGAATTTTTGACATTTAGAAAAATCTGTGGTGAGGATAAATGTTTCAGTTATTTCTTACTCTGGGCAAACTCTGTTACATTCACTCTTTGAAATTGATTGTAAAATTTTTAGAAGCACTGAAGAAGCATTGGAGATGGTGAAAAAATCTCTGATATTGGTGGGTGTTTTGGGGTCTGAAAGGTTTTGCCATGTGATTATCGAGCACAGCCAACTGTGTAACCCCAAACGCTCCTAAACCAGTAAGTGAGCAGAAGCTGGAGGAGGAGGAGTTGAGGAGAAATAGGAAGAACAGAAAAGGTGTTTCATTAAAATCACTTCTCCTATCCTGATATTAATCACACTGGTTGGAATTGTCTGTTTGGCGTATCTCCTGCTGCAGCATAAGCCCTGATTATTCTTGTTTTCACTGTTTTTTAGCCATCTCTTAGCACGGGGCTTGACACAGGGTGCCCCACGGTAAATAGTGGCTGAGTTCACGAATTGACTACAAGGTGTCTTTCCGTGACTCCCGGTTCTTGTGCTGCAATCGTTTTTTGTTTTGTTTTTGCTGTTACTATGTAAAATTACATTAGTTAGGTTAAGGTAGGCACTGGAAAGAAACCTTATTGTCAGAGCTGTAATTCAGAGTCAGATGTACCTGGGTTTTAGGTGGACCAACCAATTGGATGACCCGGGGCAAAGTACTTTCTGAGCCTCAGTTTCCTCACTTGTAAAATGGGGGTCTGCATACCTATCCGTGGCATTGTTCTTCATATTAATTGCAGTGATACATAAAGTGCTGAGTGCAGTGCCCTGGCAGAGCATGTAGGGACATATTAGCTCTCATATGTCCCTTCCTGGGACAAATTATCTCTCTTTTCCAGAGTAAGATTAAGTTGTACATGGTAAGAATTTTAGTTGGTGCTCAAATAGCACCTACCGAGCCCTTTGCCCATAACAATGCGGAGAGCGTAAAAGGAGGTCTCTTACTTGTTAAGGTAGCAAATAGGCTGAGGCTTGTGTGAAAGGTTGGGTTGGAATCCTCTCCCCCAGCCCCTTAAGCTTCCTAAAGTCTCTTATCACCCAGCTGCCATCTTTTTTTTTTTTTTTTTTTCACCCAGCTGCCATCTTTTGTGTGAAGCCGCAGTGTTATCACTTGGCACACCTCCTCTTCCTTGTTCCTAAAATCTGGAGTGATCTTGTTCCTACTAAGGGGGTGAAGGAAGAGCGAGGAAGTTTGAAAGGAAGGGAACTGTGCAGACAGGAGAAACACGCTGCATATCAGGACCAAAACCCAAAACACGAGGTGATTCAGTCTGCTCAAGTCAGATGACGTGTTTTGTCTTCTGAAGGGACTGTCCCCTCCTGCAGGGCTGGAGAAGGGGAATCTCTGAATGGGATGACGCTGTGCGAACTGCTTACCAGCTGCCGTATCTTTAGCATCATTTGAAAACAGTAGTCAGGCTGGGCAAAGAGGTCTCTTTTGGGTCCTAGTATTGAGAATATCTGGCCTTGACTTAATTAACTTTCTAATTAAACATTGTGAAATGTATTCAGTGCACATTGTTTCTTTGCTCCCTGTCAGTGTTTGGTATAGATTCTAGATGTGTAATACTGTCATGGTAATTAGTTAAATTTTCTGCCTAGATGCGATGGCCCTTTGCTTTTATGGGTCTTTTTGGGAGCTGAACTCCTTGGATTTCCAAACAAATCATCATGCACATCTGTCATCTGCCAGACACTCTTCTAGGGTCATATTAGGTCAGGGTCTTTGGTCAGACCTCTGTCTATACTTGTCACCAGGGCTGGCTTCGCGGACATGTGACCTGCAGTCAGAAGTGCCCCACACTTGGTTGAATGCTCTGCTGTTGCTGTCTTGAAATTTTTAATACATTTGAGCAAGAGGCCCTGCATTTTTATTAGGCCCCAGGCCCCACAAATCCTGTAGCTGGTCCTGGTTTGTCACTGACTTTCTCTGTACAGGTGGGTATATGTCTGGGGAGCGTTTGGTTAGAACCAAGCTTATAGAAAACCGTATGAAAGCTCATCAAAGACCGATGTTCAGGTTTTAATGGAAAAAATATTGATATATGTCTGACTCTAATGCCATGTCATTAAGAGAATTTCTTGAAATTTTTAACAAGTTTCTACTTATACACAGTATTGAATCTTTGGATAACTCATTAAACTTCATCAAATAGATTCACTTTTTTTTTTAATCAATATTTTTACATAGAGGCATTTACTTCCATATTATCGTTTTCATGTTGCATATCTTATTTCTCCAATCTCAATGAAACCTCTTTTGTATTTTATCAAATACATTGGTCATATTTTTTTAGTATAAACACTTTTTTTCATGAATTATGGATTGTTGTATTTAAAAACTATAATTCGTGTTTTAAAATTAAAACAATTTTTGATTAAAAAGTGTTATCCAACAGCTAGTTTTCTGTATTATTAGTGCTTATCTGTAAATACTTCTTTGTGCTGGCCAATCAGGTATTATGATTGACCCAAAATAATCATATACAGCTTTCTCATTTTCAAAAATAATAAAGTACATTTAAGGTTAGAGATGGAAAAATTCTGTATGTATGAATGCCCTGGTGGGAAAAACTTATTTCTGAGAGGGAAATGAAAATTGGTGGAAAATTTAAAAATATCTAGCAACCTTTATAATCTACTGAGTAGAACTTTTTATGTGTGATTTAATTTACCCATAAAATTATCCTGTTTAGGCTATTGAGGGATATGAATATTTAGAAAAAAACAGGTAGTAAAGTTTTTTTTTTTTTTTTTTTGGCTACGCCATGCGCATGCGGGATTTTAGTTGCCCAGCCAGGGATCGAACCTGTGTCCCCTGAAGTGGAAGTGCGGAGTCTTAACCACTGGACCGCCAGGGAAGTCCCTTTTATTTTTTTAAAATTAATTAAAAAAAATTTTGAGGCAAGATGAAGGAAAAATTTTAAATGCTAAAAAGCAATAGCAAAACCCTTTTACCTTACTGTGTATAGATCTGCCAGAGGAATTTACACTTTGGTTTCAGCAATAATTATTTTGTGGGCCAGTTAAAAAATGTTAACATTCAATCTACACAGAGAAAAAAATGTATAGCCCCTTTGAGCTTTGAACATCAGTTATGTAGAGTAGATGTTTAGAGTGTCATTTATGACATTTTTGTTTTAGGATGCTACCGTATGACAGCATATATATATTTATGTTTGATGAACATTAATTAATTAATTAGCTTTCCACTTTTATGTTAGTTAACCTTTTAGTTATGATAAATACAGACCAGGCATCATTTCCGTGGAGTTTCATCACAGGAGTGCCCAATTTTTTTTTCCTTCAAGGCCATCTTGGGGCAGATGGGTTGGTCATCTGCAGGGGCTTTTGTGTGTTTGTTCTTTTTTACTTTGTATAAATGTCCTCACACTCGAATAGTTTGGTGATTTCTGGTCTAGGGAAATGCGGATAAAGCAGTCTTTTGCCTTGAGATGTTATGATTAGAATGGCTTGTGAGTGGGAGAATTTTAGTGGATGCCAAGTGGAAAATATGCTTGTGAAAGTGTCCCATTAGACACCTCTTAGTCTTTTTTTTTGGTAATTTTTTAAAAATTAAATTTGTTTATTTAATTTTGGCTGCATTGGGTCTTCGTTGCTGTGTACGGGCTTTCTCTAGTTGTGGCAAGCGGGGGCTACTCTTTGTTGCGGTGCGCGGGCTTCTCATTGTGGTGGCTTCTCTTGTTGCGGAGCACGGACTTTTTGGAAGTCCCTCCTTGTCTTTCTTGATGTTAATGTGGACAGGTAACAAAGCACATTGACCCGTACCGGAACGAGATGTTTATATGAAAGTATTGCCATTTCTGTTTTTAAAAAGGGCTGAGTGGCATTTGGGATGATGCTTAACCTGTAGGAGGAACTTAAACATTAATGATCCATGTTAGGAAGGAAACCTTTATTCATATCAAGAATATGATGGGGCTTCCCTGGTGGCGCAGTGGTTGAGAGTCCACCTGCCGATGCAGGGGACACGGGTTCGTGCCCCGGCCCGGGAGGATCCCACATGCCGCGGAGCGGCTGGGCCCGTGAGCCATGGCCGCTGAGCCTGCGCGTCCGGAGCCTGTGCTCCGCAACGGGAGAGGCCACAGCAGTGAGAGGCCCGCATACCGCAAAAAAAAAAAAAAAGAATATGATGGACAGGAAGTGGCCAGAAGTCAGTGTTTTCTCCCTCTGAAAGAGCCCGCTTTCCCCAGCCCTGCTATATAGATCTGCTAGAATATTGGCGTTGGAGTGTTCAGAGTTGGTGTGAATGTAGAACTTTGGTAGAGATTAGAGAAAACGCATGAACCCTGCCCCAGAAGAATTTACACTTTTGTTTCAGCAATAATTATTTTGTGAGTCAATTTAAAAACTCTTTCCACATAGCTGGGCTTCAGGAAATTCTTTAAAATGTTTAATACTGCCTGTTTCACTCGGTCATTCTTAAGTGACCAGGAACCATTCTGTGAGAGAGTGTCAGAAGTAGCTGCTACTTGGTCTGTAGGCTCTTCTCGTCTATTTAAGGGCCACCAGGGAAGCCCTGTAAGAATCATTTTTTAAAAGTCAGATCGAGTTAAAATGATCCTACCCTCAGGCTGTTTCTCTGCTCTATAATGTTAAGCTCTTGATTCTAGTGGTTTCTCCTAGTTTCACAGTCAGCTAATAGATCCGATGTTTTTCACAGATCTGATGTAGCTGTGCTGTTTATTCATACCGTTTGGGTGAAACAGAGCCCTGAGCCAAAGGAAAACAGCATCTGAGCCTAAAAGGGAGGTGGGCAGAACAAAAGGATGGGGGAAACTTGGAGGCTGAAGCTACAAAAAAAACAATGTTTACTGTGTGTCGGGTGGGCGCTTGGTTTGTTCAGCAGATATCTACCGAGTGCTCTCTGCTGTAGGCATTGCCGTCGTTGCTTGGGCTGTGGCGGTGAGCACGGTAGGCCAGGTCCCTGCTCTCCTTGTGCGGCGCCGCGGGGAGGTAGGCCATACGCCCATAAAGAGAGACCAGCCCAGGTAATGTGTTGCGTTACCTTTATCTCTGATAACTGTCTTGCAAGATGAGTGATATTTATATCATCACCTGCTTCCAAATGGGGAAACCAAGACCCAGAGAGGTAACACAGCTGGAAATGGGTACAGCTGGGATTTTGACCCAGAGCTGGCCCCAGGAGAGCTCGTCCGTCCCGTTGAAGGCTGTGAAGAGGGCACCTGGCGCAGCAATCGCTCACCCACTGTGCTCGGTCTCTTGTTTTACTTCCTCTTTTCTTTCCCCCTTGTTTTACTTTCAAGCGGAATGCTTTTTTAAAAAAATTGCTCTAATATCAAATGTTGATGAAGAGTCTAGAATAAGTATTGTTATAAGCCGTTTATTATTTTAATTCGAAGTAATACTGTTAACTAATATTTTCAGTGTTACAGGGTGACTCAAGAAAGTACTTTGGATAATCAGGCAGCTTATGCCTTTGGTTCTTAGCCCTCTCCCTCTGGCAGAACGTGCTTAGGCACATACCTAACACATACCCAGGGTTCTCCATGCTATTGATCAGATGCAGAAAATATTGACATCAGTCATTTTTGTTGGACTTTATAAAACTCCATGTAATGACAGACCCTGTAATCACTGCCTGGCATTGGAGAATTGCTAAGGGTCAAACCTTTTTTCTCCCTGAGACAAAACAGTTTATAGTCTCTTTTCTAATGACAATAAAATCATTTCTTTGTTGTGAGCCAGACTGTGGGGGTGGTGGTTAGACTAGTTATGTAGGTGTGAGTGTCCTATGGTAAAGCAGCCAGGGTAGTAGAGTTCAAAAGACAGTTAGTTTGAAAATTGTGTATTTTGCCAGCGACTGCTGGAACTTGGCCTCTGTAAGAATTTTGTACTTTATTTTTGAGAGATTTACTCAACTAGAAAAGTACTCATGGAGGAAGTCGGATAACTTACCTTGTCTGCATTCCTTTCGCAGGGAAGGGAAGGGGAGCCTGGCAGGCAACTGAGTGGATGTGGGTAAAGACAGGCGCTGGAGTAGAGGGGGCACCGGCCCGGGGATGCTGAATGCAGGACAGCGAGACAGATAGCAAGTGACCACGAAATGGTCGTGTCCAAACCAGGACTCTTCCGAGAGTGGAAGGGGCTCTGTTAAAATTAGACAGGAGCACCTGGAGTGCACTGCTGGGATCCATGGTCCCCCTGCTGTGTGTGACACGTTTGGGCTGGGGAGGAGTGTTTGGGAAAAGCACTGATGCTTTAAGGTTTTAATCTGGAAGTCAGTCGTGAACGTGGTCGTCATATCCTTTGGAGAGGAAATGCAGTAGAGAAAGCAGGCTTCTTGTAGCTTTGAGTAAACATTGATTGAGTTGGGTGGGTAATCTGGAAAGAGAAGCAGAAAATGGTTGGAAGACAGATTGCAGAGGTGACATGACTGGTCTACTGTTGTCTCTCTCTGCTGTGCTTTGTGTGTCCTGTGGCAGGTTTCAGCTGATAGGAGGGCTTGGTCCTTTATTTGGAGTATGGGATCTGGGCTCACTGAGCTGTTAAATTCATGTGTTACAACTTGCGGTGCACAGTCACAGGAATGCGACCAGCTGTCTGTTCCTTTCTTCTGATACCTCCCTTTTATGACTTGCCGTTAAAGGAAGGGTAGAGAACTGCAGATTCTACAATTAAATGTCCTTTAGGTTCATTGTGTTATGAGGCAAAAATAAAAATAGGAAACAGAAGGTGGAAGCAAAATCTTTGTTCAGAATCTCACCATCCAGGGATACCTGTAGTTTACCTTTTGGTGTATATACTTTCTTCCACTATTCCACTATTTTTTCTAGGTTAGGTATTTTCCCCCCACAACTAAACCTTCTAACATATTTTTTTTTGTCCCTCTAGAGTCATAGATTTTTGGAAATTGATTTTAGAAATTGTTCTAACCTACCCTCTTCGTTTGAAATTATTTTTTTCTGATTATAAATTCAGTAGTATAGATTCACGGAATTCTGCATGATTCATTGTCGAAGACTTCCATAATCAGGAATAAAGGGAAAAGCAAGAATTACCTGTAAACCTGTTATCCAGAGAGAACCATTGTTAATTTGGCGGGGGGATTGCCTTCCCGGATTTTCTCAGTGTGTATATACTTCGCATACTCTGCTGTTTCCTACCTTTGTACCTCTGCTCTATCTAGCGTCCTCCCTCTTGAACATTACAAGTTTTGATTAATAAAATGTCCAGTTCACTCTGGTTTGAAAAACAAGATGCCACCTCTAGTCCTGCATTCCCCTCTTGCTGTCACTTGATCCCTTGGCTCTACTTTCACAGACTAGGCTCTTACAAGGGTAGATCTCTTATCCCCACTCATTTTTCAGTCCCCCTTCCTTTCCTGTGCTTTTTGGGGAGGCTTTTTCCTTCATCTTTCCACTTAGATTGCTCTTGCTAAGACCACCTGATTGACAAATCCCTTGGCACTTTTCAGAATGTGTTATTTAACCTCTCTTTGGATTTTGACCATGGTGACCACTTCTTCTTTTCAAAGTCTCTTCCTTTGGATATCATGGGGATACAGCTTTTCTTGACTTCTTTCTTTCTTTTCTGTCTCCATCACAGACTGCTCTTTCCTGTATACCTTAAATGATGATGTTTCTCAGGATTCTACTCTCGAATCCCTTCATTCCCTGCCTTCAAGGAATATCTGTTGAATGAGTGAATGCATGTGCGAATGAATACCCTTTTACTGGACCTTCACTTATTTATTCTCCAGGTACTTATTTAGTGCTCCTGTGGTCCATGCTCGATTCTGCAGTCCTCAGGAGATGGATGTGAACTAGATAGCAAATTTCTGCTCTTGGTACCTAGAGTTATCTGCCATGTAAGTGTTGGTACTGATGACTTGCAAGTTCGTATCTCCTGCCTGCGATCTGGACCCAAATCTCCAGCCGCCCCAGCCTGGCAGACAGTGAGGGTGCGTGTCTTCTCAGCAGCTATACTTCTACACACGGCTCAGCTTTGGGGTATCACTGGAGGGCCACTAAGACTTGCTTCAGCTCAGTGCTCACTAGGAGTTCTGTTCAGGGTACATGTTTATGGGGGATCGAGTGAAGGATATGCAGCCCATTCATCCCCTGAGGAAGTGCTTTTTAATCTGTTCTGAGTCGGGGACCTCTTTACAAATCTTATGAAAACTGGAGACCCTCAGATTTTGAATCCGTGCCCTTAGTACTCTGAAGTCTGTCCTAAAATCAAGCCAGGCCACAGAGGTGGGGCAAGGCCCTCCTTCCTCATTCGGGCCACTCTAAACTGGATTGCTTCCTCTGAGTCACATTTTGGCATTAGCATCTGCCGATATGAATATGTGATATGTGTTGACACTCACATACTGTGTTGGTAAACTACATGCATAATGTGTACTCATCTCCCTTCTGGCTTTATCTGATTTTTTCTGTCATCGTCTTATTTCTGTCCTAGTTTCCTTATCTATCAATGTTTGATTTTAACTTAAGTTAAATTAAAAATGTATTTTATGTGGTTTTTTTGTTAATCATTTTCGATCCTTGTTAGAACAAGGAAATGATAACCATAAATAAAACAAATGTCAGCTGCCTATAGGGCATTTCTGTTTAGATATTCTTACAGGCATCTCATACCCAGTAGTCTAATCATGACTCATCTTCTCTTTATAAAAACCCCTCCCTCTGTATTCTCAGTTTTAGGAATTTTACCATCCACTTAGGTATCCTGGCCCGAAACCTAGACTCTCCACCCTTCCTCACATCTCACTTCCAAAATAATGACCGAGTTCTGTTGATTATACACACTAAATATCCCTGGAACTGTCGCTTGCGGCGTCCCCCTTGCCCAGGCTTGCTTTGTCCTGCCTTAGTCCATTCTCCACATGGTAACTAGAGTGATGTGTTTTAAAAGATAAATCTGACCTGGTCACTCCTTCAAAATCTCTTCCTTGCCGTCATGAAAAAGTTCAGCCTTAGGATGGTATTCAGAGCTCACCATGGGCTTGCCCCAGCCTGTCTTTCCTGCCTTGTGTCTTGCTTTGGCCATTCACACGCATCTTTAACAAGCAGCCCAGAATTCCCTAAACACTGTGTGTTCTCACAAAGCCTCCCCACCATTGCCAGTGTCCCTTTGCTTGCCGAGTCCTACCTGTCCTGAGGAAGGAACTCTAGTCAGGTAACGTGCACAGCGTGTTATGTTGTAGAATTTGTATGTTGCTTGACTTTCAAGATTACTCTTTGGGCTGATGCAGAAATGACTTACTATAGTTAGCGAAAGTGATTGTGAGTCCTGAAAACCTAATAGTGAAAAAAGCCAGGTGTTATTCTGTGCACAAACTATTGATCATGTCTTTGGGGAATCGAGTATTTATAAACATGTACACAGTAAGTAATACAGCAGCTTATCCAGCTTAAGCAAAAATAGGATTTATTTTAAGGCTACAGGGGTCCTCCTTCTGAGCCCAGGGACAGAAAGATATCTGGGTCACGGGAAGCAACTGGAACCTGGAATCGGAACGCTGCCAGGGCTTCCTTTGTCTTGGGTTTGTGCTTCATTGTAATCGCCCCTTGTACACACTGTGCATTACCTTCCCTGTGTCTCACTGTCTCATACTCATGGGCAACCCTGGCTGCTCCAACTTCATGCCTACTGTGTACAGCTGAACACGGCTAGAGAAAAGCCAAGCCGGGTGGGCTGGTAGGTGTAATTTTTCTCTCAAGTTTTTATTCTGAAAATGTTCAAATCTGCAGAAAGATTGATCGAGTCACCTGGATGGATTCATCGTGTGTTAGCGTTGCCTTGTTCCGTATTCACGTGGTATGTAAGTGTGTGTGTGTGCATGTAAACATACACACGTAAACATACATGTTGGTTTTGACTGAACTGTTTGAAAGTACAGAGAACCATAAAGCAGAGATGGGGGACAGGAGGTGGCCAGGGAAGGCCTCACGAAGAAGGTAGCATTTGAGCAAAGACCTGAGGAGGGGATGCTGGGAGGATCCCCTTAGAGAGGAGTGTGCTAGGGAGAAAGAGGCGGCAGTACAGGAAGTGACCCCTAACACCTGGACAGTGCGTGTGCTGAAGGAAAAAGAGCCTCTGCTTCACTAGACTGTTTTATTGTCCAGATATTCCCTGCCCCTTCCTGGCGGAAGGTGTTATGTTTCTCAGCCCCACTGGCTGCAGGTGTGGCCATGTGACTTGTTTTGGCCAATGAGATGTGAGCAGAAACGAATAGGTCCCTTCTGGGCGGGTACCCAGTGAGCACGCTCCTCTCCCTTTGCCTTGACAAGTGGGAGTGTTCCCTGTAGAGGCTACTTTGTCATCCTGGGTCCTTGGAGTGAGGACGATTTGGAGCAGAACAGCCCTTGCATCTGAATGTTTTCAGATTTTATAGACATAGTAGGAGATAATAATAGTTTCATTCTCTTCATCAGAAATTGTGTGAAAGGAGAAGGAAGATGGGCAAAAATAGAAATTTATTATGTATCATTGCCATTTTCATTTGCACTAATACCTATTGTAATGTAAGTATACCCAAATGGAATCACAGTGTGTGCCCTTTTGCAACCTGCTTTTTCAATTCAATTAAAAAAATACTGTGGTAAAATACATATAACAAAAATATACCTTCTTTTAAGAGCAGGAGATATCTGAATAGGAAACACATTGTTTTCTTTAAAAGATATGGCATGACTGGGCTTCCTTGGTGGCGCAGTGGTTGAGAGTCCGCCTGCCCATGCAGGGGACACGGGTTTGTGCCCCGGTCCGGGAGGATCCCACATGCCACGGAGCGGCTGGGCCCGTGAGCCATGGCCGCTGAGCCTGCGCGTCCAGAGCCTGTGCTCCGCAACGGGAGAGGCCACAACAGTGAGAGGCCCGCGTACCGCAAAAAAAAAACAAATATATATATATATATGGCATGACTAAGCTCTGTATGTATGTATTATATATGTATGTGTGTATGTGTAACCTCCCTATGAAGTGATAATGGATGCACCAGACATCCATTATCAAAGGAGAAGAGTTGCACTCTTCTCCTTTGTGTCTTTTCTACTCTCATTATATCTTGTACAGACCTTATTTTGCTGTATCATAATTGTTGATTTTCTTCTGTGTCTTTCCCCAGTGGATCTGGAAGTCCTTAAGGATAGAGCTTATGACCCCAGTGTTGTCTTACTTTTAGTGCCTGCTACCGTGACTGGTGCAAAGTAGACAAAAAAACCAACAAAGGACTGAATTTGGGGGGCAAGATGATGTTCATAAAGTGTCATTTTTTTCCTGTTTTATTTATCGATACTCTATATATTTTAAACAAGAAAATGGAAATATTCTTTGTTTCAGAATACACAGTCATCAAAGAGGGAGACTTCTAATATTCTAATGTTGTTAGAATATAAATACAGTATCTGAAATACCAACATTCTATGCATAAATTCCTTTATTTGTAACTGATAATGCACCAGCACTGTGTCCTCAGGGAAGTAAGGCTGCCTCCATCTGCAAGACACTGCAGCTTCAGAGGGGGTTTTCTTCTGTAAAAGATCAGTGGGGTTTGGGTAAGACTGTACCCTCTGGAGTTAGAGTGGCTACTCTTCGGCTTTCTAGCTGTGTGACCTTGAGCAAGTCACTTAGCCTCTCTGAGTTCAGCTTTCTCATCTATAAAATGGGAAAATAAACGTACCGTCTCTTTGGATTATTAACTAAGTTTATATACGTGAAGCCCTTAGAACCAGCATTTGAGACATGATAAGGGTTTGGTAAGTGTTAATCATATTAATGTTAATTCTGTTTTGTCTTAGAGTTTGCAGCAGCCTCCCAAAGTATCAATAATTGTCAGTGACTAACCTAGAAAACTTTATTATCTGAGTGCCGTATTCACTTCCTCTTTGCAGGAGAGGAGATAATAGGATTGTATTGAGAAGTAAGGAGACAGGTACTTGTGTTCAGTTGAAATCTTTGACTTAAACTCTTGTCACTTCTTGCTGTAATGTTAGGATTTAAAGAAAAAGCATTTTTTCATATTTTTGGCCTCATGTATATAGAGTGACAGTGATAGACTGAGTTTAATATATTCTTTTTAAATGGGGGGGATTTAAGTGACAAGACTTTTGGAGCTTTAAGTGAAAATTAATTTAAAATTGTGAATTTTAAAAAGGAAACTTGTGAATTTTAGATCTCAGAGCTGTGGTGTTCAGATTTGAATGTATTTACTTTGAGATATATTGTTGGGCTTAGATATAGGCATATTGTGAAATTGTCATAGCATTTAATAACTTTTAGATATGACCAGCTATTAAAAAAGAAAATAAAACCTACAATAATAATCAAAACAGGAGATACCTCCAGAAGGACACCATCCCAAAGAGTAAATATTTGAAAATGTTTTTCTTTATGTTGGAATTTAATATTTTAGAATTTAATAATTTGGAAAAGTAAGATGCTTTTGTAGAATGACTGTTTACTAAATTTAAAACAGTGCCTTTTGGATTTATTTTTCCCCACACAAACGCTAAAAATAGGAGGATCAGTTTGGCCCATCCTGTCTTAGCTTCTGCCTCATGTCACCACAGTGGCCCTTGCTGTTTTGAACAGAGGCTGTTTTGAATCTGTTTTTAGTTAGTCAGAAACGTGAGGGTAGGAAATGCTGCATCAAGATAAAACAGTTCCAGGGAAACCTCTATTTTATTTACGTTTTATCCTCTTAAAATTCTATTATTATTATTTTTTCGTCTGTACCGTGTGGCTTGCAGGATCTTAGTTCCCCGACCAAGGATTGAACCTGTGCCCCCTGCAGTGGAACCCAGGCCCACAGCAGTGAAAGCACTGAGTCCTAACCACTGGACCGTCACGGAATTCCCGGGAAACCCCTATTTTAATGTCATTTGTGAAATAAGAACTGAAACAGTCAAGATAAGAAAAACTCTAGGAATGAGATTTCATGATCAGTATGTTTGGGTTTGAGTTGTGGTTAGGTCGTAAGTTGAGGAATTGGAAGTTCCTTTTTTATGCTCTTGGTTTTTTACTCTCTGTGACATCTAGGAAGAAGTTCTTTTAAAAAGGACTTCCGCTTAACTTAAAAGACATTCTACCGGTCTTACCTGCTTATGTATAGAGTAGGCAAAGAGGAAAACGTTTAATAATACTTTGGTGTGTTGGGACTATTTTTAGTTTGTGTCTCATACGTTTTGCTTGTGATGAAAGTGAGGTCACGTCTCTTAATAGTCAAATTAATTAGGTAGGCCTTCATACCTGCGATTGCTCAAAGCCATTCTCTTGAGAGTCTCCAGTCCAGAAATTCCCAGGGTCCTCAGGCTGCTAGGCCAGTTCAGAGCCACCACCATGGTGGGAAGTGGTCAGTCCACTGAAGGGCACTGTCTTCTACTGAGAGCATTGCAGCGGGGCCGCCCAGAGCACTGCCCCATCCATGGCTGTTTGTTCCCTTCCCAGCAGGTTTTTAAGATGGGGCGTCAGGACAGGTTCTGCCAGTCTCCTCCTACCAGCTCATGTTATCCGTGGACCTGTCTCTTTTCCTTACTCCACTCCTCCATCTCCTTTCCTGGTCCACAGTATATTTCACAAAGTCTTGATTCTTATTC
The DNA here is from genome assembly GCF_008692025.1 of Phocoena sinus. Taxonomy (NCBI): domain Eukaryota; kingdom Metazoa; phylum Chordata; class Mammalia; order Artiodactyla; family Phocoenidae; genus Phocoena; species Phocoena sinus. Next base: position 7,778,139 of record NC_045763.1, read on the forward strand.
TTTTTTTTAAACCTGTGTTTGTGGAGTGGTGGTGGGGAGGGATTAGGGAATCCCAGCACGGTGGAAATCTTTCTTCTTGGAAAATTTCCTTCAAGCCCGTATTACAGTGAGTCAGGACATTTATTCTATGTTTATATCACTGAGGAGGACATCTGAATGTAACATCGCAGGCTGAACTTGGCACCCAGTTTTTTTTTGTTTTTGTTTTTTTCCGCGGTATGCGGGCCTCTCCCGTTGCGGAGCACAGGCTCCAGATGCACAGGCTCAGCGGCCATGGCTCACAGGCCCAGCCGCTCGGCAGCATGTGGGATCTTCCCGGACCGGGGCACGAACCCGTGTCCCCTGCATCGGCAGGCGGACTCTCACCACTGCGCCACCAGGGAAGCCCAGCACCCAGATTTAAAGTGGCTTCATATTTTTTTCAAAAGCAATGTGTGTGCTTTTTCAAAGGTAATATTATCATTCCCTAAACAGTAAATTTTACGTGCAGTGCATTTTCCGATAGTTTTCATTTATTCTTTAATTCATTCAACACATATTTAAAGAGCACCTACTATGTGCCAGGCACTCTTCTAGGCACAGATGAGCCATCAGAGAAAAAACTGAGAAAAGCCCGGGCCTGAAGAAACTTAAAGTAGGGGGATGGTGAACAAGCAATACACAAAGGAACATCACAGGGCTTCCCTGGTGGCGCAGTGGTTAAGAATCCGCCTGCCAGTGCAGGGGGCACGGGTTTGAGCCCTGGTCCGGGAAGATCCCACGTGCTGCGGAGCAACTAAGCCCATGCGCCCTGCCTACTGAGCCTGCACTCTAGAGCCCATGAGGCACAACTACTGAGCCCGCGTGTCACAGCTACTGAATCCCACATGCCTAGAGCCCATGCTCCGCAAAAAGAGAAGTCACTGCAATGAGAAGCCCGCGCGCCTCAATGAAGAGTAGCCCCCGCTCACCGCAACTAGAGAAAGCCCAGCAACACACAGCAACGAAGACCCAATGCAGCTAAAAAATAAATTAATTAATTAAAAAAAAAAAGAAACATCACATATGTAGTAGGTCAGTTAAGAGCCGTGAACATAAAATGAATTAGAGAACAGGGCAAAGTGGTAGTTTTCTCACAATTCTCTGAGGAAGGCACTGTTTATCCCCATTGTACAGATTCGGAACTGGAAGCCCAGAGAGGTCAGGTGACTTGTCTTGAGCCCACTTAGGTAGTGAGTTAGTAGTAAAGGTTGCATTTGAATTTCAAGTCAAGCACGGGCTCTTAAGTTTAGCTGCCTCTAAAGTAATGAAACTTAACTTCTAGCAAATCCCCCAATGCTGGTTTCCTTGAAAATTTAAAGTCTCTTCTGTTGTATTGGTGTGTATACACAAACACATTTTAAAATGAAAATACTGCCTTAATTTCAGTATCAGGTAGTAAGCACAGTGTTTGTGTAAGGTTTTTTAATTTACACTAAATTTAAAAAAATGGAGAATCCTCATAAAGACTGTAGCATTTCCAGTGGGCCTTGAGGGATAAGTAGGATTTATTTTTTAAAATTATATCCTATTTGAAACATGTAAAAGACTATATTTAACGTATAAGTTATGAAGAGTAATATGATGAACACCCGTGAACTCACTACCCACAGTTGTAAGTATACAACCCAGTGAATTGTCACAGGCGGACACACCTGTGAAACTAGCATCTCGTTAAAAAAGACAAAAGGCCATTACCAGCACCCGAGACACCTGCTCATGCCTCCCCCAGTCATCCTCCCTGTACCCCCGCACCCCCTGCCAAAGGTAACCACTATCCTGACTAATGTTACAGTTTAGTTTTTCTTGTTTTTGAAATTTATCAAAATGGAATCATGCAGTGTTTGCTTTCTCATGTCTGGCTTTTCTTTTTATTTATTTATTTATATATTTTTGGCTATGTTAGGTCTTTGTTGCTGTGCACAGGCTCTCTCTAGTTGCGGCGAGCGGAGGCCACTCTTCCCTGCGGTGCACGGGCTTCTCATTGTGGTGGCTTCTCTTGTTGCGGAGCACAGGCTCTAGGTGCGCGGGCTTCAGTAGTTGTGGCACACAGGCTCAGTAGTTGTGGCGCACGGGCTTAGTTGCTCCACAGCACGTAGGATCTTCCCAGACCAGGGCTCGAACCCGTGTCCCCTGCATTGGCAGGCGGACTCGTCACCACTGCGCCACCAGGGAAGCCTCGTGATTTGTGTTTTTAAAGAATTACTGTGATTGCTGTGTGGGGAATGGGTTGCAGAGGAATCTAGGTGATACATGCTTTCTATGGATTTTATTCCATACTTAGATTAAAAAAAAAAATCTCCCTAGCTCTTGGCAACCACCATTCTACTTTCTGCCTCTATGAAATTTGACTAGTCTAGGTACCTCATGTAAGTGGAATCATACAGTATTTGTCTTTTTGTGACTGCCTTATTTCACTTAGCATAAAGTGCTTGGGGCTCATTGTGTTGCAGTCAGAATTTCCTTTTTAAGGTTGAATAATATTCCATTTATGTTTAGAGCACATTTTATTTATCTATTAATAGACATTTGGGTTGCTTCCACCTTTTGGCTTTTGGAAATAATTTTACTATGAACATGGGTAAACAAGTACATGTTTGAGTCCCTGCTTTCAGGTCTTTTGGGTATATACCTATGAATGGAATTACTGGATCATATGGTAATTCTGTGTTTAATTTCTTAAGGAACTGCCATACTGTTTTCCATAGCGGCTGCACCATTTTACATTCCCAATAACAGTGTACAGGGGTTCCAGTTTCTCTATACCCTTGCTAATAGTTGTTATTTTATGGGTTTTTGATTGTTTTTTTGATAGTAGCCATCCTAATGGGTGTGAGGTATTAGCTCCTTGTGGTTTTGATTTGCATTTCAGAAATCTAAAGCTTTGAAAGTGTTTAAAGAAAGGCGGATGGGGCCTCTGCCCTCACTAGGCCAGAGTGGACCCAGGCGTATCCATTAGGAAGCTTTTGCAGAGGTCCTGGTGAGAGAGGGTGGTGGCAGAGGAGCTGAGCGGGGAGGGTGTACTCCAGCAGAAGGAACAGGACTTGGTGGTAAATTGTCTGTGTTTGAGGAGGTGAAGGGCAGCAGAGAAGCTGGGAACACAGACCCTGGGTCTCTGGCTTGATAATTGCGTTGGGAACAGGTTGGGGGTGGTGTTTCTGGTCCGTCCCCCTCCCACGCCCCCCCCCCCAGTGAAGTATTCCTGAGAGAACGACTTGTTAGCTTCTTTCAGTGAGGTGTTTGTTTTTTTTTAAGACACATATTCTTTTATTTCTGTTAAACTGAATATACAATTATTGTTCCCTAGGCAGCCAACTTTTACTTATAACTACAATTTAATTTCACGTTAACAAAACACAGACGGTCAAAAGACAACTTTGGGTAGATCTAATCACAATAGTAAATAATTTATACAAGTTTTTTTTTGTGACCAAACAACTTCAGGATTTTGTATAAATTCATCGATAGATGTATTTACAGCAGGGACACAGGGAGGGGCTTCTGAACTTTGGGGTCAAGAATCAGGATGTTCTTGTCTGAACAATAGAAGGAGCAGATTTCCAACAGTGTTAGAATATGGCAAATAGGTTCTTAGTTCAGATGAGGTCCGTCCCCGTTAGCACTTGTCGTAATTTAACTTTTTCATCTAACTTATTCGTAGTGGAAAGAGTGTGAGCAGCCTAGTTGGTTTGCTTCTTTGATGCCTACTTAGAGCCAGAAGCCTTATCGTAGTTGTTGCGTATGCCCGCTGCCTGGGAGGGCAGGTGCTCAGTTTTTTGCCTGGTTATGAATTAGTGACTATGAAAATGTGGGGAGAACATTTCTGTGATCCACCGGGATTTTGTGGTACATATTTGTAATCACTTCATAACTCTGAGATGTCATTATAAGGAGGAGGTTGTTGATTATGTTTTTATTGAAATTAAGTAAGAAAAATCTAATCATTTTGTTCTTGAAAGTGAGAGTAAAATTTGTCCTAATATAACTTTTGTTAATTTCACTGTTTCAGTGACTTATATTTATTTCATATCCTACCTATTAATATGACCAAATTTATATAGTTTTATTACAATAACAACAAGCTTTAGTGTGTTTAAAAGTGTTGTATGCTTATTACAAATTCACAGTGTCACTCAAGAAGATTCAGTAAACAGAGGTGGGAAGGTGATTACGATGCAGGTTTTAGGGACTTCCCTGGTGGTCCAGTGGTTAGGACTCCGAGCTCTCACTGCCGAGGGCCTGGGTTCAGTCCCTGATCAGGGAACTAAGATCCCACAAGCTGTGTGGTGTGGCCAGAAAAAAGAAAAAAAGATTCAGTTTTTAAAATGTGAGGTGGTAGCTTATAAAAATACTGGTACACAGAGATATCACTTGTCTCAAATGAGTGCTTTTTTCTCAAGGCGTATTTAGTTGTCAAGTTCTAGTATGCTTATTGATAACATTAACGTTGTTGTTCTTTGGAAGAATTGTGTTTCTGCTGTTCAGTTATGAAATGCCCTTTCGCTCTCATTGTAGATCCGACGGAGGCGCCTGGCACGACTTGCTGGTGGACAGACCTCCCAGCCAAACACCCCGCTCACCTCTCCCCAGAGGGAGAGCCCTCCGGGGCCTCCTGTAGCAGCCTCAGCCCCAGGCCCGTCCCAGAGTCTTGGTCTCAATGTCCACAACATGACCCCAGCTACCTCCCCCATAGGTGCATCAGGTAAGCCTTGCCTTCACACCTGGGACACATTTATAGTTCCCACAACTGTAAGCTTGCTCTTAACGCTTACAGTTGTGGCGTTTCCACAGCAACATAAAATGAATTGAACAATTGCTGAATTGAACAGCAACTTTTTAAAATCCTGCAAGCAGTAGTTTAAAGATTAAGATCATCAGAGTGTGTTTTGTTAATGTCTCTTCATTTTGATAGTGATCTGTTGAAGCTACTTGTTTTCCTTTCTATAGCTTTCATCTTTTTTTTTTTTTTTTTGCGGTACGCGGGCCTCTCACTGCTGTGGCCTCTCCCGTTGCGGAGCACAGGCTCCAGACGCGCAGGCTCAGCGGCCCTGGCTCACGGGCCCAGTCGCTCCACGGCATGTGGGATCCTCCCGGACCGGGGCACGAACCCGTGTCCCCTGCATCGGCAGGCGGACTCTCAACCACTGCGCTTCCAGGAAGCCCAGCTTTCATCTTTTTTTTCAAACAGGGTCAGGTCTTTATCTCTGATGGCAAGGAGATTAAGACTAAATTTGGTTCTGTTGATTTCATGAGTTTGGTTGATACTTTTTTTTAAAGATAAAATAATCTGAAAATGCAAGATTAAACTAATGGTCAAAATGAAGGGAACTTACCTCCTTAAGCTTCGATCGTGCCTCCACCCACCTACTCGAATGTGTGGCCAGTTCCTGTTGGGCTTGAGCTGTCCCTGCCCTAACTGCAGGCTGCGCCGCGGATCCCATCTCCTCTCACCTACCCAGAGCCGTTGTTCCAGCAGTTCCTGTCTCTCTCCTGCTTCATCTGGTTTTCTGTCTCAAGTGGAAACCTTTTATTTTTTCTTTTGACAGCCATTGTGCATGCTGTTCCTTCTCCCCTCTTGGGAGTAAATAGAAAGGAACTCTCTTGATCTCGTATACCCTGCCGGCTTCCACCCCACGTCTCTGCACCCCTTCACAACAGAAATTCTGGAAAGAGTTGCCTGTCCTCAGTCTCTTCCTTCTGTCCTTGTACCTCTGCTGAGTCGAATCCCGTCAGGTGAGGCCTCCCGTGGTCTGCTCTGAGTCACTGTCTGATCTGACTTGTCAGCCCCATTCAGCGTGGATTTGGCCTTATTCTCCTTGCGGTGTCTGTTGGGCTCCGGAACGTCACACTCCTGGTGTTCGTCCCGTCTCCATCTGTTCCTTCTTAGCTCTTTGTATGAGTCTTTTTCGTTTCCCTGCCTTCGAAGTGTCAGGGTTCCAGGACTCAGTTAACCTCTTCTCCTCTCCATCTATGCTTATTCTCTTACTGATTTTATCCAGCTTCCTGGGTTTAATTGGTATTTCTAATCTGATGATGCCTGAGTTTATATCTCCAGCTCAGACCTGTCGTTTGAACCTCAGACTCACACATCATCTACTACACATCTCACAGGTAACAGGTCCAAAATCGAGCTCCTGGTATTTCCTTACATCTTGTCTTTTCCTAGGACCCCTTCTCAATAAATGACAACTTTTTTTTTTCTAGTTACTTAAGCCTAAAACATTCTCTCTTCTTTTTACCTCATATTCTAGATCGGGGGTCAGCACACTCTTTCTCTAAAGGGCCAGATAGTAAATATTTTTGGCTCTGCAGGCTGTGCAGTCTCTGTCACAAATATTCTTCTCTGCCTTGTAGCACAAAAGCAGCCATAGGCGATATATAAACTAATGATCATTGCTGTGTTCCAATAAAACTCTATTTACAAAAATAGGTAAGAGTGGCCTGTGGACTGTAGCTTGCCGACCCCAGCTCTAGGTCTGTCAGCAAAATTTAGAACCAGACCCGATTCTCACCATCTCTTCTCATCTCACCACCTCTCCAGGTTCAAGGCACTAGCATATCTTGCCTGGATTACTGGAGTGGGCTCCAGACTGGTCTCTCCATGCCTACCCTTGCTTCACCTCAGTCTGTTCTCAGTGTAGAGCCATACTGGATCCCACTAAAGCATAACTACAGCGTTGTATGACAGCAACGTTATTTTTTTTTTTTTTTTTTTTTTTTTTTTTTTTTTTATGCGTTACGCGGGCCTCTCACTGCTGTGGCCTCTCCCGTTGCGGAGGACAGGCTCCGGACGCGCAGGCTCAGCGGCCATGGCCCACGGGCCCAGCCGCCCCGCGGCATGCGGGATCCTCCCAGACCGGGGCACGAACCCGTGTCCCCTGCATCGGCAGGCGGACTCCCAACCACCGCGCCACCAGGGAAGCCCCTGCAACGTTATTTTTTACAGCAAGCAGGATAGTTACTATCACAAACCAACAGACTCGGGCGACTCTGAATGGTTAGTTCTTGCCAGTGCACCTCTCTGCTGTTAAGTCCCAATTATGTTTCTCATATAATCATCATTATTCATAATCATAAATAGGTAGATATTTTTAGCCATGCTCTTGGCAGGTTGGATAAACAGATTTTTAGGGATCTATTAAATAAACAAGTTTAAACAAAACAAAATAGAAAACGAACCCCTCGTAAGACAGGTCACATCATTTTCTGTTAGCTCCCGGCCTCACTCAGAATGAAAGTCAGAGTCCTCACCTCGACCCGGGGCCGCATGTGACCTGGCCCTGCCCCAGCCCTGCCCTCCTCTCTCACTGCCCTTCTTGCGCCCTCTGCTCCAGCCATACTGGCTTCCTCTCTGTTCCTGGAACATTCCAGGCATGGTACCTAGCGGGGGCCTTTGTATTTGCTATTTCTTCGCCTAGTATGCTCCTACCCTAAAGTCCACATGGCTTTTTTGTTCAGCTCTTCAGTTGTTTGACCAAGTGTCACTTTCTCAAAAAGGCCTTCTCTGGGGCTTCCCTGGTGGCGCAGTGGTTGGGAGTCTGCCTGCCAATGCGGGGGACACGGGTTCGAGCCCTGGGCTGGAAGGATTCCAAATGCCGCAGAGCAGCTGGGCCCCTGAGCCACAACTACTGAGCCTGTGCTCCGCAACAAGAGAGGCTGCAATAGTGAGAGGCCCACGCACCGCAACGAAGAGTAGCCCCTGCTCACTGCGACTAGAGATGAATAAATAAATTAATTTTTTTAAAAAAAGGCCTTCTCTGGCCACCTTGTATAAAAGTGCAACCTCTATCTGACATAGACACTTTTTCTTCGAGCTCCTGTCACCGGCTGACATAGCATGTATATTACTTGTATATCCTGTTTTCTCTGCTTCCTCTGCTAGAGTATAAGTTCTGCGGGACAGGGACTTGTGTCCATATTATTCACTGCTGCGTGCCCAGTGCCTTAACAGTGCATGCCACGTGGTAGGCACTGAATAAAGATCTGTTGATCAGTAAGTGGATTGCAAGAGCAAATGACCAAAACAACATAGGCCTGTGTAGTTCAAACAAAAGAAATCTCAGGCGGTTGTGATAGCTTTCCACGAAAACAGTGTGAAACGTCATGAGGAGGAGGCCGGCTTATGCTTGCCTCCTTTGGTCCTAGATGGTAAAAATAGGGCCAGTGGGTAGCTTCATTATCCACTGAGCATGAAGGGACGACTTCTGTTCCAGAATGATGTGCTTTCTAACAGAGACAAATACAGGGTGGGCTGCCACCCATGGGAAGGAGGTCCTTATCCGGGAGTGACTTGGCAGTCACCTGGCAGCCTTCTAAATTGAGATGCTTTCAGTTACAAGTAGGTTTCAGTTAAAGTAACTGAAGCTGCAGTGAGTCCTACAAGTTGTTTCTCCCATCTAGTCCCAGCTTCTTTTTTTTTTTTAATTTAATTTGTTTACTTATTGACTGCGTTGGGTCTTCGTTGCTGTGTGTGGGCTTTCTCTAGTTGCGGCGAGTGGCTATGCTTCATTGTGGTGCGCGGGCTTCTCATTGCGGTGGCTTCTCTTGTTGCGGAGCACGGGCTCCAGGGGCGCGGGCTTCAGTAGTTGTGGCACACGGGCTCTAGAGCGCAGGCTCAGTAGTTGTGGCACATGGGCTTAGTTGCTCTGCAGCATGTGGGATCTTCCCGGACTAGGGCTCGAACCCGTGTCCTCTGCATTGACAGGTGGATTCTTAACCACTTCGCCACCAGGGGAGTCCCCAAAGCGATATTTTGTTCTGTTGTTTTGATTTGATTTTAGTTACAATATTTAATTTATATCGATTCTAGATAAAGTCAAAGAGACCCTCCGTTTTTTTAAGTTTAAGAAAGAAGTGGAGGGCTTCCCTGGTGGCACAGTGGCTGGGAGTCTGCCTGCCAATGCAGGGTACATGGGTTTGAGCCCTGGTCCGGGAAGATCCCACATGCCGTGGAGCAACTAAGCCCGTGCACTACAGCTGCTGAGCCTGCGTGCCACAACTGCTGAGGCCCACACGCCTAGAGCCCGTGCTGCGCAACAGGAGAAGCTGCTGCAATGAGAGGCCCGTGTACCGCAACGAAGGAGTAGCCCTGGCTCGCTGCAACTAGAGAAAGCCCGCATGCATCAACGAAGACCCAACACAGCCAAATAAATAAATAAAAAGAAAGAAGTGGGGTCCCTCCTAGATTCTAGATGGTGTGTAGAGATTGGGGAACACTGGTAGACATAATAAATTCTGGGGAGAATTGCCCCACTTGAGCCTTGTGAAGATCATATGGAGGGTTGAGGAAAAAAAGAATTCAGATGATATTCTTGTTGTCTTATAAAAATATTGCAAATACAGTATATTATACTATATGATATACTCTGGCACTCTATTATTATAGGGTTATTGTATACATAGTATAGCAGAGCACCCTGTGTTACAAGTATAGTTACTTAAACAACTTATTGTAATTATCAATTTAATTTTAGAACTGGTTTTTACAAGGTGGAGATTTAAAAGCTGCTAAATTGGTATCCCATAAAAATTGTTGAACTTTATTATTTTATTAAGAAGTTGTCAGTCCTTTCAGTGTGGTAGGTAAAATGATATTCTCTTCAGGACATTGTTGATGCTCTGTTATTTACTCCTTCAATAAATATTTATTGAGGACTTATTTTGGGTTACACTGGAATTGATGATTTAAAGTTTTACTGTCTTCTCTAAGCTTATTTCAAAATTCTCACTACATCAAATGCTTTTGGTATTTTACTTGAATCTACTTATGAATAGTAAAAATTTAGTTTCTCTTTCCCTCCTGAGTCCTGCAAAAGTTTTAATAAACAGGTCTGGGACTTCCCTGGTGGTGCAGTGGTTAAGAATCCGCCTACCAATGCCAGGGTCACAGGTTCGATCCCTGGTCCGGGAAGATTCCCACATGCCGCGGAGCAGCTAAGCCTGTGTGCCACAACTACTGAGCCTGCTCTCTAGAGCCAGCGAGCCACAACTACGGATCCCGCGCCACAACTACTGAAGCCCGCGTGCCCTAGAACCCGCACACCGCAACTGCTGAGCCTGCGTGCTGCAGCTACTGAAGCCCACACACTCTAGAGCCCGTGCTCTGCAACCAGAGAAGCCACAGCAATGAAGAGCCCACGCACCGCAACAAAGAGTAGCCCCCGCTTGCCGCAACTAGAGAGGGCCTGCGCGCAGTGACAAAGACCCAACACAGCCAAAAAAAAATTAAAAATTAAAAAAAAAACCAAACAGGTCCATGTTAAAACGTGCTGTCGGGCATGGATAAAGTCTTCAACGAAGAGAGACTTGAAAGGGTGGCAAGTGGACTTTCTTGGGATGCTGGGAGGGTTAAAGTTTCCTCCACTTGATAGTTGTTTCAGCTGCAAGTGATAAATTGTTTTGTTTTGCTTTTTAAAATATATGAGCCATTTTCCTTTCAGCAACATAGGTATATATTTTTTAAGTACTTGAAAATGCCTGGGTAAACTTTTTTTTTTTTTTTTTTTTTTTGCGGTATATGGGCCTCTCACTGTTGTGGCCTCTCCCGTTGCGGAGCACAGGCTCCGGACGTGCAGGCTCAGTGGCCATGGCTCACGGGCCCAGCCGCTCCGCGGCATGTGGGATCTTCCCGGATCGGGATACGAACCCGTGTCCCCTGCATCGGCAGGCGGACTCCCAACCACTGCGCCACCAGGGAAGCCCCAACTTTTTTTTTTATATAGAAAGATATTCATAGAGTTAAAGTAATTTTTTAAATTCTATGAAAAAGATGGTTTTGAAGACATTACTAGAAACACTGTGTCCCTCTGTGCCTGGCGGTGGTTCACTACACTGTGGGCTCTGTGAGGGCAAGGATGATGTCAGGATTTTTGTTTTCCCCAAACTATCACAAGATAAGATCTTCAGTTAATAAATGGATTGATCTGTATTTAAGGACATGGCTTAGATGGATCTATTCGACATCTTATTATGAAAATTCTAAGCATACAGAGAAGTAGAAAGAATTTTGCAATGAATGCTTACATACCCATCACCTAGATTCTACCATTAACATTTTACTGTATTTGTTTTATCATACATCTCTCCATCTGTCTGACTCTCTATCCATTCACTAACGTATCTTATTTTTGGTACATTTCAAGGATATTTCTGGACTGTCTTGGAAGCTGATTTGTACTCGGGGCCCATAGTTTGAATTAGTGAAAGAGAAGGTGATGAGTTAGTTTTAGGTATCAGACGTAGCTCTGTAACTGACCTCATGTGATATCTGTTGATAAATTATGATTTCTTGCTAACATTCCTATGATTTTAATGTTCCTTCAACCTTCAGTGTAATATTCTGATAGAAAGTCCTCAGTTGCCAACTGTAATGATTGTGTGAATGCCGATTCTGTGTGTTTACGGTTGCCGTTACAAATAGCTTTGACGTTATCTCACGTGAGACTTCACCTTTCATGTCTCTTCTGGTTAGGAGTAGCCCATCGAAGCCAGAGCAGTGAAGGAGTCAGTTCTCTCAGCAGCTCGCCCTCCAATAGCCTTGAAACACAATCTCAGTCTCTCTCACGTTCCCAGAGCATGGATATCGATGGAGTCTCTTGTGAAAAAAGGTAAAGTAAGCCAGTTTTCCAGTAAGCTGCTTTGTTGTTGGAAAGGGAAAGATCCATTCACTTTAATCTCTAGTCCAGTGGTCTCAAATGCCAGCCCAGAGATCCATGCCAGTCCTTAGCAAGTCAGAGCTAAATATAATAAATTGAAAGGTCTTTGTTTTATTCTGAAATGTTCTGTATACCTTTTTTTGTTGTTGGAATGTCTTTTATGAAATAATGGTATAGGTGGTAAAAAAAATTTTTTTTAATGTCTTTATTTTGTAAATGCAAAGTTGGCAAGCATAGGTCAGCCCCTAAAAATTTCTGCAAAGATTTACTGCTTGGTGAAATTTTAAAAGTTTGGAAGGGTATAGGCAGGTAAGCCCCATATTCTAGGAGCTCCATGAGGATCAGGGTGTCTTGGGGCAGAGCCTTCCTGTGTTGCAGGTGTGCTGTGACAAGATAACAGAGTTGCTGAAGGGTTGAGTACTCCTTGGGCAGCCAGACCTCCAGGGCCTGGCTCCTTTGCCCTCAAGCAGCCCCCTCTGTTTATGTCAGTGGGCCAGACAGATACCATTTTCGGTGTGTGTTAGGATACTGGGGTGTCGTGCACTTGGTGGGTTGGGGTGAGGAGCCAGGTCAGGGGTTACCCCACATTAGGCAAGAATCAGAAAGGACTACACTCCCAGGAAGAAGATCAAGTAGAAAAAAATCAACCTCATAGAGTAAAAACAATTGTGTTCTTATTACCTTTGCTCTGAGTGGATGAATTTTTAAAAATCAAGTCAACTCTGCAATTTCTTGGCCAGTGGGTAACTTTCACATGGGTTTAGAACCTAAATTTACACTATCGTGGTAGTCTGAAAAATCTCAGGCTAAGAACTGTCATAGATAATGGACTCTTTAGTGTCTTCAGGCATCTAGCAGATATAAACATAAATCATCCAAGTCTTTAGAAAATGTCCTTAGAAAAATTTCCAAGAAATATGAACTCATGGTCAAAAATTAAAGCATGCTAGAAAAAGCCACCATGAGTAAGAAGAGTCTGTAGAATCAATAAAAACAGAATTATTCACCTAGATGTTTTTGGGGTTTGGAATTATCAAATACAGAATGTAAAATTTGTATGTTTAAATAAATTTAAAAGCGTATGGAAAACATGAATAAGGTATAAGCAACTATAAAAACAACCAAGCACATTTGAAAAAGAACCAAATAGAATTTCTAGAAATGAAAATAATAAACAGTGGAAATGAAAACAATAAAATAATAAAATAATAAACAGATTAAAATAACTAAAGAGAAAAAAAAAATAACTAAAGAGAAATTAACAAATGGAATGATAGAGCTGAAGAACTTATCCAGAGTGTACCACAAAGAGAAAAAGAACTGAAAAATATGAAGGGTATTTAGAAATATAGAGGACACAGATCCAATATATATCTAATAGAAATGTCAAAAGGAGAGAATAGGCAGACTGGGAGATTCCCCACCCTTCTCCTTATTCCATGTTTTTTCCTCTGCTGGTTTGGAAGCCATTATCAAAAAGATAAATGGCTCAGGATTTTTCTGGAGTTGATAAATGTTATGAATCCTCAGATTCAGGAAGCCCAACAACTCACGAGCAGATTAAACAAAGAGAAATTCATATCTAGACATTTTATAGTAAAATTGCAGAACACCAAAGACAAAGACGTTTAAAGCAGCCAGAGAGAAATGAGAGATTACCTACAAAAGAACAATAGTTAGATAGATGTCTCAGTGATGGAGCCCAGAGGATGGTGGAAGTAGCATTAAGTGCTGAGAGAATGTAACTGTCAGCTGGGAATTATGTGCCCTTGTGGAACTATCTTTTAAGAGCAGGGGTGAAATAAAGACATTTATAGATTTAAAAAACAAACTAGAACAACCTGATAGTCTGCCACCAGAAGACCCGAACTTTTAACGGATGCAGAAGGAAAATGGTCTCAGGACTAATGTCTGAGATGCAAGAAGGAAAGATGAGTCAAGAAAATATTAAATATGTGGTAACCCTAAACACTGATGGTGTAAGACAGTAATAACAGTTTATGAAATAGTATAGGGGGAGAGAAGTAAATCATCAGGTAGATCTAACATACTGAACAGCAGTAGCAGGTAAGCCAGAAGGGGAGTGATTTGTATACTTGGGAGAGTGGTAAAGACAGTGGCCAACTTTTAGATTTTGAGTTAAGAATACTTGATAAAGTTTCAAGGGTAACCACTGAAAGAATAGAAAGAGTTTCTTTTCAAACTAGCAAAGGGAAAATATGGAATTGGGGTGGGTAGGGAGGGGATTTAAGTCAATTCAAAGAAAGGGAAGAAAGAAACACAGATTTTAAAAAAGGCAAACAGCACAAAATAAGATGGTTAAAAGAAATGAAAATACGTCAGTAATCACAGTAAATCACAGTGAAACGTCAGGTTGGATTAAAAACAAAATAGAACACAGCTTTATTCTTGTTTACTGAAGGCATACCTGAAACATTAGGTTAGAGAAAGCTTGAAAATAAAAGGAAGGGAAAAATATATACCGGGCAAAAATACTAAACAAAAGAAAATTGGGGAAAGTATATTAGTAAAGTAGACTTTGTCACAAAGTATTACTAGAAATAAGCACTGTGCAGTGATAAGTGTTTAGTTTACCAGTAGGATATAACAGTTTCCAAAGTATATGCACTTAGTAATATAATAGCAACATGAAATAAGGCAAATCTTGATAGAACTAGAGGAAATTGACAGAGACATAATCATAATGGGAGGTTTTTAACATGTCTTCTTCAGTTATCAATAGAGCAAAGAGAATAAACATCAGTAAGCATATGGGCAGATTAAACAACACAGCTAACAAGTGTGATCAAATTGAAAGATACAGAATTTGGCACTCTGCAGTTGGAGAATACACATTCTTTTCTGATAAGCTCCATTGACCCAGAGGTTTCAGGAGTCAGAATCGTACAGATCATGTTTTCTGACATTAGCTTAGATAATTATATAAGGTAAAAAAATCTTCTAAAAACCCATCATGAATTTGGAAATTTTAAAAACAGATCATGCTTCTAAATACAAGTCAAAGAAGAAATCATAATGGAAATTTGGAAGTATCTAGAACTGAACAATAACAAATATTACATATCATCATTTGTATGTTGCAGCTAATGTGCTTCTTAAAGAGAATATAAAGCTATATATAATACATGAAAAATGAAAAAGAATATAAATAAACATTGGGAATAAAACCCCTTTTCTTGGAATACTTTTCCTCTGGATATGTGCATGGCTAACCTCCTTCATATTTTTGCCCATTTAAAAGGGGGAAAGCCCTGCCCTCTCAATTGCCTTTTCCCTGCTCTGTTTTCTTTAATTTTTCCATAGCATTTATCATATACTATATGCTTTGTTTATTGTTTATTATCTTTCTCCCTTTAACTAGAATGGAAGCTCCATGATGCAGGGATTTTTTTGTCTGTTTGTTTGTTGACATCTCAGACACCTGGAACAATGCCTGCATAGAACGGGCACTCAGTAATACTTGTTACTGAAAAAGAATTCTGCGAAAAATGTAAATATGCAGGATGCACATAAATTTCAAAATTTGGATGAAAATCAAATTCCTAGAAAAACACATTCTCCCAAAATTGACTCAAGAAAAAAGAGAGAACCTGAATAATCAAAAAAACGTGAAATAAATTGAATCAGTATTTTAAAATTTTCCAAAGAAAGCACGTTTCTTATATGATTTTATAGGTAATTCCAGCATTCCAACTTTACACACATTTTTCAGGTAATTTTTAAACTTACCAAGTCAGTTTACGAGACTAATATGACCTTAATGTACAAAACCAGACAAGAATAATGTAAAAGGAGAAAATTAATTACATGGTAATCATGCTTATGAACACATTTGCAAAAGTCTGAAGATATTGGCAAATCAAATACTGCAGCACATAAAAAGAAGACAAAACACCTATGGGGCTAGATGCCAGGAGAGCAGTTACTGTGGGCTAGCGTAGTAGTGATTGAAAGGGTCATGAGGGGGGACTTTTGGGGTGCTGGTAATGTTCTGTTGCTTGATCTGGGTGTCGGTTACATTACTATGTTTCCTTTGTGAAACTATTCAGCCAAACACACCATGCATGCACATTTCTGTATATTTCAACTAAAAGATTAGTTTAAAAAAATAATATAACATGACCAACTTGGGTTTATCTTAAGAATGCAAAGGTGCTTTAACATTAGAAAATCTATAAATATTATTCATCACATTATATATTAAATAGAAAAGCCATATAATCTTGGAAGTTGCAAAGGTTTGATACAATTCAACATTGATTCATGGTAAAAATCTTAGCAAACAGGAAACAGAAAGTTGCATCCTTAAACTGTAGGGCAGAGACAGAGTTCACCAAATACTCCACAGGCTCCCCTGCATTTCCAGTCTCCTTTGCCATTAGATTGGGGCCAATTAACTAGTTCTGTCCAGTAGACTTGTGAATGGAAGTGACATGTGTCACTTTTAGGGGAAGGCAGTTGAGCCGATGATCCTCCTCCATCCCTCTCTTCTCTTGCTCTAGTGACCTTGGAGGCTGTGTATTGCAGACGGCATAGATTAAAGATGGCCTAAGGTTGCTTCACTCATCAAACTTTGCGGAAGCAAGAAACAAACCCTTATAATGTGAAGCCTCTAAGATTGCAGAGTGTATGTGTTACCACAACATAGCCTCTTATTCTCACTAATATAAAGGACATCTACCAAAAAACCACAGCAGCTCTCATACTCAGTGGTAAGAAATTAGAAGCATTCTCTTTAAAATCAGGAATAAAAAAAGGATGAGTGCTGTTTCTGCTTCTATTCAACATGGGATCCTACCCACTGCAGTAAAGCAAGTTAGGATTGGAGTGAAAGAAACAAAACAGTTATTATTTGGAGATAAAATGTTTGCCTTATAAGCCCAGTGTATAAGTAAACAAGTAGCTTATAAGAGGTCTGTGTCTAAAGTCAGTTACATTACTATGTACTCGCAACAAATTAGAAAACTGAACTTTTAAAAAGGCCCATTCACAATTTTATTTAAAAATATTTGGTGCTGGGCTTCCCTGGTGGCGCAGTGGCTAAGAATCCGCCTCCCAATGCAAGGGACACGGGTTCGAGTCCTGGTCTGGGAAGATCCCACATGCTGTGGAACAGCTACGCCTGTGCGCCACAACTACTGAGCGTGGGCTCTAGAGCCCGTGAGCCACAACTACTGAAGCAAGCCCGCACGCCTAGAGTCCGTGCTCCGCAACAAGAGAAGCCACCGCAATGAGAAGGCCGCGCACCACAACAAAGAGTAGCCCCCCCTTGTCACAACTAGAGAAAGCCCGCACGCAGCAGCAAAGACCCAACACAGCCCCAAAATATATATATATATATATATATATATATATATATATATATATGGTGCCTGAGGATAAATTCAGCAAAAGAAGTGAAAGACTTAGGGAGAAAATTATCAAAGTTTACTGAAAGAAGACCTTGAATACTTGGAGAGAGGTACCTTGTCCATGGATAGATCAGTAACATAATGAGGTCTTTTCTTCCCAATTTGATCTATAGAGTCAGTGAAATTCTAGTCAGAATCCCAACAGGAGTTTTAAGGAACCTGTCAAGCTGATTCTTAAGTACGTGTGGAAGAGCAAAGGGCCAAGAATGGCCAAGACTCTCCTGAGGTAGAAGAACAAGGTAGAGGCGTTGACCTAGCATATAGCAAGGTTTATTGTGAAGTCGTAGTAAGTACAACACAGTGGTATTGGCTCAGGGACAGACAGATTGTCTAATGGAACAGCAATGAGTATCCAGAAGGAGACCTGCACACGTATGACAGTTGGACATATGACATAGGTGATTTCATATTGGTGTTGAAAAGGATGGTCTTTTCAATAAATGGTGCTGGGACAGTTATTTAATGTGGGGGAAATAATATATGTACTTCACCAGATTTTGTAATCAGGCTCTGATTGATTGTATATCATTTAGAAATAGTATGTATAGAAAACCTGCTGTTAATTTTTGTTTTTGAAAGTGAGCCTGAGAAAATAACAACTTGAGGAAAATATTTCCAACAATATTATTATTATTTTTGAAAGTGAGCCTAAGGAAATGACAACTTGGGAAAAATATTTTCAACAAGAATGATAGAATGTTTATATCCTAATATATGAAGAGCTCTTAAAAATTAATGAGAAAAAAGATGAACCTTTATTATTTTGCTTTCCTGACTGACTTTGATTGATATTTTAAAACTTTTCCCCAGGGAATTCCCTGGCGGTCCCATGGTTAGGACTTGGTGCTTTCAGTGCTGAGGGCACGGGTTCAATCCCTGGTCGGGGAACTAAGGTCCTTTAAGCCATGTGGCACAGCCAAAAAAGACCCCCACAAAAACCAAAAACTTTTCCTCAACCAGTAGCTGTGACATTGGGTGGATTTATCAAAGGTGAAAGACTGATTGTCTTTTATACTTAAAGCATGTCCCAGGTGGATGTGGATTCAGGAATTGAAAATATGGAAGTTGATGAAAATGACCGAAGAGAAAAAAGGAGCCTCAGCGATAAGGTTGGTAAGAGATGAAGCCCTTGCTTCTGTTTTTAGTTACAGGTAATATAAATAAACACTGCTTCATGTCTTGTATCTGTAAAGTCCATGAGAGAATGCCACCCCAAACCAGCAGATCCTATTTAGTTGACTGGGTTTTTTCTTTTACTTTTTTCAGGAAAAGTGGGTAGCCTTGATCACCCTTATTAATGGAAGTATAACTCAGTCCTTTTACCTGATAAAAATCCTTCAGTTATCTTTGTTTCAGGTCCATGTTTTTTTCAGTAAATGTTAGCAAATAATTTAGAGCTAATTTGAATTTTTTTCTGTCTGTCTTTAATTGCTTAAGCAAGTAGGTCATCCCATCTTTGGTTGTATTCTGAGGGAAATGACTGGGAATTGAAGCAAGAATGTGAGGAAACAGGAGGCTTTTATATTTTGTTATCATCTGAGCCTTGTTTCCTATATTTAGAAAAAGGATTTTTTGGGTTTTTGGTGTGTGTCATGGTGTAGAACTGGTAGAGATAATTGCCTCACTTTCTGTTCAGTAAATTATTGGGGTTCAGCAACATTATTAGAAGCTGGACTGTAGCCTCCTGGTGGTGCAGTGCTTTATTTTGTATAGGTTTTGAGTGTTTACAAAGTTCTTTCATATATGATACTTTCTGTGATGGAAAGTAGTGAAAAACATTGAATTCTGGAAAAATTTCTAGAGAAAAATTGGTTGTGTACCTAGAATGTCAACCTGGTCTTTTAGCATTCAGAAAAGTAAATAAATGGGATATATGTACATCCTTTATCACTGTCTTCCTTGGCAATTCCTGATAACAATCCTGCTGTTTTGTACTCCCCCCACCCCATAGACTTGTGTTGTAAGCTCGTGAGACCTACATGTTGTAACCTTGAAGTCACAGTAGCAAGTTTATTTTTCCCTAAATCAGTAGGTGAATAGTTTTATGCATTTCTAAAATATCCTCATTTGTAAAAAATTAAATCAGAATTAGGTATTTCTATTAAAGTCTAACTCACACCTCCTACTACTTGAAATTAACCCTCAAATCTTCTTCCTCACAAGGAGCCTTCATCAGGTTCTGAAGTGTCTGAAG
Source organism: Phocoena sinus (assembly GCF_008692025.1). Lineage (NCBI taxonomy): Eukaryota > Metazoa > Chordata > Mammalia > Artiodactyla > Phocoenidae > Phocoena > Phocoena sinus. The sequence continues at coordinate 7,797,437 of NC_045763.1, forward strand.
AACAGGCCTTACAGCTGGTCTGTAAGATCTTCCGTGTCTCCTGGAAGGACCGGGACAGAGATGTCATCTTTCTTTCTTCTCTTTCTGCACAATTTAAGCAGAACCCAAAAGAAGGTAGGAATCGAGCTCAGCTGTCTTATTTCAGAGCCCTTAATAGAAAACCAGGATGAAAAATCTTTTGTCTTTCCCTCCTATCCACATTCATTGTCTTGCTTTGCAGTTGTATTTTTGATTACAGGGATACTTCTTGATGAGGACACTGCTGTTTGGCTACTTTCCACCTATCTTATTGATAAATTATTTTTTTTACTTTTATGATTTCTCTAAAAGAAAACCGTATAAATAAGTTAATGGTCTCTACTGTCTCAAGGTTGAAGTTTTTTCCTTTGCAATAAGAAGGTGCTTAGAGAGAGCATTAGCGCCTCTTATACTCTGGGCAGGAGTATACTGGGTCGTAGCCGGGGATCCTGAGAGAGGCACTCTGGATGACCTATGCCTGCTGTAAGTGCCTCCCGGGTCATATGGAGACAGTGGAGTAAATCGGCTTGATTAAACTGCTTAGCAAGATAGCACATGTTGATATTTTGCAGTGTTTACAGGATTCTATTTTAAGAGGCTACACTAAACCACACTTAGAGCAAAGTAATAAAACTCTTAGCAAGATACCAGCATTACAGGGCACACTCACTTTTCTCTGCAGCAGTCATTTCGAGAACAGAAGAGGGAGGGGAAGTGCGCCGGAGTGTCCTTCTACGTATCACTAGTATATAACCTCCCTGATGGCAGGAATTTTTGTCTGTTTTGCTCACTGATGTATTCCCAGTGCCTGCACTTAATAATCCCTCAGTAGATATATTTTAAATGAGTGAATGAACATCAAGGAGATTGCATTCCCTTTTCTCTGCTGCTTGTCTTCCATGGCAGACACGTGCACGCACACACGCACACACGCGCACGCGCGCACACACACACACACACACACGCACACGAGTCCTCTGTGTTCCTGGTGGATAGATAGTTTACTTCTGACTTCACTGAGATCTTCTTAACTCTGGTTATAGAGATGAGCTTAGCAACCATGAGTTTCAAAACCCTGCCACTTGTAATTATTGTAAATGTTAAGATTCTTAAATCTGTCCAGTACATAAATAAGTGGTAATTTTTAATAACAAATCAGATAAGATTTACATGGGTTAGACATTTTATTTATTTAGTAATATTTAAAATATATCTAAAGACCTACAATAAAGCAGTTGGGAGCTGCAAAGAATAAGAAGGAAGCTAGAAGACAGAGTCTGCTCCAGAAAGGCAGGTGGTGACTAAATATTAGACCCTTCATAAAATACTTTGAACTTTGTACTTAATAGTTTAACTATATAAACATATAGAGGTGAAGAAATATTAACCCAGTTTGCATTTCTAGTGTGATAAACTAACCTCTGTAGTTGGGAGTAGCTTCTTTTTATAGTTAATATATATCAGCAGTGACTCTCATCAACTGGGCTCCAGTTCTTTTTTGTTTTTTTTCTAATAAGCTTTCTGTTTTGGAATAATTTTAGATTTACAGAAAGTTCTAGAGATAGTGCAGGGAGTTCCTTCACGCAGTTTTCCCTAATGTTAACATCTTACATAACCATAGTATATTTGTCAGAACTAAGATCTTAACTGTTCACTAAACTCCAGACCTTATTTGGATTTCACCAGGTTTTCTACTGACGTCCTTCTACTGTTCCCGAATCCAACCCAAGATACCACATCGAACTTCTCTGGTTCACTTTGGCTTATTCAAGGACCGTGTGTATGAAGAACCATGTGTAACCTCTTCTTTATTCTGCCTTTCCAACAGTGTTCTCTGATTTTAAGGACTTGATTGGCCAGATTTTAATGGAAGTGCTAATGATGTCCACTCAGACTAGAGATGAAAACCCATTTGCCAGTCTGACAGCCACATCCCAGCCAATTGCAGCGGCAGCTCGGTCACCAGACAGAAATCTCATGCTAAATACCGGCTCCAATCCAGGAACAAGCCCCATGTTCTGCAGCGTGGGTTCCTTCGGTGCCAGCTCTTTATCTAGGTCGGTGTGGTTCTTTTTGCACATCTCATTGGTGGTAAAATAGCCAGGAAGTATGTAAGAGAAGAGAATGTTCATCTGTGGGCCTGTCATGCAGATTATGACATGTATTGTGTTTGGGGGATGGATTGACTCATTGAGGAGATATTGTCTCTTCCACTTGGGTCTCTTTGGCTTTCCATGGTTAGGCTACTGGTAAGTTAAGTTTTAGGAACAAATGATTGTGTATAGTATATTATTCTTTGGAAAGAAGGCTTTCTCATATTATAAGTATAGCCTCTAAATCAGTACGGCAGTCTAATTACAGTTATTTAGATGAGTCTCTAAAAGATCTGTATACTTGAACGCTTAGAGATATGAAGTGAAATTATACTATTCTTTAAAGACATGATATTTTCCATTTTAGTTATTTATCTCAAGCTTTTCTTCAATTTTCTCTCCTTTCCTCCCTTTCTCAACTCGTTTAGCCTCTATGAGACTAGCCCAGCTCCCAACATGAGTGTCTGGAGCTCTGTGCCAATGATGAGTCTGCCTCTGGCCCCCTCGTCCCGGGCAGCCAGCCAGGCGTCCACTCCTCCCGCTTCCCTCAGTCCTCACGGTGCAGCTGCGGGGACACCTGCGGGAAGCCAGCCCTCGTCTCCGCGGTACCGGCCCTACACTGTCACCCACCCCTGGGGGTCGTCATCTTCTCCTGCCCCGCGGTCCTCGGGCAGCTCCATCCTGTCGAGCTCCCCAGGCCTGCCCACCCCAGCTAGTAGCCCTCAAGCCGTGCCCGCCAGCTCCTCCCGACAGAGACCCACCGGCGCGGGGCCACCTTTACTGTCCGCCTCACCCGGTGCGGGTGCCATGAGCAGACGGCCCTCCTCCCTAAGGAGCTCTCCTAGGTATCTATGCAGCAGGAGAGTCGGGTGCGTGTTTGCAGTGCAGGGAGAGGAGATTAACACGGTTTGGAAGAACTGTCGTGTGGCACTGACCTCAGTTACCTGTGTTTCTTTCTTTGGGGTCATTAACCCGCGTGTCTAACTGGTTCGGTAGGCTCGTGCCCCGAGTCCACGCCCAGCCAGGCTTCAGTCACATCAGAAAGTATGGGTTGCTTGATGGTGAGACCCTTTCTTCCCTTCTTCCCCCTCACTCTTCCTCCTTCCTGTACAAGATAAAAAGAAGTCACTTGGTGTTTGAAATCGAGTGCACATGTCATGCCTCATGACAAGTGAATTTCAGAGACCGGGCAGCTTGTATTTGAGAGTTGGGGCTCACAGGACCACTTTTCCACGTTTCGTACTGTTGCTAATCATAGTTGAAATACAGTCAGACCAAGGGGTTGAGGGAGCAGATCCCTTACCTCTGGCAAGTGCTTATGCCTTGACACTTTGTTTTCAGCCCCTTAGAAAGAAGCAGTATCGTGACTCCATTAATCCGCGCCCTCCACCCAAGTGTTCCTATGCCTTTATATAATTTAGGTGAATTATTTTTCTGCATGTCAGTAGACAAAACTTGTAGCGTAAGATTTCATTAAAAGGCCAGCAATTGTAAAAGCTTTCCTCCTCTCTGTTTTCCTTTGTTCCCTGATGACTTTTTTTGCTTTTGTTACGGTAGTATGTACGACAGTCCTTTCTCCTTCCTCTTCCTCGCACTTTCTGGGGACAGTAGTGATGAAGATGGAGAAGAAGATGATGATGATGGTGATGATGAAGGTGGTGGTGGTGGTGATGAGTTTTCTTGTGTCCAGTTTGGGTCCAGGTATCAGAGGAATGGAGTCTTACCCCTGCATGTGCCTAGGTGCTTAGGAACTAACTTTTATAAGTCTTAATTAGAGGTGTGCTTTGAATCCAAACAGGATAGGATCAAATGACTCCAGGTGGCCTGGAGAGTCAAGATGTGAGAAACTTTGCATGTACTAAAGCATTAGGACCTCCTCATGGGGTAAAGTGGTACACAGAAAAAATTTCATAGTTGTTGCCTGACAAGTTTGGAGAAAAACTTACATGTAATCATTTGTCAAGAACATGAACAGGATCCGTCATCGTTAAGATCAAAGATGAAAGATCAGTCATCATTAAGTTCACCCACCCTAAGATCTAAAACGAGAGGCCCTCCATTTATCTGTTGGAAGAGTATTCTTATGAGCTGCCAGGTGTGAGCAAAATCTACTCTGGGAGGCATGTTCTCTTACGTACAGTTGCATGGATTGCTGCTATTTAGGAATGGCAGAGGAGCTGGAACTTATGTCTGTGTGTGTGTGTGTGTCCCTCTCCAGCTCACTCTGGGCAATCCATTGAAGAGCCTATGGGGTCATACTGTCTGGTATAATTGTGATGCTGCTTTCACTTCTTTTTTTTTTTGCTTTCAATAAATGTTTTAAATTTTATTTATTTATTGTTGGCTGTGTTGGGTCTTCATTGCTGCATTCTGGCTTTCTCTAGTTGCGGCAAGCGGGGGCTACTCTTCATTGCCGCTTGCGGACTTCTCATTGTGGTGGCTTCTCTTGTTGAGGAGTATGGGCTCTAGGCTTGCAGGCTTCAGTAGTTGTGGCACGCAGGCTCAGTAGTTGTGGCTCACGGGCTCTAGAGCGTAGGCTCAGTAGTTGTGGCACACGGGCTTAGTTGCTCTGCGGCATGTGGGATCTTCCTGGACCAGGGCTCGAACCCGTGTACCCTGCATTGGCAGGCGGATTCTTAACCACTGCGCCACCAGGGAGGTCCCGCTGCTTTCACTTCTAATCTTAAATTTTGCTAATCATTCACCTCCTTGGCCTTGGTAAAGCCAGACCGTATTTGTTTAGACGGCCTGTGGAATGGCAGCAGAGGCTAAAGCATAGCTCATGATGTTGCTGAATGTTCACCCCTGAAAACCGAGTGAAAGAGATCGCTTGGGTCTTCGAGGTGACTTTGAGCAAGAAAATATAATAGCCCCGTCTTTCTAACCCTCCCACTCATTGTCTTACAATTTTGCTCTTAAATTGAAGTTTCCTCTGTACCAAGTTGATATTTGTGCCCAGCAGTGTTCAAAAATAGCTCCAGGCTATAAATAGAGACAACCGTAGGAGCGAGGTACACTGCATTCAATTCGTCGGTGTTCAGAAGAATCATTAGAGGGTATATAAAGAGAGAGGGGTGTTGGTGCAATGTCGAATATTGATTCAGGAAGGTCAATATTTGTTTTAGGTTGAACGTTGTATCACTGTTTCTCAAGTAAATTTCCCAAAGATAGAAGTGTCTTTTTCATGTAGATAAAGTCCTAATCCATGACTATAGTAATGCAGCAGGCATCCTTGTCAGGAATCAATTTCTGTACCTGATAAAAGTGCTTTATTAATCTGTTTTACTGTAAGCTATCTGTGGGAGAAACGCTGTCTCTCCCGAGCCTGTTGAATTCCAGCTTCCTCTAACAAAGATACCAGAATTGTATGCTGCTTTCACTGACTCCGCTCTAGACTTCTAACATCCCAGCCTTGTGTCAGATCTAGACTTGATAAGGAGAAATAAATCTTACCGATTATGTACTCATAGCTGCGAATAGTTACGGGCATCACCTGCCGGGTACTGTGTCAGCTCTCAGCCTACGTTATCACTCTAATCCTCACAGCACCACCCCTACTTACTGCCAGGAAACGTGGGTACAGGGAGGTTAGTCACACAACTAGTACGAGGTAAATCCTGAGTCCAGAACTCACATGCCTCCCACCATACCCAGCTGCCTCTGCCTTCTCCATCTTTGCCCAGTGGGACTTGTGTTGTTCTCATTCCTTACTAGTTATTTCGCTGCCCAGAGTTTACACATCTACTCAGTTCCTTGGCAAGAAAGTGCCAACATTTTACTCCTTAATTACAAAATTCCACTCCAGTCGGTTGGCAGGTCCTTTGCTGGCTGTTAAAATGAAATCTGATCTGTCCAGGTTTTAGAAATTATAGATTCTGAATCTATATCAGAATCTATTTCAAAAAGAATGTAGAAGGACAGGGCGTATTCATATATAACTGATTAAACAAATAGAGAAGAACTTGAGAATGCACGTAGTGTCAGACCAAGAAGTAGCAGAAAAATCTGATTAATTTGGGCAGTCGGTAAAGAGTTTTTTTCTTTCCCCTTTTCTAATTGATCTTAGAATTTTATTTACTTGGAAGTAAGCACTTTTAACACCCACTTCTCGCCTGGTAAGATCAATGTCATAGAAGCAGCAGTCAAGGGGGCTTGTTTCTGTCTCCCTTTGTGCTTGCCCAGTGGAATCGATGGGTTGTACATCTTTTGTGACGTAGTTAGGACATACATTCCTATGTTAATTATTTATAGTGGTGATAATAAGGGTTAATTTAAGAAAGGCAAAAACATTCCTTCTAGAATGTTTCGTGTGCTCTGTGAAAAAAGCTATAAGAATTATGAGGAACTACTTCCGTATAGGAAGTATGGAAGGGATGGAGGGGAATGGAAGGGATGGAGCAGGAATGGAAATGAGTGAAGTGAGAGTTATCTTTGTAATAAAGATAACAAAGGAATTATTCTGAGGAAAGGTTTTCTGATTGTTTCCTAGGAAGTTGAGGACTAGAAAGAAGTTTTTCTTTCGTTTATTGGGTTCTTCTTTTTACTGCTTAGATATTTCAGTGAAGGAGATCAAATCTTGAAAGTTCTGAGCCTATGTGAATAGAGAAAGAGAAAACTAACAAATAGTGGAAAACATTGACCTTTCCCCTCTTACTTCTGCTGACCATCACTATTTGGAGATGAAGCAACAGAGATGGTCGAAAGGAAATCTTTCTACCATGTCTGTCCCCCAAACCCTCCAGTGATTTCCCTTCTCCCACAGAGTAAGACCCAAAGCCTCTCACCCTGGCCTGCAAGACCGTGCATCCCACGTGTACACACACACACACACACACAAACACTCACACTCACATTCACACTCACACACTCTTCCTGCCCCTTTCTGTCACCCATACTCTGCCTTTCTTTTCCTTCATAGCACTTAAAGCACTTCTGTACTATTTTTGTTTTTAATTGTCTCCTCTCTGTAATGTAGTTGGCATATAGCAAGGTCTTTATCTGTTTGATTCAGTGTACTGCCCCCAGGACCTTCGACACTGCAGACATTTGTTCAGGGAATTTACATGGCTTGACTCTGCCCAGCTCTGCCTTTGCCTTGCATCTAGAAAATATACCATTCCAAAGTCTGCATCTAAAAAAGTAATAAAATAGGGTGATTATTCCCACAATAGAAGAATGGAAACTGCGATGGAATCCTTTTAAGAAACAAGTTTTCTTGGTACATTTAAAATGGGACTCAATTTGCACAGATCTGATGCTTGTATAAATCCCCAGAAATATTTTCATTGTGTTTTCAGAAGGATTCAGCTGTATTTCCAATATGTGAAGTAATTACATTATTCAGTTGGATTGTTGATGTCATTATCAGAAAATGGTTCAAGGGAGGTATAATTTTATAGATACTCTTAGGACTTAAACATGACATGTTTCCAGTGTCATATTCCATGTTACGGTTGTAAAAGCATCATGAATTTCATAACAACTTCTTTAGGAAAAAAATGAAATACTATTTTAAAACATTTAAAAATGTCCATTGATAGCATAAATTTAATGCATGTAAACTGTACACCCCTTGCTCCTTTAGTATCACATTCAAAATTTGAGTTCAGCTCTTTGAGTTCAAACCTAGAGATCCTTATAAACCGGTTTTGACCGCTGACAATCATGCACATCCCTGGTGACACTGGCCGCTTTGCATAGCTGTGCTCATGATCTACTTCGGCACCCTTAGGACTGATCTTATAATTTGGAAGCATGTTGACGAACACTAGGGTTTATTCTATGTTTTCTGTTTAGTTAAACAGAAACATAGTTTCTGTTCTTTCTTTTGTTCTTTTCTTTTGTTCTGTTCTTTTCTTTGTTTAGTTTCTTTTCTTTCTTTCTTTCTCTCTCTCCTCTTGAAAGTCACTTGGAAGTGTTGTTTGGTGCCTGACAGATGATCACAGCATACATCAACGTCTTTTATCTTTGAAACTTCTCTTATACATTCTGAGTGTCTCTCATTGCCTTGCCTGACGGTCTCGTACACACTCTGTCATTTTTCATGCCTTTGCGAAATGTTCGTGAAGGCATTTCGGTTGACTTTGAGGTGTTCAGATCTAAGTTAAAATGAAAGGGGACGTTTTGGCTGAGAATGGAACCCAGTGTCAGTGCATCAGCAGCCACCAGCTAAGCGCGTTGACTTCCCACAGTCGTTCACAGGCACAGCATCAGACTGACTCCTTGCAACTGGCAAGGACCTATTGGCATCAAATATCAGATGCTTTCCATTTCAGAGGTGTAAAAATGTGAGAAAGATGGGGCTTATTATCAAGGAAATGTATAGTTTAAATACTTCATTTTAAACACGAGGAAGATCTATTTTCATTGTCATCTGTGAGAGCTTTTCAAAGGGAATTTAACCTTAACTGTGTATAGTTATAAGCCTGTGTTAGCAAATTTCATCTTTGGGAAGTGCAGTGAATATAGTCCCTGAGTCACTAACCTCAGATGGAAGAGGGAGGGTTAGCAGATAGCTTGAGAGCGGGATCGTGGCAGGTAAAGCCAAATATCTTTCTCCCCTGTCTCCTTCTGGGGATTCACCACACTACTTATATTTATGGGTAGGTTTTTCTGTTTTGTTCTTTTGTTTTGTTTTTTTCCTTTGCTTCATTACAGTCCTCATCTTTCTGTTGTCAGGCCAATTAACAGATAACAGATCTTACCATACCATGAACTGTAGCCCAAATTTAAGTGGTGTGAAGACACAAGAATTGTTTTTGGTTTTTTGAGGTTTCCCACCCTGGGCTGCCCATCTTTGTCTCTGGTGAGGCACTTTGTGGGTGGCTCCATTACCTGCCCAGTCAGGAGGGCGTTGACTGCTTTGTGCTTTTTTTTTTTCTTTTTAATTTATTTATTTTGGGCTGTGTTGGGTCTTCGTTTCTGTGCGAGGGCTTTCTCTAGTTGTGGCGGGGGGGGGGGCCACTCTTCATTGTGGTGCGCGGGCCTCTCACTGTCGTGGCCTCTCGTTGCGGAGCACAGGCTCCAGACGCGCAGGCTCAGTAGTTGTGGCCCACGGGCCTAGTTGCTGCGCGGCATGTGGGATCTTCCCAGACCAGGGCTCGAACCCGTGTCCCCTGCATTAGCAGGCAGATTCTCAACCACTGCGCCACCAGGGAAGCCCTGCCTTATGCCTTTGACTGCTTCTCAGCCTCCCCTCCTCCCTTCCCTTCTGTCAGACCTATGTAGTAAGTAAGTTGTGAGAATTCAGGTTTACGAGACTCTGGCCTGAGAGCCTTGGATTTAAAGCCTTGGCATTGGTTTCATCTTTTTAAATTGAAATACTCTAATATCATACTTTCATTCCAAGGTCAATTATGTGTATTCTTCTAAAATTCTAAGGTCAGTTATGTATATATTCCAGAATTACTTTTGTGTATCTATGCATCTATCTGCATAATGTATCATTAATATCTTAATTCTTCTTTTAGTTTCTAGCTCCTCTCTGCCCCAGGCTGAAGTAGGGATGGGTATCTCAAGTTCCTGATATTCTTCCCCGCCTTTATCATCTTTCACATGTAAATTTTTTTTTTTTTGCTAAGTTTATATTTTTTCATTTATCTTCATTTCATAATTCCTGACCTCTTCCTATGCCATGATTAATCTTTTTGTATCTTTTATGTCTATCAAATTTGTGAGTTAAACAGCAGATTTGGTATTTGACCTATTGATGGTTAATCTAAACTTTGATTTCCTAACACCTAACCCTTGTGATAATGGTCTCAGGGAATAGTTGTTACTAATAATAACGGTGCCTCACGTTGTATCCTGCTTATATTTTACAAAACACCTCCACATGATTTTATTGAACGCTCACTGCAGATGAGATGAAGTTCTGGGTTCAGGTAACAAGTAAGCAGTAGGGATGGGAATAGAATGCAAGTTTGGATACTCCTAGTGCAAGGTTTTTGTTTTGTTTTCACTATACTACTTTGTCCTTTTTGCCAAACATTTTGGAAAATTTGTGTTTGTAACATATTTTTCATGTCTCCTTCTAACTGGACGGTTTTCCTAAGTCCTGTTGCCTAATGCTGGATGAAGGCTTTTAAGATCTGTGCTAGAAATTAGGAAGAGGGGTGTTTTGTTAGTCCCTTGTAACTTCCCTCCTAAAGACTTCGATTACGTAATAGCGTAGGCTGGCTTTAACCTCGAAGCCTGCCTAATTGCAGCTGGCCAGTTGGATTTACATACCTGTGGTATCCCTTCAAATGCCCAGCGCTCAGTAGTAATTCTTAGAGTCCTCCTGGTTTTGTAGGGTGCTGTTCCCAAGAAGATAAGATGTTGGGTTTCTGGACAGACTTTCTTCTTAGGTCAATAAAATGTTTACTAAAAATTGCTATTGTTGGACTTGGAGCAGGTGAAACAAGCAGTCCGCTCCAGCCTCGGCTGCATGGGTGTCTGTGCTTTGTTCTGGGCGTGGGGACCCTAACGGGCTTTCTGCAAAAGTGCGAACTCTATCAAACATGATTTATTGGAACAGGTAAAAATCATCCTTTCTTCTTTTCTCCAAAGTTTTGGAGCCTCTGGTGGGGCAAGTACTTGGGATTCCTACAGCGACCATTTCGCCATTGAGACGTGCAAAGAGACAGATATGCTGAACTACCTCATCGAGTGTTTTGACCGAGTTGGAATAGAGGAAAAAAAAGCACCGAAGGTAACATGAAATGCATTCTTTTTTTTTTTTCGGTACACGGGCCTCTCACTGTTGTGGCCTCTCCCGTTGCGGAGCACAGGCTCCGGACGCGCAGGCTCAGCGGCCGTGGCTCATGGGCCCAGCCGCTCCGCGGCATGTGGGATCTTCCCAGACTGGGGCACGAACCCGTGTGCCCTGCATCGGCAGGCGGACTGTCAACCACTGCGCCACCAGGGAAGCCCGAAATGGATTCATTTTAAAGCCCCCACAAAAACCTGGTTATGTGGTGGATAAATAATTGGTTTTTGACCCCCTAATGAGCATTCACTCATGTATTCAATCAGTAAAGTGGTTATTGAGCATCTACTATGGGTCAGGCACTGTGTTAGGAAGCTGGGGGTGGATCAGTGAACCAGACAGACGAGGATCCCAGTCCTCATGGAACTCACATCCTAGTGGAGGGAAGAAGTGACAGGGCCAAGTGCCACTGCCACCAGTGACTTACACGGCCCTGATGATTTCTCTCCTAGTCTGTCGTAATCATAATAACCAACATTTATGGAGCGCCTAAAGTGCCAGACACTTGGCTAGGTCTCATTCTCACAGTTGTTCATTAGTCCAGTGTGGTCCTGTGTGGTATAAGTATTATTTTTTTCCATTGTGTTAATAAGCAAATGAACCTCAGAGAGATCAAGTACATACTAACCTCGGTCTTTCCTAAAAGCCAAGTGGTGTAAAGTGAACTTTCGAAAAGCGAGGGATACCTGTAATTGTTCAGAATCACATAAATAATAAATTGCAAAACTGGGTTTAAACTCAGCAAGCTGCACTTTTTCTTCTATTTCATGCTGAGTTACTTTATTATTATCGCATTTCATTCCTATTTCATTTTCTTTTTTTTTTAAGTTTTTATTGGAGTATAGTTGATTTACAATGTTGTGTTAGTTTCAGGTACACAGCAAAGTGAATCGGTTATACATACACAAATATCCACTCTTTTATTTAAGATTCTTTTCCCATATAGGCCATTGCAGAGTACTAAGTAGAGTTCCCTGTGCTATACAGTAGGTCCTTATCAGTTATCTATTGTGTATATATAGTAGTGTGTATATGTCAATCCCAGTCTCCCAATTTATCCCCACCACCCCAATTACATTTTCTAGTTCTGGTTTTCCATTGGAAACTAATCCGGCTGTCAACCTGTTAGCTTCATATTTGTGAAGGGCTTCTTGGGGTTTGCTGCACTTAACCTTAGCAAAATCAAAGAGAGTGGGCATATCTCTGAAATCCCCACGTGGTCACCTGAAGCTTCTGCTTCTCTCTTCTCTAATTGTAGATTTTAGCGGAGACATTATACTTGGACGATACAGTTACTGTAGTTTGTTCATCATCAGTAAAGGAAGAGAAAAGGGTGCCATTTCCTGCAGATTGATCTCTCCTGACTCTTCTCAGTTTTCAACTGTATGGGATTATTTTGTTTGTCTTTGTAGACCTAACCTCTACCTTTCTTTGCAGATGTGCAGCCAGCCAGCAGTCAGCCAGCTTCTGAGCAACATCCGCTCACAGTGCATATCCCATACTGCATTAGTACTACAAGGGTCCCTCACACAACCAAGGTATGAAAAACCAATATGTGCTTGCTGTTAGCAGGGAGAGGGCCCTCTCCATCAGGCTGTCCAGCCATTCTGCACCACGTTGGATAACTCACTTCCTCACCCATGAAATGAGTGTTTGACTAGATGGTTTCTGAGGTCCCTTTCTTTCTCTAAAATACTATGAAAATAAAACACTCTGTGTGCTTTATTGAGATAGACTGTGGTTCAAATATGTTGACATCAGGGCAGGAAATTAGTAATTCAGTTTAAAAGCAGCTGCTTGAAAGCAGTATAGATACTTGAAAAAAATGTGCAGATCATCACTTTCCATGTATCATATAATCAATTTCTGTTATTCAATAATAAAGAATAGTGGTGGAATCGGTAATATGGGAATCACCCAAAGTGTACTACATTATTAATTTTTGTTCAGAGGGTCCCATAAAGGTTTCAAGTTTAATAAAAGAGTATTTCTGTATTTCATTTCTCTTATGAAAAGACATCTAAAGGAAAAATGACAAAGTTCAAGGTTTATTCATTCTGGATGATCTTACCATAACCATTTTTGAAATTTGTCAGGAAAGAAAAAAAGGAAAATGATGCACATGTACTAAAACTTAAACACTGTTCCGTGGTTAAAATTAATAAGAGCTTAAAAAAGTCTTCAGCCACTGCTAATCTTTTTTTCCCCCATTGGATGAGGCATAAATAAATAAGTAAAAGAGACGTATAATACTTTGGTTTTTCTAATGCTTTATTTTTCAAGGGCTGTATGGAGGCAAAAATGGATCCTTTCAAACTTTCTATAGTTTCTCACAGAAAAGCCCCCAAAGTGATTATCTTAACAATGAGAAAGGTGATCTTTTGCCTAAAACGATTGACTGTTGTGTGGATTATTTGGGAAATTTGAAGCTTGACCTGTGATTGTCAGCTACGTGACATTCTGTATGTTCTGTTGTTACACGGTGACAAGTTGATTCATCAGAGCCCTTGACTTTCGTGGGTCTGCAGGTCCCTGCAGCAGCCGTCCTTCCTGGTGCCGTACATGCTGTGTAGGAATCTCCCATACGGCTTTATTCAAGAACTGGTGAGAACCACTCACCAGGATGAAGAAGTGTTCAAGCAGGTACGGTTTTGTGCGTTTGCTACTGAAAGTGCTGGATTAGGAGCTTCCCTGCTGAGCTAGATTTCTAAAGACGCCGTATATTGAAAACTTTGGTTCCTGAATTTGAACATGCGCATGTTATTTACTCAGAGAGAGCTCCCCGAGGTGCCTGTCCTGAGGAAATCAGATTGACAGCTGCATTGTTCAGATCATGTGTACATTTCAACTAATCAGTCAAGCATCAGGTATTTTAAACATGGTCTGTGCTAAGTGCTTCGGGAGAGTAGAAGAAATATCAGGCCCTGTCTTTGATTTTAAGAAGCTTTTAACACACTACCAAGAGGTAGCATAAGATGTGGTATACATTTGCCAGATAAATAGTGTTGAAAATCAGTTCTCTGAGTTTACAAAAAGGAGATTAATAAATCAAAGACCAAATTAGCTCAGCTGCAGTTTGCACGTCACATAAAACCGTTGTCTTCTCACCACTAGACCGGGAATGAAGTCTCAGATCTTACTGATTACTTCATTCATTAGGTATCCATACATTTTTGGTATCCCATTATGTAAAGGCAAGTGAAAATGCAGATATGTAATATTTAATAATAAAGCTTAATAGTAATAATAACAACTAAAAAGTTAGTCTTGAAGATTTCTTCCGAGGTAGAACCTTGGCATGAATTTTGATTACTGTTTTGTGGCCTGTGTTGTAAAGTAAGGACTTTGCCACAGCAACTTTAACACAGCTGTTTCCCATGATGAAAGGATGCTAATGACATTTTCTTACAATTTGTTGTATGATAATCTCTTTTTTTGTTTCTAGAAAGAATAATAGAGGCAATAGCTACAAATGATATGATTCCTTTTAATCTGTTTTTTGAAAAACTCTGTTTGTTTGTTTATTTATGGCTGCTTTGGGTCTTCGTTGCTACGCACAGACTTTCTTTAATTTTGGCGAACGGGGGCTACTCTTCATTGCGGTGCGCAGGCTTCTCATTGCAGTGGCTTCTCTTGTTGCGGAGCACGGGCTCTAGGCATGCGGGCTTCAGTAGTTGCGGCACACGGGCTTCAATAGTTGCAGTGCACGGGCTCAGTAGTTGTGGCTCACGGGCTCTAGAGCGCAGGCTCAGTAGTTGTGGCACATGGGCTTAGTTGCTCCGTGGCATGTGGGATCTTCCTGGACCAGGGCTCGAACCCGTGTCCCCTGCATTGGCAGGCGGATTCTTAACCACTTCGCCACCAGGGAGATCCCTTATCTGTTTTTATACCTAATATTATTTTTAACTGTTCATATTGAGGCCTTTGAATTCTCAGGAAGTGTGTTTTCAGCAGTTTTCAAAATATTAGTAAAAGAAGCATCCAGGAGTGAAAATCCCAGTCAGTGTTGTGTATTCTGTATTTGGAATTTCTCAACTGCTCATCTTAGATGATGGTCTTACTGACTTATAGGAATATTTTAGGCATTATAGTGAGCTTTTCTTCTCTAGAAAATTAAGTGAACTCTGATGAAAATATACAACTGTCTTGGAAGGTTTAAGTGATACTCTATATTATATGTGTAATATATATAAAGTAGAATACTTCTACTCAAAAAGACATCACTTGAGGAGCCAGAGTAGCTTTACCTGTATGAAAGCCTGGAGATCAGCTAAAAAAGTATGTTATGCCTATTTTATTCATAAAGAAACTTACATAGAGGCTATGAAATGACCTCTATGTGTTTTTGTTTTTTTATATATTTTAAATTTATTTATTTCATCTTATTTATTTTTTGGCTGCATTAGGTCTTCGTTGCAGTGCGCGGGCTTCTCAGTGCGGTGGCTTCTCTTGTTGTGGAGCATGGGCTTCAGGCACGCGGGCTTCAGTAGTTGTGGAGCACGGGCTTCAGTAGTTGTGGTGCATGGGCTTTGTTGCTCCACAGCATGTGGGATTCTCCCGGACCAGGGCTCGAACCTGTGTCTGCTGCATCGACAGGCGGACTCCCAACCACTGCGCCACCAGGGACGCCCGATCTGTTTATTTTTAATCACAGACTTCTGATCCCTTGTCTTTTCTTATGTGTCACTATGTTTCCTCAAGAGAAATGATGAGTACGGTGGAGTTGCTGAACTGAAAAACAGCATTTTACCTTTTGTCTTAAGAATGTGGCAGATTTGAATTTCTTTTGACTGAAATTTCAGTCTTCCTTTAAAGTTTGAGATGTTCATAGATAAATAAACAGCAATAAATAGTAGCTAGAATTTAGAATTGGAGATGAACACTTGGAGCATTTTTTATCAGTGCTGGGAGGTATTTATTTGAAAATAAAATTATTTTAAAAACGTAAATCACACAAACAGTATAATGTTTGATATTTGAAAAGTATTGTGTTTAGTAATATTTTGTCTGCTTATTATAATTTAAACCCTACTTGCAAAAGAGGAAAACTCTAAAGAAGTTTTACTTTATAGCGTTCCTGAAAAAAATGCTTAAGAGATTTTTCTAGATGATCAATTGTGAAATTTAGTTTTGGGGGATTCTGGAACTACTGTTTTTCCCTCGATTGCAGTTTGGGCATTTCCCACCCCTACACCTAAGCATTTCCTCTCCATTTTTAGCTAGCTTACGAAAGCACATTACTTCTACCCTGATTGCTTGGGTTGCGAGAACTAGAAGGATCTCTTCAAGAGCTGTGTTGATATCTCAAGACACTCCAATACACTTTGTAATGCAGGGCACCTTTTTAATACTGTGCTCCTTAAATGACAAAGGTGTTCCATGCAATGGGATGAAATTAGTAGGAAAGAGAATTTTTCAGGTTTTCTAGTAGCTTTTTAGAACACTCCCTTTTTCAACTTGTTGGCATTCAGACTGTCAGCTGTTGTTTACAACATTCTCAGCTTAATGTTATTAGTCTTGAATCCAAACTAACTCCCTAAATGTGCTGCTCAGTGAGTACACTGTGAAATTTAAACATGAGCCGTGCGGAGCAGATTCTGCAGTGTTCCTGTGCCCTGATATTAATGGTGAGCTTGTAAGCGTAAATTTGAGTGCCCTTAGGCCCTGACATCAGGTTGTTGTATTAATCACACCATATATGGAGGTAAGGCATCCTGATGAAGTTTTCTTTTTCAGTTTCAACATTTACCAGCCATCTCTTTGTTCTACATAATTCAAGTTAAGATGCTAATAATATCCATTATTGGTCTATTTTTTTTGTTCTCTTCGAAGTAAACGAGGAAAGATGGAAAGAATTAAAGGTGTAGGTGTAGGGGTGGCAACAAAAAATTTCTTAAAACGTTAATAGAATTGAGCAGATATTGGAACATTTAGTCCAGTTTCTTTACAGATTATAGGTGCTTGGTAATCAGAAACATATTCGTTGCTGTGATATGCAGGTTAGAGTCATTCATTTGATTAGAGCAAGGAGCCCAGGAGAGTCCTACAGCAGGCTCCACATTTGTGAGTTTCTGTTGAATCACGGGGAGTCTTGTCAGAGTTTCAGGGTTCACCAAAACCTATTCTGGAGAATTCAGCTGCCTTACTTTACGGTCAGCCTTGTGAAAGGACAAAGCAACACACTGTGGCTGGATTCTAGGCTCCTGTGTATGCAAAACAGCTTTTCCTTGGGCAAGCGGTGCAAATGCCTGGACTTGCAGATTCGGCACTTTATTTGACATGCCTCCTGTTCTTAAATTTTCTTTAACTTATATTTCTGATTTTTTTTTTCTTGCAGATCTTTATCCCCATTTTACAAGGCCTGGCTCTTGCTGCCAAAGAGTGCTCCCTCGATAGTGACTACTTTAAATACCCCCTCATGGTAAAACTTTATTCTTTTCCTTGTAACACATTCAGTAGATGTTTTTCTTCCAGATAATTTTAACATACACTTTTCTTTCAGGTCCATGATCAACCTTGTTTTCAAACTTAAAACATGAAATGATTGTGTTGGCCATGCAGAGTGTTTGGTGTGCAGTGAGATGCATCAGTGAAGACAGTTAGCAGCGCGGTACATATTTCACCATCCGAGCCTTAGACAGGAGTCAGTGATACAGTCATTAAAATGTACTTTGCCTTATTCTATAGCTTATGAAAACAATAATCATTGGTGGTCTCCTTCTTGATTGTCCTAGCAATGAGCATACCATATTTGGGGTGAAATTTTGTTAATTTAAAATAAAACAAAACAAAACAAAGAACTGTGACAAATGCAGATAAAGAAGGCAGAGTTAGATTAAGAAAAGGAATACAATTTTGTCCTTACATAGTGACTTTGCACAGAAAATTGCACAGTGCTTTTCTTGTTCATCTTCCCCGTTTCCTGAGGCTGTACACTTCACTTCAGGCTTTACTTGGAAAACACAAATTTGCTCAGCTCCTCCAGGCACTTAGAGGAAGCATAAATTGTGGACAGGACTATTGGCTAGATTCTCACCAAGGGTCTTCAGAGTTGTGAAAATATTGGAACCAGAAAGAAAGTAAGAGGCTGTTTTCTTCTCTGACCTTGCTTCTTTAAAATTTTGGGAGAAAAATACTTCGAAGTATTACTGAATATTTTTCATTCTAAAAGTATGAAGGAAAAATATCAAAACATGAAATCAGTTGACTGTATAAATACGACCTTGTGTAAATTGAAGCCTTGGTTAAATTGATGTTTTGCTGCCCATGTTCCTTTTACTCATTCTGCTAACTTGATTCCATCTTACCATTAATTCACTGCTTCCTGAGCACCTCAAGTGTGACACACACAGAGGACCCAGGAGCTCATGAGATAAGGTGCCTCTCCTCAAGGCAAAAATCAAGACCACAGCGATACAGTCAGATAGTTACAATCAGTGCAAAGACAGAGGTGTATTTATCTGTTTCAGACAATCAAAAGTGAGCTAAAAGGCTAAATATTAAAGTTAAACATTAATTAATGTTTTAAACATTAAAGCCAGTTAAATAGAAGGTGAAGCAGGAAGTCTTAGTTTTAAAAACAATTTTGAATGAATTTATGTCAGGGTTCTTCCTAGTGCACGTTATTCCCATTCCTAATGAAATTCTATTAATCCTTATGCATTGTTCTGTCTTTGGCACATAAAAAGAAGTGGAAAAATCTGATTATTTGAGTTCAGTGATGAAATCTCTTAGTGTACATTAATTGTCACTGTATTATATAAATATTCCCTCCTGGAATTGTCGGCTTTTCTCTTGTGGTTTGAATTAGCTTGATGGTTCAGTAAGGAGCTTTTAGTGTCAGATACCAACAAAGTGTTCTTCCGGGTCAAAAGACAAAGGCCTCCGTTACGATAGACAGTAGTTTTATTTTGTACCATTATTGATGCTTGTGCAGCGCAGGGAGTGCACTGAGAGAAAGGGCAGTAATTTAAGGCCGGAAGCGGAAGACCGTTGGAGCTAGAATCAGAAGGAAGCATGATTATCCCTAGGTCAGTGGATCCCAACTTTGCCATACCTTAGAATCACCTGGGGATCTGTAGAAAGTACCTCTGCCTGGCTCTCCAAAGCTGTGACTTAATTCGTTGAGGATGTGGTGAGGGTGTGGCCTGGCATGGGGCTTGCAGAGGCTGCCCAGGTGATCCTAATATGCAGCTGAGTTTGGGAGCCCTGGTGCTGAGCAGGGAGAATGTTTCCTTCTCAGTGGCTCTCTGAGCCTCAGCGGCTTCTCAGATGTGTCAGTGCCTAAATGCATGGACTCAAAAGCTTCCAGCAGCTGTTTTAGCAACTCCCATAGCAACATCGAAATCACAGAGGAAATTAAATTCACCGTTAAAATAGTGTTTGACTGTATTACCGTGGCCATGGTAAACGCTTTTTATGTGCCTAAGAACTATATTTCCTGATCGTCTTAACTCGAGAACGATTGGAGCGCCAAAGGAAAACTTTGAGGTTCTCAAAAAACCAGGGATCTTGAAACCAAGGAATACTTTTAAATATATTTTGAATTTGGTCGCTTATTAAATTTTAATTATTTGTAGTCCTGTTTAATACTGGCAAGACTAGCCATCTAAAGTTTATGAAGCATATCTTTCTGGTATAGAAAGATGTTAAATGAAAAAATCATTTATTGTAAGAATACACTCATTTACCTCTGTGTGTATACGTACAAAAATATGTCTAGGAAGCTCTTGGCCAAAATATCAATAGAGGTTAATGAGGGTGAAGTTTATGAGCGACTTTTAGTTTCACTTTATATTTCTGTTTTATCGGAAGTTTTTTGCAATGCACATGTACTAGTTCATTCATCAGAAAAGCAGTGAAGCTGTTTGTGCTTTGTTGGGAATGCATACGTATTTATAGCAGCATTAAAGCTATGTCTTGGTGTTACCCATGGTGGTCAGTTTAGGATGAAATACATTTAAATGACCCTTTCTGATCTTGTTTCTAGGCTTTAGGTGAGCTCTGTGAAACCAAGTTTGGAAAGACACACCCTGTGTGCAATTTGGTAAGTGCCACCCTAATGGACTTGCACATTTTCAGTGAACATGTAACACAGAAGATATTCCTTAAGTAACAGTATCTGAAAAATGTCTCTTGGAGGACGTTGAGATGCAGATGTGAGTAATACATGTGCGTGGCTCTCAACTGTTACATTGTTGTCACCTACATTATTTCCGGGAATGCCATTATTCACTTCTCTTTTGTGATTTTCGGGAGATAAGTATTGTACAGCTAGTACAACAGGTCCCATTGGAAACGTTTCCTTGAGTCCTTTGGTGGTATAGGAATAGTTCGTTTGCACGATATCAAATATTACCATGAAACATAGAAATTAAAAGTATATCTTGTAAAAATGTAGCGGACCTGGAGGGCTTTCCTTCATCTGAAATGAGAAAAAGTGGACAGGCATCCTGACATATTTGTGACCTTGTGTTTTTGGATGTTAAGTGTCAGCCATTTTGCTGGTGGCTAAGAGCCAGCTGAACAGGTCACCTGCCAAGAATTCTTTTTGTCTCATTTTTACATGACTTGCTGATTTAGCAGCTTGACTTGCCTCTTCTGTTTTTTCCTAGGTTGCTTCTTTGCCTTTGTGGTTGCCGAAATCATTAAGCCCTGGCTCTGGGCGGGAGCTGCAGAGACTCTCGTACTTGGGGGCTTTCTTTAGCTTCTCAGTCTTTGCAGAAGATGATGTAAGTACAGTGGCCCTTTGCACTTTGCTGCTCTTATGTTCAGATTCTTCCCCAAATGTATATTATACGTTGAATTTTTGCTTTCTCTTTCCAGGCAAAAGTGGTTGAAAAATATTTCTCAGGGCCTGCCATTACCCTGGAAAACACTCGTGTGGTGAGCCAGTCACTGCAGCATTACTTGGAGCTGGGAAGGGTAGGTGCTGAGAAAATGAATCCAAAGGATGAATGTGTTTTCAGTTCTGAAAGTTAAAAGCAGCACAATTATAGGCTCATTATAGTGTGATTAAGGTAATTGGGCCCCTGTCCTGGAAAGGAAATAGCAAAGACTATTTTATTAAAACTATAACTACTCCCCTCTTCCACTGCACATTCTGCTTTCATGCTGATCATCTTGATACAGTTGAATACGGACCTCTTTTCTATCCTTGTAGTCAGGTTCTTCTAAAATGAGTGGACGTGGGAGAGGAGAAAAGGTGGGAAGGAGCTTAGCTTTTCGTAAAGTCAAAAAGGAATAATTTCTTAAACAAAGTTTTAAATTTTTTCTTCCCTTATAAAATAAATTTCAGCAAGAGCTTTTCAAGATTCTGCATAGTATTTTGTTAAACGGAGAAACCCGGGAGGCTGCTCTTGGTTACATGGCAGCTGTCGTCAATGCCAATATGAAGAAAGCACAGATGCAGGTAGGATTCCTGAAGACTGCTTTTACTTATTCATGAATTCATTCATGTAAGTCATATTTATTCAGAACCTACCAGACATTGTGCTAGGAAATGGAGATACAGTGTTGAACAAGATAGACAAGCTTCCTGCCTTTGTGGCGCTTATGTTCTATAGGGTAGATGAGTAGACATGTAAATGTTTAATTCTAGAATCGATGAAGCCAGTGAAGCAAGGTAGAGGACTTGAAAGTAACCATGGAGGCACCAGAAGGAAGGCATGGGAGTGTCCAAGGAGGAGACATTTGATCAGAGGCCTGACTGATAAGAAAGAGCCAGCCGTCACAAGGCTGAGAAAAGAACTTTCTAGATACGTGTGAAACACGAAGGTGGGAGTGAACCAGCTTTGGAACGAGCCCCACGTGCAGGCTTTCGTGGCTGGAGGATAGTGAACAGGAAGGAAACCGGCGGGTCATGGGCTGGAGGGGTGGGCAGAGGCTCCATCAGGTTGAGCTGATGTTTTAAGAAGTGTCATGAGGAGCCACTGGAGGGTTTTCGGGAAGGAAATCACCAAGTCTGCTGTGTGGAGGATGGGCTAATGGGAGGAGGGGATACAGGAGCCAACCCAAGGAGACCAGGTACAAGGTGCGGTGTTCCTGATGAGGGAGGCTGGTGGCTGGGACCACTTTACTGGCATGGAAAAGTTAAAAGGGCATCCTTACTATATTATTATTATTAAAAATAATAAATTTATTTATTTTTGGCTGCATTGGGTCTTTGTTGCTGCACGTGGGCTTTTCTCTAGTTGCGGTGAGCGGGCGCTGCTCTTTGTTGCGGTGCGCGGGCTTCTCATTGCAGTGGCTTCTCTTGTTGCGGAGCACGGCCTCCAGGCGTGCGGGCTCAGTAGTTGTGACACGGGCTTAGTTACTCCACGGCATGTGGGATCTTCCCGGACCAGGACTCAAACCCGTGTCCCCTGCATTGGCACGCGGATTCTCAACGACTGCGCCACCAGGGAAGCTCCCTTGCTATATTATTAATGAGCAATGTGACATTTCTACTCAGAAGAAAGAGCAGAGAGAAGAGCATGGACGTGATATTAGACTGCCTGGATTTCCAACTGGGGTTCCACTGTTTGCCGGCAGTAGGACGCAGACAGTTGCTTCTCTGTGCCTCCATTTCCTTGTTGCCAAGTGGGGATAATAATAGTACCTGACTCGTGGACTTAGTGTATATAAAGCTGTTAAATCATGCCCAGTACGTGGTGAGCACTCCACCGATGTTAACTATCTTTATTAGAATTATGGTCTTTTTTTTTTTGACTGTGCCACACGCTTACAGGATCCCCAACCAGGGATTGAACCCAGACCCTGGGCAGTGAAAGCGTGGCGTCCCAACCACTGGACCTCCAGGGAATTCTCGGAATTGTTGTATTCTTAAAGCAGGATTATTCTATCTCTGTCAGCCAGAGAAGCTGTTAGTCAAGTGGTAACTGTGGAACGAGTTGTTCTGATGCTTTTGAGGGGAAATAAAGAAGAGAAAGGAAATAGCATTTATTGCATTGCTGCTTACTGATTTTGAGGATCTTAGGCAAATCACTTAAATTCTCTGAGCCTTAGTTTCCTCCTCTGTAAAATGTGAATAACAGTATCATTCAATTCTAGGGGCTATTGTGGAGATTCAGTGAGAGAAAACCCTTCACGTATGGTTAACACTCAACAAATCGCACCTGCCAGTAGAGTGACGATGGTGGTGCTATAGGTGTCCCCTCGCTGACTTCAGGATGAAAGTTTGCTCTCCTTTCTGTACACTTGTGCCAACATTTCTGTTCAGATCATGATTTTAAATGCTTTTCTCTTTCACAGACGGATGATAGGTTGGTATCTACGGACGGATTGATGCTGAACTTCCTTTGGGTGCTGCAGCAGCTAAGCACAAAGATCAAGTTAGAGACGGTCGACCCCACGTACATATTCCACCCGAGGTGTCGGATTACTCTTCCCAGCGATGAGACGAGAGTGAATGCAACGATGGAGGACGTGAATGACTGGCTGACTGAACTTTGTGAGTGACCTGTTCATTGTTAGGTCGTTAAAAGCTGCCCTTCTTTTATTATTTTTTTTTGGTTGCCCCACGTGGCACGTGGGACTTAGTTCCCAGACCAGTGATCGAACCCACGCCCTCTGCATCAGAAGCATGGAGTTGCAACCACCGGACCACCGGGGAAGCAGTTCTTCTACTTTCTTTTAATTACAAAAAGTAGAGTAGATACGCATTCTAACAGAAGGACCCATTTGGACTCAGCATCATCCCACAGTGTGAATCTGACAGCAGCTACAGCGTCCCTGTCTGTCATCTCCCAGCGTCCCACCCCCATCCCTGGGGCTCCCTCTTGCCCTTGTTCCTGTTCTCCGTCATCAGTGCCAGTTTTCATTGACTCCTCTCCCCCTAAAGCTACTACATCAGACTGTTAAGGGATTATCAGGAGGAGAACTTTAATAAACATCTTAATAGCAACGCTACTGTCTTACTCGTTAAATATAAGGAGACTGAGGCTCCAGAAGGTGCCCAGCTCACCTAGCCTGTCAATCAGCGAGTTGCACCTGCGGCTCAGGTGTGCTGAGCCGAGCCCAGGGCTCTGTCTGCTCCACCACACTCCCTGATCTGGGTCCGTCCTTCCCGGTGTTTAGTTCGGTTCCATTTTTTCTTACTTGGCAGTAGTGAGGGAAGCAACCTAATTCTTTAGGGAATTTCTGTTCCTCTCAGGCGACCTGATTTCTGATAAGCCAGGCAAACTCCAGAATTAGGATCTGGGCTCCTGGGGCCAGGCCAGCCAGGGTTGGGGGTAGTTAGAGGGTTTGTGGAGAAGGTCAAGGGGGTCCCCTACAGAACAGGCTGCCCAGAGGACGGCTGGAGCTAAGGAAGACGCTTTCTGAGGAAGGCCCCTTCCAGAGGGAGGGCCTGTGGGAGAGAGGAAGAAGAGAGCCTACCCTGCTTGACCACAGCTGCTTTCCCGGCTAAACGCAATCGTGACAGAGAGGTCCAGAGGAGCAGAGGGAGAGAATGCAAAGGAGTATAGATGGAGAAGGCAGAAGAGAAGGAAAGACACAGGCAAAGGGAAGCTTGTGACGAATAAAATGTATCTGAGAGACCGGTGATCAGGAAAACAGAAAAGTAGAAATCCAAGAGAAATGGGTACATATTTTATGTTGCAAAATTCTGGGTTTGAAAGTGATTCCTGAGTGAAGGAAAATAATGACTTTCTGGGCTTCCCTGGTGGCACAGTGGTTGAGAGTCCACCTGCCGATGCAGGGGGCACGGGTTCGTACCCCGATCCAGGAACATCCCACATGCTGCGGAGCGGCTGGGCCCGTGAGCCATGGCCGCTGAGCCTGCGTGTCCGGAGCCTGTGCTCCACAATGGGAGAGGCCACAACAGTGAAGAGGCCTGCGTACCGCAAAAAAAAAAAGACTTTTCTGCTTTTCCATTTCTTTGTTTTGTTACAATCCCTAAGAATCTGTCAGTACTGGGAATGCTATTCATTCACCCAAGTGAGCCACATCCAGCTTATGTGGAGGGGTGGTTCTCAGCTGCACCAGGTGAGAAGTTAGAGTTTACAGAGTCTAGGAAAAAGAGAAAAATTTATTTTGTTTGGATGCTAATGACTCCTCACAAATTGTTACTACCTCTCTAGAAATACATTTATGAGCTAGAGATATGCAATAAAGATGAATACAATAAAAAAAAAAAGTTCTTTTTTGGATTAGCCAACATCAAATAGATACGTAGAACAAATGGGACGAAATGTGCTGTTCTGGGTTTAAATATATATGTGTATACAATAGAAATGATAACAATGACTTAGTTATTATGTAGATTTTATATATGCCAGTTAAAATTCTCATGAAATCTCTCATACATCTTGATGAATTGATGGAATAAAAATACGAATATTTTGAAGGTGTTACGATTATGGATCTTTTTCTCTATATTATAAAGCATGTTATTAAAGCAACTATACTTCAATTTAAAAAATTTTAAGGGGTTTCCCTGGTGGCGCAGTGGTTGAGAATCTGCCTGCTAATGCAGGGGACACGGGTTCGAGCCCTGGTCTGGGAAGATCCCAGATGCCGCGGAGCGGCTAGGCCCGTGAGCCACAACTACTGAGCCTGCGTGCCTGGAGCCTGTGCTCTGCAACAAGAGAGGCCGCGATAGTGAGAGGCCCGCGCACCGCGATGACGAGTGGCCCCCGCTTGCCACAACTAGAGAAAGCCCTCGCACAGAAACGAAGACCCAACACAGCAAAAATAAATAATTAATAAACTCCTAAAAAAAATTTTTTTTAAACATGTTACTTAATGACAAACATAAAAACCATATGACATTTAGTTTTAAACATTATAAAATTATTCATGGAGTAATGTAGAGATTCCATCCTTCCCTGGCACGAAAAAGCCGAACAGAGGATTTGACCCAACCATAAAAGAGAGAGAAATTTTTAATGATTTAAGAAATGGAAAATATCATCAGAGATAATATATATATATCTTAATATATAAACATACTTTTTATAGAGGGAGAGAAAATGAATATGTAAAATCAAAGAATGGGAGAAAATATGTGTCACATAATTGATAAAATCATATTCAAAATGCAGAACTGTTATAAATGTGTAAAACCAAAACTAAATTCTCCCAAGAAACAGTTATCTTTTGTTTGGGGGGAAGAAATATAAGCAGTATATGTCAAATAAAATATACTTGTAGGGAAAAATATACATATTTGTAGGAATTAGATACAAATTGAAAGAAATTCAAGTTAACGTTCTATAACTATAAATTATTCAAAAACAGAGTGATAGGGGCTTCCCTGGTGGCGCAGTGGTTGAGAGTCCGCCTGCCGATGCAGGGGACGCGGGTTCGTGCCCCGGACCGGGAGGATCCCACATGCCGCGGAGCGGCTGGGCCCGTGAGCCATGGCCGCTGGGCCTGCGCGTCCGGAGCCTGCGCGTCCGGAGCCTGTGCCCCGCAACGGGAGAGGCCACAACAGTGAGAGGCCCGCATACCCCAAAAAAAAAAAAAAAAAAAAAAAAAACAGAGTGATAAGATAGAATATAAGTTTGTAAATAAATAGATGGTATTTTATCAATTAATTTAGTCTCTCTAAAGTGAGTTCTGGTGATTCATAACAAAAATCTGTAATACTGTCTTTCTCAGTAATTCCACTTCCCAGAATATACTCCCAAAGCTGGCAACGGAGAGGGGATGAGAGAGTAACTTGTTATACATAGATCCTCCCAGCACTGTTTCTAACAGAGAAAAATTAGAAACAACAAATATGTCCAACAGTAGGGAAATGGCTATGGAATCTGTAGCTTATTTACATAATCTAATACCGTTTTGAGGTTTAACAATGATGTTTGAATAGTAGAAATGATTCTATAAAATACACCAGGGAGACACATCACCGAAGATTGTTGGTGTACATTTGTATAAACATTTAATTAGATGGGGCAGAGTACCTGATCATAAATGGAGCTCAGAGGAATTCTGTTTTTCTTATAACATTACCTAAGCCTAATTTTTTTAAAATAAATTTATTTATTTATTTTGGCTGCTTTGGGTCTTCGCTGTTGCGCATGGGCTTTCTCTAGTTGCGGTGAGCGGGGGCTACTCTTCGTTGCAGTGCGCGGGCTTCTCACTGCAGTGGCTTCTCTTGCTGCAGAGCATGGGCTCTAGGCGCGCAGGCTTCAGTACTTGTGGCACGTGGGCTCAGTAGTTGTGGCTTGCGGTGTCTAGAGCACAGGCTCAGTAGTTGTGGAACACGAGCTTAGTTGCTCCTCAGCATGTGGGATCTTCCTGGACCAGGGATCAAACCCGTGTCCCCTGCCTTGGCAGGCGGATTCTTAACCACTGTACCACCAGAGAAGTCCCATTAATTCTAATTTTTTTAAAAGTGTCCTTGGGGGCTTCCCTAGTGGCACAGTGGTTGAGAGTCCGCCTGCCGATGCAGGGGACACGGGTTCGTGCCCCGGTCCAGGAAGATCCCACATGCCGTGGAATGGCTGGGCCCGTGAGCCATGGCCAATGAGCCTGCGCGTCCAGAGCCTGTGCTCCGCAACGGGAGAGGCCACAACAGTGAGAGGCCCGAGTACCACAAAAAAAAAAAAATAAAGTGTCCTTAAACTTCTTGAAAATACAAGTGTAATTTTGTCTTCTTAATTGTGCTTTTCCTCTGATATAGTCATGTGATAGATTTTATTTCGGGGATTTTGTTCTTTTTCCTAGATGGAGATCAATCTCCGTTTTCTGAGCCGAAATTCCCTACGGAATGCTTCTTTCTTACCCTGCACGCCCACCATCTCTCAATTCTGCCGGGTTGCCGACGCTACATCCGCAGACTCCGGGCCATACGGGAGCTCAACAGGTATGTGCATGATGCCGTGTCCTGAGGTTGCCTGAGTCACCACTTGTTCTCACAAGCAGGCAGTTCCCTTGTGACCAGTAGATTTGAATGTGAGGGGTACATAGGGTACAGTATACCATCTGCCTCTGCTACTACATCCATGTTCCTTGATTGGCCAGAGTTCTTTACATGGTGAAGTGACCCAAACTTTGATTTCTAGAGTTCTCAACCCTTGGTATATGGTTGAGACTTCCATTAACTTTTTCCACTGGGCACCATATTATCAGGAGGCACTTTAAAGGATTTCTTGGGTTCCAGACATACCCCTCTTTCTCTGGACTGTGAAACAGTAACTCTGGTTTCCCTTAATAAACAAGGTCATTTACTCCCACTAACATGTAATTCACTTTTTTTGCACATTGTCCTGTGGCATAAGAAGTCTAAAAGGGCCAGATAGTAGCCTCAGTTTCCTATTCATTAGTACCATTGTTGTTTTTCTTAATCTAAGCATTTCTCCCCATGTACCAGCACCTGCAAACAAAGGTCACAGGAATAGGAGGCAAACATTTTTTGAACAGGTCATCTGGAATAATAATGGAGTAGCCACTTAACACCATTTGGTCCGGGAGTGGTGTAGTCCGAGTATGATAGAAAATGTGTCATATCTATATCTACCTTGAATTAAAATAGAATCAATCACTTAATAATTCTAATAACTGCCTGGTAGATTTCTTAATGTTTTTTTTCTACATGTAATCATGTTGTCTGTAAATGATGGCAGTTTTCTTTCTTTGTCATAATTTTCTTTTTTATTTTTATTATTTTTCTAATTTTAATTATGCTTTATTATTTGACCTACATGCTATTTATGATTGTATTGATTAATTTTAAATTCTTTTCCTTTTTTTTTTTTTTAAACCCCACATTTGTTTATTTATTTATTTCTTTGGCTGTGTTGGGTCTTCGTTTCTGTGCGAGGGCTTTCTCTAGTTGTGGCAAGCAGGGGCCACTCTTCGTCGCAGTGCAAGGGCCTCTCACTATCACGGCCTCTCTTGTTGCGGAGCACAGGCTCCAGACGCGCAGGCTCAGTAGCTGTGGCTCACGGGCCCATTTGCTCCACGGCATGTGGGATCTTCTCAGACCAGGGCTCGAACCCGTGTCCCCTGCATTAGCAGGCAGATTCTCAACCACTGCGCCACCAGGGAAGCCCTCATAATTTTCTTTTTCATGCCTTACTGCCCTGGCTACAATTTCTACTACAGTCTTGAGTAGAAGTATTGATAACTTTATTAAAATGTCTTTCTTTTTCCAGTTAACTGGAGGAAGTTTTTTTAGACATCCTCTATTATCAGATTAAGGAAATTCCCTTTTAGGTGATTATTTTCTACAGGTTTTTTGTTCTCAACAGGAGTTGAATTTTATTAAAATCTTTTTCCATCTCTGTTGAGGAGATCAGATTTTTCCCCCTTTATTAATATGGTTGAATTACATCAGCTGGCTTTCTGATATCAAACCAATCTTACATTCTTTTATTATTATTATTATTATTTTATTTATTTTATTCTTGACTGTGTTGGGTCTTAGTTGTGGCACGTGGGATCTTTGTTGAGGCATGCAGGATCTTTTGTTGCAGTTCCTGGGCTTCCCTCTAGTTGTGGCGTGTAGGTTTTCTCTCTGTAGTTGTGGCGCGCAGGCTCCAGAGTGTGTGAGGTCTCTAGTTCAGGCATGCAGGCTCAGTAGTTGTGGCACGCAGGCTTAGTTGCCCCATGGCATGTGGGATCTTAGTTCCCTGACCAAGGATCGAACCCGCGTCCCCTGCATTGGAAGGTGGATTCTTTACCACTGGACCACCAGGGAAGTTCCCTTATATTCTTGAAATAAACTCAACTCCATATTATTGCTTTTAAATCTCAGTGGATATTCAATTTGCTAATATTCTGTTTAGGAGTTTTGAGTCTATATTCAAAAGAAAGATTGACCTATGATTTTCATTTCTTGTTAAGTCCTTCTCAAATTTTGTTATCAACATTATTCTTGCCACATAGAATCAGTTGTGAAGTGTTCCCTCTTTTTATATTTTTTGAGGAGTTTATTGTGTAAGAATTATTTTATTTCTTCCTTAAATGTTTGGAAACATTGATGAAGTTGTCTGGGCTTAGAGTTTTCTATGTGGGAAGTTTTTTAAATTATGTATTTTATTGTTAATAGATATAGGCCTGTTTAGATTTTCATTTCATCTTGTGCCAGTTTTCCTGTGGTATGTAAAGTTTCAAAACTTTTCGGTATAAAGTTGTTGATAGTATCCTCTTTTTATCACTTTTGTGTCTGTAGGGCCTTTGTTATTTCCTTTCAGTTTAATTTGCTCTTTGTTGATGTTTCTATTGCTTTTTGAGGTTGATATTTAAATCATTCATTTTCAGCTCTTTCTTATATATGCATTTAAGGCTGTTTAGTTTCCCTCTAAGTATGGCTTTAGCTGCATCCCTCATTTTTAATAGGTCATCTTTTTTACTGAGGTATAATAGACATATAACATTATGTTGGTTTCAGGTGTACAACATAATGATTTGATGTTTGCATATATTGCAAAATGGTCACCACAATAAGTCTAATTAACATCTGTCACCGTACATAGTAACATATTTTTTTCTTGTGATGAGAACTTTTAAGTTCTCTCTCAGCAACTTTCAAATACACAGTACAGTATTATTAACTATAGTCACCATGTTGTATATTACATCCCCATGACTTACTTATTTTATAACTGGTAGTTTGTGTACCTTTTGACTCCCTTGACCTATTTTGTCCACCCCACTCCCCCACCTCTGGCAGCCACCAGTCGTCTTCTCTGTGTCTTTGAACTTGGTATTTTGGGTTTTTGTTTGTTTTTTTAGGATTCCATACATAAGTGAAATTATATGGTATTTTTCGCTGTCCGACTTATTTCACTTAGCATAATGCCTTCAAGGTCCATCCATGTTGTTACCAGTGGCAAAATTTCATTCTTTTTTACGGCCGAATAATATTCCTCTGTGTGTGCGTGAGACATTTCTTTTTCCATTCATCTGTTGGTGGACACTTAGATTGTTTCTCTATCTTGGCTATTGTAAATAATGTTGCAATGAACATGGGGGTGCATATATCTTTTCATTTTTGTTTTCGTGGGCTAAATACCCAGAAGTGGAATTGCTGGATCATACGGTAGTTCTAATTTTAATTTTTTGCGGAACATCCATACTGTTTTCCATAGTGGTTGTACCAGTTTACATTCCCACCAACAGTGCACAGGGGTTCCCTTTTCTCTGCATTCTTACCAACACTTATTTCTTATCTTTTTGATAGTGGTCATTCTAACAGGGGTGAGGTGATATCTCATTGTGGTTTTGATTTGCATTTCCTTGATAGTTAGTGATCTTGAGCACCTTTTGGTATGTCGTATTTTATTGTTCAGTTCAAAATATATCCTAATTTTTATTATTTCTTACTTGACTTGTGAATTATATAAAGATGGGGTGCTTAAAATTCCAGATTCTTGGGGGGATTTGTTCATTTATCCTTTGTTACTGATTTCTAGCTAAATTCCATTGTCAGAAGACATATTCTGATTTGTGTTCTTTGAACTTTATTGAGATTTGCTTTGTAGCTAACTTTTAAATTAATAAATGTTCCATAGCGGAAATGAGTGCACAGGAATTCCCTGGCAGTCCAGTGGTTAGGACTCTGCACTCTCACTGCTGAGGACCTCGGTTCAATCCCTGGTCAGGGAGCTAAAATCCCATGCGCCACGCAGCCAAAAAAAAAAAAAGAAGAAAAGAAAAGAATCCGCTTTCTATATTGCTTTTTGCAGTATTTCACATATATTGTTCAAGTTTGTTTATCCTTTGTTCAAATTTTCCTTATGTCTGCTGATTTTATCAGCTTATAATATCAGTTATTGAGAGGCTTATAAAAATTTCCAACTCTGATTTGTCTGTTCCTTCATCCTGGAATGGATGCTGTCCTGTGGTCCCATCATTCCCACTGACTTCGGAGGATACATTTCAATGGCACCATCTGCCATCTTCACTCCCAACCTGCAGTGAGGGTTGGTGCCTTTCAGAGATGTTGGTGTTTCCCTCACCTGTGTATTTTTCAGTGCTGTGATACAAGAAGTATCTTCCAGGGCTTCCCTGGTGGTGCAGTGGTTAAGAATCTGCCCGCCAATGCAGGGGACATGGGTTCAAGCCCTGATCCAGGAAGATCCCACATGCTGTGGAGCAGCTAAGCCTGTAGTCCGTGGCAACTAAGCCCGTGTGCCACAACTACTGATCCTGCACTCTACAGCCTCCGAGCCACAACTACTTAGCCCGCACACCTAGAGCCCGTGCTCCACAACAAGAGAAGCCACTGCAATGAGAAGCCCGTGCACCACAACAAAGAGTAGCCCCCGCTCGCCGCAACTAGAGAAAGCCCGCGCGCAGCAGTGAAGACCCAATGCAGCCAAAAATAAATAAATTTTTTAAATTAAAAAATTAAATAAATAAAAATACATCTGGCTGAAGTCAGATTAAGAAAATAAAAGAAGTATCTTCCAGGACACAGTTGGGGGTATGTGTGTGTTTTGAGAGGGTGGTTTTCTGAGCTAGTCATATGTGGTAAATCTATATTAATATTCCAAGCTTCTTATATTTTGGATTCCTTCCTCTGAATTTATATCAAGGAATTCCTAACAACTCAACTTCAATTCTAGGTTTTAGTCAACCAGGTGGGCACACAGTTAGAGCCCCTCCCAGATACTCAGGATAAGGTTGAATCCAGAGACTCTGGTCGTATTCATGTCAATGAATTTATCCCCACTTAGGAGTGTGTTAGCATGTTCCTCTCTTGGTGATCAAGCATCTTCAGAATCTGTTCCACACATACTGCCCCATTTGTTCACTACATACGTAGTAGGTAGAATAGTGGCGCGGCAAAGATGTTCATGTCCTAGTGCCCAGAACTTGTGAATGTGTTACCTTACATGGTAAAAGAGACTTTGCAGATGTGATTAATTGTAGGATCTTGAGATGGAGAGGTTTTCCTAGATTATCTGGGTGGACCCAGTGTATCACAAGGGTCCTTTTAAGAGGGAGGCAAGAAGGTCAGAGTGAGAAAGGAAATGTGATGACAGAAGCAGACATCAGAGTGATGTGGGTCCACAAGCCAAGGAATGCAGGCTCCCTCTAGAAGCTGGAAAGGGCAAGGAAACACTCTCCCTAGAGCCTCCAGAAGGAATGCATCCCCTGCTGACCCATTTTAGATTCCTGACCTCTGGAACTCTAAGACTATAATTGTGTTGCCGCAAGCCAGTAAGTTTGTGATGATTTGTTACAGCAGCAATAGGAAGCTAATATAACATATTAGCAAATCTTGGTCTTTCTTTTTTCTTCAAATATGTGCTTTTCCTGCATGTGGCTTTGTAATTGGCCCATAAGGACAGTGATTGATCTCACTCCAGTTTCAGTTCTGGAAGCAATGAGGTATGATGGGTTGGGACCTAAGGGAAATTGGCATCATCCTGCAGTTTGACCATCTGCGCTACAATCACTGCAGGAGCTGCTTCTGCTGTCAGATGAGGCTCAGGGGATTTAGGGATTTGGGTACTTTGGTTCTCCTGAACTCCTCCATTTGAATTCTTGGAGTCCCAGTCTTTGCTCTGACATTTAGATAAGAGATCCAGTGAGGTTATGGATTCAGTCTATGTTATAATTTGGTGCTTTATAGGACCAGACTCTGCTTCTTTATGGTCGCCTTAGAAACTCCCTGACTCATTGGTTTGTTCTTGAGGCGAGATTTTAAAATCTGGAGCCTGTCATTTTCTTCTGTGAGCTTTCCAGCATAGTTACAAGTAGCCACACCATCTCTTCACTCTAGGAGGTCACTGGTGATCATTTATGCAGCTGTTTTTCCACTGAGAACCTGGGCTACCAGTTTTATGCCCTCACATGCTAACTGAATCTTCACCGCTTTCTTTTTTTTTTTTTTTAGTATTTATTTTTAATTATTTATTTTGGCCGCACCGGGTCTTAGTTGTGGCACACGGGATCTTAGTTGCGGCATGCGGGATCTAGTTCCACAACCACGGATCGAACCCAGGCCCCATGCATTGGGAGCGTGGAGTCTTACCCACTGGACCACTGGAAGTCCCCTTCACCACTTTCAAACCAGCCCAGTCGAAGAACTAATCCCAAAGGCCCATTTTTCTGAAGGGCCTGTTACCTGTAACCTCTTCTTGCCAATAAGCATATAGGTCGTTATGTTAGTTTCCTTTTGCTACTGCAACAGATTACCATGACCTTCGTGAGTTAAAAAAACAAAAATTATTACCTTAGGGTTCTGGTGGTCGGAAGTCCTAAAATCAAGGCTGCATTCCTTCTGAGGCTCTAGGGAAGGATCTCTTTCTCTGCCTGTTCCAGCTGCTGGAGACCCCCTACATTCCTTGGTTCACGGCCCGCTTCCTCTCTTCAAAATCAGCACCATCGCATCTTCAGCTCTCCCTCCCTCTGATCTCTGCTTCACTTGTCACAACTCTTTCTCTTACTCTGACTCCCTCTTTCTCTTAGAAGGACCCTGAGATGACATTGGGCCCACCCAGACATATGGGCCCGTCTCAGACTCCATACCCTTAATCACATCTGCAAGTTTCCTTTTGCCATGTAAGGTAACATATTCACAGGTTCTGGGGATTAAGCTGTGACATCTTCCTATGGGGCGGTGGGGCGGAGCATTATTCTGTCTACCATTATTCATGTTCCAGTTGTAGACAGAGGAATCCACTTCATCTGAGATAAGCAGAAAGAGGATAATTAAGGCTACTATTTGGTTTATTGAATCACTGGCACGCCTGGAAAAGAGGACTCCCAGAGCTCTTCTTCGAACCTGGCCTGGCAGGAAGAAGCTGCTTCAGGGTTCAGCCTCTGCCAGTGCTTCAAGCAAAACCCGTCCACAGTGTGCTTCCAGAAGAACCATGTGGCTGTCACTTCACTATATGCACCTCTGCCTTCAGTGAGGGCTCACCTCTTGGTGGAAGCTAGGTCATGTGCAGAAATGCTGGCAGCAAGGGAATCAAGGAAATGTAGTTTTTGTTTTTGTTTAATTTATTTATTTAATTAATTTATCTTTGGCTGTGTTGGGTCTTCGTTGCTGCGCGCGGGCTTTCTCTAGTTGCGGCGAGCGGGGGCTGCTCTTCGTTCTCATGCACGGGCTTCTCATTGTGGTGGCTTCTCTTATTGCGGAGCACGGGCCTCTAGGTGCGTGGGCTTCAGTAGTTGTGGCACGCAGGCTCAGTAGTTATGGCTCGCGGGTTCTAGAGAGCAGGCTCAGCTGCTCCACGGCATGTGGGATCTTCCCGGACCAGGGCTCAAACCCGTGTCCCCTGCATTGGTAGGCGGATTCTTAACCACTGCACCACCAGGGAAGTCACTAGGAAATGTACTTTTAAAGAAGTTATTGCCCCCTAGTTTCCTACACAATGTTTTGATAGATAGAAAGGGTTGACATAGTGTTAAGTGAGCCAGTCTTTAAAATATGCAGCATATTACATGATCAGGGAAGGCTTTACCTGTCTGACAGGTGATATTTGAGGAGATACCTGAAGGGAGTGAAGGAGCAAGTCACAAAGGTAACCTCAGAGAAGAGCATTCCAAGCAGAAGGAAAAGTGCCCTTAGTAAAGTAGCCTTTTGTTTTGGGTAATTGAGTAGGCATAGTAACCTTGCATTTTCTCCCTCCCAGAAAAACAGGGAACGATGTATTTCCTTCCAAAAGTAATGATTACTGTATTTCATCAAATCTAAAATGCCATCCACTTTAAGACATCGTTATGTTGGGAACCAGTAAGAAAGAAAAATACTGCCAATTTAGCCATAACTTGCCACTGAGTTTGGTGATGCTGACATGGGGGGAGAGAGGGGACATGTGTCTGAGAGTCAGTGACATGGTGAAAATGAACACATAAGGTGGGTGATAGATCTCTGTGTCTTCTTTCATTTGACTGTTAGTCTTTACTTTCAGAACTGTGGAAGATTTGAAAAACAATGAAAGCCAATGGAAAGACTCCCCACTGGCAGCTAGACACCGTGAAATGCTGAAGCGCTGCAAAACTCAGCTTAAGGTTTGTATCATTAATTGGGATAATTATACACCAGCCTCATAATAGTAATTTTCCCACCAGAATATGAGCAGTTTAATGTCCTCAGTTTTTCTCATTATTCTCTTCCCCCCAAGATAAAAATGGTACATTTAAAAACTTGTGGATAGTTTCTATGTATATTTAAATCTCAGGACAGAAAATGCCTATGCCTATGCCAATGACAATATGAATTCTTAATGGATTTTATCATCCTCACTTGAACATCACCTCCCTTTCCTTGCCTTGTGCAAGATCCTCCCCATCTGCTAACCCTCACCCCCGCACATCAAAACACACACAACTCCAGTTTGTCCAGCCACGCATTTTCATGATGTTTGACAAAGTGGATTTGTGGTAGTGGAAAGATCTCTTTGCTTTGCCCCTCATTGTTCGTTTAATTGAAAATGATCCATCGTATAGAACCTAACTGCAGATGGGAAGATTTCTGCTTATGAGACATAGCTGGAAACAAATGCTAGCTAAGGTTGTACAAGGGAAGCACAGGCAGCAGATTTATGCATTTTTCATTTATGCATTTTTATGTTCCAATTACAAAGCTGAATGTTAGCTGCTCGTGTTTTTTGTTGATTCGTAGGATGATGTGTAGACATTTTACCTGACTTAGATTTCTGGTACAAGTTAAGATTCCAGTTTTATTTATCTATACAGTAGACCTCTTTGAGATGCCGAAAAAGCTGGGGGCTCTTTTCTGGGGTCTATAGACCCCCTAAGCACTCCAGAGATAGGTTTCAAGAAGCCTATAAACTGTTTATATGCAATGTGTGCTCACGTGTGTGTTTAAACTCACAGCGATACTCTGAGGCGGGTATTATACCACCCTTGGTGGACAAGCATTTTGCCCAAGAGCAGCTTTTCAGTGCTGACCCGGCATTGAGATGCGGATTTGTCTGGCTCTTCTCAGTAACCATCCCTGACTTCCGAAGGGCCTCCCCCATCAGGTTATTTGAATATGGCAGTGACAGCCTAACCTTTTTCAGCACTAACTGTGTGCTAGGTTCTGTGCCCAGTGATTCGCATGGCATGCCTTTTCTTTCTCTTAGAACAGAGAAAGAAAAAGCTCTAGAGACATGACCAGCATCTTACAGGCAGTTAGCAATGAAGCTCTTGAAGCTCTAGAGCCTAGGTTTCCCATCTCCTTGCCCATTCCCTGCCCAGTCACGCTGCAGGTACTTAGCCACCAACTAATCTATGGGTGGGGACATACCTGCTTCCGCAGAAACTGGTACGATGCAAGGCCTGTGCTGATGCTGGTTTACTTGACGAGAGCTTCCTGAGAAGATGTCTGAATTTTTACGGCCTTCTCATTCAGCTGCTGCTCCGCATCCTGGACCCTGCCTATCCCGAGTGAGTGTGCTCTGTCCTCTTCACACCGGCTGCACTCCCCAGGCTGTGTTGTCTTTATTGTTCTTCAAAGCCAATACCTAAGACAAGACCCTTACATTATTAAGAATTCATTTCCAGGTTGTACTTATATAGAAAGTAGTATTTTTTTTTTTTTTTTTTTTTTTTGCGCGGGCCTCTCACTGTTATGGCCTCTCCCGTTGCGGAGCACAGGCTCTGGACGCGCAGGCTCAGTGGCCACAGCTCACGGACCCAGCCGCTCCGCGGCATGTGGGGTCTTCCCGGACTGGGGCACGAACCCGTGTCCCCTGCATCAGCAGGCAGACTCTCAACCACTGCACCACCAGGGAAGCCCAAAGGTAGTAGTATTAATAAATATTTTCGGGGACTTCCCTGGCGGTCCAGTGGTTAAGACTCCACACTCCCAATGCAGGGGCCATGGGTTCGACCCCTGGTTGGGAAACTAAGATTCCCACGTGCCACATGGCGCGGCCTGGGGGAAAAAAAAAATAAGTAAGTAAATATTTTCCTTGGAATTAGTTACAGTAATAAGGGACTGTCAACACCTATTAAATTATTAATCTTGACATAGTGCTTTTTAAAAATTGGCTATAAAATCTTCAGGGTTTTTTCTTGTTGTTCTGGGGGGTTTTTTGTTTTTGCTTTTATTTATTTAGTTAGTTAATTTTGGCTGCATTGGGTCTTCGTTGCTGCACGCAGGCTTTCTCTAGTTGCCACAAGAGGGGGCTACTCTTCGTTGCGGTGCACGGGCTTCCCATTGAAGTGGCTTCTCTTGTTGTGGAGCACGGGCTCTAGGCACGCGGGTTTCAGTAGTTGTGGCATGTGGGCTCAGTAGTTGTGGCTCACAGGCTCTAGAGCGCAGGCTCAGTAGTTGTGACACACGGACATAGTTGCTCTGTGGCATGTGGGATCGTCCCGGACCAGGGCTCGAACCCGTGTCCCCTTCATTGGCAGGCAGATTCTTATCCACTGCGCCACCAGGGAAGCCTCGCTTTTCTTTATTTTTTTTAATTGAAGTAGAGTTGATTTACAGTGTTGTGCCAGTCTCTGCTGTACAGCAAAGTGACTCAGTTACTCATATATAGACATTCTTTTCTTTTTTAATATTCTTTTCCATTATGGTTTATCACAGGATAGTGAATATAGTTCCCTGTGTTTATACAGTAGGACCTAGTTGTTTATCCATCCTATATTTAATAGTTTACATCTGCTAATCCCATACTCCCAATCCTTCCCCCACCCCCCTCCCCCTTGGCAACCACAAGTCTGTTCTCTATGCCAGTGAGTCTGTTTCTGTTTTGTAGATGGGTTCATTTGTGCCATATTTTAGATTCCACATATGAGTGATACCATATGGTATTTGTCTTTCTCTTTCTGACTTCCTTCACTTAGCATGATAATCTCTAGTTGCATCCATGTTGCTGCAAATAGCATTATTTTGTTCTTTTTTATGGCTAAATAGTATTCCATTGTATATATATGTACCACATCTTCTTTATCCATTCATCTGTCAATGAACATTTAGGTTTTCTCCATGACTTGGCTATCGTGAATAATGCTGCTGTGAACATAGGGGTGCATGTATCTTTTTGAATTATAGTTTTGTCCAGGTATATGCCCAGGAGTGGGATTGCTGGATCATATAGTGATTCTATTTTTCGTTTTTTGAGGAATCTTCATACTGTTCTCCACAGTGGCTGCACCAACTTACATTCCCACCAACAGCGTAGGAGGGTTCCCTTTTCTTTACACCCTCTCCAGCATTTGTTATTTGTAGATTTTTTAATGATGGCCATTCTGACCTTTGTGAGGTGGTACCTCATTGTAGTTTTGATTTGCATTTCTCTAATAATTAGCAATGATGAACATCTTTTCATGTGCCTACTGGCCATCTGTATGTCTTCTTTGGAGAAGTGTCTATTAAGGTCTTCTGCCCATTTTTCAATTGTGTTGATTTTTTTTGTTGTTGAGTTGTATGAGTTTGTATATTTTGGAGATTAAGCCCTTGTCTGTCACATCATTTGCAAATACTTTTCTCCCATTCCATAGGTTGTCT
Organism: Phocoena sinus; assembly: GCF_008692025.1. Classification (NCBI taxonomy): domain Eukaryota; kingdom Metazoa; phylum Chordata; class Mammalia; order Artiodactyla; family Phocoenidae; genus Phocoena; species Phocoena sinus. Next base: position 7,836,675 of record NC_045763.1, read on the forward strand.
TTTCATTTGTTTTTTATGGTTTCCTTTGCTGTGCAAAAGCTTGTAAATTTGATTAGGTCCCATTTGTTTATTTTTGTTTTTATTTCTATTGCCTTGGGAGACTGACCTAAGAAAACATTGGTATGATTTATATCAGAGAATGCTTTGCCTATGCTCTCTTCTAGGATTTTAATGGTGTCATGTCTTATGTTTAGGTCTTTAAGACATTTTGAGTTTATTTTTTTTCATGGAGTGAGGGAGTGTTCTAATTTCATTGATTTACATGCAGCTCTCCAACTTTCCCAGCACCACTTGCTGAAGAGACTGTTTCCCATTTTATATTCTTGGAAAATTGGCTATAAAATCTTTGATTGATAGAAAAGGAAATTGGAAGCTAAACGCTGGAGTTAACAGGATATTAGGTCCCCCTAGACACTGGGTCCAGGCAAATCCCTAGCGAATTCAGAGAATGAGCTGAGAACATTCTTGATCTCTTTATCATCACCTGGACAGCTCCTCCAGGCAGCCATTTTTGTTTTATTTGTTATTGTTTTATGGTTATTATGAAATCTCAGGATCACCAGTGTTGGTGAGGTTGGCCCAAGCCCCCTGCAGGAGTGGAAAATATTGGGTTGGCCAAAAGGTTCGTTCAGTTTTTTCCGTAAGATGGCTCTAGTAGCACTTAGTTGTCTTTAACTTCATTTGAAACAATTTTGTTAGGTTGTATGTGACAGCTGTCATATCAGCGTGCATTTAAAAAAAGACATCAGAATTGGTGAATTTTTGTGTAGCCATTTTCATATTGAAGATAGAAGGAAAAAAGTCACAATTTCAGCATATCATGCTTTATTATTTCAAGAAAGGTAAAAACGCAGCTGAAACGCAAAAAAAGATTTGTGCAGTGTATGGAGAAGGTGCTGCGACTGATCGAATGTTGTCAGAAGTGGTTTGCAAAGTTTCGTGCTGGAGATTTCTCACTGGATGACACTCCCGGTCGGACAGACCAGTTGAAGTTGATAGCGATCAAATCAAGACGTTAACTGAGAACAATCAGTGTTACACCACGTGGGAGATAGCCGCATACTCAAAATATCCAAATCAAGCGTTGGAAATCATTTGCACCAACTTGGTTATGTTAATTGTTTTGATGTTTGGGTTCCACGTAAGTTAAGCAAAAAAAACCTTCTTGACTGTATTTCCGAATGCCATTCTCTACTTAAATGTAACGAAAATGTTCCATTTTTAAAACAAATTGTGACGGGCAATGAAAAGTGGATACTGTGCAGTAATGTGGAATGGAAGAGATCATGGGGCAAGCAAAGTGGACCACCACCAACTACACCAAAGGCCGGTCTTCATCCAAAGAAGGTGATGTTGTGTATATGGTGGGACTGGAAGGGAGTCCTCTATCATGAGCTCCTTCTGGAAAACCAAACGATTAATTCCAACAAGTACTGCTCCCAGTTAGATCAACCGAAAGCGGCACTCAACAAAAAACGTGCAGAATTAGTCAACAGAAAACGCATAATCTTCCATCAGGATAACGCAAGACCGCATGTTTCTTTGATGACCAGGCAAAAACTTTTACAGCTTGGCTGGGAAGTTCTGATTCATGTGCCGTATTCACCAGACATTGCACCTTTGGATTTGAATTTATTTCGGTCTTTACGAAATTCTCTTAATGAAAAAAATTTCAATTCCCTGGAAGACTGTAAAAGGCACCTGGAACAGTTCTTTGCTCAAAAAGATAAAACGTCTTGGGAAGATGGAATTATGAAGTTGCCTGAAAAATGGCAGAAGGTAGTGGATCAAAAGGGTGAAGACGTTGTTCAATAAAGTTCTTGGTGAAAATGAAAAATGTGTCTTTTATTTTTACTTAAAAACCGAAGGCACTTTTTGGCCAACCCAATAGTATTTAAAGTACATGTGTAGCTCTGTTGTCTCAAACAGTTTGAGTTCCATAAAATGACCAAACATGACCCTTTTATTTCCTTCACAATTATTGCATTAATCTTAATGCAATAAATAAAAATCAAGAAATCAAGAAAAGGAAAAACAAAAATGTTTCACGTCCACCCTAGCCTATCCCTGTCTTCATTATTCCCTGTTCATTTCTGGTTGTAGTTTCTTTGCCTGTGCACTTTTTACATAGTTCTGTTATAGAATGAGAGCTTTTTCCAAATGAAACACTTACTTGTGTTGGTAGTATAATATTCCTTGTAGTTTGATGTGTCATGATTTCATTTTGTAACCTGTACTTTTTCTCTTTGACAGTGTCACACTGCCTTTAAGTTCAGATGTCCCCAAGGTATTTGCAGCATTGCCTGAGTTTTATGTAGAAGATGTTGCTGAATTTTTATTTTTTATTGTACAGTAAGTCCCATTCACATATTACATAGTTCTAAAATGTGTTTACATTTAATATGTACATTATATTATGAACCTCCATCTTATGCCACTGCTTTAACCGAATGCTGCCTGGAGACTGGAAAAATAAATCCGGCTGTGGCATCCAGCCAATTCCAATAATAACTCAAGACAGAGGAGGATTAACAGTGCTGGTAATAATGTGCTCTGTGAAAAGTGAGTCGAATTGTGTGTCTGAGAAACAAGGAGAAAACCGTTTATAAATTTCTGAGTGAACATTCAAAAGCCAGAAATACCCACCTCTATATTTTGTACCAAAATTTTTCTCAATTGTAAAATTAGAGAATGCTTACAAAGAAATAGGTTGAGTTTGTAACCAATATTTGAACGTTGAAAAAATGAAAACAGCTCCATCAAAATATTTTTTAAAGTCTTTTTGGTCATGAAGATCTTTTGTAAAATTCACCTACGATTTAATCATACCTTTGGTTTATTTTCTAAAACATAAGTTAATATAGCATGCTATGGCCAATAGACGCAATGGGTTTTAAATCTACCTAGTTGTGATGTGGATAGTCACCTTAAACTCAGCAAGTTAAAGGGAATTCCGTGTCCTGGCTCCTAGACCTATTTGTCCCCTTCTTTGCCTAATGACACCAGCATCCACCCGTGTTTTCTCAGAGCTTTACTACCTGTTCCTCTCACCTCTCTTCAGATACTCTCCTCAGGTGCTTTATGAGCCCTGTACTCAGGATATTGTGATGTTCCTCGTTGTGATGTTGTGTAACCAGAACTACATCCGAAATCCGTATCTGGTGGCCAAACTCGTAGAAGTCATGTTTATGACTAACCCTGCTGTTCAGCCACGGACCCAGAAGTTTTTTGAAATGATTGAGAACCATCCTCTCTCCACCAAGCTGTTGGTCCCTTCCCTGATGAAGTTTTATACAGGTAGGTTCCTGATGTGTACAGGTGGGCAAGGTCGTCTAAAGCCAGTGGTTGAAGTTGTTCTAAACCTGTTACCTAATATTCTGACATCGGCTTATAAGTATGACCCACTAATACACTGCCAGCAGAGCATAAACTGTTGGTTATTTTTCCCCTGAGTTGTGGAAATATTACACTGACCACTCTATATACTAGTCCCTGATGATTCAGTGAGATCCATTGAAAGTCAGATGGGTAACACTGAGATCAAGTTGGTGTTTTTATCTGAAACTACCTGGGTCATTTTAGCTTTTAACTTACAGCATTAGTTTCGCAACACTGTCCTATAACCCAGAGTTTCAAAACTGGGTAAAACCAGGAGCTTGTTAAAAATGCTTATTCTTGGAGATCCCACTCAAACCAACAGAAGCAGGATCTCTGAGAGTCTTCACTCATTGACTAATTCTGTACATTCATCCAATGCCTGCTATTTGCCAGGCACTGTTCTAGGTGCTAGGCGACACTGGTGAACAAGACTGAGAATGTATCAGACACTCTGCAAGGAGGTCTTCCTCTTCTGGTTGAATTGCATTCCAAATTTTCATTTTTAATTTGGCTTTTGAACTGCAAATGTGTTTTCATAAAGCCTGTTCCTTAGGGGACGCATTCCCCTGTTCTCTACCAAAGGCACAGGACTATACAGATGGAACATTTCCCTCCAGTTTGTATATTTCTCAGGAAAGGAAGTGTGTTGTCTGTCTTCTTTTTATTTATTTATTTATTTATTTATTTTTGGCTGTGTTGGGTGTTCGTTGCTGCGCTCAGGCTTTCTCCAGCTGCGGCAAGCGGGGGCTATTCTTCATTGCGGTGTGTGGTCTTCTCATTGCAGTGGCTTCTCTTGTTGCGGAGCACAGGCTCTAGGCACACGGACTTCAGTAGTTGTGGCATGTGGGCTCAGTAGTTGTGGCTTGTGGACTTAGTAGTTGTGGATCGTGCAGGCTCAGTAGTTGTGGCATGTGGGCTTAGTGGTTCCACGGCATGTGGGATCTCCCCGGACCAGGGCTCGAACCTGTGTCCCCTGCATTGGCAGGTGGATTCTTAACCACTGCGCCATCGGGGAAGCCCTTGTCTGTCTTCTTATCTTCTATTGAACCTAGCACGTTCTGAGCACCCATTTAGCAGAATGTACTCGCCATGCTCTTAGAGGAAACACCAGCCTCCCGGAGCACAGTCCATTGTTGTTCACGGCGGCGGCAGCGGTTTGAGGATTCCTCTGTGTTCAGTGACAACCGCCCCTTCCCTGTAGACCAAGACCTGCTCCTGCTTATTTTGGGCTGGTGCTGACATCTCTCTCTGTGTGCTTCTGAGGCTCAAGAACCTGTCTACCTCCTTTCCCCTTTGTCACTATTATCTTATGTCACCTACTGGGAGTTTCTCTCCTTCCCCAAGCCTGCCTGTATCCTCTTAAACCTAAACAAGTATGCAGGCCTCTTGAAGTTTTGTTAACATGCTCACCTTGGCAATAGCAGAACACTCCTGGGTAAAAGGCCCCCGCTTGGCTCTCCTGTCCTCCTCTTACCTCTCAGCCCTGGTAGGAGAGGACCACGGGCCATTCCAGGTACAAGTGGTACATCACCCGTGTACAGGACGGGACCTTGTATGGTCCCATGCACCTGTCAGGCTTACCTGAATTGAAGGTAATTCTGCATTTCTTAAAATAATGATGAGGTACCTCTTTTCACCTGTTAAATTTATTTTTAAGATGGGAATACCTAGTGCTAATATGGTTGTATGGAAATAAACGAACCTGCAAAAAAAGTCTGTTTCATCTCCTCCGTAGCTCATGTGTAGAATTAGTGCTATGAAACTCTCTAAGAATGTAAGTTGGTAAAGCCTTTCTGGAAGGCATATTGGCAGTCCACACCAAAGCCTTTTATCTTCCATATCAGTCAAGGCCCAGTTAGGATAACCTGCTGGTTAGTTTAAGAGAGAGAATTTAACATAAGGAACTGGTGAAATAGGTAGTGGAAGACAGAAAAGGCAAATAAGGAACACTGGGGTAGTACAGATTGTTGGTGCAGCGAGCAGCCATCATCTGTCCCTAGGACTGGGGGAACCAAGGGAAAAGGCTGGGGTTATGGGATTCTAGTGCCTCAAATTAGTGCTTAGACAGAACTGGGACCCAGGCCTGAGGAAGCATGCTGGCCAGCTGGTGCTGGTGTCTCTGAGGGCATGTGGGATTCCTGGTCCTGCGAGTGTGGAACAAAGCTGGAAACAAGCCAGCTGCTGCTGCTGGGCTGGAGAGTCCATGATGGGAGCAGCAAGCCAACAGAGGTCCAAGTCCCTTCTTCAGTTTTCCAACTCCCCTGCAGCGCCCCCTGTTGGCGAGCCTAACGGGGCCAGCCGGCAAAGGGAAACTTAAGAGTCCCAGCGTCAGTATCACAAAGCCAAGTATAAAGGGTGGATTTGGGGGGACCTCCCTGGTGGCCCAGTGGTTAAGACTTCATTCTCCCAATGCAAGGGCCCGGGTTTGATCCCAGGTCAGGGAACTAGATCCCACGTGCATGCCGCACCTAAGAGTTACATGCCGCAACTAAGGAGCCCAGTGTTGCAACTAAGACCCGGCGCGACCAAATAAATAAATAAATGTCTTAAAAAAAAAAATTGGTGGATTTGGGGCTGAGAGACAGCAGCTAAATAAAGAGTACACCCTCTTACATGTAAACTTCATTCATAGTAATCGATTCTGTGGGAATAAATATAAATGTTTATAACAGCATTCACTGTGTTAGTATTTATAATGCGGTACAGTGAGAGTATTAAAAACAACCTAAATTCCTGCCAATTGTGGGTCAGTTAAGTAAATTATAGTGTATCCATACGGTGGGTCTATGTGAACCATGAAAAATAGTGTGTTATTTACAGTACGTGGTTAAGTAATAAAAAGTAAAGAAAATGCCATGTAATGGAACAATATGTCAAGTATGACCACGTTTTGGTACATGTATATATATTACAGAAAAAAGTGTGGGAGAATATATGCCAAAATATTAACAGTGAATTGGTTATTTATGAATGGTAGAACTGTGGGTAGTTTGGGTTTTTTTTTTTTAATTATCTGAACATCTTAATTATTCTACAGTAAACATGCTTTGTTAGTATTAAAAAAAATTTTTTAGTTAAGTGCATTTTGTACTAGGATAGTGCTCTGGGCCTGTCACTGTGGCTTTGGTATAAAGAGCAGGGCTGGGCCTCTTGCCTATGAGACCAGTGCTGGGCCTGGGGGGCCCCCCACCGGTAAGATTCCAGGAGCTGGTGGGCGGGTGTTGTTTTTCCTTTCCCCCTTGCCACCAAGCAGTGTGCCCTCTGGCCCTGGACCACCTCTGTGGTGGTCCATGGGTATTAGATGATACCCATGCTAATAATAGCCACTGCTTATTGAACATTTACTAATCCTTTCACTAAATCCACACAGCAGTCCTCAAGATGGCTGCTATAAATATCTCCATTTTACGAATGAGGAAACTGCAGCTTAGAAAGGTCAAGAAGCTTGCTGAAGGTAAACAGCCAGTGAGTGGCAGCGGCCTCAGCAGCCGGGCATTAGCACAGGTGCTCCTCCGGTTACCACGGGCCCTGCGCCAAGGGAGCCCTGCCACGGGCGTGGTGGACACTCCCCACGTGTCCGTCAAATCCATGTTAAGTCCTGCTGACTGAGGTCCTGGCTCCTGAGCACGGCTGACTCTCAGACATGAATTAGAGATTGATCTCTGGAACAGGCTCCTCTTTTACACCCCAGAGAGGGTATTCTAGCTTAGACAATACTTAAGATCAAATGTTTGTTCCAAAAATAAAACTGAGTTTCAAAAATAAGAGTATTTTATTTGTACCACAGCAGTCAGTGCCTTAAGGACCAGCTCTCAAAACTTGGCTACTCAGAACCAGGAAGAACACTGATAACCAAGACTTACCTTCAAGACTGTTCTCTTCCCCACGCTGATCTGAATCAGCAAAGCCAGCGTTAGCCCAAGTAGATTCGATCACTAATTCAACAAATACGTACGGAGCTCCTACTGCGGGTCAGCTTTGGTGTTGCTGCCAGGGCCTAGCGGTGAGGACCCCAAATCCCCGCCATCACCAGTCAGGCACCCTAGCTGGGAGACAGACACTGAACCCATAAATGAGGTAATTCCAGAGAGTGAGTGTGAGAGGAAGGCCTGGTGCTGCTTTAAGAAGCATAGTCAGGGGAGGTCTCTGAGGAGATGACTTTGGAGTAATGTTGAAAATGAGACCCAAGAGGGGACAATAAGCAGATCTCAGCCACAGTGTGCAGACAGTGAGGACAGCAAGTGTAAAGGCCCTGAGGCCCGGGCAGCCTAGTGAATCAAGCCAGAAGACTCATGACGGGGGAGCAACTACCAGGGATAGTTCATTGCAGGCCTCTTAGAACTAGGACTTGAGAATTAGAACTTGGGCTGATGCAGTTTTGAGGCAACATTAGGAATGAATTTTCTTTTAATGTTGGGAGAGATGTATATTGATGGGTAGTAAGTTAACCGTCATTACTTAGCCTCTGCTCTGTTCAGGACACAGTACAGGTGTTATGAGCCATTTAGAGCCTTGACGAGGCTCTTTGTCAGCCCCCGGTGTTCTTCTCCTGTGGACTCTGCTAAATCAGCCCTCCACGCTTTAGTTCACATTTTTATACAGTTAATAAAATGACACTTAGTTCAGCTTAAAGAAAGGTTGACCTAATGAATATATGTAAGTGCTTTTAGATCTTTGTACCATGGGTCTTAGCTTATTCCTTTTATCTTTAAATAACTACTTTCCTTTTTAATCCCAAGAAACTGTTCATTGGCAAATATAGAAGATAGCAAAAAGAAAATAAAAATCATTGATAATCTCTGCACTCAGAGAGAATCTGTTAACATTTTGCTCTGTATCTTTCCAGTCAATTTGTATATCGTGTGTGTGAGTGTGTGTGTATTTTTTAATATGATTGGACCCAAACTGTATATTTTGTTTGGTAGCCTATGGTTTTCACTTAATATATCACAAATACCTTTTTGTGTTCTCTGTTGGGCACTTGGATTATTTATATTTTTTTCATATAAATAGTACTTTAATGAGTATCCTTGGAGATCAGTCTTTGAACATGTGTTTTCTTGAATAGAATTGGTGGGTCAGAAAGATGGGCATACTGATGGCTTGTGATACATTTTGTAATATTGTCTGTTCATCCCCACCAGCATTTATAGGGTGCCTTTTATCTTTTCCTTGAGTCGTACTGTCTTTACCTGACAGTTTTCCTTCTTTTTAAGATTTGTCACGAATTCAGGAATTTCTCATGCTTAAGCTGTTTGTCTTTTGGATAACTAAGTTTGATCTTTGTTCCATGTGAAAAGATACATGGATGATGGTAATTGGTAAATGAATGATGAGTACATAGAGATTTACTATGCTTTTCTCTACTTTTAGAACATCAATTATACAAAAGTAGTTAAAATAATAGTCACATTTAGTAGGTATGTGGCCCTTAATAAAACTTAACCCAATTTTTTTCCTGCTCAGGGATACTCATTTAAAGTTCTATGGAATTTCTATAAATTAGTAAGAAAATTGGGGGAGTTATGAGAATTCAGATTCTGGTCATGGGTGTTGCCACGCTATTTTCCCAGCCCAGTTCCTTTTGTTATTGTGTCATTGCCAGACCTTCGTTGTGAAACTTTTGTCTTCAAAACCACCTCGTAATTTCTCTTCTGCCTTCCATGTGAGATATAGACAAAATTTTATCACATCTGTGATTTTGCAGATTTGTATTATTCATTCAATGACATTGTAGCAGCAATAACTGCTTTTAGAAAGGGAAGAAAGTACATATGCTTCAGTCCCTTGTCTTTCTTCTTTAGATGTTGAGCATACCGGAGCCACCAGCGAGTTCTATGACAAGTTCACCATTCGCTATCATATTAGCACCATTTTTAAAAGCCTTTGGCAAAATATAGCTCACCATGGCACCTTTATGGAGGAGTTCAAGTGAGTATTGGGCCCCTAATGTCACAGCTTGCTCTCTTGCAAATCACAGGTAGAGTGGCCGCTTAAAAACTTTCACAGCTGGGTTCTTGTTGACTGTTTGCTTGGTCTCAGCCTCCCTTAAGTTTTCCAGATGGTACTACTAAATGTGAGTAGGGTTACCTAAATCTCTGTGCTTGACAGACATTGCTGAACTTTAGATTTTTCAAGATACTGCGGGCATGGTATACGTAGAGAAAGAATCTATAACTATTCTGAAGTGATGTGTTGTGTTTTTTGGTGTTTCCTGAGTACAGTATTAAATGAATTTGCAGAATGCCTGAAATGAGCTCTTACGGTGCTCTTGAATATGATACCAAGCTTTAGAGTTAGAAATGTAAGGAGAACTTCAGATTCAGAAGCAGATAGGGTAAGGCTGTCACTTGAAGTGACGTTCTTTGTAGTGAGGCCCTAGACCTTGATTAAGGGCTTTTCATTACCAACCTGAAATTTCGGTGACTACTTAAACCTGGACATTAGTAATTCCATCTAAGTTACTTTTAAAAGAAAGGTGCTTCAAATAGAAAGGTAGGTGAAAATATTGAACTCTTGAATTATTCTTCAGAAGAGATTTTATCCCATCTCCTTGGATCTTTTGCAACCCATGTTCAGTCTTTGGTCAAGCCTAGCTGTCACTTGTTTACTGAGTTACTAGTCAACAGTATAAGTATGACCAGTGGAGTAGCCATTTGCTAGACACCTTTCTGCAGAGTAACCTCTTTAAGTTTGTTATCTCCATGAACTGCTCTTGTCATCAGAATTACATTCCAGCAAAAAAACCTTGGCATGAGCTTAGGAGCCCAGGCAGGCCCACAGCTTCATCTGCCTGGAGAGTTCATCCTGAACTTCCCATGTTCCTGAAATCCAGGCCTCTGCCCTTGTTCACAGGAACTTCTCTTCCCCGCACCCCCGGCATGGGCTCACTGCCCTCTGGTCACCCAAAAGTAGATCCTGAAGTGTAGCTCCTCTTTTCTCTACTAATCTGGCAGATACAGAGCCTAACCGGTTGGCCAAGCCATCTCAGCTCACCAGCAAGTCCGTCCATTATAATAGGATATGCAGGACAGTTCCAGAGATTGGAAACTTCTGTTTCCATAAAGTATGTTAATATCCTACTTTATCAGTATTACAGCTTCCACTTTTTCTTCAACCTGTCTTTCTTTATAATAAAGAAGAACTGTATCGGAAGTTCTCTTATCTCTTATATGTGGGTATTTGTGCTTTCCTTGTATGTTGGGGAGTTTAAGCATATTTTCTTTTCTAGTCTGGAAGAGTGTTTTCTCTACTTAAAATTATTGAGGGAATGAGCTGGGGAGTGCTGGTAAATCCACTCTCTGGAGGGGGAGAAAAATCAGCATTTGCTGGTCGTCCAGGGTGTAAATACCACCACTGTTGCCAAATTTGAGCTACCAAAGGAATTTGCTCGCAGAACTCTAGAATGTTAGGACTTGGCTCTCGGGAACCGTGCAGGGTGGCTGTAGCACATCGGTGGAATGAGCTTATCAATTAATACAGAAGAATAACAAGGTCTCAGGAGATGTGGGGCTGCAGCACCAGAGCTGCACCTCCGCTCCAGGGAAATGTGTGACCATGTACCGTGTAATTGCCTTTTTAGTTCCGGGAAGCAGTTTGTCCGCTATATAAACATGCTGATAAACGACACAACATTTTTGCTCGATGAAAGCCTGGAGTCTTTGAAGCGGATCCACGAAGTGCAAGAAGAGATGAAGAACAAAGAACAGTGGGACCAGCTGCCCCGGGTGAGGACACGGTCCAGGTGATGGGACAGCATCGCAGGGAAGCAGCCTTGGCCCCAGGCAGAGCCCTGCTTTGGGGGCTGCATCTGGGTCTGAAGGCTTAGGTCCGACAGACTTGTCGGTACTTGTTACCATCCTACCTGTGGGCTTCTGTGAAGTCAGAGCCCAGGTTTGGGGTAGGAGAACCCTTAAACACTTGACCTAAAGCTAGGAAATGAGGTGAGAAGTCTTTGTCCTGAAAACTCTCTCTGCCTTTTTAACTTCCAAGGGCTGTTTTGCAGAAGAGCTTTTATTGTTGGAATATGTTAAGATGTAGGAAAGTAGGAAATAAATCTCTAGAACTCTGTCTGCTAGTCAAGAATTTGGTTTGTTCGCACGATCTTCTTTGGACATCTGTGTGACTAACTCAGGAGGGCTCTGATGGGGTGTTTTTCCTCTCAGTACATCTTGGTTTTTATGTTCAGTTATAAACAGAAAAGAGGTCCGTTTTGCCAGGTTCCATGAGAAATTCCTGCTGTACCAGTGACAGCACACTGCCCTCTCCTGACATTGATTGCCACCATTTAGACGGTTCCCCGGTCAGTTATTAGGCCCTTCGCAGCTATTGGTGACTTCATATATTGCTTAGTTCTGCTCCTGGTTTTGTTAGGTTCAAAATCAGAACTGCTTTCCGGAAAGCTGGGAGGACCGCTTTTTCTTTACTCGCAGCAGCATTCTCGAGATGAAGATGGTACCGAGGTTGTTCTAAAGCTGTGGAGTCAAAACTCTCTTAAACGTAGAATGTCGAAGCACACTTAGGGAAGGTTTTCATTCCAAGTATTCCTGCAGCTTTGATGAGAATTTTACGTCTTACTGTAGCCAACATGCTTCAACTACAAACTTAAACCTTCTGGGGGGGCTTTGCGCAGAGTCCGTGGATGCTGGATTTCTCCGGTGTCCATGCCACCACGCTCCTTGAGCCCCTCTAATTGTATTCATGAGGTGGCGCAGTGGTCGTCATCTTTTCCCTCGGCACTGTGCTGGCACCCTTTCGATGGCGTTCATCCTACCCACCAGCCTCGTATGCATTTCTAAACACATCTTAAACTGTTTCGCTCCTGTGCCTCCAAAACTCTCCTCCTGCCGCTCTCGGTTTCCCATGGGGCGGCATCACCCCCAGGCCTGAGGCTCCCCAGGGTGGCTCTAAGACATCCTCCCATGCTTGCCCCTTGTCACAGTCCATCAGCTCGAATCTGGTCCAGTTCCCCGGCCTTTGCAGAACGTGCCGGGGAAACAGATGACCTGTAGTTGCAAGAGCCCCAGCTTCGGGGTCCAGGGGACCTGGGTTTGAGAACTGTCACTGCCGTACATTAAAAGTTCTTCCTCGCTGTTTCCTAGCCCGTAAGTCAGAGATAGTTCTTGCCTTGTGGGAAAGTTGTAAGGAGAGACAGATGGTAAGGACGTAGTTCGTGGCCAGCCCAGAGAAAGTGTTCAGGATGTGTAGCACCTATTGCTTTGTTTGCCTTGAGACACTTCTGTCCAAAATGCTGTACATTCTACTCTTACGTATTAAAATCTTACCCATTCTTTGAGGGAGGTCTTGTCCAAATACTCCCTCACAGCTGACCTGCCCCATCAGTGGAGCTGCAAAGTCTCACCTTTCTCCCCACTCCTGTAACACCTCTTTATGTCACTCATGATGCGAATGTTGGACCAGCTTACGTTGTCGATGTTGGGATGCCGGTCTGTGGCACGTTACCTCGTCCAGAGTCAGTGCTTATAATAAGAGCATTTGTTTATGAGGCGACTGAGCAGATACTATTGATTTTTCTGGGTCAACGGATGGAAAAGGGCATAAATAATCCCTAAAACAATGCTCCTTCAGAATCAGGTCTGCTTGACTTTGGAGTCACTTCCTGCCTCCTGCCTCCCTGCCTGGTCCTCCCAGGTGCTCAGCTCTCAGGCTTCTCTTCTCTCTCCATACTTGTTCCCTAGGTCGTGTGTTTCACGGTGAGGATGCTGGTTGGAGTTTTGCTATAAGAATAATTCTTTGCTATGCGACAAGGTCCCAGACACTGCAGGACCTTTAGCGTCTCTTGCTCATGCCCATTTAATGCCAGTGATGCTTCCCTCCGACCCTGGGTCACCATGCAACCGGAAACATTCCCACACGTGGCCTGATGCCCCCAGTTGAAAATCACTGCTAGCTGATCTCATCTGTTCCAAGGCTTTAGCTGTCTGAATTCTAACGACTCCAAAATGTGCCTCCCCAGCCCGGCTCACTCCTGATTCAGGCTTACATAACCAGCTGTTGACCTGCCCCTGCCCAGTGGTCTAATAGGATCTCAAACCTGACTTGTCCAAAACTGAGCCCTCGATGTCGTCCCCCAGACCTCCTCTCCAGACTGCCCTGTCTCAGGAAGTGCCGACTGCATTCTGCTCATTGCTCTGGCTCAGCACCTTCTGGAGTCTTCCTTGATTCCTCCCTCTCCCAGCAAAGGCCCCTGGGCTCTGTCCTAAAGTATGTTTGTTATCTGACCTCTTCCCCCACCTCCAGCTCACTACCATCTCTTAACCTGCATTACTGGAGTAGCCCCCCATTTGGTTTCGGCCTCCACCCTTGCCCATGTGCATTCCAGCAGGATGGTGTTAAAATCTGTCAGCCTCTCATCCCTGCTCTGCTCGGAGCCCTTCCAGGCTTCCCGAGTTCTCACACTCGGGCCTGGAGGGCACTGCAGTCTCGGCCCCGCCCTTCCCCTTCGCTCATGCTACCCTGCCCCCACTCGCCTCCCTGATCTTCCACCGAACAGCAGGGCCTTTGCACTTGCTGTTCCCTGAGCCCGGAGTGCTTTTCCCCTGGATCTTGCTGACTCACTTCCTTCAGATACCTGCTTAAATGTTACCTCCTCAGAGAGGCCTTCCCTGACCACCCTTTCCAGACTAGCACCCCAGCCCCAGCACACTTCTTACCCCTCCTCTGCCACCCCAGCCCGGCTTTGTTTTTCTTCATCGTTATCGGACTTATCTGTATCTGGGTGGGTGTCTGCTTATTGCTTATCTCCCTAACTGGCATCTAAATTCCATGAGGTAGGCAGCCTTCTTGGTCATGTTCTGTGCTTCATCTCCAGGACTAAAGGAGGCCTGGCCTGTGGAAGGGGCTGGATCACACTGATTGATGAATGAATGTGACACCCACACACACACTGAGGTGGTTCTCACCTTGCTCTCCCTCCATCCTCCCTGCTTCAGCCTTTCGTTCCTGACCGAAGGGCGGTGGGCAGGTCACCCAGCACTGGTGCAGGATCTCCACCGGGCACTTACCCAGGGGGCACTCGTGTGGCTACATCAGCTGTTCTAGCTGTTTCCCCTCCCCCAAGGTAAAGTAAACAGGCCTCTGAGCAGATGTAGGAATTTACGCCTGTACTGATGTTTCTGTATTTGGTCTATCACAGAGCCTTCAGTAGATTCCACCTTATTTTACCCATGAGTCAAATACACTTTATTGTCTTGTTTCCCAGCCTATGGCAGAGTAGAAGGAGGAGGATGGCACCAGAGGCAAGCATGCTGACAGTTGTAGAGGTTGACAGCCTAACCGATGTGGAGAGACAAAATTCAAAAGCTGAGCAATCTACAGGCCCTTGGTGTTGTGGCGAAACCTGTAGGCCAGTGTGATAGCGCAGCACGCCTGTGGTTTTCAAAATAACGATGACTACGCAGACGTTGTTATTAAGGAAGGTGAATATCCTTTATTAGCACGTGTATCAGGCAGGATGTAAGAATCACTTATTGCGTCCTGCATAGAAGTTGATGGTGAGTTCTTTTATCATTGAGGAAACTGAGTCTCATGTAAGTTATGTGCCAAGGTCCCCTTCTTCAAAGCCCTAAAGACATCCGATGGCGAAAGGAATAAACCTCAGTAATCTGGGAGGTTTGCTGTACAGGTTGTTGTATCATTCCCTAAGTATGTTGGCTGTATTCTGCACTTTCCCAGTTATGAGCTGACTGTATTTTTCCTTCGCACTTGGTGTTTGCCGAGCTGCTGACTGTACTGAGATGTGTCTGGCATCTGTTCACTGTCCCCCAGGATCAGCAGCAGGCCCGCCAGTCCCAGCTCGCTCAGGATGAGCGCGTTTCACGCTCATATCTTGCCCTGGCGACAGAAACCGTGGACATGTTCCATATCCTCACCAAGCAGGTCCAGAAGCCATTCCTCAGACCTGTGAGTAGAACCTTGGGGGTGTTTGTTTTGTCTGTTGGATTCCACATTCAGAGTCTATCACTTATAACTAAATAGAGTAGTTGTTGAAATCCTGGGTGTTTCAGCACCACAGTCACCCATCGGTGAGATTCTGTTACTGATTTTGTTCCCAGTTATGCTAATCGATACACACAACATTCTGTCGGTAGTCTGAAGTCTGCCAGAGGTCACTTCCAAGATAACTTACATCACTTTCTGCTGAGACAGCACGTTGGATTATTAATGTTGAAGCTGTGACGTATTTTTGTCATCGTCGACTCCAGTATTTTATTTATAGGAAAAGTATAGGTGACATCAGTTGGAAATGAGACTATGTTAAGTAGAAATAATTGATAGTGTATAAGATCTTTGGTTCTCTTCAGTGTAGGTTTGTTACACTCAGGAAACCAAAGGTTAATGAGAGCCATAATTAGGGTTTATGATAGGTCAAAGGTAGCCAGATTGTTTGGCCATGACTTGATTGATGAGACCGGGATCCTGTTTCTGAAATCGAAACTGAGGGGCATAAATGAAGATCTCTGCTTCTCTTCAACAATCCCCCGCAACACACACACACACTCACACATGCACGCAAACACACACACAGAGTTTAGAAGTCTTATGGTGGGGCCGGGGCCAGGATAGCGAGGAAGGCAAGAAAGGGGCCTGAGATTTGGTAGTGACTTGCCCACAGGGAGACAAGTTCACAGTGGGATATAATTTTACTACACGTCTCCTCCAGTTTCCCTGTTTACTCTCACCTCCATCATTATCACTACACCCTGTCCTACGTGCAACTCAAGAGATGAGCCCCCTCCTCTGTCCCGTTTACATTTCATGTCTCTTCATAAATAGATTTCAGTGCGAGAGCAGCAGAACACGAAGCAAAACAGTGCGCCACTGAAAGCGTAAGAACACTCAGCTCATTTAGATAAGGTACTTCAGACACTTGCTTCCCTTAAAGGTTCGCAGATGGACTTCTTTAAACTTTTTCTATAAAGGCCAGACAGTAAATAGTTTCGGCATTGTAGGCCACGTGGCCTCTATTGCAGCTGCTAGCTATGCTTTTGCTGTATTCCAGTAAAACTCCATGAAGTGAGGCATCAGGCCCGATACGTCTTGCAGCTAGCAGTTTGCCAATCCCTGCTCTAAGTCATGTTTTATTTTGTGTTCAACTACTCCGATGGCAGTGCTCTTTGATTGTTCAGAAGGTCAGAAACTATAAAAGTTGCTTGAGACTATTCTTATCCCTCCTTTACCTCACAGTTTCTTAACAATTAAATACAGGAGTACTTTTTACTTTGTGCAAAAGCAGGTCCTTTAGAAGCCAAATTTAAGTTGAATTTGTATAAATCCAGTCGTGAAATTTAATGAAAACCTTGTTACTTAAAGAGAAGCTTTCATGGCTCATTTTTTATGGCCGGTGTTTAACACTCTATAAGCCAGGTGTTCCTATTTCAGGTTTGCTTAAAGCAATGTATGCCCACCTGTAGTAGGTACTGTGTCACCTTGTGGGGTTATAGGATATTATTTCATAATTAGTTTTTAGTTGTTTCATTTAAGTTTGTCTTGTCTCACTGGCTAGATTTAAAACTATTCAAGACATAAATTTTATCTTCTACCTCTTTTATATTTCTTCACTCTTTGCATCCGATAAATAAATAAGAACAGTGCATATTGCCTGAACTGTCAGGGACTTGAAATTTATAGAAAAATAATGCATAAAATGATGGCTGAAAGAGCGTACTCCAGAAACTTTCATGACACGTGTGATGATGATGGAATTATGAATAGTTTCCCTCTTTTACCTATTAACAAATTGGAAGTGATCCTTGTTTTTATAATTAAAGCATGAATTTAATGAAAATGTTGCCTTTTTGGTATTTATAAATATTCCATCAGCATGCAACATTCTATGAAGTATTAGAATTACTGGGTTAGAAATGGAGAGTAAAGAAAAGTTTGAATGGAATGTCCTTCTTCAGCGTATGGTATAGCACATATAAGGGATTCTTTGAAGATGGAGCCTGCCAATTCCTGTTCCTCCACTGAAATGGGAGTTTTGGGTCCTTCTTGCTTGTCTCAACAGCATGAGTTGTCCTATTATCCTGTGATTTCCTAGGAACTCGGACCCCGATTGGCTGCGATGCTGAACTTTAACCTTCAGCAACTCTGTGGCCCTAAGTGCCGTGACCTGAAAGTTGAAAACCCTGAGAAATATGGCTTTGAACCAAAGAAGCTGTTGGACCAACTGACGGATATTTACTTGCAGCTGGACTGTGCCCGGTTCGCTAAAGCCATTGCTGACGACCAGGTTAGTGCCCAAGGGAACAGTTTCAGAGGGAGCCTGGAGTTCAGGCTCCTGAAGTGGGTGACTTGAGTTTGCTTCCCTGTGGATTTCCCGGCAGACCCTGCGCGATTACATATCCATCTGTTCTTGGATTTTCCCCACTTGAAATCAAGGAAGGTGACACTTTTCAAAACGTGGTTTGAGAAGTTTTTAGTTTGTAAATAGAAATAATGGCCACAGTGGCAAGGGGAACTTGTCTGGTGTAAATGGATGTGACTCAGTTGTTTTCCTTTGGGCGTAAAGAGCAGATTTGGCTCTCAGATCCGTCTCCAGTTGAGTTTGTACCCATCCTGCTAAGGGCCTCACTCGACAAGTCGGTTACATTTCCAGAAAGAGCCTGGTTTTCTCAGGGATTCCAAATCTTCTTCCCAAGAAGGAGATTTAATAACAGCTTCAGTGTTGCCATTATTTCTGTGGTTCCAGGTTTCAAACCGTGTACGTCATATTTACATTCTTCCCTCCTTTATTCCTTGCGTCCCTCTGATCGTATCCATTTTGTGGTTTTCATTTCCACAGCTACCAATTTAGTCCAAGCGGCCCCTGTCCATCCTCGATGTTTAATTTTTCATTATCTCATGAAGGGCTTCCCCTCCCTCCACGGTCCTGTGTCCTGCAGCATCTTCAGTGTTATAGTAACTGATGTTATTAACCACACATCAAGTTTTAGCCACTTTTCACATTTTCACTTGTAATCCTCACAGGACCCTACGACTGAGGTTTAGTTGGATTCCTTGCTTTTCAGGGAGGCACACGGAGGTTAACGAGCTGCACAGCTGATGTGAGGCAGAGGCAGGACTCCCACCTGGCAGTCTGGCCCTGAGCCCATGTTCTCAGCTTCTCTGCTCTCCACTTAAAATGCCCCCAAAGTGCCACGTCCGTTTCAGTCTCCACATCGTTGTTCACATTATTTATCCAAGTATTAACTCACATCTCATGGTAACCATCACTAGGCATTCCAGAAGATTCTTTACTTATATCTCATCCAAAGGTCAAAATAGGGGAATGTAGGCACTTTTTATTTTTCAATAACAGCTTTATTGAGACATAATTCTCATACATAGGTACTTTTGGATAAAGCAAGAGATGTGGTCTTGACAAAGCACCTGCAATGGAAAAAACCACATGTGTCTAAAGCAGTTTTGCCATAAAAAGTCGCGTTAAAAGAGCAGGTTAGGTGTTTGCAGTTACTTTGGGTAGACGCTAAAATGATTCTCTAGCCTACGACTGTATGATGCTGCACATATTGAGAAATGGAAGATAAGCGGTAGCCTTAAGAGGGACAGGAAATGGAAACGCTCCCCAGGCAAGGTCAGGTCGTCTGCTTGGGCAGCAGGCCAGCTGGAGCTGGGCCTCTCCGGCCCAGCCAGAGGTCGGGTGTGAGGAGTCCCCGGGGACTCCTCCGCTTTCACTGTCAGGGACTCAGAAGGGTCGTTTAGCCTGCTCCCTCTTCTCCTGGTAGGTCTTGCTGTGGCTGCCACGTCGCAAGCGGTTATAACACGTAACATAAAGTTTGCAGGGTGCGTGAGCACAGCACACCCACTGAGACGGTGCAAACCAAGTGGGTGACAAAGGAGTGTTTCCGAGTGCTTCCAGCTGCCTTTCCTTGGTGACCAACAAAACGTCCACACTGCCTGGTAATGCCTATGGCTTGTGGTGGTGGCACAGGTGGTGGCCTGTGGTGGCACGTGGCTTGAGTCACAGGCAGTGATTTCTGCACAGTGACACATGGGTCTTCTCGAATGTCTAAATAGCTCTGTTCTTGCAGACACGTGAAGCAGGCCCACAAGTGCCAGCAGCACAGTGGAGAGAAAAACACTTTTGAAGTGGTTTCTTTGCTGCCTCGTACAGTGTGGCATTTGTCTTGATCGTTGGACACTTTCCATTTGTATGGGCTGTAAGCTGATGAGGGGCCTGCCCACTGGATTGTTTCGGAAGAGGGGCTGGGGGGGTGCTGGGGGTGGAAGGATGGAAGACTAGAAAGCTCCAGGGAGGTGGTAGAATTTCGTCTTCTCCCTTGGGAGCAGTGCCCTTGCTTCGCTCTGGTTCTGTCTGGTATGTCTTGTTTTCCTGGGGAGACAGAGGAGAAAAAAAACAGCAGCCGAGCAAGGCAAGAAACTGAGAGCCTTCTCTCCTGTGCACCGAGAGCGGGCGGAAGACAGGTGCCCGGGAGAGGTGACAGAAGGCCCCAGCGCGAGGAGCCCTGAGCCTTACACTCACAGGCCTTAGGAGAGAGCCCCTCGTCAGAGAGGAAGTGCGACAGGACAGTTGTCCCTGGAGCCCAGGAGAGAGAGAGGTCTTAGCCTGACACAGTGAGCTGCACTGAGGGCCAAGTCTGCCTGTGGTTTCCGGGCAGATGGACGGCAGATCTGTTGTTCATGGAGCGCTGTCTGTTAACACCATGTTCCATTAAACAATAGTAGTAAAGAGCCCATGTAATGGGGACTTCCTGGTGGTCCAGTGATTAAGACTTCACCTTCCAGTGCAGGGGGTGTGGGTTTGATCCCTGGTCAGGGAGCTAAGATCCCACATGGCTCCTGGCCAAAAAACCAAAACATAAAACAGAAGCAATATTGTAACAAATTCAATAAAGACTTTTAAAAAATAAAAAAGGGAAAAAAAATCTTGGGATTTCCCTGGTGGTCCAGCGGTAAAGAATCCACCTTCTAATGCAGGGACCGCAGGTTCAATCCCTGGTTGGGGATCCAAGATCCCACATGCCGCGGGGCAGCTAAGCTCGCGCGCCACAACAACTGAACTGGCATGCCTCAACGAGAGCCCGCGTGCCACAAACTACAGAGTCCTTGCGCTCTGGAACCTGCACACCACAACTAAAGAGAAGCCCATGCGCTGCAGTGAAAGATCCCGCATGCCTCAACGAAGATCCCTCATGCCGCAACCATAAAAATTAAAAAAAAAAAAAAGAGCCCATGTGAAATCTCACTTCTCCTATGCAGCGTTCCTTTTTTTAAAATAAATTTATTTATTTATTTGGCTGTGTTGGGTCTTCATTGCTGCACGCAGGCTTTGTCTAGTTGCAGCGAGCGGGGGCTACTCCTCGTTGCGGTGCGCGGGCTTCTCATTGCAGTGGCTTCTCTTGTTGCAGAGCACGGGCTCTAGGTGCGTGGGCTTCAGTAGTTGTGGCTCGCGGGCTCTAGAGCACAGGCTGAGTAGTTGTGGCACACGGGCTTCGCTGCTCCGCAGCATGTGGGATTTTCCCAGACCGGGACTCAAACCCATGTCCCCTGCATTGGCAGGCGGATTCTTAACCACTGCGCCACCAGGGAAGTCCTGCAGCCTTCCTTTTTTTTTTTTTTTTTTGAGGTGAAATTCACATAACATAAAATTAACCATGTTGAACTGTGTAATTCAGTGGCATTTAGTACGCTCACAGTATTGTACAACCATCACCTCTAATCACCCCCACAAGGAAATCCTGTACCCATTAAGCAGTCAGTGTCCCTTCGTCCTCACCCCAGCTCCTGGCAACCACTAGACTGATTTCTGTCTTTATTTTACCTATTTTTACATTTATCTATTAGCCTATCTGAATATTTCATGTAAATGGAATCATACAATGTATAACCTTTTGTGTCTGGCTTCTTTCATGTAGCATGCTTTCGAGGTTCATTCATGTTATATCACGTATCAGTACCTGATTCCTTTTTACGGCTTAATGTTTCATTATATGGCTATACCATGGTTGGTTTGTTCATTCATCCATTGATGGACATTTGAATTGTTTCCACCTTTTGGCTGTTATAAATAGTATCCTGTGAACGTTCATGTAAAAGTGTTTGAATACCTATTTTCGATTCTTTGGGATATACTTAGGAGTAGAATTTCTGAGTCATATGGTAATTCTATGTTTAACATTCCCACCAGCAGTGTACGAAGGTTCTAATTTCTCCACATCCTCGCCAACACTTGCTATCTTCTGTTTTGATTTTTTATTTTTAAATAGCCACCCTAGTGGGAGTAAAGTTGTATTTCACTGTGGTTTTGATTTGCATTTCCCTAATGACAAATGCTGTTGAACATCTTTTCGTGTACTTGCCGGCCATTTGTGTATCTTTTTTGAAGAAATGTCTGTTCGATCCTTCATCTTTTTCTTTTTCTTTGGCCGCACCAAGCAGCTTTGTGGGATTTTAGTTCCCTGACCAGGGATTCAACCCAGACCCTCGGTAGTGAAAGCACGAGTCCTAACCACTGGACCACCAGAGAACTCCCCTTCATCCATTTTTTATTTTATTTATTTATTTTTGGCTGCATTAGGTCTTCATTGCTGCACGCGGGCTTTCTTTAGTTGCGTCAAGTGGGGGCTACTTTTTGTTGCAGTGTGTGGGCTTCTCATTGCGGTGGCTTCTTTTGTTGCGGAGCATGGGCTCTAGGCTCGCGGGCTTCAGTAGTTGTGGTGCACGGGCTTATTAGTTGCTCCACGGCATGTGGGAATTTTCCTGGACTAGGGCTCAAACCTGTGTCCTCTCCATTGGCAGGTGGATTCTTTTTTTTTTTTTGGTACGCGGGCCTCTCACTGCTCTGCCCTCTCCTGTTGCAGAGCACAGGCTCTGGACGCGCAGGCTCAGTGGCCATGGCTCACGGGCCCAGCTGCTCCGCGGCATGCGGGATCCTCCCAGACCAGGGCATGAGCCCACGTCCCCTGCATCAGCAGGCGGACTCTCAACCATTGCGCCACCAGGGAAGCCCCTATCCATTTTTTAAATTGGATTCTTTCTGTTTTGTTCTTTATATATTCTGTGTGAGTTCTTTATATATTCTGGATACTAGACCTTTATCAGATATATGATTTGCAGATATTTTTATGTTTAATTTCTGTAGCCATTCTGTAAGATCCTTGAGGTCAAGAACAACATCTTGGGACTTCCCTGGTGGTCCAGTAGTTAAGAATCAGCCTGGGCTTCCCTGGTGGCACAGTGGTTAAGAATCTGCCTGCCGGGCTTCCCTGGTGGCTCAGTGGTTGAGAGTCTGCCTGCTGGGCTTCCCTGGTGGCGCAGTGGTTGAGAGTCCGCCTGCCGATGCAGGGGACACGGGTTCGTGCCCCGGTCCGGGAAGATCCCACATGGCGCGGAGCGGCTGGGCCCGTGAGCCATGGCCACTGAGCCTGCGTGTCTGGAGCCTGTGCTCCACAACGAGAGTAGCCACCGCAATAAGTCCGTGCGCTACAACAAAGCATAGCCCCCACTTGCCGCAACTAGAGAAAGCCCGCACACAACAACCAAGACCCAGCACAGCCAAAAAAAAAACACAACATCTTTGCTTCCTCTCTGACACCATCCACACTGAACTTGAAGCAGCAGCTCAGTAATCTGTATTTGGTCGATTCATTGACACCACTGCTCTTTGAAACTGAGTGCCATGTCCCCTTATCATAAGTACCCTTTGATTTCTTATTTCTGTTTTTTTGGCTGTGCTGGGTCTTGATTGCTACTCACAGGCTTTCTCTAGTTGCAGTGAGCGGGGGCTACTCTTTGTTGCAGTGTGCAGGTTTCTCATTGCGGTGGCTTCTCTTGTTGCGGAGCATGGGCTCTAGGCACGCGGGCTTCAGCAGTTGTGGCACATGGTCTCTAGAGCGCAGGCTCAGTAGTTGTGGCACACGGGCTTAGTTGCTCCGCAGCATGTGGGATCTTCCCGGACCAGGGCTCGAACCCACGTCCCTTGCATTGGCAGGCGGATTCTTAACCACTGCCCCACCAGGGAAGTCCCTACCCTTTGATTTCTGATAATGCTCACTCCACTGCTCTATCTTAGAAGTTGACTTAATAGCAGGCAGAAGTCAGTTGGTTAAAAACTCAATCATCTTTTGAGAAATAGAGTGGGTGATATTTTCGAGAATAGTAAATGGGCTAAGAACGACTACTTGTTTACACAGAGAAGTTCAAGGTGAATAGTCTCAGTAGTGTGGATAGCAGCACCCAGCCTGTGCGTTTCTGCCCTTCCAACATCTCACCATAACCCTTTGGCCATTTATCCCCTGTGCCTCTTCCCAAAGGGACGGGGACTGTAGCTTACCTGGCTCATAATAAGTGGACACCAAATAAAGTATCTGTTGACCTAATGTAGTAATTTAGTTTCAGAAGACTATAACCGAGGCTCTCTGAACTTTTCAAATTATTTTAAAGGATTATTGCCAAGCCCAAGTGCCCTGCTGGCTTTTTGTCCTCTCCTCTCTTTTCCCCTGAGTTGCATGGATTAAATAAGGGGCGTGGCTGTGTGTGGAGAGAGAAAGTGAGCATGTACACTTATTTAGAAACTGAAGTTAAAAAAGAACCCGAAGGTGCTCGCTTCGGCAGCACATATACTAAAATTGGAACGATACAGAGAAGATTAGCATGGCCCCTGCGCAAGGATGACACGCAAATTCGTGAAGCGTTCCATATTTTAAAAAAAAAAAAAAAAAAAAAAAAAGAACCCGAAGAAAGACTGAGGACTTTCATTCCAGCCTTCTAAGGGAACACAGGTATTGAGATGAGTTCATCCCATGATGTTCATGTGAATCCTCGTTTAGAAATCACAGGTCACAGATTATGGTCCTATCATTCAGAGTTTCAGATTTAGTCATTCCCCTCCTCCATTTGCATCACTGTCACTAAAGTGACAAGCATTCAGTGATTTTGCCGTAAATGCAAAATAGGATATACTTTGATATTTTGAAATGGCAATGATTTATATAAATTAGGCACCTGTGGGGTAGGTGTTACTACCCCCATTTTACACCTGAGGAAACTGGGGCTCAGGAGAGTTAGAGCTTTCTCTAAGACCACACAGCAGGTAGATGGTAAAGCCAGGATTGAAACCCAGGCTTGCCTGGGTCTTTGGTGGGCGCTTGCCGTGTAGACCAGCCCTCTCACTCTCACAGGCATAAACCCTGTCTGCTCCCGTCAGTAGAGCCCCTGACATTTAACAGCGTTGAACTGAGAAATCTTAAATAAGGATTGACAGGGAATGGGAGAACGCGCTTGTTGATTATGAACTCTATTGGGTTGTTTTCACCATGTTTACCTTTAGGGAAAAGAACTGAAATTTCCACCTCCTCTCATAGGCTGCTAGGGCTCAGTGCCTGGCAAGGACTGAAGTAGACTTTCAGTCCTTCTCTTTTTAATATTTCCTTCTCTTTTTAATATTTAAATTTTAAGAGAAATGGATGTTTGCTATAAAAGTAATTAAAACTTTTAAAAATTGCCCTCATTTGCCTCGATCCTGAAGCCCTTTCCAGAGGCCTTGTACAGTGTGGTGCGTGTTAGCCCAGTCTTTATGTATTTATAGCCATGTCGAAGTATTTATATATGTACATTATAATTTTAGGGCTTTTTTAGAAAACAGATGATGCTTTGGGTATTTTCTGCAGCTTGCTTTTTTCCACTTAAAATATATTTACGTCTCACAGTGTCTTTCCTCATTTTCAGAGATCCTACAGCAAAGAATTGTTTGAAGAAGTTATTTCGAAGATGCGGAAGGCAGGGATCAAATCCACAATAGCGATAGAGAAGTTTAAACTTCTGGCTGAGAAGGTGGAGGAGATCGTGGCCAAGAACGCGCGTGCAGAAATCGACTACAGTGACGCCCCAGACGAGTTCAGAGGCGAGTGGGCCCGCTTTTTTAACGTGGAATTCTTTGATTTGAGTTAACTTGAAACATGTAGCATTAGAAGAGGACGTTCTGTGCTCTCATTACTTTTTTTTTTTTTTTTAATTTAATTTATTTTATTTTTGGCTGCCTTGGGTCTTCGTTGCTGTGCGTGGGCTTTCTCTAGTTACGGCGAGCGGGGGCTACTCTTCGTTGTGGCGCGTGGGCTTCTCATTGCAGTGGCTTCTCTTGTTGCGGAGCACGGGCTCTAGGCGCGTGGGCTTCAGTAGTTGTGGCATGTGGGCTCAGTAGTTATGGCTCGCGGGCTCTAGAGCACAGGCTCAGTAGTTACGGCGCAAGGGCTTAGTTGCTCTGCGGCATGTGGGATCTTCCCGGACCAGGGCTGGAACCCGTGTCCCCTGCACGGGCAGGCGGATTCTTAACCACTGCCAGGGAAGCCCCTCTCATTGCTTAACCACTGCCAGGGAAGCCCCTCTCATTGCTTTTTGAGACACTGGTCAGAAATTGAAATTCTGTTTATCTACCTTTAGTTCATATTATAAATTACAAGAGAAAAAAGTCCTCAGCCTGATTTCAAACCAGATAACAACCCTGAAGATTCTAAGGTCAATCTTGCCTTTGCAAGTGGGGACTCATGTTTTCAAAGAATTCTGAGTAGTCCTAAGAGGAAAGGTTGATTCTAGCCTGCCATCTTCGCCATACAGCTCGGGAGGGCCTGTCTGTCCTGCTGTCTTTTTTGTCTGTTCTTTCCTCCCAGCAGTAGCTGACAAAAGGGTGCTTCCCCTCTACAAAAGGTGAAGTATATGCCTTTATCTAATGCTGATTTCCTTCTAAACTTGGGGGCCTGGTAGGGGCCATTTGGTTGCTGTTTCCTATGGTTATATTTTTCACTGATAGGAGGGACTGTGTTTTCTTTTTCAGTTTTAGGCTCTATTGTTAGGTCAGAGTTTGCTTTGCTCTGTCTCTGTAGACCCTCTGATGGACACCCTGATGACTGACCCCGTGCGGCTGCCCTCTGGCACCATCATGGACCGCTCCATCATCTTGCGGCACTTGCTGAACTCCCCCACGGACCCCTTCAACCGACAGACGCTGACAGAGAGCATGCTGGAGCCAGGTAGAGGAGGGCATGGCTCGAACTGCAGTGCCTTCACCTGTACTGAGCAGTGAGGTCAAAATCGTGTATCAGAGAGTAGTCAGAAGGGGGAAATTTAACAAATCCAGACACTACATGGTTTCTGACACTTAATGGACAAGACATAAAACATTCTTTGCTCTTTTTCACTACAGAATTCCAGTTCTTACTTTTCACGTCCTATTTCTTCTTCAGCCTTCAGTTCAGTGAGGGAATGAATTGCCTTTTCTTTCCTTTTATACAGAACTACAAGCATCATCTCTCAGGAAGAGCCCTCCCATCTGGGGTATTAATTCTTTGCTTTCTTTTCTCAGTGCCAGAACTGAAAGAACAGATTCATGCCTGGATGAGAGAGAAACAGAACAGTGATCATTAAACCATCCCCCTTGCCCACCCTCTGCGAGAAACAGCCAAGGCCGGCGAGGCAGGCAGGAGCAGCATCGGTGGTGCAAATGCTGTTCACATGTTGGAGGCCAGAAGTGGCAAAATACACCAAGAGCCCACCCAGAGTGACCAAACAGTGGAGACCTGAAAGGACATGAATAAGAAGAGGAGCCCAATTCCTGTACATATATTTAAGTGACAGACGTGGTCAAAAGCTTGAGGGATACGTTTTATGATTGCTTGTGTAATAGAGCACGTCCTTCATATGTCACAATTTGGGGCTTTTGCTACGGAAGTCTTTTAGTGATTGATGACGAATGGGTCTGGGCAGCATCCATCCCTTTTTTTTTTTTTTTTTTTTTTTCCTAAATCCAGTATCCATTGGTTTTGATTGTGATTAGAGAACCTTGGACATTTTGCTGCTAAGACTCTTCCCTCCCGCCGGCCCCATCCTGATCCTACTTGCACTGCTGTGGATTTTTTTTAAGAGAAGCAAAAACAAAAATAAACTCTTTTCCCTGGCCCTCCAAACATTTATTCTGTGAGATAACTGTGCCTGCAACAAAGTGTTAATCCTGGGATCGTATTTTTATATCATATTCACATATTTGTTTTTTTAATTGGTGTTAGATGACATGATTAATAAAAAAGGCAAGATATTTTCAGAATTTGAATTTCAGTTTTTTTTTTTTTTATTATTTTGAAATGTCCCTTAAAATTTTTTTTTATTCTAAACAAAATGAAGAGAATCCTGTTGCTCTGGTCCTTGTAGTGAGTCCACGATTAGGAATCTGAGGAACAGCTGCAGCAAAGGAAGCATTTAAGTGTATCAGGATTTCGCGTCTTACGGTTTGGGGGGGGTTGGGTTATTTTTAATGCTATGTGACAGTTGGAAACCTTTATAGTTATCCTGCGAGGGTAAATAAATTCCTCAACCCTTGAGTCTGTGAGTTCAAGGCAGGGGTCGTTTGTATGATGTGTCCTGTGGGGCTTGGCCTTACCAAAGCAAAAAAAGGGGTGCAAGAAATGTGGAAGTACGTCTGCTTGTAAAAACACACACAAAGAAAAACACACACACACACACACACACACACACACACACACACACATAAACATAAGATTTTTTGTATTACTGCTCCCTACTTACCACACTCGGATTCTTGAATCTCCTTTGGGGTAAAAAAGGATTTGAAACCATAAAGTGTTTTGAAGAAATTAAGTCTACAAAAACATACTTTCTTTTTCTTTTCCTTTCTTTCCCGCTCCACAGACAATGTCCTCTGTTCAGTTCCTAACGCAAACTACAATAAATGGTGATACACATTCAGAAGGAATCTTCTTTGAGTCTCTTCTTTTTGTGGAAAACAAAGGGGTGGGTGAAGACCAAGAGCCAGATGTGTTGGCATGTGGTACATGATCTTTCCTGGAGCCAATTAGGAGTTGCTGTTTTTAAAATAAAACTTTCCTATTGTGTCAGTCTTGATGCTCCAGTTGGTTCTTGTGTCACTGTTTGCTTGTTCAAGGGGGTTGAGCTTTGTCACGTTCAGTCTCTTCAGTTCTCAGGTGGTTACCCTATTGCAAATATATTTTCCCTGACCTTGAAAATTTTTGCTCAAGTTCAACCCATCTCATGAACATTATCTTAGGTACTGCAGTTGATGAAACCTTACCTACCAGCTCATCTAATAAGAGCAAGCGTTTCTGCAGCATTTACTGTGTGCCAACCTATGCCAACCAAGGCCTTTACATTTACGATTTCGTTCTCTGAGATGGTACAATCATCTTTGTTTTTTTCCAGCAGGTCAGGGTGTGGGATGTGGAGAGGTTAGGTCACTTGCCCAAGGTCACCTGGCCAATTAGTGGAAGAGCAGGTGTCCAGGCTCCAGAGTCCATGCCCTTAGCCACTACTCTTGAGCACATTTGGAGTAAATCAACTTTTTCCTTTTTCCAAAAAATATAATGTATTCCTGTTAACAACAATTTTAGACAATATAGGTAAAAGAAAGCCGAAATCACCTGTAATCCCACTGTTCAGAAAATTGTTAATTTATTTTTTACCAAGTTTACATACATTTATGCCTATACAGTTAATGATGTTTATTGGCTTCTATTGCC
Organism: Phocoena sinus; assembly: GCF_008692025.1. NCBI lineage: Eukaryota > Metazoa > Chordata > Mammalia > Artiodactyla > Phocoenidae > Phocoena > Phocoena sinus. Next base: position 7,865,579 of record NC_045763.1, read on the forward strand.
AGTTTTGTTTCTCCATGTCATGAATGTGTATTGTTTCTCTCCTCTCTATCCAGAAGATAAACTCTGCACAGGTTTATCAGGTTCAAGCACAGGTTCTGTCGTGTTATTTGCATGCCTCACTCTTTCCCCATGAATGTAAGAAGATGCTGCTTTACCCCTTCAGATGTACTCATCGTTTTGAAAATTCGGAATTCGGAGGCTTGAAGGACCTTCCGCCGGCTAGGGCATTCCTACTTGTACTGTCTCTAGGGGGAAGATGTTTGCTATTTCTATTTTTAGAATCTAAGGCTTGCTATTGTATAGAAACTTGTGACTGCCTTCATTCTGTGAATTATGGATATTAAAGTAAGTTCCAAAATATTTTAAAAATAGGCCTTGGCTACAAGGAAGATGGCCAAACAGGAAGGAGGATCTGAGAATCAGAAAAGCAGAAGAGAAATGGTCCTGAAGAGAAAGATGATTAAAATAGCTTCTTAGTCGTTTTGTGACTCACTATTGTGTGGGTTTTTAAACGGAGTTGATAAGAATATCTTTTGAAAAAATAGCCGAGCACGTTATTTTGTTCACATTTTGTAACCTGTGGGTTTGGTACATAAAATAGTGAATTTCACAGTCTTTGTGTTGAGGTGCTAAGGGGAGATAAATAGGCCCTATCTGACTAGGTAACTTTTTTTTTTTTTTTTTTGGTGGTACGCGGGCCTCTCACTGCTGTGGCCTCTCCCATTGCGGAGCACAGGCTCCGGACGCGCAGGCTCAGTGGCCATGGCTCACAGGTCCAGCCGCCCCGTGGCACGTGGGATCTTCCCAGACCGGGGCACGAACCCGTGTCCCCTGCATCGGCAGGCGGACTCTCAACCGCTGCACCACCAGGGAAGCCCCCAAGGTAACTTTTTGATTGAAGGAAACATCCATAGTATGAGCTTGATGTTTGGATCAGCTGGCATTGGGCTGAGGAAGTCACCCTTGGTTGATAAATGTGCATTTTATGAGCGTTTTCTATGTACAAGCCACTCTCATATATTAATTTGTTATCTCCTCAACAGTTGTGTAAAGGGGACAGGGAAGTGGCATATGAATCTAGGCCATCTGGGCTTCAGGCTCTGATCCCTTCACCACTCCTGCTGTGTGGCAGTTCAGTGGTCCCTCAGTATCTGCAGGAGGTTGGTTCCAGGACCCCAAGAGATATCAAAATCTGCAGATGCTCAAGTTCCTTATATAAAATGGTGTAGTGTTTGCTTATAACCTTCCCATGTACTTTAAATCATCTCTAGATTACTTATAATATCTAACACAGTGTAAATAGCTGTAAATACAATGTAAATAGTTGATAGCAGGCGACGAATTCAAGTTTTGCCTTTCTGGAACTTTCTGGAGTCTTCAAACCGTGGCTGGTTTAATCTGGATGTGGAACCCACATATACGGAGGGCCAACTATATTCCAGAATGGTCCAAGTTCATAATGGCAAAGGAGATATGGAGAAGCAGCATAGCATTCCAGAAGGCACTTCGGCCTTGGGGTCAACTCTAGACTCAACCCTCATTTTATTTTCTATTTTAAAAAATTTTTTGTACCGCAGGTTCTTATTATCTGTTTCATACATATTAGTATATATATGTCAATCCCAATTCCTCCCACCACCATCACCATTCCCCCCTGCCTTTCCCCCTTGGTATCCATACATTTGTTCTCTATATCTGTGTCTCTGTTTCTGCCTTGCAAACTGGTTCATCTGTACCATTTTTCTAGATTCCACATATATGCGTTAATATACGATACTTATTTTTCTCTTTCTGACTTACTTCACTCTGCATGACAGTCTCTAGGTCCATCCACGTCTCTGCAAATGACCCAATTTCATTCCTTTTTATGGCTGAGTAATATTCCATTGTATATATGTACCACATCTTCTTTATCCATTCATCTGTCATTGGGCATTTAGGTTGCATGACCTGGCTATTGTAAATAGTGCTGCAGTGAACATAGGGGTGCATGTGTCTTTTTGAATTACAGTTTTCTCAGGGTATATGCCCAGTAGTGGGATTGCTGTATCATATGGTAATTCTAGTTTTAGTTTTTTAAGGAACCTCCATAATGTTCTCCATTCAACCCTCATTTTAAATGGTTAAATAACTTTAGTCTCACAGCTTTCAATATCAGACACTCACTGTTGACCCCCAAATTTGCATCTCCAGCCCAGACCTCCCTCCTGTACTGCAGACACTGGACACCTCAAATGTCTAAAAGACCCTTGGAATTCACATATCTAAATCAAGTTCCTTATATTTCACCCCAAACCTGATCCTCTTAGTCTCCCCATCACGGTAAATGTCAACTCTGTCCTTCCAGTTTTGTTTCAGTTCAAAACTTTGGGGTCATCCTTGACTCCTGTTTTACCCTTTTCCTATTCAGTCTGCCCACAAATTTCTCAGCTCTGCCTATAGAACAGACCCAGAATTCAACTGCTTCTCACCAGATCCACTGCTGTTATTGGTCTGAGTCATCATTAGCGGTGTTCTAGATTATTTCAACAGCATCATGACTGGTCTCCCTGTTCGTCCCTCGTCCTTTCTCAAAACAGCAGCTGAAACAGTCTTGTTAAAACTTAACTAAGGTTATGTCACTTCTCTGCTCAAAACCCTCCAGTGGCTTCCTAATCCCCTCAGAATAAAAGAAGCCCTTACACTGGCCTAGAAGGCAGTACCCATCCACCACATTATCGCTTTGACCTCATATCCTGTAACCTCCCCTAACTCCAACCATTAAGCCACCCTGGCCTCATGGTCCTCCTTAAACTGTAGGCACGCTCTCCACCCCTCCTAGGTCCCTGGTACTTGTGGCTCCCTCTACAAGGAATCTTCTTCCCACAGGAAAAAAAATACATAGATCACTCACTCCCTTACTTGCTTGAGGTCTTTACTCAAAAATCAGGGACTTCCCTGGCAGTCTAGTGGTTAAGACTCCAAGCTTCCCCTGCAGGGGACAAAGGTTTGATCTTTGTTGGAGAACTGAGATCCCACATGCCGCACGGTGTGGCCAAAAACAAACAAAAAATTCACCTTTTCGAGCCCTTCCTTGTTCACTCTTTTTATTTATTTATTTTTTATGAATTTATTTATTTTTGGCTGCGTTGGGTTTTTGTTGCTGCGCGTGGGCTTTCTCTAGTTGTGACGAGTGGGGGCTACTCTTCATTGCGGTGCTCAGGCTTCTCATTGCGGTGACATCTCGTTGCAGAGCACGGGCTCCAGGCGCATGGGCCTCAGTAGTTGTGGCATGCGGGCTCATTAGTTGTGGCTCGCGGGCTCCAGAGCGCAGGCTCGGTAGTTGTGGCACACGGGCTTAGTTGCTCCACAGCATGTGTGATCTTCCCAGACCAGGGCTTGAGTTTGTGTCCCCTGCTTTGGCAGGCAGATTCTTAACCACTGCGCCACCAGGGAAGTCCCTGTTCACTCTTTTTTAAAACTGCAATTCATTCACCCACTTTTGCTATGCCTTGCTAGTCCCTTTCTTTGCATTTTCTCCTTAGCATTCTAAGAGATAGCATCATTATCTAACCGTCTATATCTACTATTTTCTTGATTACACTCTGTTTCTCCCCACTAGAACGTATGCCCCATGAAGGCAGAGATTTTAGTCTGTTATGTATCCCCAGCACCTAGAAGAGTGCCTAGCACAGAGTAAATGCTCAGTATGTTTGTTGAATGAATGATCTCTTCATATATTTGTTTGTCATTCCAGTTGCGTCAGTTATCTATCGCTGCATAACAAAATACCTGCAAATTTAGTGGCTTGATACAATAACAGTGATTTTTATCTCCCACAATTCTGGAGGTCCCAAGAGCAAGCACCCGCAAAGACCAGACAGAAGCTGTGTTGCCTTTTACAACTCAGGTTTGGAAGTAACATAGGGGCCCTTCTGCCTTAGTCACGAGCCCCCCTGGATTTAAGGGGAAAGAACAAACAGCCCAACCTCATGATGGGAAGACATTAACATCACACTGTAAGAAGAGCATCGGGGATGGGAGATGTTGTCCTGGCCATCCTGCAAAATAAGATCTGCCATATTCCCACTCTGGTAACAATTTACACTCTTCCTAGTACATCCCTTCCTCTAAGACTCCCAAATTTCATCCCATTATGACATCATCTTGAAGTCCATTGTCTTGTCCTTCAACGCAAGCCTAGGTATAGATGAGCTCCTCAGATCTGACTCTTTGGGTACCATCGAGTGCTCTTCCTCTGGACCCAAAGAGATGTGAACTAAAGATAAAAGTTATCTCCACACATGGAGAGCATATAATGATGGGCCAGGCGTAAAAAAACCATTATAGATGCTCCTGTTCAAAAAGTTGGCAACTGGGAACACGCATGAGTCACTGGTCCGTAGTAATTCGGAAATCCAGTTAGGCGTGTGTTGCCAGTTCCTTGTTCGGGGATCAATCCTACAGCCTGTGAATTGTTCACCGAGGCTCTCACTTCCATCTTCTGGACTCTTGGTTTCTGCGTCTGAATCTTTTCTTTCTTTTCCACAGGAAAACTGAATTGCAACTAAGTACCCTTCCTCGTTTCTTTCCTGCTTGTGAAGAGATTGGGTTCCAGAGTCTCTTTTCATGCTGTACTTTTTCTGTCCCTTTTCATTTAAGCTGGAGGTACTTTCCTCAAAACAGTTGTCTTAAAATTGTGTAGGTTTTCTATGAATCTTCTTGGGGTTTACTCTTCCAGACAAAAGCCACAACCACAAATGTCTTCATGAGACACTCTTCTCTATTTTGAATTTCTTGTGAAACCCTTAAATCTTTCTGAGATCTTAAGAAAGGATTTTACAGTCATGTTCTTGACCTCATCTTTAGATGTTTACCTGACAGTGATCTCTGTTTGATTTCTGCCCAGAAGCCATTCTTCCGTAGGCAATGAGAAGTCAAGTGACACATTCATTATTCCTGCCTTGAAATTTCCTTACCTCGGTCATTGAGTTCACTAGGTACATTTCTTCTCTTCACATTACCACAGATGACAGAGTTGCCAAAATTTCCACCACTCCATAGAAAGCGTTCCCTTTCCTCCAGCTTCCAATAACATTTACTCACTTTGCTTTAAAGCCTCTTAGATGCCCTATAGGCCTCACTAAGGTCTCCTCAATGTCCTCTGCCTGCCGTTCAGTCCCAAAGCCAATGCCCTGTAATTTAGGCTTGGTTACAATCGCACCCACTTCCAAGACCTAAACCTTGCTGCTAAACAGATTTAATGGCTTAAAACATTAGTTATTATTTAATGATCATCTATGATGGTTCTGGGCTGGCCTGAGCTCAACAAGGCAGCTCGCTCAGGGACTCTTAGGCCATTACAATCATAGTGGCTGAGGCTGGAGTCATCGTAAAGGCTTCCTCATTCACATCTGGCTGTTGCCTGGGACCCAACTGGGACTGTTGGCTGGAGCACCTACACATGACCTCCCTGGGGCTTTTGGCTTCACATACCAGGTTCTAAGCGCTAGCACCCCAAGAGGACCCAGCAGAAGTTGGTTTTGTATGACCTAGCAGCCTCGAAAGTCATATACAGTCGCAGGCCTGCCCAGGTTCAAGGGGAAGGAACACAGACCCCACCTCTCAATGTGGGGAATTCCAGTGTCACATTTTAAAAACAGCATGTGGCGGACTTCCCTGGTGGTCCAGTGGTTAAGACTCCACGCTCCCAATGCAGGCGGCCCGGGTTTGATACCTTGTAAGGGAACTAGGTCCCGCATGCCACAACTAAAAGAGCCTGCATGCCACAACGAAGATACGGCGCAGCTAAATAAATAAATAACTAATAAGAAAAAAACAAAACAAAACAGCATGTGCATGGGAGATCTCATTGAGCCATCTTAGAAAATGCAATCATCCACACAGTTTTCCCCCTTCTGTAAAATGACAATTCTGTGTTTTCCTGCCCCTTTTCTTGCTGTTTTGTAGGCATTCTTTTGTATTTCCTAGAATTTACTCCCTAGTCAGTTTTAGATGTTGGGAATATCTTCCGCCAATCTGTTATCACTCTGATAGATTTGTTGTAATCTTTTTTTGAGTGGAAGTGCTGTTGTATCTACATACATATATATATATATATATATATATTTTTTTTTTTTTTTTTTTTTTTTTTTTTTTTTTGCGGTACGCAGGCCTCTCAGTGTTGTGGCCTCTCCCGTTGCAGAGAACAGGCTCCGGACACGCAGGCTCAGCGGCCATGGCTCACGGGCCCAGCCGCTCTGCGGCATGTGGGATCTTCCCGGACGGGGGCACGAACCCGTGTCCCCTGCATCGGCAGGCGGACTCTCAACCACTGCACCACCAGGGAAGCCCTCTACCTATATTTTTATTTATGGATTTTTAGAGGTAAAATTCACATAACATACAATTAACCATCTTTTTTTTTCATTGGGGTACAGTTGTTTTACAATGTTGTGTTAGTTTCTACTGTACAGTGAAGTGGAGTTCCCTGTGCTATACAGCAAGTTCTTATTAATTATTTATTTTATACATATTAGTGTGTATATGTCAATCCCAGTCTCCCAATTCATCACCCCCCACCCCCCGCTTTCCCCCCTTGCTGTCCATACGTTTGTTCTCTACATCTGTGTCTCTATTTCTGCCTTGCAAAATGGTTCATCTGTACGATTTTTCTAGATTCCACATACATGCGTTAGTATACAGTATAATTAACCATCTTAATATTTAAAATTCAGTGGTGTTGGACTTCCCTGATGGTGCAGTGAAGAATCCGCCTGCCAATGCAGGGGACACGGGTTTGAGCCCTGCTCCGGGAAGATCCCACATGCCACAGAGCAACTAAGCCCACGTGCCACAACTACTGAGCCCACGTGCCACAGCTACTTAAGCCCATGCGCCTAGAGCCCGTGCTCCACAACAAGAGAAGCCACCGCAAATGAGAAGCCGCGTATTGCAGCAAAGAGTAGCCCCCGCTCGCCACAACTAGAGAAAGCCCGTGCACAGCAATGAAGACCCAATGCAGCCTAATTAATTAATTAAAATTTTAAAAATTTCAGTGGTGTTTAGTGTATTCACAGTGTTGAGCAATGACCAGCTTTTTCAAGTTTCAAAACCATGAATGTGGTTTCAGGACTTCACATTTTTTAAATTTAATCTTTCTTTTAAGTCTTTTTTTTTTTATGTGAACCATTTTTAAAGTCTTTATGGAATTTGTTACAATATTGCTTCTGTTTTATGTTTTGGTTTTCTGGCCAAGAGGCATGTGGGATCTCAGCTCCCCAACCAGGGATTGAACCCGCACCCCCTGCATTGGAAGGCAAAGTCTTAAACACTGGACCGCCAGGGAAGTCCCCAATTTAATCTTCTGAATAAGAAATATGTACAGGGAATTCCCTGGTGGTCCAGTGGTTAGGACTCCACGCTTTCACTGCTAAGAGCGAGGGTTCAATCCCTGGTTTGGAAACTAAGATCCTGCAAGCCAGGTGGAGCAGCCAGAAAAAAGAAAAAGAAAAAGAAATATGTACAAACAGTTCAAAATACAAGAAGTGCCTGCCTCCTCATTTCCACCCCAGTCCTCCAGCCTCCCAATATCCCTCCCACTGCTGTTAGCAGTTTTCTTTTCCAACAGAAATGGTAGTACTACACTGTCTGCTTCTTGCTTTTTTCCGTGTAAAATATACCTTGGAATCCTTTTTTTCTTCCAGCAGCACAAATATTCTATTATTACTAAGACATCTATTGATGGCACTTGGGCTGATTGAAATCTGGGTTACCTCAAGCAGTGCAGCACTGAACTACCTTGTAAATACATCATTGTATGCATGCAAACATATGTTAAGATATAATCCTGGACTTCCCTGGTGGCACAGTGGTTAAGAATCCGCCTGTCAGTGCAGGGGACACGGGTTCGGGACCCGGTCCTGGAGGATCACACATGCCGTGGAGCAACTAAGCCCATGGGCCACAACGGCTAAGCCTGTGCTCTAGAGCCCGCGAGCCAAACCTACTGAGCCCGCGTGCTGCAGCTACTGAAGCCCGCGCACCTGGAGCCCGTGCTCCACAACGAGAGAAGCCCCCGCTCGCCGCAACCGGAGAAAGCCTGCACGCAGCAACGAAGACCCAACACAGCCAAAAATAAATAAATAAATAAATAAATAAAAAGATACATTCCTAGCAATGGAATTAGATGATCAAAGAGTATATAAAATTCCAGTTTTGCTATATATGGGGATGTACCATTTACCTTCTCACCAGCAGTATTTGAGAGACCCTTTTGGGAGGTGGTTAGGGAAGGTGTCTCTGAAAAAGTATCATTTAAAAATCTTGAAAGCAGGGAATTACCTGGCAGTCCAATGGTTAGGACTCGGCGCTTCCTCTGCAGGGGGACCAAGTTCGATCCCTGGTCAGGGAGCTAGGATTCCATGAGCCACGCAGCCAAAAAGAAAAAAATCTTGAAAGTAATGGAGAGAGGCCTGCAAAGATCTGTGGGAAGAGTGGTCCAGACTATGGAAACATACAAATGCAGAAGCTACGGCTGGAGTTCTCTTGGTACGTTTAAGGAACAGCAAGGAGGCAAGTGTACTGGAGGGAAGTAAGCAAGGCTGTGAGTAGTAGGAGATGAGGTTAGAGAAACTGAGAGGGCTGGAGAGATGGTGGCTACACATGATAGGCCATTGCAAGGACTATGCTTTCACCTTGAGTGAGAGCAATTTGTATTGAAAGGTGTGAGCAGAAGAGTGACACCACCCAACACTCATTCATGTTATCAACTCTGGCTACTGTGGAAAACAGATTGAAAAGGGGATGGCAGGCGTAAAAACAAAGAAATGAGGGCACCCAGTGGAAGGCTATTGCAGCAATTCAGGAACGAATGATGGGAAGCTTAGACCAGGCAGTAGCAGCAGAGCTGTGAAGTGTGGAGATTCTGGAAATATTTTGAAGGTACAGTCAAAAGATTTGTCGATTGCCTGGATGTGAGAATGAGAGAAAAAAGGGGATTAAATTTGGCCCTAAATTTTTAGCTTGAACAGCTTGAGAGATGTAGTTGCCATTTACTTACAAGCGGAAGACTGAAACAAGAGTAAATTGAGGTAGGGAAACTCAGTTGCTTCATTTTGTTCATTTTATTTTATTTTTTTAAATTAATTAATTTAGGGACTTCCCTGGTGGTGCAGTGGTTGAGAGTCCGCCTGCCGATGCAGGGGACGCGGGTTCGTGCCCCGGTCCAGGAAGATCCCACATGCCGCGGAGCGGCTGGGCCCGTGAGCTGTGGCCGCTGAGCCTGCGCATCCGGAGCCTGTGCTCTGCAACGGGAGAGGCCACAACAGTGAGAGGCCCGCGTACCGAAAAAAAAAAAATTAATTTAATTTATTTTTGACTGTGTTGGGTCTTCGTTGCTGTGCACGGGCTTTCTCTAGTTGCAGCGAACGGGGGCTACTCTTCGTTGTGGTGCACAGGCTTCTCACTGCTGTGGCTTCTCTTGTTGCAGAGTACGGGTTCTAGGTTCACGGGCTTCAGCAGTTATGGCATGCGGGCTCAGTAGTTGTGGCGCACGGGCTTAGTTGCTCCACGGCATGTGGGATCTTCCCGGACCAGGAATCGAACCCGTGTCCCCTGCATTGGCAGGTGGATTCTTAACCACTGTGCCACCAGGGAAGTCCCTATATTCATATATTTAATTTAATATATTTAAATCTGACTTTTCTTGATCAATATTACGTCATAAGAATGAGTGTAGTCAGTATTGCTGCATTACCTATGATTCATTCATTTTCGTTGCTATATATATTTCATTGTTTAAATATACCAAAATATTTTTTATCCATTTTACTGTTGACAGAGGCTTGTAGCTCCAGTTTGGAACTACTATTAATAATGTAGCTATGAACATTCTTGAATATGTTTCAGGGTCCATTTGATGTTGGATATTTGGATCTTGGATTTTTGTCAAATGCATTTTCTGCGTCTATTGAGATGTTAATATAGTCTGGGTTTTTTTAGGCTGTTAATGTGATGAATTACACTGATTAATTTTTGAATGTTAAACCTTGCCATCCTGGGAGAAATCCCACTAGGACGTCATGTATTATTGTTTTCTTATATTGTTTGAGTCAATTTGCTAAAATTTTGTTGAGTTTTTACATCTATCTATATCTATCTATATCTAATATAATCAATATTTATATTGGTTTATAGTTTTTCTTTCTTATAATACCTTTTTCTGGTTTTAGTAACTTCCTCACTGACTTTTTCTCTGTCTTTGAGATGCCAATTTTCAAAGTCACTATATCTTATAAATCAGTGATTTAGCATTATAACTTATGATGCCATTTCTCTTTTTCTCACTCTCTATGTATATACATATACACATATTTTCTAAATGTTTCCCCTGTTAGTCCCTTCTTGGTGTCTTCTAGTGGAGTTTCTCAGTCTTATCTTCTGACTCGCTAATTCCTTCTCCGTATGCATTTTCCTGTTGGACCCTGTATCTCCAATTCATTTTTTAAAATAACTGCTTATTTCATTACTTATTACCCGTAGCCCATCTCTTTGAAGATATTTATTATGCTTACTGGAAATTTTTGTTGTGTCTTAGTGCATTAATTCTGCTTCCTCTGATGTAAGGTGTTCAGTTTATGGTCTGATTTACGTTATAGCTGTTTTGCTTCTTAAATGTATAGTTATTTTCTCATGAGCTCATATTCCTCTGGGCACTGTAAGTTACCTGGATGCTAATGGTAATGTATAGTGAGCAGGACTAAAGCTCAGGCCCTGGTCTGTGCCCTCCTGGTGAGTGAGTGTACGTGTGTGTGTGTGTGTGTATGTTGGGGGGTGCATCTCAGAGGGTAAAATTGGTGGCATTACATTATAGGTCTCATGAGTCCCCATTTGTCATCCCAACAGGTCACACTGCCCTTCAAGAAAACTTCTTGTTGGAATTCCCTGGTTGTCCAGTGGTTAGGACTCACTGCTTTCACTGCCAGGGTGAGGGTTCAATCCCTGGTCAGGGGACCAAGATCCTGCAAGCCGCATGGTACGGCCAAAAAAAAAAGAAAAGAAAACTTCTTGTACCTCTTCCCCAGCACTGCTCTTACTGTGGTTATAATCACCCGGTCCCTTGGGCATGGAGGAGGGGAAGGGAACAGGAGAAGGGGGTCAGGCTGCCGTCACCTCCTATCCCAGAGCATAACTACCTTGTGTCTCCTCACAGATTTCTCAGTTTTTGTATAGTTTCTCAGTCTCTTCCTCAGTCTCTCTTCAGGGCCCTCCATGGCTGGGTTCAGTGGTGTAGATTACAGCCTCATCTAATTCACCCAAGAACCCTTGCTGTAGATACTACAGTTGTCCCTCGGTATCTGCAGGGGACTGGCTCCAGAGCTCCCACAGATACCAAAATCCACAGATGCTCAAGTCCCTTATATAAAATGGTGCAGTGCAGCCGGCCGGCCTTGTCCACGGGTTCCACATCTGCATATACAGAGGGCTGACTGGATTATCCATCTCATCCTACAGATGAAGGAACAGAGATTCAGAGGGGTTATATTACTTGCCTGCAACTACACAGGTGCTAATTGAAAACACTGAGACTCGCCTATTTCTCCCTGTAAGGTACTCTTTGGAGTATTTTGTATCAAAAAATAAAGAAACATGGGCAAGAGCTTTGCTTCAGTTGTTTTGAAACCCTGGGGATCCTGGGCTGAAAAAAGGAACTTTGGTGATGCTCTTTTCCAGAAGACCGTCTCCTTTAAATCTTCTGTACTCTTGTGTCGTGTATCACTTTTTATGGTGGTTTAAATTATTTATGCTGTTTTGTTGAAATCTAAGCACGTTGGATAAATTGCCACTAATTGAAAGGTAGAAAGCGGACAGGCAGGCTGGATTGTGATTAAAAAACAAAAATGAAAACATGGTATCTCCAACCCCGTGACACCTTGAAGTTCTTTCAGTGCAAGGTGTGTGTGTGCGTGTGTGTGTGTGTGTGTGTGTGAAGGAGACAGAGACAGACAGACAGACAGAATGTGCTGTTGTCAGAGCTTGTCTCGTCCGCAGGCCTCTCTGCTCACTTCACTGGTGGGTTGATAGCCTTTGGAGATTATTTCTGTAGCTTTCAGTGTCCTTGTGAAATGAGCGTGTTACCTTTCAACATTACATGGATGGAAAGAAATGGCTGATGTAACGGCTTTAAAAAAAAAAAACAAAACTTTGAGCTCTTATAAAGAAAAGCACATTATGAATAAATAGGGTTAATTCTGAGCTCTAAGTACAGAGTCAGCTGTTTATATAAATGTCGTAGATCTAAATGCTTACCTTCTTCCTTAGAGACGCCTTAAAGGCTGTGCTTTATCATCCCTTCAAACCACAACGTACTGAGGCTGTTAGTAATGCGAAAACATTTTTCTTTTCCAGTTGACTTATTTAGGATGATTGAGAAATACTATGGCAGCCAAGGGGACCTCATCTTCAGTTCTCTGCACGCTTGCTGCTTTGTGCCCATAAATCTGGGTCGAGAACAACATTTAATTTAGAGCATTGCAGACCACCCTGCTATTCTGACCACTTATCTCAAAACTTTGTGCATATTCATTTAAATGGCAGAAAAAGGGGGGAAAGGAGGTCAGATGAATCAAGTTGGTGGATTTGGGGACACACACTGATGACTATAAGAGCCTCAGAGTATAACCTAGAAGTTTAATGAGTGTTAAGAGATGACGGTCTTGTTCCTACAGAGAAAAATGTAGGCTCATTTGCAGATTAAGATTAAATTCAAACCCCCAATCCTAACTTTCCCATTAGCTGATTTGCCTGGGAACTCCAACAGTCAGGAAGGTAGCAAGAGAGGGGAATAAAAAATCCAGTTCTTATAGCCCTTACTCATTTTCCTTGAGAAAATTGAAGACAGAGTCCCAGTTGAAGGAGAAAAAAGGAAACAAACCTTTTCAAAAGATAAGCAGCTTCTGCTTCTCTGATTGCCAACTGAGGACTAAGAGGCTGAAGTTGCTGCCAAGTAAACTCTTTAGCTATAAACTAAATGTATCATCTTTTCTCCTTTTACAAATTTTTTCTTCTCGTTGAAGTGCACACATTCTTGGCTGTGATGCAGGTATGACCTAAGTTCGATGTAAAGTGTGGGAGAATGAACTTTCAAAGTCATGCTCCTAAAGCTGAGATGTTTGCGGTAGAGAGAACGGATTTGGTTGAATCAACCAGAATGCTACCCTGCTTTTGATGGAATTCCAGTTTTTCTGCTTCTTCCTTTTTTGGTAGTCAGTACTTCGTCACTGTCTGTCTGTTTTATGTATTATACAGGGTGTACCGTGCCGTGCCGAAGAGCGTAGTGTCTGGAGCCAGATGTTCATGGATTTGAATCCTGACTCTCTCACCACTTATTAACCATGACCATGAATAAATTACTTAATCTCTGTATGAGTTTTCTGGGGCCGCTATAACAAATTACCACAAACTAGTTGGCTTAGAATAAGAGAATTTTATGATCTCACATTTCTGGAGGCCAGAATTCTGAAATCTGTATCACTGGGCTGAAAAATCAAAGCACTGGCCAGGCCATGCTGCTTCTGGAGGCTCTTGCCTCTTCCGGCTTGGGGAGACTGCTGGAGTGACTGCATCGCTCCAGTCTCTGCCTCTGTGGCCACACTGTCTTCCCCACTTTTTTTTTTTTTTCTGCACCGCGTGCAAGGCATGTGGAATCTTAGTTAGTTCCCTGACCAGGGATCGAACCCACATCCCCTGCGTTGGATGCTCAGAGTCTTTACCACTGGACCGCCAGGGAAGTCCTTTTTTTCTTTTTTCTCACCTCTGTATGTGTAGTCAAATCTCCCTCTGCCTTCCTCTTATAAGGATACACATGCTTGCATTTAGGGCCCAATTCTGATAATCTAGGATAGTCTCCTGGCCTCAAAATACTACATTTATATCTACAAAGACCCTGTTTCCATATAAGGTAATACTTACAGTTTCCAGGGATTGGGACCTGGTACCGTTGGGAGGCCATTTACCAGTCTCCACAACTTCTCTGAGTTTCCTTATATATGAATTTGCAACAAGAAGAGTACCTGTTTTATAGACGTTGTGAAGATCAAGTGAAATAATGTGGAGTGCTTAATACAGTTCTTGCTTTATAGTAAATGCTCAATAAATACCAACTGCTATCATCACTGGCACCACCATCATTACCATCTGTTTAAACTCTTGGTCTCTCTGGAGAGGAAGGAAAAACTCCAGTAAGTACAGAAGGCCAAGATATTAGAACGGAAAGTTCTTTAGAACTCATCTACACTAATCGCCTTACTTAATGATCAAAAACTGAAGTCTAGGGCTTCCCTGGTGGCGCAGTGGTTGAGAGTCCGCCTGCCGATGCAGGGGACGCGGGTTCGTGCCCCGGCCCGGGAGGATCCCACATGCCGTGGAGCGGCTGGGCCCGTGAGCCATGGCCGCTGAGCCTGCGCATCCGGAGCCTGTGCTCCGCAACGGGAGAGGCCACAACAGTGAGAGGCCCGCGTACCGCAAAAAAAAAACAAAAACAAAAACAAAAAACTGAAGTCTAGAGATATTGACTTGCTCACGATCCCATAGCTTGGATGAAGCAGGTGTATTTCATCAAAACATTTGAGATATTGTGACTGTAATCAGTAGATATGGAAACAAGGGAAAGGAGAAATAAGCTCACTTAGAGGAAGAGAGAAGAAAGAGTCAATGAGCTTGTTTTTGACTCGATGAGACTATGGCTTTATTATTATGAATATGACAGTGCACTGGACATCGTGCTTTACACTCACACTTTCTTTTTGGGCCACGCCACGCAGCTTGCAGGAATTTAGTTCCCTGACCAGGGATTGAACCCTGACCCTCAGCAGTGAAGGTGCTGAGTCCTAACCACTGGACCACCAGGGAATTCCCTGCACTCATACTCTGATTTGACTCATACAATGTAAAGAGTGAATTAGGTATTATCTTCACTCCTATTTTAGAGATAAGGAAACCAAGGGTTATGTGCTCAAGGGCACCTGGCAAGTGACAGAATTAGAATCCAAACAGTTGGATTGTAAAGGCCAGGTGCTCTCAACCCCTCTCTACTTCCTCTTTGCAGTAGATGCTTTCTCTCAGCAGGAATTATATATTCATCTCAAGTGGTTGTGCTCTAAGCAAGGGTGACAAAGTGCAGTTCCCGTGAGGCACTGTCTGAAAGCTGGAGCTTTGGGCCGAGCTACGTCTTCAGGATAGTCTCCTTGGAATGGGGATTTGGGAATGATGGACTTGAAGGGGTCATCTTACATATCATGACTCTGCTGAGCCCCGTTCACCTGGACATCATGCTCCCAGCTCTCCGTTTTGCCTGGAGTGTCCCCATTCTTGTGTCCTAAGGACCCCTCCTGGCAGCTGGCATGTCTCTGGAGCTGTAGGGAGCCCATTTCAGGCACCATCTTCTTCCCATGTGTTCTAGGGCCATCTGTCACTGGCACAGCAATAGCCAGAAACAACAATTTGGTTTCTTTAATCACGGCTTTAAGACCAAAGTTAATTGATACAAGGTTGTGCCTAATTAGTAAAAATGCTTGTTACAGAAAAATTATACGTAAACTGCAATTCAGAAGAGGAGAATCTATGCAGAAGATTCTTATTTGGCTGAAATGATGGGTCCCCAGTTAGGACCAGGGGAAAAGCCAGACATATTGATCACTGCTGACTGTTTTTGCAAAGAGCCAGCAGGTGATTAAAACAAAATCTTGCACTAATCATTGGGAACTAAGAGAACACACCAAATTAAAATTTCCCATTTCTTTTAGTCTACAAAAATATTGGTGCTTGGTTCTTTTTTTGGGGCCTCTCACTGGTGCGGCCTCTCCCGTTGCAGAGAGCAGGCTCAGCAGCCATGGCTCACGGGCCCAGCCACTCCGCGGCATGTGGGATCTTCCTGGACCAGGGCACGAACACGTGTCCCCTGCATCGGCAGGCGGACTCTCAACCACTGTGCCACCAGGGAAGCCCTGGTGCTTGGTTCTTGATTCATTACTTCTGCATGGATTTTTTGGGCATTTACTGTGTCGTCCCACGGGCCAGGGTGATCATAGCAATTGTGCTAACCTGCATTGTGTTGTATATATTACTTGTTAAACTGATATTCATTTTATATTTAAATGAATTGAGCATTGGAGAAAAAGGGGGGAAAATGACACCAATTGATTTTGCTACTGCCTTTAACAGCTTTAGAGAATGTGGTCCAGGCGGAGACATTTTTATTTTCAGGGCTGTCTAGAAGACTAGAAACTTATTTTCAAAGGTGGCACTTTTGCCCTACTCGACATGCTTTTGAAATTACTTTTCCAGAATTGTGTTTATATCCTGCAGTATGATTTTGACTATTCTAGACAATACCAGAATTCAGTTTTTGTATTAGTTTGGTTTTTGGAGATAGCTAAAAGTCATTTGGATCCAAGTGTTATGAGGCAGCCAGGTTTTTTGAGTTCTTACGTGTGCTTTTAAAATTGTAGTCCTTGTTGTAGTAAGCTTCACTTCTAGCGTTGCAATCCCCCCTTTCCAATTTGTTCCACTGATCTCATTAGCTAAAAATTCAGGCCGTGGAACTTGTTAGAATTAGTGGTGCAGGGGACTTCCCTGGTGGTCCGGTGCTTAAGACTTCACCTTCCAATGCAGGGTGTGCGGGTTCAATCCCTTGTTGGGGAGCTAGGATCCCACATGCCTCGTGGCCAAAAAACCAAAACATAAACAACAGAAGCAGTACTGTAACAAATTCAATGAAGACTTTAAAAATGGTCCACAGCAAAAAAAAACTTAAAAGAAAAAAGAATTAGTGGCGCAACATAAGTAAAGAGGTATTTAACGCGGGCCTGAGGAAATTTCCAGTGAATAAGATGTTTGAGTTTTAAAACATCTATTTTGGTTGGTTTTCTTTTCCTTCCTTCTGGATTCTGGGTAGTTGAAGCCATCAAAAAAAATTAGTCCTCTGCAAACTAAAAGGCTTTCTGTGCTCATCGGTTTCCTGATGAAGTGGACTAACCAGTTCTAAAATATTTTCCTGTTTTGATTCTCTGATTCCAAATAACCTCAGCATAAGTGGTGTCACTGTATATTAATATTAATGAGTTAAACGAAACTGCATTCTATCGAAGTATTCACTGAAAAAAAAAAAAGACCACTTATTGATTTATCTTGAGCTCGAAATTGTTATTTAATACAGTGTTTAATACCATCTGTACACACGTACTTATATCAAATAGATGTTAACTAATTAATATTTACAAGGACTTTGTATAAAAAAACAGATCTGGGGACTTCCCTGGTGATCCAACGGCTGGGACTCCGCGCTCCCAGGGCAGGGGGTCCCGGTTCGATCCCCCGTCGGGGAACTAGATCCTGCATGCCTGCCGCAACTAAAGATCCTGTCTGCCGCAGCGAAGGTCCCACACACCGCAACTAAGACTCATCACAGCCAAGTAAATAAATAAATATTAAAAAATAAATAAATAAAAGACACACACACACACACACACAAAACAAACAAACAAAAAACCCCAGATCTTTTCTACTTCAACATGGCGACCTCCTATGTCCAAAAATATAAGCAGTTTCTATTTTTAAATGTTCAATATGATCCAAGACTTAAGTACATGTGTTACCTGATCTAGGTTAAAATAACCAGAAAATAATTCTCTTTATGGACACGGATAATTCTGCAGAGGACTGCAGTCTTAGTTCTCCCAGAAATGAAAATGAGCTCTTCCTACATTATTGTCAGTGCAAGTGGTGGCATGCGGCAGTTATTTTGCTGTTGTTGTTTTTTGCCACACCGTGTGGCATGCAGGATCTTAGTTCCCCAACCAGGGATCGAACCCGTGCCCCCTGCAGTGGAAGCGTGAGGACCTAACCACTGGACCCCCCTCTCAGGGAATTCCCCATGCAGCAGCTTTGAATGAATACAGACTCTGAGTCAGGAAGCCCAACTGTTTGGCCAAGATGTGGTGGCCTTTTACATAGCAGGCTGTGAGACCAGCGCATCTTAAAACCAGGTCAGAGAGAGGATTATGGTCTCCCGCCCACTCAGCCCTTCATGCTTTGTCCAGCTGCCACTGGTCAGTCTCTCTGATCCAGCTGCTGACCCAGACTGCAGAGGATTACTGGCGGGATCAGAGCTGGGATGCCTTAGGACAAATATCGTTCTTAAATGATGGGATAGAGACTAGCACAAAGATACCCACCCACGTATCCACACCCAACTCCATCAACATTCCCATCCTCGGATCATTTATTTTCCCAAGAAAAAAAATATTACAGATGGAGTTGATGTTTCTTGTGTCCTGCTTCCTTTCTTTTCTCTCTCTTGGGATAACCTATATTCTGAATTTGGTGATTATCATTCTCACCCATGTTTTCGACTGTACATGAATATAGTCCTATATACTCTATATATAGGACTATATAGTATAGTGTTCTTCTGCATGTTTTCAAACTTTATATATAAATGACATTATACGGCACACATAATTTTTTTTTTTTTTTTTTTTTTTTTTTTGCTCAGCTTCATGTTTTTGAGATAAGCCATTGTGCTGGGTATTTACCTATTGTTTCTCAGCCCTGTACCCACCCTTCTGTAGTCTGTATTTCTCAAGCTCCTTTGCCAGTTGATTTCCCTTTGGGTTCTGCCAGTAAGAGGTATTGAGATGAGAGAAGTCATGGTTTTTCTTTCATTTTTGCTCTTTCCTTTCTTCTGGTGCTTTCTCCTGATGCAGCAGCCCCTGCTTTTCATCCCCAGCTCCAGTCCTGGCCCCTCCTCCCTCGAGTCTCCTAGCTTTGGTAACACCCCCTCCTCCTTTTTGTTCTCCCAATGCTTATGGGTGTAGCACCTTCCTACAGTTTCTAGTCTCTGAGTTATCATCCCTTCTCCTTTTTTTTTCTCTTTGAGCCTGGGAGCATATGGATAACCATTTCACCTATTAAATCTGCTGTGTTTGTAACAACTATCACGGTTTCTGTTTCCTGACTGGGCCCTGACTGCTGAAGGTGTGCTGTTAAATGTAGCTCTTGGGAGTTCCTGGGCGGTCCAGTGGTTAGGACTCAGCACTTTCACTGTTGGGGCCGCGGGTTCAATCCCTGCTCAGGGAAATAAGATCCTGCAAGCCACGAGGCACAGCCAAAAAAGAAAAGAAAAGTAGCTCTGGATCATTCTTTTTTTTTTTTTTGGATCATTCATTTTTACTGCCATGTACTATTCTATTCTATGACTGCATCACAATTTATTCATCCATCCTCCTCCTGATGGATATTTCCATGTTTCCCTATTACAAACAATATTGCAAACACCATTCTTGTATCTGTTTTCTTATCTATCTATGCAAGAGATTCTCTAGGGTATACACTGGAGGAGGAATTGCTGGGTTAGAGGGATATGCTCATCTTCTCTTTGCCTGGCTGTTAACGAAGTCGGGCCATTTCACTCCCTGACATAACTTGGTATTGTTACGCTTTTTATTTCTGGCAATTAGATGGATGTGGTATGCTATCTCATTTCCAGTGAGTTAGGTGTCTTTTCATAGCTTCCTCTGTGAATTCTCTTCTCTTTCTTTCTTTCTTTTTTTTTTTTGTGGCTGATCTTAGTTCCCTGACCAGGTATTGAACCTCGGCCCTTGGTAGTGAAAGCACCGAGTCCTAACCACTGGACTGCCAGGGAATTCCCCTCTGTGAATTTTCTACTTGTAACCTTTTGCACATTTTTTTCCTGCTAGGTTGTTTATATTTTCATACTGATTTGTATTATTGTAAATTGATTGAATTTCTTTATATATTCTGAATGCTTCATTGGTGAAATGTGTTGCAAATATATTTTTCCAATCTATGGTTTGTTGTTTGCTTTGTTTTATGATATCTTTTGTTATATAGAAGTGTTTTCTAAAAATTATAGTCAAATTCATCAGTCCTTTGTGATTAATAACACTTTTTTCTCTTTTATCTCAAGGTCATAAAAATATTTTATATTTCCTACTAAACCATTTACAGTTTTGCTTTTCTTTTTTTTTAAATTAATTTCTTTTATTTTATTTATTTTATTTTTGGCTGTGTTGGGTCTTCACTGCTGTGCGTGGGCTTTCTCTAGCTGCAGCGAGCGGGGACTACTGTTCGTTGCAGTGTGCGAGCTTCTCATTGTGGTGGCTTTTCTTTGTTGCAGAGCACGGGCTCTAGGCACGTGGGCTTCAGTAGTTGCAGCACGTGGGCTCACTAGTTGTGGCTCATAGGATCTAGAGCGCAGGCTCAGTAGTTGTGGCACCCAGGCTTAGGCACTCCGCGGCATGTGGGATCTTCCCAGACCAGGGTTCGAAACTGTGCCCCTTGCATTGGCAGATGGATTCTTAACCACTGGACCATCAGGGAAGTCCTATAATTTCAGTGAATATTTCAACAGGATTTTTCATGGAATTTGACAAGGTGATGGTAAAATTCAAATGGTAAATCTATTCCATGTCCATTTTGAAAAAATCATATGCTAGAACAAATCCAAGAATATCCATGGCAATTTTGAAGAATGAGGTGTGGGGATTTGCCCACAAGTTAGCAAGATTTTCTGTAACATCATACTAATTAGAATTCTGTTGCATTGGCACAAGAATATACAAATACAGAAATGGAACAGAATAGTCTAGAAACAGACTACGTGCATATGGGAATATAACATATGCCAGCATTGGCATTACAAAGCAATGGAGAAATGATAAACTATAAATGATAATAACTGATGTGGAATAATTGCTTAACTATATGGTAAAAAATGTGATCCTTACATCACACGAAACAAAAAATAAATTTCAGGTGGACTGAAAGCCTAAATCAGAAAAACAAAACTGGGCTTCCCTGGTGACGCAGTGGTTAAGAATTCGCCTGCCAATGCAGGGGACACGTATGATCAGTCCTAGTTACAGTAGTCTTACTCTTAATATCACTACCCGTCCTAGCAGCCGGAATTACCATACTATTAACTGATCGAAACCTAAATACAACCTTTTTCGACCCCGCAGGAGGAGGTGACCCAATCCTATATCAACACCTATTCTGATTTTTTGGCCACCCCGAAGTAAACATTCTAATTCTGCCTGGCTTCGGAATAATCTTACATATCGTAACCTATTATTCAGGGAAAAAAGAGCCCTTTGGGTATATGGGAATAGTATGCAAGGAGAAGGCACCACAATGAGAAGCCCGCACACCGCAACTTAGAGTAGTCCCCGCTCGCCACAACTAGAGAAAGCCCGTATGCAGCAACGAAGACCCAACGCAGCCAAAAAAAAAACTGACATCTTTATAATATTTTCTTCCTGCCCCCAAATAAAGAATACAGTACCTCTATTTATTTAGGTCTTCTTTAACGTGTTTCAACAATACAGTTGTATAACTTTTTTCCATATGGGTCTTGCTCATCTTTTGTCAACTTATCCTTAAACATTTAATAGTTTTATTGATATTTTTAACAGAATCGCTTTATATCACGTCTATTCCTAACGAAAAAGAGCACTTTGGATTTTTGTATATTGATCTTGTATCCAGAAACCTTATTAGTTGTGGTAGCATGGCTGTGTGCATCACATTAATAAATATTTTGGTGTTCTTTCCTTGTATTCTAGGGATAACTCTACTGGGCCATGGCTAAATTCAATTTTCTAGTACTTTCTGACTTTAGAGAGGTGCCTTTGTACAAAATCTGTAATCTGAGAAACTGAAGGGCTCTGCAGAGTGACTTCATCTGTCAGAGGGGCAAAATGCTTATGCAGACCAGGCTATTTTCATCTTGAAACCTAGAACAGTCTAATCTGCCTCTATTGACCCTTCTCTGTGTGCTTTTGCTTAATTTGTCTAGGGATGATTACCACCACATTCCCTTCACTGTTTTAGATTCTTTTTAATTTGAGCTCCATTGAGAGCTCAAACAATATTAACTACCATCAAGGTTTTGTAACTCTCCATGGTGCTTATCAGAGTACTTATGCAAAGAGCTCTTTTTTTAAGGAAAAAGTTGGTTTCTACTGATGAATTGATGAGCTTCTGTTTATTAACTCATTGTAAGCTCATTTTTCTGTTGGCCTTTAGGAAGCTAGGAGCTGGGTTTTGTGCTCAGTGGGTTTTGTGCTGGGTTTTGTGCTCTCTTGACTCTGGTTTTTTTTTTTATTTTAAATAAATTTATTTATTTTATTTTTGGCTGCGTTGGGTCTTTGTTGCTGCACGCGGGCTTTTTCTAGTTGCGGCGAGCGGGGGCTAGTCTTCGTTGCGGTGCGTGGGCTTCTCATTGTGGTGGCTTCTCCTATTGTGGAGCACAGGCTCTAGGCTTCAGTAGTTGCAGTACACGGGCTTCAGTAGTTGCAGCACACGGGCTCACTAGTTGTGGCTCATGGGCTCTGGAGCGCAGGCTCAGTAGTCGTGGCGCATGGGCTTAGTTGCTCCGCGGCACGTGGGATCTTCCTGGACCAGGGCTCGAACCCGTGTCCCCTGCATTGGCAGGCGGATTCTTAACCACTGCACCACCAGGGAAGCCCTTGACTCTGGTTTTTAATATTATTTTCTCTTTCTATGTGTTCCCCTTATTCAGACAGTGCCCCCACCATAGAGCCTTTTATTATTTAAAAAATTATTAACTTTACTCCTACTTTAATGCTATATAGTTTTATTGTTTGTATGCTTCAGTGTAAGCTATGTCAAATCCTTCTGTGGATAGGTGAAGTTTAAATTCTAAATGAAATGAGAAATGTTCAATAGATGTTGACTGGATGGCGAGTATGAGGACTTTAGCGGGGTGGAAATCTTCCAAAATTATTAGTGTAGAAACTTAATTTTGATGTTTTAGAGTCTATGCTTATAAAGAAGGCTTTTTACATCCTATACTGTATTGAATTCAGGGGGAAAATCCGATTTTACTTTAAATTTCTGCTAGTAAATCAAAAGCATTTCACAGCCTTATAAAATAGTGATGCTTGGCATGATAATTTCACATATTACCGCGGAATTAATATTTTGTTAAGTACTGAATTGTACCTCTCGTGAACAGTTGTGGGCTTTTTCTTTTGAGCTGAATCTAAACCTGATTTTTAAAAATCGCTACCAGAGCGCTTGTGTTCTCCGGGTTTCTGAATTCCAATAACCCTCCTTCAAGGGCATCTCTCAAAGGCGAGCTCGGTCGGTTAACTCGGGGCGATACAAAGCATTTTGTTCTTTTACTCGCGGCCCTTACTCGGTCTCCCAAGGAGACAAGTTGAATGCCCACTAAGTCATGCTTTTCCATTACTCATTCGGCCTTTTCTCCCAAGGTGGCGTGTGGGAGGTGCTGTGATCGGGCTCGATAAGAATAGGCCGGGAGGCTTTCTGCGGGATCATACACTCTTCCCTTTGCGTGTTTCAGCTCCGATCCGACCGCGCCGCGTTCGGCGGCTTCAACGCGTGAGATGTTTTCCAAACGGACAATGACTCCACACTCGGCCGCCTCTCACAGTCGTCTCTGCTCCTCTGGCCCCCACAGCCCCGCCCCACTTAGGCTTGCTTTGTCCGCTTACAAGGCGGATGATCGGGTTGGCCCGGCGCGCCTGCTGCCGACTTACGCCCTTCGGGGGTCAACCTGGAGGGGACTCCGGGCACAGCCTTCGCCCACGCCGCAACCCCCGCACCCCCTCCGGCCTCTGAGCCACCAGGGGGCGCCCCGCAGTCTCCGCCTCTCCCCACCGCCTCCCTTCTCCGGCTTCCCCTGCGATTGGCCGGCCACCCCGAGCTCTGCACTCCTATTGGTCGCTGCCCGCGTCAGTTGCGGGCGCCAGGGCGGGCGGAGGTGACGCGCGGCGGCAGGGCTCCGGGCGGTGTCCGGCGCCGGCGGCTGCAGGCGGAGCTTCGCAAGGACCGGCGTGGGGCAGTCAGACGGCGGCGGTCTTGGGAGGTGCCAGCGAGAGGCCGAGCCTCTCCCCGACCGCCGAAGCCGCTACCGCCGGCCCTTCGCCGCGCCCCGGTCTCCCGCGCTCCCACCCTCCGCCCGCCGCCGCCCTCGGTGCGGGGCCGGCCCGATGCGTGATGGGGCTGCCGAGCGGCGCCCTGCGGCTCTCGGCGGCCGCTGCTCGCGCTGAGGAGCGTCGGTGCCGGGCTCCCCGCGCCCCCGCGCGCCGCGGCGCTTGCTGATCTGGCCGGCCCGCCCGCCCGTCCGTTTGTCCGCAGCGCGGCTGAGGTAAGGCGGGGGGCGGGGAGGGCGGCGGGGGGCGCTTCGCCGCCGGCCTGAGGAGGGGGCCGCCCGGGGGGAGGGGCGGCCGGCCCAGGGGCCGGCGGGGTCCGAGCCGGGCCGGAGCCGCGAGTACTGAGGGCGCTGCCCCGCCGGGGCAACGGGTGGGGTGGGGCGGGGCGGGGTTGGGGAGCCTTGGCCTCGGGGGTGGGGGACCGTTCCCGCGAGCCCCGGGCTTGGGTCCAGCGGCCTGCCGGGTCCCCCGCAGCGCCCCGCACCAGCCCTCCGCTACCCCTGAGCCGCCAGGCTCCGGCCGTGCCCAGAGGTCAGCCGAGCCGCCGCTGTCGGCCCGTTCGCCGGGCTCTCTGCGCATATTGCGGCTCTGCTCCGTCTTGAAGCTACCCTTTATTATTTCCCCCCATCCCCTCTCCCCGGTTTTGGTTGGCATCGGGGCTTCGGCTAGGAATGTGGTTGGGCCCTTTTGCCAGATGAAGGCAGGAGCGGGTATCGCGTGGGAGGGGGGAGCCGATGGCGCAAGGAGAGAAGGGGCGCGGTGGGAAGGGAGGGGGCTTGTTGGATGCTGGCCAGCCGTGGGGAGGCTGGTGTGGTCTCGGCGATAGGCAGCCCGGGATTACTCTAGCAGCCATATTGGGAGGATGATCTGACAAATCCTTTAGGAGCCAGGTCCGGTTGCTGGAAGGCGCCGAGTGACAACCCTGGCAGCTTTCAGGGTGACGGGCCGCACCACAGCCAAACTGGGGGGGTTGGGAGGTTGCTCCAGCGAGCCAGTCATTGTTCGTGCCACACAAAACATTCCGGGCCCTAAAACCAGAATGGAACTCCAAAATCACTTTTTCTCCTCGGTGAATTGCTAATTGAGCTTCCAGGGCAGAGTGCCTTCAAGATTCCATTCTTGTTGGGGTGAAATGATGGGTTTCTGTGTTCGTCTTCTACGACCAGGGCTATGGACACAGAAGGGATGACGATGCCTGACTTGTACAGAGGCAGATCTGAGGATTGCTAAGGCCAATGTATCAGGATGGAGGCCTGGAATTAGTATGTTGTGTCGGGTGGATAGATGTTCAGAGTAGCTGAGATGCAGAGGTGAAGTAAACTGGAATATTCTGATGATGGTAGAAGCTTGCAGCAGTATTTCTGAGGCCGCAGGTTGTCATCTTTGTGGAATCTCGAGGTAGCTGAAATTAGATTGTCAACAGATCCCTTGCTCACATATCTCTTACTGTTCTAGGCAGCTGTTCTGCTGATACTGAACATGTTTTGTGTCTTAGATGGGTCTGTCTGAGCCCCATGAAAGTATGGTGATTGGATTTGAATAGCTCTTAAGAGGTGATATCATGGTGGATATTTTATATAAAGGCTGGCATTTTGTCAACTTAGCTTAGTCATAATAAAATCTTGTGTTCTCTAAGAAGCGAGGTGATGCTCCCTAATTAAATTGGTATAGCTGTTGGATTATGAGACAAGTGAAATTGGTAATGTACAGTTTAAGGATGGAATATGAAGATTGCACACATGTTGGCGTTGTAAAAAAGATCTGGATATGATCAATAAGAGTTCAGTGTGAGCCTATAAATCTGTCTTTTCCTACATCCTAGATGTGGAAACGTCCTGGAGAATGGCATGCCTGCTTTCTTTGTGCCCTTCGCTTTCATTCAAACTCCATTTCTTAATGAATAAATTCCTGTAACTAAAGTTGAACTGCTTAAACATTTTCAGATAAGGTTTTCTAAGAAAAGTCTTAACACTTTATTTTATCATTAAGTTTTCCTTTTAAAACTTGGTTGAATCAAACATGGCTTCAACAGAAATCAGTGGTTTTTGCATTGTGTTAACATGCGAGAAATACAGAATGTCTGTTTTTAAATTCCATGCCCCAATTAAGAAATATTTCTAAGATTTAAATTTTGACATTGACTTTATTAGTAGAAAAGATCTGAAGAATTGTGGTTAAACATAATTTCAGCATTTGGTAAAATCAGACCTGATTGTGAGTCTGATTTGGAGGCAAGATTTTGTGAGTCTGTGCAGCTCTGCTCTGATGAATGTTTTTCCAAAGTTTATCCAATTAAGTACAGCTTCCAAGCAAACTTTCCTTTTCAAGACCAGATATGAATGCAGTTTTCCTTTTTTCTCTCTTTTCTCTTTCCCACTTTGAATACGTGCAGGGAATAAACTGCCAAGAAGAGTGCCAACAGAGTCTCTCCAAGGCCAAAGCTTTCTAGCTCACATCCTGCTTTGGTCTTGTCCTGGGTACAAAGTAAAGGACAACAAAGTGCCCCTGCCTTGTTTGTAAACCCCATTCCCAGGCTGCTGATCACAGCAGGTCTTTTCCAGGAGTAAGCATATCCCTTTGGTCTTGTACACTGATGTGACGTAATTTCACAAGGCTCTGAAGGGAAAGGTATAGATATCTACTTCATGTAGTTCTCTTTAAAAGATGGCCTTGGGCTTCCCTGGTGGCGCAGTGGTTGAGAGTCCGCCTGCCGATGCAAGGGACGCAGGTTCGTGTCCCGGTCCGGGAAGATCCCACATGCCGCGGAGCGGCTGGATTCGTGAGCCATGGCTGCTGAGCCTGCGCGTCCGGAGCCTGTGCTCCGCAACGGGAGAGGCCACAACAGTGAGAGGCCCGCGTACCGCAAAAAAAAA
Source organism: Phocoena sinus (assembly GCF_008692025.1). Classification (NCBI taxonomy): domain Eukaryota; kingdom Metazoa; phylum Chordata; class Mammalia; order Artiodactyla; family Phocoenidae; genus Phocoena; species Phocoena sinus. The sequence continues at coordinate 7,892,433 of NC_045763.1, forward strand.
AAAAAAAAAAAAAAAAATATATATATATATATATATTCATATATATATATATATAAAAGATGGCCTTGTTGGTACAGATACTGGTGAATTTCTGGAGTTCATAAAAGAGTGTGAATAAATACATATTTGGAACTTTTTTTTCGTGCAGCTCATCAGTAGAAGATAAATGAAACAGATGTGACTGTAATAGCAAAAACCTGCCAAGGGTTCTTTGGACTTCTGAGTCGGACTTTTCGATTAATGGCCCAGTAATTCGTTTATGCTCACTTCTGCGACATTCATTACCAGTTAATTAAGAGTGTGTGTAGAGATTTAGTTCTTTACTCTCAAGAAGTTTCACTTTACCATATGCCTATGGATATGGTAAGATCAAGTTAACTCCAACTCCTTTCTGTTTTAGTACAGTTTAGTGTATTGCTGCCCTTGCCATGGTGGTTTCCATGATTTTCAGTCAGAGCCTCTTCCCTCTCTGTATTGCCATATAATACTTAACTATCTAATACTCGATTGGTACTTTTGTTATTGTTTTGTAGTGGTTTGTATATATGTTTTAAGTCACAAGATTGTAAATGTCTGATAGATGTTAGAATTTTTTTACATATGATATCACATTTTTTACGCCAAAGTGTATCATTCAACAACACCTTCACCTACCATTGCTCTGTTTGACGACTTGGCTTACTTCTCCCTTCCGTCCGAATTTCTTACATCATCCTGGCAGACGTCCGTGACTGTATAAACAACAACCACAACAATAATGATAAAATAGCGTACTCATATTGAGCTCTTTCTATGTGCCAGGCTCTTTTCTAACCACTTTATATTTACTCACTAACTTAATCTTTATAACAGCCATATAAAATAGATACAATTATCCCCATTTTACAGATGAAGAAACTGAGACAGAGGCTAAATGACTTCCCCAGGGTCACTAGAAGTAGTAAGTGACCACTATGCTGATGTTCCTTTGTAACTACTCTTAACTTTAAAATTCCTTGACTTCAGCTCAAGCAAACGTTGGCTTCATTCTGTTCCAGTAATTCAGTATTGTGACCATATCTTCTAACATGTCATCACCTTCAGACCTTCAACTATGATAATTTACAGCTCTCACTTTAGTAGTCTCTTGCTGTGTGTTCTCCCACCTCAAGTCTTTGGTCCATTGGCCCTTTTCAGATATTACTTCTTTGTCTTCCTTTTCTCCACTGTGATTTCTGGATGCATTGTCTCAGCCATTTTCTTACTAGCACTTGAAGTTTTTAATTCTTCTTTATTGTTCTGCAAGGCCCACCGTGCCGATGCCAGCCTTGCATCATTCCTGTCATCGGTAGCCTCCTTTTTCACTCTGTGTCATGGAGAAACCTCACACAGTGCTGGGGATTGGTGCCACAGTTGATGTGTAGTCTTAGGTTTCCCCTGAGTCTGTCTTTGGTGTCTGTCAAAGCATTTCTGCTCAGTTCCCTCCCCCGTTCTCCACACTGGCTTTTCAAAAATCTTGACCGTTTTAGTTAGGCCTCCTCACTGCCCCATACTTGGCATAAACCTTACCTATAGCCTCATAGGAAAGAAAAGGCGTGAATTCCCCCACTTCCCCTTCCTTTGCTTACAAACTTCTCTGCCTTCTTTTTTTTTTTTAAACATCTTTATTGGAGTATAATTGCTTTACAATGTTGTGTTAGTTTCTGCTGTATAACAAAGTGAATCAGCTGTACGTATACATATATCCCCATATCTCCTCCCTCTTGCGTCTCCCTCCCACCCTCCCTACCCCACCCCTCTAGGTGGTCACAAAGCCCTGAGCTGATCTCCCTGTGCCCATAAATCTTTATAGCCTTCTGACATTGAATGAATTGATAGGTTTGATCTAATTGTCTCTTCTCTGAAGTTAAAAGCAAGTCCTGATTTTTATTTTTCTGAGAAAATACATTCCTTGGATACAGCAACTCTGAATTCCAGCCACAGCAGTACCTGCTTTGACAATCTTGCCTGCTGTATTAGCATGAAATAATTCTGCAGGAGCCAGAACAGCCTCATTTGCTTCATCACATAATCATGTACCAAGCAGGCACCTTTTCTGAGAAAATACTGAAAACTTCTGAGGCCTTCCTTCCTACCATAATTAGAAAACAATTCAGACTACCCTCGCTCTCCATAGTGAGGTCCTTGGCTCGGCTGTCCCCCACCCCACGCCAAACGCTCACATTCTGCCTTCTTACCCTCTTTCCTCCAGTCTCAAGGGAAAGCTTACTCTATCTGACTTCAGCTAACCCCTTGGCTTGTTTTGTATATCACTGCCTTTTCTAATCTTTGGGGACTTGCTGTATTGGCTACTTTTCTTTCCCTCTTTCGCTGTTTCCCCATACACAGTTCCTTGAACACAGGAGGCACAGTCCCACAATAGGGCCTTTGCTCTGATTCTTTCTTCCGCTTGGAACACTCTTTCCCTGAAATCTGCTTGGCTAATTCCTTTACCTCCTTCAGGTCTTTGCTTAAACCTCACTACCTCAACAGGCCTATTTAGACCTCATTTATGCACCTGCATGGCATCCCTTCCAACTACACTCCTGAGCCCCCCGACTTTGTTGTACTTTTCCTCCTTAATAACGCTTATAATCACCGAATATTCTGTGTAATGACTTAAGTTATTATTTTAATGTCCCCTCTCCCCTACTAGAAGGAAAACTCCTCCATGGCAAGGATGTTTATCTGTTTTGTTCACTGATTTATCCCAGACTCCTGGAACTGCCTGTTACATTGTAGGAACCTCATAAATAGCTGCTGAATAAAGGATAGAAACATCCAAGTCTTTCGTATTAATAAAATGGGGTAGGGAGGAGAAAAATTCCTGCTTCATCCCTGTTCCCTCCTGGCTGTCTCTCCTGTCCTCACTGCCAGCTTCTGGAAACAGTGAGGATACTTGCATTTCCAATTCCTTGCCTCCTAATTACTCCCCAGCCCACCACAGACTAGCTGCAGTGATCCCCCCACTTCACCAACACTGCTCATGCTCTGGTTTCCAGCCCTTGTTGCTGATGCGGGGGGGGGGGTTTGGGGGGGCACGCCTCACGCCTGTGCTGTATTGAAATTGTTGCTCACTTCACTCCCTCCTTTGTCTGCTTCTGTTTTGTGGGGCTGGTTGCAGTCTCCTGGGCCTTGTGCTTTTCTGGCCATTCACGTGGCTATCATTCATTCAACACAAATTTTTGTATAACTTTTAAAGGCTTACTTTGTTTTTAAGAGCTAGAATTTTGACTACATAACATATTTTCGGTGTTAAATAGCAGATTAGGCTATTACAGGAAAGTTTTATATAGTTATAATTTATATCACTTACTGCTTTTAAAAAGGTTTTGAGCAGCTTACCACAATACTATATATATGGTGAGGCTGTTAAACATGGAGAAGAAACAAAAATGTATGTGACAGGAGGAAAAAGTAAATATACAAATTACAACAATTTGTATATGTGTAAGTTTGTATAGTGTGGTTATTGTAACTTAGTTTTGAAACTTTTGAAAGTCAAAATAAAAAGGGAAAGAGAAATTATACACTTTTCATTCTGGTAAAAGAAAGCTAATGATTTGTCAAGAGGAACTTTTTTTTCTGGTAATGAATTCTAAAGAAATTCTAAGAGAAAAGTGTTATAGACACCCTGATAGAAAGATATACGTACTAAGTGTTTTCAGCAGGTCTTTAAGTAAAAGGAAGGAATGTTCTTCAAAGACCTATTTAAAAAAGTAATCCACCTGCTTTCTGCACTGAGAATACAACATTAAAATATAACTTAAGTCTTTTCTATGAAGGATATGACTAACGTGGTTCATGTATATAACTTTATGTAAAGATAAGTCTGAGTATCCCAGCAGAAAACTCATTATTTAATAACCCTGGTGAGAACCTGGAATACTTGTATTGTGTTGTCATCTCAATGAAAACATACCTATTAAGCTTTGGGTACTGGTTTATCATGTGGCAAGATTGACACATTGTTGACACGTGGAAAAGTCTGACCTGTGTTCTTGCCCAGCTAGTGAGCTACCTACCAGGCAGGTAGGTGCGGTCACAGGCAGATTTCAGAAGGAACCTTGCCTCATACCAAATTTGAATTAACCTCTGACTGAAACTTCCATTTCTACATCGTAGCTGAGCTGAGTTCATTTTAACCTGGACAATTCCAGGAGTAGCTGTTGTCATCCACTTTGACAATAGAAGAGCTTCAGTGGAATATTGGGTTTTGGGTGGCAGAGCTCCCAGTGGATCTGCTAAAAGAAAATTATAGGATGTGGCTTCAGATATTAAAATGAATTGACTTACTAGACAGAGCTTAGTATTAACCATCCAAACAGTGAAAGATAAGAAAACAATGAAAAACTTTAGTTTATTTTAAGCCTTAGGCCATAGGAGCTGTTTATGAGAATAAAAGCATGTCACCAGTAAAAAGGAAGGTTCTTGATTTCTTAATTGCAGTGACAGGAAGACATGTGTCTAATAAATCTAAAAATTGTTTCAGGTTATTTTCTATAGTGGTTAAAACAGTTGGGGAGCCTGACTGAGCTAGTGTAATCTCATTTGAGATTGAAAATCTGATCTGTCAGGAAACTTCCTGTGCAGTCTGATTCTTGGCATTGGGTTAGAATGCAGAAAGGTTTTTCTAACATGTGATCCCTTTTGAGCTTTCACAGCTTGGCTCATGGCTGATTTTTATCCACAGAGTCAAAGACCAAGAATAGACATACATACACACACAAAATTCATACACACACAAAAATGAATTCTCACATTTTGGGGGCCATTTTGTCAGTATAGGCATGGTCAGTGACACAGAATATTGGATCCTAAAGCCTGCTTGGTCCTCAAGGAGAGTATTAGGCCAAGAGATGCAAAACTTTAATAATAACAAGGAAATTTTCACACCCTCTCAAAACGGGCTCATTAGCTACAGATATTTATTTTGGAGTATACATTTATTCTTTCTTATAATTCATTCTTTTTTTTTTTGGTTATGCTACAAGGTTTGTGGGATCTTAGTTCCCTGACGAAGGATTGAACCTGGGCCCTCGGCAGTGAAAGCACCGAGTCCTAACCACTGGACTGCCAGGAATTCCCTAATTCATTCTTTTTTTCTTTTTTGACTATTACAGAAATTTAACAAAAAAGTTCAGTAAGAAAATGTACACGATCCAATTTTCATTATAGTAAAATGTGGAGAGGGGACATGTGGAAGCAGTTGATTTCTCTGGTGAAGACAGCCATTGTTTATACTCGTTCCAAGGCTTCTAACATGATGATACTATTTTCTCGTATTACCACCATTCCAATATTGTTCTGTTGCCTACTAGTTGCCATCTCCACACATTCATCTATCGCAAGATTCATAAAGGGATCAAATCCCCTCAATATTCCTTGGACATGTCTGCCACCATTTAATTTCAATGATAACTTCTTGTCCATAAATTTCTTCAAGTCTGGAGGGTGAGCTTTGCTCATGATGTCTGCTCGACGAGCTCAAAGATTCCTCCAAACGGAATTCGAGTTGTCCCTCACCCCTAATTCATTCTTTAAAATGTAATTCACTAGAAAAGATTATCTTTTAAATAGACTGCTTGTTGATATTGTAAATTTGCGGGGATATAGCAAATCGTGTGAATGTTGAATTTAAAAGACTGAATTTCTTGGTTAAATTATGTTTTCAGTTGTGACAGACATGTACTGAATAAAGTATCAATGTATGAGAGTTAAGTAAACTACTGACTGCAACGTAGGGCAGAATGAAATAAGTAGAAAAATGAGGAATTAACACAACATTTTTAGGGAGCAAAGAGAAAGAAGGTATGACTTTTAGCTTAGAAAGGGGGATGTTAAGGAACATATGACTTAATGCTTCCTGCTTCATGGTGACAGTTGACCTTGTCCTCAAAAGATACGGGCTTGTAGGGGCTTCCCTGGTGGCGCAGTGGTTGAGAGTCCGCCTGCCGATGCAGGGGACACGGGTTCGTGCCCTGGTCCGGGAAAATCCCACATGCCGCGGAGTGGCTGGGCCCATGAGCCATGGCCGCTGAGCCTGCGCGTCCGGAGCCTGGGCTCTGCAATGGGAGAGGCCACAACAGTGAGAGGCCCACGTACCACATAAAAAAAAAAAAAAAAAGAAAAGACATGCACTTGTAATAGGTTAGAAGGGAGAATGAGCTTCCAAGCATCACATGCTTGGTGTAGTAAGAGGTGCTTGGTGGAGAAGGCTTAAAGTTGGGCAGTGAAAACAGACTGGGGAAGGAGGTTGGATTGTGGAGGCTCATGAATTTTTAGGTTGTGTTCTGAGGCCATGGAAACCAACTGAATGCTTTTAAGGAGAGGGAATGACATGCATTGACCTCTGTTTTAGGAATATAACCCTGGCTGTTTTCTATAAAAAAGGGATATTACAAAACCTAACCAACCAAAAATCTAAGATTATTTCATTCTTGTTTTTTTACTTTGCTGAGAAGTCATTTAGTCTTCTCCTTAGGCTCCTAATAATCCAGAGTGCCTCTGAGGGCAAGAGAGAATTGCACAAGGTCAAAGTTAAGCAATTGTGCAAAAATTTAGAAAAATTCAAATGAATTAGATCTAAATGTTTTATTATCCCTTTACTGTTAGTGAAGGCTTCTGGAATTTTTGCTCCATTCCATTTTCCTAATGCTTCTAATCGTATGTCATAAGGAAGGAAAACTGGTCAGAGGAACAGCCTAGAACTGAGGCTGTGTAAGTGATTTAGAGTATGTATGGTTGCCTTTCCTACCTGCCTTTTGGCTCTATGAAACTTGGTAAATGTATTGTAATTTTTATTGTTTTCCTATAACTTCTTAAAAATATTCTGTAATTATTGTTTCTCACTGGAATTTAAACTTGATTTCAGATTTATATAATTGGTAATTTTTTAAAAAGATCAGGGAGTTTTGAAACTGTAATTCTTTGATGGACATCCATTATAAAAGAGATACTCTTTGTAGTTGTAGGGAAGTAACAAAGTAACACTTTCTGTAGTCCACTTAACTGTAGTTTCTTATTACTGTATAAAATTTTAACTCACTTGTGAAGATGGTTGCAGTTTTACCACAGGACAGTTAAATCAGAAAAAAAAAAGTACTTAGGTTCAGGTTGTTTTGGGAAAGTAATTTAAAAATATACCTATCACTTACAAAGAAGAATGACTAAAAGCGTGACTAAAATTCTGTCTTGTCCTCAAGGAACTTAAAATTTACAGCAGAGATAAGGAAAACAGGGCTCCCTTGGTAGCGTAGGGGTTAAGAATCTGCCTGCCATTGCAGGGGACACGGGTTCGAGCCCTGGTCCGGGAAGATCCCACGTGCCACTGAGCAACTAAGCCCGTGTGCCACAGCTACTGAGCCTGCGCTCTAGAGCCTGTGAGCCACAACTACTGAGCCTGCGTGCTGCAACTACTGAAACCCACACGCCTAGAGCCCGTGCTCCGCAACAAGAGAAGCCACCGCAAATAAGGCCATGCACCACAAAGAAGAGTAGCCCCCACTCACCACAACTAGAGAAAGGCCGCACGCAGCAATGAAGACCCAACACAGCCAAAAACAAAATAAATAAATTTATTAAAAAAAAAAAGAAAAACAAATAACTCATTTTGCCCTAGGTAAGGTCAATGAGTTGAGAAGTATTAAATGGAGAAGCATTTGTATTTGGTTTGCAAGGTGGGGAGAATCTATGCAAGCTTTAGAAATGAGTAGCATATGAGAAGATCCTGGAAGAAAAGTTGGATTTTGAGAAGGACAGGAGAGGAGGAAGGGTACAGTAGGTAGAAGGAGCATTGGAGCAAAGGCACAGGGACATAAAAACATGAGATGCTTTCAGGAAACCCTCTGGTGGGTGGTTGTTAAGGAAAGTGGATGGAAGGCAGTGTTTTGTGGGCTTGTAAAAATAGGTGGTTTGGGCTTCCCTGGTGGTGCAGTGGTTGAGAGTCCGTCTGCCGATGCAGGGGACACGGGTTCGTTCCCCGGACCAGGAGGATCCCGCATGCCGCAGAGCGGCTGGGCCCGTGGGCCATGGCCGCTGAGCCTGTGCCTCCAGAGCCTGCACGTCCAGAGCCTGTGCTCCGCAACGGGAGAGGCCACAACAGTGAGAGGCCCGCGTACCACACACACACACACACACACACACACACAAATAGGTGGTTTATGTTACAGAACACATTGAGAGCCACTGGTGAGGAGTTCAGTCATTGCTTGGTAGACAGTAGAGAAACTGGACAGTGATATGAAGAGACCTGGGCGTTAGGAGTGTGAATCTGGCAGCATTGCATAGTGTGGATGGAATATATGAAAATGGCAGTATTGTGTAGTATGGTTGAGGTAGGAGGAAGAAAGAGAAAAAGTGGTGAAGATGATTAACGGTCTTGGGTGAGATGTATTGAAGGCGTAAAAGGGATGGTATGGCAGGGGTAGGAATGGAGAGAGATTTTATAGGTGGAAGCCATGTAATTTGGCAGTTGATTAGATGGATAGAGGAAACAAGCTTTTTGGCCTGTGTGGGAACAGGAGAATGGTGAGAACATTAAAAGAAATAGAAAAGAGGTGGAAGAGCTGAGGGAGGTGGAGAGATGTTTGGGCTTTGGGTGTGTTAGGTTGAATGGTATGCCAGGAGGCTAGCTGGGTAGAAGAGTGAAACAACTATTGAAAAGTATATGTGTGGGACTTTAAATAGTAAAGAGGTTAGTATTTTGGCTCCTAGTACTTTATATCTAAATAGTACTTTATAACCTAAAGCTTAGCAAGGAGGTTTCAGCCTTTGTTGTTGGTTTGTAAGTTAGTTAGCAGCATTGAACATTTTGGTAGGCCCCCGAATAGAACACAAAAGAAGAAAGTTTTGTTTTTTTAAAATTTACATATCTACAATATTCATTAATTGTCAACATTTAAGTCTCTTTTATTACCACCCCTCTCCCCCAAATCATGCTATTTAATTGAAGAAACTGGGTGACTTGAACTGTAGATTTTTCTGTATTCTGGGTTTGGCTGATTGTATCTTCTAGGTATCATTTAAATTGTTTCTTTGCTCCCTATATGTCCTATAAACTGAGGCTTGATTCTATCAGTTTTTTTTTTTTAAGGGGAGTGGGATAATATTTACTAGGTGGTGCCGTGTGTTTCCTACTGCAGCACATCAGGAGGCATAGGCCACCTACGTGCCCCACTTTTAGTGATGCTGAGGTTGATGATCATTTGGTTCAGATTTTGTCAGCTTAATTCATACAATATAATGTTCCCATATCAACCAACCTTTCGTTTAAGTCTTTTTTAGTAGATAGTGATGATGCAGAGAACCTTTATGTTAGTAGGGTTGGGAAGTGGTGACATTCTAATTCTGTCATTTCTTCTGCATTTATTAGTCAGACTTCTTCTGTAAAGAAGAGCTTGTCCTCGTTGTCTATTTGACTGTCCTGGAATATAGTTTATACAGGATACACAGACTGGACGCATGCTCTGTTCTTTTGTTTTATTTGCCAGTTTTCAGAATAATGAGGTTTTTGAAGGTATCGTTATGAACTCATGAATTTATATATTTAATGTTTTTCAGTCCATATGCAGTGTGTTTGTATGTATGTATGTATTTTTATGCTCCAATTATCCCATCTTTGTCCAGTGGGAGCTCCTTTAAGTTGGCACTTGTGTCTTTTTGCCATGACCCCATATTAGTCTTTGATTTCTTGCTTGTGGTCATACTAAGATGTCCCAGAATCATCTTGAAATTTCTTGCCCAGACTTGGAATTAGCCACTTTTTCAAGGAACCCAAGTTCAAAGAGATTTTTGAAGGAATAGGATATTCACTTTGGGAAGCTATTAAAGAACATACAAGCTAGAATATAGTCTTGTAAAATGATAACAGTGTTCTCACAATGTGTTTGGGACTGTAAGTGCTGTAGGAAATACCAGTGATTCCTGGAATGTTTGGGTCGTCATTTGGAAGAGTTAAGACTGGAGCTGGGCCATCAAGTAGAGGAGAAAATGAAGATTCATAGATCTGTTGTAGGGGGGAAATTGTTAGAAGGTGTGAAAGAACGTGTGTGGAATAGTAAAGGAGCTTGACTAGAATACAGAGTACCTTGACTGATCTTGTAAGTGCTGGGGAGTAAGAAAAGGTTCTTGGGTTTGGAAGTGAAATTGAAAGTCATGCTTTAGGGGGCTTCCCTGGTGGTCCAGTGATTTATAAGACTCCGCACTTCCAATGTAGGCGGCGCGGGTTCAATCCCTGGTTTGGGAACTAGGATCCTACATGCCATGTGGCGCGGCCAAAATAAATAAGTAAAAAAAAAAAAAAAAAAGTAGTCTTTAAAAAAAAAGAAAGTCATGCTTTAGAAGGGTTAATATTGCAGTAGGGTTAAGCAGTTGAGTAGAGTTCTCAGCTGGAGGTTTACAACATAATCTTTAGAAAATGAATAAAACAAAACAACCCATACCTGGGCCCTATCTCAAAAGGGGGGTGGCTAGGCTCATTTGCTTTTCAAAAGACCCCTGTGTGATTGTTTTGTGCAAATCCTGCTCCTCTCCCTCCATTTAAGGACTATTGGATTAAATCTAAAAGCTCAAAGATTAGTTTCTTTATTGCAAGTGTGCTAGGCATGAGGTAGTAAGGACATGGATTAAGGTTAGGGCAATGGAAATGAGAGGAAGGAGGGGATAGAAGAATGGAAATTTATGTTTTAAAAGCTTTCATATGGTATTTCATTAATAATGTTAACACTAATGAAAGGATTCAAAGAGAAGGAAGCAAAAATGACTCCAAGATTTATGGTATGGGTCCAGATAGAAATGGGAAGATTGGCAGAGGTTGCTCGTTTCGGGGAGAAGATAATGGGACATACTGAGTGTTGAGATGATGGCTGTATATTAAAGTGGACTCGGGGGGGGTTGAAATGTGTTGTGTGTCTTGCTTTTTGCGAATGCTTCATTCACTCTCTTTTGGCAAAGTATTCAACTATTGACTATAGGTCATGCTGTATCGACTGGAAGGGTTAATAACTCTAAGCTTTCATTTAATAAGTGTGATTAAAATAAATGTTTGATGTATTAAAAAAAGAACCATCTGTTTATTGTAAAATAAAATGTGAAACAGACTGTAAAAAACATTGCAGCAAATATAAAAAGATTAATATCAATAAATATTGTAATCATTTGAAACACAAACAAAAAAAGTCAGTAAACCAAGTAGAGGACTTGAACAGATAAGTCTCACAATTGGGAAATATAATTCATTAATTCAGTCCTTCAGCAAACATGTAGTGAGCTCTTTCATCAGATACTGTTTTAAGTGCTGGCAAACAAGGTCTCTGAGCATTCTGGTGGTGGTGTGAGAGACAGACAATAGACATGGTCCAAAAAACAAGAATTTCAAATAGTGATAGTGCTGTTAGAAAATAAGATAGGGTATTTATTTTTGCCTTTTCCTGTGGAAAGTATTAGTAGTTGTTCAGCTGGAGGTTAGCATTCCTAACCTTTACTTAATTATGTGGAAAAAAATTGGTCAGGTTTAAGTTCTGTTGGAGTTCCCTGGTAATTGGACCCATAAGTATTTTTCTTTCTTAGTTTTTTCTTTTGTTCAATTCTTTTTGAAGATGTTTATATAATGGATAGAGTACAGATTGAGATCTGTTGTTTCTTGTGGAAATTACTTATGTGGGTTATTTTCACAGAAGTGTTCGTTTTGTTCTGTTGGGAGGGAAACTGTTCCTCTAAAAAAATGTTCACATTTTTCCCTGTCGCTTCATTCATTCAAAAGTGAAATACAGTGATTTGATTCTGCCGTGAGTCAGAGGATAGAACTTGGGTCTTTTGAAACCTTCTCTGCTTATTGTACAGGATGGTTGTAAGGGCCAAATGAGATACATATGAAAGGGTTCATAGAAGTTAAAGGAATCCCAGGATATCTATAGTTAAAGAAGTTAGCTAGAGCTTATCTTTTCCTTTTGCTGTTTAAATATACATCCTGTAACTGGATGTTTCAAACTGAAATTAATATATAAAAAGTTCAGTGCATTTCTTTAAAGACAAGTAATAAGTTGTTTTGCAGATGGCAAGTTACTTGTGTAAGGAACCCTCTTTAACAAATAAACATTTTGGGTTTTTTTCATATATTATTGAAGACTGATCCAGAAAAAACAGAGCAAGGAAGACGTTTGCTACTTTGCAGTTAAATTTTTTATTATTAAGTCTAGGGACTTTTTAGGCATGGTAAAGAGATAATGGAACAGGAAAACAAATTACAGTCTTTATTTTCTATCTGATAATTTACGGTTGAGAATGTAAGATTTATAGGGAAGAAAAGGGATGAGGTTTTTAGAAATGGAAACAAATAGTACTAAGATAATGGCTCGTATGCTCAAGTTAGCCCATGCTTTCTTTAATTCTGACTATCTTGTATGAATCATTTTTTCTTTTTTAAAGGAAACTTGAACATAATTTCATAAGAAGATTTGATTCTTTATTTCTGGACTGCATATATATAACAAGACCATCAGAATGTCGGGAGCCTCAGTGAAGGTGGCTGTCCGTGTGCGGCCCTTCAATTCTCGAGAGACCAGCAAAGAATCCAAGTGCATCATTCAGATGCAGGGCAACTCAACCAGTGAGTTCATGTTGTGTTCTATCAACTCTGTCTCATTTTCCTATCCTTCCCCCTTTTCCTGCTTGCCGTGATCAGAATAAATGAACATTTGGCTATTAACACTTTGAACTTTGCTGTTCTGAATGATCCATTGAATGTTTTTCCCCTGTGATATGTGCTGTAGCATATTTAAATATGGACTATTTATTTTCTTCTTTACAATTGAGAAGTCCTTAGAGAACTGAACGAATTTAGTTAGTGTTATTAAGTTGAAATCTTAAGGATAGTAAAGGTGTAAGCAGTGATTTTTAGTAAATGATGCTGTGAAATATACCTGTTGAGCCTCCAAGATTACTTTGCTTTCTTGATTTTAAAAGCACTTGAGCTTGCCAAGATGGTCTTCACACTTACTCTGCTTCCTTACAGTGGTTCTTTGAGTTGAACAACAGATATAGCTAAAACAGTAAACTTGTAAATTATTACTAAAAATTATCAGTCATTGCTTCCTAGCTTGTTTCCCTATATAGTTGCTTAGGTGAAAAATGACTTGAAGCTCATTTGAAGCCCCTTCAAAATTGAAGGGGTTTTTGGTACTTGAATTAGTTACTCGGTATGGATCTGTAGGCAAACTATTACTTAAAATAGATGTAGGTTCTACTGTTTCAAAACCTATAACTTTGTGATAAAGCCGAATTGTTGTTCTTTCAGATAGATACAAGTTAATGTTGAATTGTTGAGGAAACATGCTGATCTCATCTATTTGTGGGCCAGTGTTTTGTGTAGAGGATTCTCCCAGTGGGAAATAAAACTTTATATATTTAAGGTCTACAGTGTGGTGCTTTGATATGTTTATACATTGTGAAATGATTAGCAAAATCTAATATATCCATCATGTCTCATAGTTACCTTTTATTTTGTGGTAAGAACACTTGAGATCTACTCTCTCAGCAAATTTTACATAGACAGTACATCATTATTAACCATAGTCACCATGCTGCACATTAGGTCTCCAGAACTTATCTTATAACTGAAAGTTTGTACCCTTTGATCAGAATCTCCTTTTTTCCCCCACTCCTCAGCTATCATTCTCTATTACTGTGAGTTCGCCGTTTATTTTTTTTATTTTTTATTTTTTTCGCCGTTTATTTTTTGATATAGATTCCTCATATACAACTTTGAACCTTCTGTTGCTTACATACTTTTCTGAACTTGCTAAATAGGACTCACAACATTTTATTTTTTAAAAGAAGATTCAAAAGTAGGAGTCTAAACTGCTGTACCACTGTTTGTGCTTTACATTTCTTTGTCAGTTGTGCCAGTGATTCTATGAATTATATATCCTATGAATAATTGTAAAAAGAGATGCAAAATTCAGTATTGTTCTCTAACAAATGTTTATATTCCTAAATGTCACTCATTCAAGCTATGTTATCCTTTGTGTTTCATTTTAAGAATTAAGTTTTACACAGTATAACTAAAAACTTGCATGGGGCCTTGCTAAGCTTCTCTGTATTGTTCCAGTTTTAGTATAGGTGCTGCTGAAGTGAGCACACTAAAACCTGATTATTGAGCCCCTTGTTTCTTTCTGAAAAATGCATTTAACTATAACTTAGTATGGAGGCATTTTTGACTGCTGGTGTTGCCTCTAAATATGATGGTGTGTATCACAAGTTCTTTTAAAGTGCGGACGTTAGGAAATCCTGGATCAGGAGCCAGAACTGATTCCAGAAAGAAATACTTTTCTCTGTTTTGCATGCTGAACTATCCAGGAATCCCCAGTGTCATGGAGATGGATTTTCATTAATGGTTGGGGTGTTGCTACTTTCTTTATAGAGTTGGAAATCTTAAACTAAAACTTTTAAGGAGAAAGTGAGTATTAAAAGGCCATATCCACGAATGCAAAGATCACTTTATCATATAATAAAAATAAATGGAAAATGTTTATTAGTACAAAAATAATATTAACATTTTTTCTTGATGACAGATCATTTTAGAATGCCCACATCTTAAATGGGTTATAAGTTTATATTCATTGTCAAGGTCAAATAGCATTACGTTAATTTCACCCCAGTTTTGATTTATTTTTGTGAATAGGTAAAACATTCAGAGGGTATGAAATCCAAAATGTACAGAGTGTACAGTACAAACATTCCTCTCACCCCATCACGTAGTCAACCAGTTCCTCTCCCTAGAAGTAACTTGTGTTAGATTTCCTTCAAGAGATAGTTTAAGCAGGATTATCTTTCTCTAATGTAGTTTTTTTCCTTTTAATTAGTGGTAAGGTATAATAGTAACTTATTTTGCAGTCTTGACTGCATTGTATATTTTATTTTTTTTAATTAATTAATTAATTAATTTGGTTGCACCAGGTCTTAGTTGCGGCAGGCAGGCTCCTTAGTTGCAGCTCGCTGGTTCCTTAGTTGTGGCAGGTGGGCTCCTTAGTTGTGGCTCACTGGCTCCTTAGTTGCGGCTCTCTGGCTCCTTAGTTGTGGCATGTGAACTCTTAGTTGCGGCATGCATGTGGGATCTAGTTCCCTGACCAGGCATCGAACCCGGGTACCCCACACTGGGAGCGCAAAGTCCTAACCACTCTGCCACCAGGGAAGTCCCCTGCATTGTATATTTTAAACACCTGAGTAAAACTATTCATGTTTATATCTTGTAAAAGATGTATTTTTTTTCTTTTTGAGATTTTAGCATGAGAGAATATCCATGTAAGTTAATAGGATTTTATTAACAAGTATCTACTATATGTATAATGGTATGCTAAGTACTAAACCAATATAAAAAAAACTAATCTATTGACTATTCAGGAGAATAAAACTATTAGAGTGTGTAGCAAAATTAAGATTTTCTATAGTTCTGGATAGTTATGTGAAATGGATCTGGGTCTGCTTAATTTTCTGACTGCTAGTGTTTGATCATCTGGATTAAGAGCTCACTGAGATTATTGATGGCTAATAAAAAAAATGTTAGACCTCATTGTATCTAAGATATGTGGCTCTCTTTCTGACCTTATTATTTTGATTGTATAGAAAATAATGTCAGGTTAGGGGAAAAAAGTAAAATTATCCAAATGTGATATTCATTCTGAATGAAGGATTTCAGCTGTCTTCACTTGTAGTAGACAGCAAACTGAAGAAGAAAATAAGATTCCTAGCTGAACATTTTCTAAGGATAGGGCCATAAATTTTGGAGTTTGGGAGGATGCTAAGTTCTATTTACTCATTCTTGTTTATTTTCCCCAAAGATCTCTCCAGAATTACTGAAAATATTTATATGTCTTTTGAGGAAATATTAATGAAGAGATGCCTGGTTTTTATTAGAAGTAATTAATATGGTTAGACTAGGCCTGGGCTTATTGTACTAGTACTGCGAAAACCAGCCTGTGGACCACCTTAAGCACAGTGCTGAACTACCAGTGATTTTTTCCATCATATTTTGTCTACAACCTTTCTAGACAGCAGACTGAGTGGCTCTGCTCTGTCTTGCCCTATGTCTTTTTCTTCCTCTTTTGAGAGTCTGCTGTAATGTGAGTCTCTAGGGATCACAGAGTTGCATGTACCTTAGGACCCTGCCCTTAAGGAGTTAAAGTTTGTGGTAGGAGAGACAAGACATACCAAAATAACCTCAATATAAAGTAAAAATGATCAAAGTGATACTTGCCATAAAAAAGGGTTTTAAAAAAGTGCAGATGTGAGTTTGGCAAAGGGCACATGTAAAATTCATAGATGATAGGAGGGTATTTCAGCTTGACCTTGAGGATTAAACTAAACATCCCGTATGTTTGGGGAAAGTTTCAGAATTGTAGCTTATTAGGACTTATTAGTGTTATATCTAGATTGGTACTCCTAGCCTCATCTGGCTATAACACATTGCCTCTTCGCTTAAACATTCACCAGGAGAAATTTGTGACTTTTAAAATAATATTAGCCTCCTGAAACAAAAGTCCTCATTAGATGAATCAGCCTTAGAAAAAGTAGTGTTAGATTTCTAGCTGAATGCTTTGTCATGGTTCAGAAAGTTTGGGGTAATTTTGGTTTCTTTGAAAGGTGTTTGTTTTTGGAAAGCTAATTAGCTAATTGTATCAGAGACTTTTTCCTCTAGAATTTTGGCGTTTTCAGTTTTCTGCTGTTTTCTATTTCTGTTTACAATTTTATATGGCAGTTTTTTAGTAATTTGACTAATATGTAATCCAAATAACTTTGGAGAGATTTTAAGTGAGCCAACTTGTTATGTTTAGAAAGTATTAATGGCTTGTTTTTAAAAAATTGGGCTTAAGATTGGGATAGAGCATGGATTTTGAACCTAGAATTGTTGGAAAAACTGAAATGAATTTTCTGTAGCCACGTGTGTTAGCTGCATTAAAAGACTGCTATGCTGGCAAGCTGGCCTGGACTCTGCTCACACGGATTATGGCTGATTGCAGATGGAATGCAATGGAATGTTCCTGCCGTAAGGTCTCATGAAAAAGTAGAAGAGGGTGGTGAAGAGTACTTTAGGGAATGTGCTAGATTTGAAAACTGAGTAGTGGCAGTTTTATTCAAGCACTTTCTGGTCTCAGAGGGAGTATTTTCTATGGCACAGACAAATGTTACTGTCTTGACATTTGGGAGACCAGAGTGCATACAAATAGCTTTGTTTAATAATATCCCATTATATTCCAAGTTTCTCCCACTTTGGAAGCATTTTTTATTGTCTAATTACTTTAAAAAAGGAAAATGGGACAAAATTAATGCTCTGCTCACATTTATGGTTACGTTATGTGTGTAAATCTGGAGACTTTGAAACTGCATAAATTCCCCTCTGAAAAACAATAAGTTCTCACACACTCCTTCTGGTGATTAAATTGTGATCTTTTGCTTTGTCTTTAACCATAGGAATCAGTCTCTAATCCTTTGGTAAGTCTCCTTCATATTTTTATTAATCTTCCTTAGTTTAGGATCTTTTTTTTTTTTTTCCCTATGCCCAGGTATTAAGTGGGATAAAAGAAATCCTGTTGTTTTTTTTTCTGCTAATTGCTTACATTGTATATTTTAAAAGGCTCTTTCATTCGCACTTGTGCATTTCTAAACCAAATGCTGCACATCACAGCTGGTACAAAGAATGACTTCATGTCCATTAATGAAAATTTGGGATGGGGGAACACAGGGACAAAATGGAGTTTGGAAAGGAAGACTTTTGAAAGGAATTCTTATAAATCTGTATGTTTTTTCTAGCATAAATTAATATAGCTACATGAAAATAAATGTAAATGCATATAAACTATCTTTGTGAACATTCTGGAAAATAAGAGGGCAAGAAAAGTTACCTCCATTTTTACCTCTTTACTGCAGCCTACTGCTGCATTTTGATGGATTTTTATTGTTGTTGTTCCAATTAGGTTAAATGGTTAGCATCTGTGTAATTATGTATTCCAGTCTTTTCTTGTTAGTCTTTAGTTTTCTTCTCTCTTTAGTGTTACCTAATTTGCACTTGCATTTTAGTCTGAGTTTCTTTTACTGGCCTCTATGGTTAGACTTCTGAGTGTCTATCAAGATGGGAGCCCTTTGAAATTATATGCAAAATATGTTTCATGCATATTCCTAGGGAGACGGTAATCACATTCAATATGATTTTTAAAATTCATACATATATTTTTTTATTGAAGTGTAGTTGATTTACAGTGTTGTGTTACATATATATTCTTTTTCATATTCTTTATCCATCCGTCTGTTGATGGACATTTAGGTTGCTTCCATGTCTTGGCTTCAGTACATTTAAAATTTTTTTAATTTTGGCTGTGTTGGGTCTTCGTTGCTGTGTGCGGGCTTTCTCTAGTTGTGGTGAGCGGGGGCCACTCTTGGTTGCGGTGCGCGGGCTTCTCATTGCGGTGGCTTCTCTCGTTGCGGGGCATGGGCTCTAGCCTCAAGGGCTTTAGCAGTTTTGGCTCGTGGGCTCTAGAGCACAGGCTCAGTAGTTGTGGCACACGGGCTTAGTTGCTCCGCGGCATGTGGGATCTTCCCAGACCAGGGCTCGAACCCGTGTCCCCTGCATTGGCAGGTGGATTCTTAACCACTGTGCCACCAGGGTAGTCCCGGCTTCAGCACGTTTTTAAAGAGAGCTCTGTCCCCAAAAAGGGTTAAGAAGCACTAGCCTAGCATGAAAATATCTGCTTTAAGTCTTTTCAGGATAAGCCAGGACATGATTAGGTCAGACTAAGGTGTAAACTCCATAATACAACACCCAAAGTGCTTCACAGTGTGGCTGGAGGAGTAGGATAAGGACAGCTTTTCAGCTACTACTTCTTCACCTCGACACCATGTGCTCTAACCATAGAGATGCAATGTGCAGTTTTTTGTTTTGTTTTTTACCTACCCTTCGTTAAGATTCATTTGGTGAACTGTATATCTCACTCATACCCAAGTCATTCATCTCTCAGTAACCTCTACCAATGTCATGAATTTCACTGAGAGTCACTAAAACTGCTGGATGTTTTGGCATTTAAACTCCTAACAGCACTATTTTTCTTAGAGTCCAGAACTGGAAATAACCCCCAGTATCCATCAGCAGGGGAATGGATAAATAAATCATGGTATATTTACATAATAGTACATAGCAAAGAAGAGAGGAATTACTGCGTATATACACACACACACACACACACACACACACACACGGAAATCATAAACTGTAGCTATACAAGCAAGTTGGAAAAGCAGTTGATGTATTTTATTTATATAAATTTAAGAACATACAAAACTGTTCTCTGTATTCTTTTTTTTTTTTTTCTGTATTCTTTACTCCATAAAAAGACATAGGGTAAAACTATGAAGAAAAGTAAGGCAATAATGACAAAATTCTGCAGGCCTCAGTGGAGAGATGGTGGGCAAAGAAATCTGGGAGGGTCATACAGTGGAGCTACAGAGGTGAGAGTCATGTTCTGTAATGCGCTGGTGGGTACCTGGGGTTTTGTTTATTGTTGCTGTTTAAACTCTACATATATTTTATAAGTATATCTACTAAACATTTAATTAAAAATGCATAAAAGCAAAGGGAAAAAACAGTCTTAATCTTGCAAATTGAGATGCTGTGCACCCAGGCCTATTTAGACCAGTGACCAGGGCATACCATATGATAAGCACAAGTCCACGAAATTTGCCTCCCGTCCCCTCTTTCTGAAACATTCGAACCACTTTTTTTTTTTTTTTTTTTTGCGTTATGTGGGCCTCTCTCTGTTGTGGCCTCTCCCGTCGCAGAGCACAGGCTCCGGACGCGCAGGCTCAGCGGCCATGGCTCATGGGCCCAGCTGCTCTGCGGCATGTAGGATATTCCCAGACCGGGGCACGAACCCGCATCCCCTGCATCGGCAGGCAGACTCTCAACGACTGCGCCACCAGGGAAGCCCTCGAACCACTTTTTGACTTCTCTTTCCAAAGAGAGGAATGCTTACATGTTCACCTTGGTTAAATGACACTCATTTAGTCACTGGAATGTAGGAAGATAAGCAACAAGAAGGTGAAGAGGCTTTTACAGCACAGGAAGAAGAGTTCAGTAAAATATATTGAAATCAGCTTGGGTACCCGTGGCATTAAACTTTTAAAAAATTTTGACACACAACACTTTTCCTGTAATCAGGACTTGAAGCTATAGCAATGAGAGGGGTCTGTGTGTGTGTGCTGGGGTTGGGAAATAAAGGTGCCCCTGAAATGATACTGTGTTTACTCAGTTGGAATTGACTGAAACCAATTTTGTCCTTTAGAATGACTTTTGGAATGGGTTGATAAAGGGAAGGTCCAGGTCTTGCACTGTCAGTGGCCTTCTCACAATTTTCCTTGGTATTTAATGACTTCTCATATGGCACCTTAACTAAGCTGACATTCTGGAATGTATCCCTCTCTGTTTCTTACGTTTTTCTTCTACTGGGATAAAGTTTATGGTCTTAAAGAAGGGTATTAGATTGCACCCTCTTCTAGATGAGATAAATTCATTTACCATTAACTTATTGAGCACATTTTTTTTTTTTTTCCTTCAGTACGCAGGCCTCTCACTGTTGTGGCCTCTCCCGTTGTAGAGCACAGGCTCCGGACGCACAGGCTCAGCGGCCATGGCTCGCGGGCCCAGCCGCTCCGCGGCATGTGGGATCTTCCCGGACCGGGGCACGAACCCGTGTCCCCTGCATCGGCAGGCGGACTCTCAACCACTGTGCCACCAGGGAAGCCCCCTGAGCACATTTTTTAAAGTATTCTTCAAGATCATGATTTTAATGATTATATAGTATTCTGTTGGATTTATGAACCATAATTTATTTAGCTCATCACCCATTATCAGACACTTGAGCCTTAAAACCACTTCTCAGGACTGCTGTAAAGAATGTAAACCCTCTGGGCTTCCCTGGTGGCGCAGTGGTTGAGAGTCTGCCTGCCGATGCAGAGGATACGGGTTCGTGCCCCGGTCCGGGAAGATCCCACATGCCGCGGAGCGGCTGGGCCCGTGAGCCATGGCCGCTGAGCCTGCGCGTCCGAAGCCTGTGCTCCGCAACGGGAGAGGCCACAACAGTGAGAGGTCCGCGTACTGCAAAAAAAAAAAAAAAAAAAAAAAAAAGTAAGCCCCTCACAAGTGGGGAAGGAATTGTTTTTATTTTTTACTTATTTATTTAAAAAATTATTTATTTGGCTGCACCGGGTCTTAGTTGCGGCATGCGGGATCTAGTTCCCTGACCAGGGATCAAACCCGGGCCCCCTGCATTGGGAGCACGGAATTTTAGCCACTGGACCACCAGGGAAGTCCCAGGAATTGTTTTTAGAAGGCAGTTTATGCAGCCGTCTACCTGGCACCTCTTCCCTGCTTGCCTAAATAAACATCTTAAGCTTGGAATGTCCAAAACTGAATATCTGATATATCCTCTTGAATTCTTGCTCCTCTGCATTCTCCCTCAACTCAGTTAAAGGCAACTCTACCTTTGTAGTTGCTCAGGGCAAACATCGTAAAACATCCTTGACTCTCTCTTATCCTCTATCCATCATAAAGCCCTGTAGGCTCTGCCGTAGAGTATACCCAGAATCTTACTTTCCACCTCCTTTACTGCCACCACCTACAGTAGCCTCCTTACAAGTCTCCTTGCTTCAGCCCTTGCCCTCTAGTAATCTGTTCACCATCCTTTTAGAATGGAAGTCAGATTACTTTTTTGCTCTAAACTCTCAGATGGTTCCCATTTCACTCAGAATAAAAGCTGAAGTCTGTGCAGGGACCTCCCTTCTCCCTTTGCCAAACCTCTGTAGCCTCCTTGGTCTTTCCCTTAGTAATGCTGTGGGTAAATATTCCCAAGTCTAAAGTAGTCTTCAGGAACATGAGTTTAGTGGCTGTATTGTAGTTATGAATCATACATTATTTAGCTCATCCTCTGTTATCAAATACTTGAGCCTTAGCTTCTCCATTTATTAAATGGAGATGTTGCTAATGCCTACCCAGCTCTCTGTTCCTAGGTTGTTGTGAGGATCAAATGGAATTGGGTGTCTGCGTAGGATGGTATTTGAAAGTTATTTGTGAAATTGTTTTTTGTGGTTAGTTTTGGTACCTAAATCATTATTTTCAATGGGAGTATAAATGTATAGGCAGAAACAGTTGAACCTGTCACTAAAGGAGGGGGCCTTTGGTATTGTGTGTTTGGAACTGCTTTTTATTATAGTGTATAATTCAAACTTCTTCAATTACCTAAATAAGTTGTTTTCACATCTGGATTCTGAAACGGCCAAGAGAGAAGACTGAAAAAAATCTTGTAGGAAACCTGCTGCTTTGCATCTTACTGTTTTAGTCTTTTGAGGTTGCCTTGATTAAATCCAGACTGTACTTCATGTGGCCTTTATATGTACATTTGTTGCTTTTTTCAAAGGGGAAAGCAACCATGCCCAGTTTTGTTTGTTTGTTTGTTTGTTTTAAATGCCTTCTTTGCAATTCTCAAGGGTTGTTTTGGAGTTCATTTTTGAAAGTCTGTGCCAACAACACAGTGCTGATAGCTTTTGGTAGTTGCCCAGTGAAGTGTGAAGCACTTGCAGTGGGAGCTCACAAAGTCTGGAGTGTGGTTAGAGAGACCGCGAAAGGGGCTACTCGTGCCGATTTTATAGTAGGCGAAGTTGGTGTTCACAGATTTAATTTTTTGTAGTATATCAACAACGTGCTTATTTTATGAACAAACATTTCTAGTGGGCTAAAAACTGTTCTTGGTTGTACTGTTTAGGGATGAGTGCTTTGTACATATAGGTGGTAAGAATAAGAAATATGAAATTAGGTTTTTGAGGGCATATGTGGGAAATTAGATTTTTGTTAACTCAGCAGACATAGGCTGGGAGGCCACCAGGGGCTCAGAGTATTTTTAGTTTCATCTTAGAGATAAGTAATCAAAGCAGTGTGATGACCATTATGAAGGTATTAGGAGAGGTATCTAAATAACTGAGGGGCAGGGCCAGGAAAGGTGGGGAATGTCTGGGAAGCCTCTTTTGTTTTGGCAGAACAAAAAACTGTACTGCCAGAATTAGCAGAAGCTATGTAAAGAGGAAATAATTTAACTACAATTACTGTTTCCCTGTGACATTGTTCTGGTCTGATACTAGAGTTCCTTTTGTAACTGTGAATAAAATTGAGAAGGCAAAATGGGTGAAGGGGAAAACAAAAGCAGCTTTTACTTTTTAAATTGCCTTTTAGTTGGGGGAAAACCACTGCGATTAGTAGGTAACGACAAGACAACAATAATAAACACTTAAGCTATGCCAGCCACAATTAGACGCTTACAGACTTTAACTCATGTAATCCTCACAACAGACCTATGGCAGATACTCGTATTTTCCTCATTTCACAGATGAGGGCATAAATACTGGCTAACTTGCCTGGGGTCACACATCTAGGAATGAGAGAACTAGAAAATGAACTGGTGCTGTCTGGCTCCAGGGCCCTCACTCTTTTTTTTGTATCTGCCAATCCCAAACTCCTCATTTATCCCTCCCCCACACCCTTTCCACTTTGGTAACCATAAGTTTGTTTGCCATGTCTGTGAGTCTGTTTTGTAAATAAGTACATTTGTGTCATATTTTAGATTCCACATATAAGTGATATCATATGGTATTTGTCTTTCTTTTTCTGGCTTCACTTAGAATGATATCTCTAGGTCCATCCATGTTGCAGCAAATGGCATTATTTCATTTTTTTTTATGGCTGAGTAGTATTCCATTGTGTGTGTGTGTGTGTGTGTGTGTGTGTGTGTGTGTGTGTGTGTGTGTATACATACCACATCTTTTATCCATTCATCTGTTGATGGACACTTAGGTTGCTTCCATGTCTTGGCTATTGTAAATAGTGCTGCTATGAACATAGGGATGCATGTATCTTTCTGAATTAGAGTTTTCTCCAGATAATGCCCAGGAGTGGGATTGCTAGATCATATGGCAACTATATTTTTAGTTTTCAAAGGAACTTCCATACTGTTTTCCACAGTGGCTGTACCAGTTTACATTCCCACCAACGATGTACGAGGGTTCCCTTTTCTCCACACCCTCTCCAGCATTTACTGTTTGTAGACTTTTTAATGATGGACGATCTGACTGGTGTGAGGTGATACCTCATTATAGTTTTGAGTTGCATTTCTCTAATAGCGATATTGAACATCTTTTCATGTGCCTTTTGGCCATCTGTATGTCTTCTTTGGAGAAATGTCTATTTAGGTCTTCTGCCCATTTTTGGATTGGGTTGTTTGTTTTTTTGTTATTGAGTTGTATGAGCTATTTGTATATTTTGGAAATTAATCCCTTGTCGGTTGCATCGTTTGCAGATATTTTCTCCCAGTCTATAGGTTGTCTTTTCGTTTTTTTTTTTTTTTTTTTTTTTTTTTGCGCGGTACGCGGGCCTCTCACTGTTGTGGCCTCTCCCGCTGCGGAGCACAGGCTCTGGACGTGCAGGCTCAGCGGCCATGGCTCACGGGCCTAGCCGCTCCACGGCATGTGGGATCTTCCCGGACCGGGGCACGAACCCATGTCCCCTGCATCGGCAGGTGGACTCTCAACCACTGCGCCACCAGGGAAGACCTGTCTTTTCGTTTTGTTTATGGTTTCCTTTGCTGTGCAAAAGCTTTTAAGTTTGATTAGGTCCCATTTGTTTATTTTTGCTTTTGTTTCTATTGCCTTGGGAGACTGACCTAAGGAAACATTGCTATGATTTATGTCAGAGAATGTTTTGCCTATGATCTCTTCTAGAGTTTTATGGTGTCCTATCTTATATTTAAGTCTTTAAACATTTTTGAGTTTATTTTTGTGTATGGTGTGAGCGTATGTTCTAACTTCATTTACATGCGGCTGTCCAGCTTTCCCAGCACCACTTGCCGAAGAGACTGTCTTTTCTCCATTGTATATTCTTGCCTCCTCTGTCGAAGATTAATTGACCATAGGTGTGTGGGTTTATTTCTGGGCTCTGTATTGTGTTCCATTGATCAATATGTCTGTTTTGGTCAGAGCTCTGACTCTTAATCTCTGACCTGTATATATTGCTTCTCAAAATATTAAGTTTTACTATTCCGTGTAATAAGACTGAACGCCTGTGTCTATTTAGAATTTAACTGTTCAGTTAAAATTTATCTTGATGTCCTTTTTTGATTCAGGGAAATTATTAATAAAAAGGGCATTATTATTAGTTGAGACATCTTTGTACCACTTAGCTTAAGAAAAGCTGGCCTTCCCTGTCATCTCCCTTCAGAATCATTCAAAATTTGCTTAGGAAGAGCAGAATTGTTGTTAATTGAGAGTTTGTTTAATGTTTATTAGAGCTAGCATATTTATTTTATACTCCCTTGATGACAGTGTGACACTACAGAGTTGGTAGATTTTTTTCTTCTTTTCTTCCATTTGAATGTTTAATACTCTGGGATTGAGTATATAGTTGACCCTTGAACATCAAGGGGGTTAGGAATGCCGACCCTCTGCACAGTTTAAAATCCACCTATAATCTATAATTGACCCTTTGTATCTGCGGTTCTGCATCCATGGATTCAACTAGCCCTAGATCGTGTAGTACTGTACTATTCACTTTTGAAAAAATCCACGTATAAGTGACCCACACAGCTCAAACCTATGTTGTTCAAGGGCCAGCTGTATAGTGAATGCATATAGTACATTTATCCTGTTTTATAAGATTTAGAATCTAATTTTGTTATTTTAAAAGATGAAGAAATTTTATGATTGTAGGTCTTTTGCTCAAATCTACTTTATGACAATATGCTTTATGCCATTTTAATATATTTTCGGCAATATATTATTCTAAGTAGAGGAGAGGATGCTTCTGGGGCTTGGTTTTATGGTTTTGGAATATAAATGGTATATAAAATAATCGTGTGCCATTTTTCTTAAATTTGGATATAGTAGAAAGTTTTTGAAGAGGAAGTTTGTGCCGAAGATATCACTGGTATTTTTAACAAGCTCAAAACATGCCATCAGAGAAAAGTTAATATAAAGTTACACTGTTGCCACGATGATATGTTAATTGTAGTCGCAGGCAAAATCTTTAATAGTTTGCCAACAACAGTGTAATTGCTGCATAGAGACTTTGAGACATTAGATAAACAAATTTATTCTGGAGAATAAAAGGGCTTTTAAGTACAAATCTTGTTTTGACTGCCTTGTTTTCTAGGACTTAGTAATTAAAACATTATTTCTGCATCTTGTTGCTGGAGTAACAAAGTTGTAAAGAAGACCAGGAAAAAGGGGGGTAAAGTTGGGGGACTTTGCAGGCTTTGTAAGACTAATTTTGACTTGAAGGCACTCTAAGAAAGAGAAGATGGTCTTGCGGTTCATCAGTAAACTAAAGCCTATGGAACATTTTATGGGGAGTCATTTTAAAGGCATTCCATTGATCTTGAATAAGGGTCTTCAAGCCTTTACGTGAAAGGTGCTGTCCTGTTCTTCACTCTTCTCCGGCTCTCCTAAGGTAAGGAATGTCAGCTACAGCATAAAGAATAAAAAGTCTGAAGGCACAGGGGAAAGGTGTGCAAGGTGCAGGGAGAGGATAAACTCGAGGTCCTCTCCCCTGTGGACCTGGGAAAAGGTACAATCAGATCTTCAGTTCTGAGGCTGCCTTTCTGATTTATGAAGGGAGAGTTAAGAAAACAGCCTGGAAACCAGATGAGATCTGGATGGTGATGGGAACCAAGGCCCGGAGGTGAGGATGAGCCAGAGTGAGTTATGGGGAAGTCAAGTGATAGCCTGACAAAGACTCTTCCTCTTGGGAGTCCAGAAGGTGGTTATGATAGTAGCTAACATAGCTTGACTTCCTTTGTCTCTTGGCTCTCAGGACCCCATGCTCTCCTGATTGCCTTCCTTCCCCCCACGCCATTCTCTGTTCTTCCTTTCCTCCTGTGTTAAAAGTACACCAGGACCTTGTCTCTCCTCTTTGATCTCTTTGCTGTCTACAGGGAAGACACACTCCCTAAGTGATTTCATCTAGGCTCAAGGCTTTAAATGTCATTGAGGTGACAATGACTCCCAAATTCATTTCTCCAGCCTGCACCCCTTTGTACAACTCCGCACTTGTCTACCCGGCTGCTAATTTAACTCTACTTAAAGGCCTAAGAAGTATCTCAAACTCAGCATGTCTTCAACAGAACTGATTTCCCCTCCTTGCCCAACTAAAGTGGCTCTTCATTCATTCTTACCCATTCTTTAGTTTCTCAGACCAAAAATATTGGGGTCACTCTTCTTTTTCTTACAGGCCACCTGTAATTCATCAGTAAGTCAGTCTTGTTGTCTCTGCTTTCACAGTGTCTCCTAAATCTGGTTACTTTTTATCATTTCTACTCTAGTCCAAGAACACTCCAGTAGCTTCCTATCTTTCTGTTTCTGCTTTTGTTCCTATGTAGTAGCCAGAGTCATATTCTAGAAATGTAAATCAGATTATGTCAGCTTGTGCTTCAAGTCCTTTGTTGGCTTCCTGTCACTTTTAGAATATAACTAAAAACCCTCACCTTGGCCACAGGCCCCAGAGAATTTGGCCTCTGGCTAGCCCTCTGATTTCACATGCCATTATAGTTTACTCCTTTGGCAACACTACTGGTCTTGCCGGGCCCTAAATGTCATGCAGGTCCCTGCTCAAATGTGGCAGCCTGCCCATTCTTATCTAAAAGAGTCACTCCTGCTACTAACATTGTCACCGTTATATCTCCTAAGTCTTCTTTATTTTTCTTCCAGGTTGTACTATCTCTATTAGTTAATTATCTGACTTCCTGATTAGAATGTAAGCTCCTTCAAGGCAGGGACTGTTTTTTCACTAGATACCTTCAGGCCTGGGGCATGGTAGGCACCCAAGTATTTGCTAAATGAAAGAATATTTTGAGTATTTACTTTGTGCTAGGTCCTGAGCTAAAACTCTTGACATCGATTAGTGATTAATCCTCCCAACAAGTTCTATAAAGGTAGGCACTATTATTGTTGTACCCATTTTACAGATAAGAAAACTGAGGCTTACTGATTGTTATGTACTGAGTTTATAGATGGACCCTAGGATAATATTGGATACTTAGGGTGGAGTTAGATCAAAGCCTCTACAGTATTCTATTTCCTTCACTACTAAAATATTTAATAATGTCTTCTAGAAATATTTTCTAGATCAACTCAGGTTTTGATCATTGAATATTGGGTCAAATTGTAAGACAAAATTCAGTTTTGGATCAAGAAACACAATGCTTTTGATATAGGAATGGACCTTTCTTTCTCCTGGCCCCCACAAATGCCACAGACTGAAACTCATGGATTTCTGATGCCAGATGCAGTTCTCATGGGAGGCATTATGTAAATGGCAAAGATGTTCTGCAGTAGTGGTTGTGTTCTGTGTAATTGGTCTCCACACTTCCATTCATGCTTTCCTCCAATCCAGTCTCCATGCTTTAGTCCATCCATCACTGTAGTCAAGCCACTCCAGTGGCTTCTCACTGCTCAGGGGTTCACCAGCTCCTTGAGGTCTGTCCACGACCCTGAGATTTAGTGCTTTTCTACCCTTTGCAGCTCACTGCATTTGAGCTACACCTGTCAAACCAGTGCCTGGGTTTCACGTCCTTCTTTTTGCCCCAGGGCTTCCTAATGCAGTTCCCTGGCCTGGGATACACATTGCCCAGTGGGTCAGAGCCTTGGAGCCAGATGGTCCAAATTTCAGTTCAGGCTCTGGCCTTGGACAACTCAGGTGCTCCAAGTGTAAAATGGAGATGATGCAACGTGAGGTTATTTTGTGGATTAAATGAGTGTGTACATGTAATGCTTTAGCACAGTGCTTGGAACATAGTAAGCATTCAGTAGGTGTTGGCTGATATTATTATCACTCGGCTTTCCTTAGCTATCTCCTACTTACCCTTCAGCTCCCCCTTCTCTTTCACCAAATCAGAGTTTACTGACTAAAAAATTGCCTCTTTTATATATGTTTCCTTTTATATGTTTCTACTTATATGTTCTTATAGGACCCCATGCTTATCTAGCATGGATCTTACCATAATTTGAAAACATGTATTTATTTTGTGTGATTATATGTCTGTCTCCTCCACTAACTCTGAGCTCTAGAAGGGTGGAAATAACTCTTTTCCTTGCCATTGTATCCCTAACCCAGTACCTGGTACATAGTTTGTGCTTAATAAATGTGCTCAGTAAATGTGCCCAGTGAATAAAGGGCTCTTAACTTTTCCTTTCTTAAAATAGGATCTTGGATCTTTTGTGATAACCCTTCCTTTGAGAAAGAGTAATGTCAGCGTGGAAACTAGCATTATTTCAGACTTGGGAGCTCATTGAGTACAAGTACACAGGGCAAAGGGGCAGGGACTACTGGAAGATAGGCAGAAAGATCAGGAACATGGACTTGTCCGGATGGATGTTGTTGTAACATCTGGGCTTTGAGTGATGCACCATCCTGGATGTAGCTATGATATGCAACAGTGATTCAACCAGTTCCTGTATAATCCCTGCTCTGTGCTGGGCATTGAGCCGGGTGCTGAGCACCTCACCCTTCTAATTGAATGTATGTTTCAGGGGAACTACTTGGAAAGATGAATGCTGAGAACATTAGCATCTATTTACGTCTTTTGGTGTTTTTACCATATGGCAGTGCCTCTTGGGTGTGTGTCTTGTGTGTGAGGTCAAGAATTTGTTTCATACCTACACAAGAATCGTTACGCGAGGCAAGCTTGTCATATCTGGGACACTGGAGAAAATTTTGCAGCAACAGATTTTAATGTGGTAAGATACCTCCATCTGCCATGAGATTCCATATTTCCTGTGAAATGCAAAGTGTAAAAGACAATTGTAAAGACCTGGGGAGGAAGAGGATTTCTAGTACCTATTCCACTCTTCTGCCCCCAATGTACTTTGCTTTATCCTTGCCCTTCCTGCTGACCTCCATCAGCACATCTTCTTTTGCCTGTACTATTTAAAACCTGGTAATCTTTCCTCTTGTTCCCTGTTTACCTATTACTGCTGTTTCCTAGAAGTTGTATTTCTGTTCTGTAGACTGGAATTTAGATACCTCCTTTCCTGGAGGTTAATGATTCTTGCCAGAAGCTGAATTAGTTGGTTGCTCAGGGAGAAAAGACTTAGTAAGCAAGTGGTATTGAGAGAGCTACATTCCAGTTCACAAATAAGCGTCACCTACTTATGAAGTCAGTACTGTGAGTGATATAGAAAGAGGGGTCATGGTTTCCAGCCACAAAGAAGGGACAGTCTGTAAGGAAAGATGAAACTAACATATTCATTAGTTTTTTGGGTATATATTGAGTATCTACTGTATGTCAGGCACTGTCCTGGGAGCTAGGGGATAGAACCGTGAATGAAACAGAAGTTCTAGTGACTCATATAATAAGTCAGGTGGTCATGAGAGCAATGAAGAAAAATAAGGCAGGGTAAGAGGATGGAGAGTGAAGTGAATGCTGATTTAAATTAAATGGTCAGAAAAGGGCTGTCTGATAAGGTGATGTTTGAATAGAGAACTGTGAAATTAAGGAGTGGGCGAGTCAGATACCTGGGAGAAAGCATTCCCAGCAGAGCAGTACGTACAAAGACCCTGAAATGAGAATGTGTCTTCAGTAAGAAGGCCGGTGGGATCAGAGTAAAGATTGAATCTTTGGAGAGGAGGTCACAGAGGGAGTGGAGTTTTGTTCAGTGTATTATCGGAAGGTTCACTGGAGGTTTGCCGTGGAGGTGATCCGGATTACGTCTGAGAAGGGTCATTATCTACAGCGTGGAGATGAGACTTTTCAGGGGCTCAGGGGAAAAATGGCGAGCCCAGTTAGTAGGTATTGCAGTCATCCAGGCGAGAGAGATGGTGAGTTGACCAGGGTGGTACTGATGGTGGTGGTGAGAAGTCGTGGGATTCTGGATACATTTTGAAAGTAGAACTGACAATGTAGATCAGATGTGGAGAATTGCTGGTGGAGGTGGGTCCAGATGTGGAGTATACTGTGTGTCCAGAGAAATCTTGATAGAAGAAGAGGCCTCAGGTGCAGAAGGAGTTTAAAAGGGGTCTTGAGAAGTGGCATGAAATGATGCTTTTTATAGGAAATAAAGCACTATGAAGTATACAGCACTTAAAATAGAGTTATGTTCTGACTAGTCCTCAAAGATATGCCAGGAGTCCATTCCTTGAAGAAAAAGTGTTGATTTATCTGAGACAAACTCTGTCCACTGATAACACCTGACCCTGGGAGGCATAAATATTTGTAATAGCTTTTACATTGGTGAAAATATGGTTTATATGTTGAACATATTCATTAATTACTAGAATTCCATTCATATGTGCATGCTTTCTGGGAGAAAAATTAGAAGTCCTGCACACTGTGTTTTAGCTCAGTTGACTTTGATACAAGAATCACTGTGTTAAATATTGCCCAGTCTTTTCGGTGATAGAATTCTCTCTATATTCTTACTGTGAAAGTTAATAAAATTACTGGTATTTTATGTATATATTGCATAGGTATATACTGTTTTGGTTTTTCCTTTTAGGTTCCTGAAAATGGTACAAGATTTAATGAAATTAAAATTACACATGACCTGTGGAGCACATTCATCTGAGTGCCTGTTTGGTATAGGGCAGTGTAGAGGATCCATAAGACATGGTCCATGTACTGAAGGGATTTTTAATGTGGTAGGAGCACCAGAGATTTGATGGCACATTTAAAGGACTCCAATGTAGTATTTTGACTCTTGCCAAGAAGTAGAATTCTTATGCTTTAGCTTATTTTATCAGTGAACTTTCCTTGCTTTGGTTTAAAAACCACGGAATATGGTTATCATACCCACCAAACATTGGGGGAATTTAAAACAAGATAAAATACCTATTTTTGAAAATTAACATTTGTGTAGTGCTTTACTCATTCAATCCTGTGAACTAGGTATTACCTCAGTTTTATTTTTAACTATTTGTTTGGCTGGGTCTTAGTTGCTGCACGCAGGATCTTCGTTGCCACATGCGGGATCTTTTAGTTGCGGCATGCGAGCTCTTAGTTGTGGCATGCGGGATCTAGTTCCCTGACCAGGGATCGAACCCGGACCCCCTGCATTGGGAGCGCAGAGTCTTAATCACTGGACCACCAGGGAAGTCCCTTACCTCAGTTTTAGAGGGGACACAAAAGTGTAGCAATACCCAAGGTCACAGAAAAATCTAAATCTATATATATCTATATCTATCTATCTATCTATCTATCTATAGATAGATAGATAGATAGATTTTTTGGTTGTGCTGTGCGCCTTGTGGGATCTTAGTTCCCAACCAGAGATTGAACCTGGGTCCTCAGCAGTGAAAGCTCAGAGTCCTAACCACTGGACCATCAGGGAATTCCCTAAATCTAAATATATTTCTTAATTGTTCTTACTGATGCTGGTCCTTTGTTTCCAAATCCTATACCCTTTCAATTACATGTTCTCTCTCCCCCTTCCCCATTTTTATTAATGGTTGGAAACATCCTGTTTCTTAGTTGGGTTAAAGGAAGTGAGATCACAGCTGTTATTCAGAAAGAAAAATCCTTTGGTACATATGAAAATATTAATTCATTGTCCATGCAAGTAATAGTGGAGTTCATGGGCTTCTGATGTGCTCAAGCGCTGTCATTAATATTTTATCCTTATAACAGTTTTTTTCCTTTGCAGAGTTTTGGAGTTTAAAAAAATTTTTGCTAGTAAATATTTAAAATAGTCAAGATAATACAATGTATATGTAAATATAAAGAATAATATAAAACAACTCTGTAACTGCCACCCATTCTAACATATAGAAATGACCCATACCTTCTGAGTCTTTCTGCTTACACCTTTCCCCCGCTAAGTCAGGTAACAAGAATATTGAATTTTGCATTTTTCCAAGGTGTCTTTAATATAAATATCTTTCATTTAGGAATTAAAATCTTTTAAATATTGTGGGTAAATTTCATCTTGTTTGACATAACTTATATAAATGGCTCTTTAAGATTATATTTTGATTTACTTATTTATGTTAAAGATATTTTTGTTGCCTGGAGGCAGTTATTTAAAAGGCAGTTTGGTATAGTCTATACAGAAGTAGAAATACAATGTTGTACACATGAAAGTTATCTAACGTTATATACCAATGTTACTTCAATAAAAAAGAAAAAAGGTTGTATCTTTCTTATCTTTCTTTGTATATCTAACACTTAATACACAGCAAATGTGCCCCCAAAAAGTTTGTTAAATGAATTCATGCATCCATGTGCTGAGTGGAGTGCACAATAGCTGGAAAGAAAAAAATAGATAAAAATAAAAAGCAGCTTGGTTTTGAAGATGGAAGTTAGGAAAATTTATTAGTTTCAGAAGTTTCAAAGATCTGGGAGAAGGGTATATTGAGGAAGAGGAAAAGGATTTCGTGTGAATCAAGGAAGTTACTCACTGGCATAGTTTTTCTTTTCCTTTACTAGAGAAAAGGGAACAAAGGAGTAGGATCTGAAAACTTGCCCTTTCTTAAATCGTTCTTGGCAGAATTGGTACTACCAGTGAGTAGCTCAAGATTTAATGAAATGCGGCTTAAAAGTTTTATGACAGTGGATTTCCTAAAGGTTAGAGAGTGTTTTTTTGTTTTTTTTTTTTTTTGCGGTACGCGGGCCTCTCACTGCTGTGGCCTCTCCCGTTGCGGAGCACAGGCTCCGGACGCGCAGGCTCAGCGGCCATGGCTCACGGGCCCAGCCGCTCCGCGGCATGTGGGATCTTCCCGGACCGGGGCACGAACCCGTGTCCCCTGCATCGGCAGGCGGACTCTCAACCACTGCACCACCAGGGAAGCCCAGAAAGTGTTTATTTTAACCGTGGTTTCGAGTGATGAAGTCTACTTCAGAGGTCATACCCTATATATTGTTATTGTCCTCATTGCTGAGCCACTGAAACCTGGAATCTGGTTCACGAAGTATGACACTAATTTCTGTTTCCTTGGTAGAGTTTGTGTGTGCTCTTTCATCTTTTAGGAACTATAATTCTCATAGTTCCTAGTTTCAGATGTTGTAAGGAGAGTTCTGAGCAATGCCTGTGATATAGTTTGGGGGGGCAGTGGTCATAAATGTGCATTTACATGCACATATGTATGCATATGCATAGAAATGCCTTACCGTGTTTGCCTTGGTGATCGCCGCATATAGGGAGTATTTAATTGTTGGGTGACTGGGCTCAGGAACTAGACTCTCCAAACTCACATCCTGAATCGCCACTAGCTAGCTCTGTAGCCTTGGGTAAGTTACTTAACCTCTTTTTGATGATTTCTTTATAAAATGGGGATAATAAAACATCTGCCGTATTGAGTGGTTGGGAGGATTAAACAGGTTTGTGCACAGAAAGTACTTAGAGCTCAGAGTAAGTGCTCCATGGATGTTGGCTATTATTTAAATCTTGTAGGTAGTGCCTTTTGTTTAGAAGTGTACTTCTTTGCTTAGGCTACCATTTGTGTGTGGGGAGATGTTCTTTCTAGAACCATGTCTCCTTGTCACATGATTATGTGCTGTGTGAGCCTTGTTAGTACTTCGTCAGCATTTGAGGTTGGAACATAAATGTGGCCATGCCCCGTGGAATCCAGTGAGAGAGAGCTAAGCACCGTAGCAACGGTTGCTATTTGTATCCTGAGCAACAGCTGCCCGGGGCAGATTTATTTTTTAATCCTGATCTCAGATAGCTTGGGATGTGGCCCTGCCTTAGAGAAGTGGATTGGTTGGTCTGGGCTTTGAGGCGATTTCATGACCACATGTTACAATGATTCTATTCTGTGTGAAATATGAGGTGCTAAAGCTTTGTGTGTGTGAGGGAGGAAGAGAGGCCAAGCCTCAGCATTCAGTCAGTCCCTGAAGTATGTGACTGGGTTAATCACATGAGAAATCACTTTTTAAAAACAATTTTATTTATTTTTTGGCCATGTCGTGTGGCATGCGGGATCTTAGTTCCCCGACCAGGGGTCGAACCCGTGCCCCTGCGGTGGAAGCACGGAGTCCTAACCACTGGACCGCCAGGGAAGTCCCGAGAAATCACTTTTAATATGGACAGTGAGGCTTCATACTTTTCAGTCAAAAGTAATTTTACTGTTTATGACATTCTACAGATGATTTAGAGGTCTGTGTTTCTAGTGTATACATACATCTAGTAACTTACATATTAGTTATTATCGATTGTGGATTTCACAAAAACTATCCTTCCAATGAATGCTTCATTACTAAATGCTTTTCTTTTCTTTTCTTTTTTTTTTTTTTTTTTTTTTGCGGTACGCGGGCCTCTCACTGCTGTGGCCTCTCCCGTTGCGGAGCGCAGGCTCAGCGGCCATGGCTCACGGGCCCAGCCGCTCCGCAGCATGTGGATCTTCCCGGACCGGGGCACGAACCCGTGTCCCCCGCATCGGCAGGCGGACTCTCAACCACTGCGCCACCAGGGAAGCCCCTAAATGCTTTTCTTAAGTAGATGATAGGATCTTTAAAAAGTGTTTGTTTTAAATAGTGGTTGGATTAATTCAGTAATTTTCTAATTTTTATTTCTGTTATATTGAAATATTTCAAGCCTTATGAAGCACCTTGAAATAGTAACATGGTCCATTTCCAAATTTTGTCTGCTAACTTACCTGGGATTCAGTCACAAGACATTTACTGAGCACCTACTATGTTCCAAGCTCTGTTGTAAATTCTGGTGACATCTAGTGAATGTTGTTGGTCTGATTCTTTTCAAGTTCTCTATATAGATCCTACCTATTAAAAATGTGATTATTTTTGTTTTTCAATTGCCCAATTCAGATTCAGTGGTATGAATTTACTGATTTGGATGTTTTGAGTTTACAGTATAACATCATGCTGAACTAAACAACATTTAACTGAGTCACTTATAAAATCAAAACACTTTTATCCTCTAGGTATTATTAACCCAAAGAACCCAAAGGAAGCTCCAAAGTCCTTCAGCTTTGACTACTCCTACTGGTCTCACACCTCGGTGAGTGTACCCATGGTGCAGCGTGGTAGAACAGTGTGGGTTTTAAACCTTTTGAAAGAGCCTGCAGGTCCACAGGGAAAGCAAAGATTACCAACATCTAGGGAAATGAAGAGTAAGACCCTTTGCAGTATCCCCTTACTGATTATAGGACCCCAAATCTTGCTGGCTTCTAGGGATTGTTCCTAAACTAGAGTTTGCTTCTGCATCTCTTTGTTACGCATTTTTGTTCTTTTTTTCCTATTTTGTGTTAGAGTAGGAGATGTTTTAAACTATTGCAAAGCCTAATTGCCGGGGGAAGAGCCTGTGAAAGGGGATGGAAAACATTCTTCACTGAAAGCTGTGTTTATTGAGAAATAGCCACACCACCTGGAGCGAATTAAAAGAAATATTTTTGTATGTGGACTTGATCTTTGATCTTTCAGCCCCATTTTCCACTTAAAATTTTCTTGGAGCTCCCTGTGAATGGAAGAGTAATACTTTCAAGGTTATGTAAAATGAAATGTAATCATGTCAGATAATTTCATGTAGGTATTTTTATGTATGGCTGGCCTGGATGTCTCTAATAGTGCCTCTGTGTGTGTGCATTTAATGGGAAAAATAAACTATATGTAGGGGGGACTTAAAAATATATTTTAGGTGATTATTCTGATTTCAAACACTTTTATTTATTATAGAAGTAATCAAATAAGCATAGGAAACAATATGAATAAAATGCCATTTATTTTTCCTTTTAATCCTTACAGCCCGAAGATCCCTGTTTTGCATCTCAAAACCGTGTGTACAATGATATTGGAAAGGAAATGCTCTTACATGCCTTTGAAGGATATAATGTCTGTATTTTTGCCTATGGGCAGACTGGTGCTGGGAAGTCTTATACAATGATGGGTAAACAAGAAGAAAGCCAGGCTGGCATCATTCCACAGGTAAAAAACAAAAAAACAAGAATGAAAAACCTCTGTTCATTATTACTCTTAGTCCTCAATTGCATTAACAATTATTTTTATTAGCAAACATTTATTCAGGGACTATTGTATGCGAGGCACAAAGATAAATCTCTTTCCCTGAGAAGAGCTAACAGTCTGATGGAAAAGACTGATATGTATTCATGTCTGTTTTTAAAGGTGGGAAAGTTGACTTTTTGTAAAGGTTTTGCTGTATATCCAATGCCATGTTACTTTATCTTTTGAACAATGTTATCAGCTTCTTTAAAAAGTGATAGTATGTGTCAGGCTCTGTTCTGAATCCTGGGGACACCTGGTGAGTGTTGTTGGTCTGATTTTTTTTCCCAAGTTCATATATAGATCACCTCTTAAGAATATGTTTATTTTTGTTTTTTGATTGCCTTATTTGATTGCTTTCCTTTTATCTTGTTAAATTAATTCTATCACTTAAAGCTTGAACAGTCTGAGGTTTTTTTCTTTTTTAAGAGCAGTTAGTCTTTTGATTCTGTATTGTTTGGGAATGGAGAAAAGTCGTGACACAGGTACATTTAAGAAGAACTTCTTTTGCTAGTAACAGGAACATGGTTTGCTTTTATTAATGATATTTGGGATTAATTTTAAAGTGTTCTTTTACTATAGGCCTAGTGTGGCCATTGCTGTATTCTGAAAATAAAATATATAAGGGAGCAATATCTACTTTTTTGAATGGATTACTGGATTATAATTTTAAATTCAGCTATATAATTGAAATGCTTGTTATTAATGAAGATTAGGACATTTTCAGAAAAAAATGAACATACTAGCATGCACGCACACACACACACACACACACACACACACACACACACACACTCACACTCAAATATATTTTTTAAAATTGTGGCTGTGCCAGGTCTTAGTTGTGGCACGCAAGGATCTTTAGCTGCGGCACGCGTACTTCTTATTTGTGTTATGCATGCGGATCTAGTTCCCCAAATCAGGGATTGAACCCAGGCCCCCTGCATTGGGAGCACGGAGTCTCACTCCCTGGACCACCAGGGAAGTCCCTATTTTGTTTTTTAACGTAAAAGGTAATGTCTGTATTAAGACATATATTTGGGAATTGTCCTTCTTTGTGTATAGTAATGGTAATAATTATAATACTAATTAGAGGAAACATTAAATGTAGCACTCATAATGTGCCAAGCACAGGTCTAAGTCTTTGCTTTTACTACTATGTATTAACTTCTTTGACAATAAAATAATTGTTTGTAGATATAGCAAGTAATATTAAATAGTCCTTCTATTTCCTTTAATTTATTTGTTATTGGAATTCTTGTATAGTTACATATGTATCTCTTTTCTGGTAGAATTTTTGAATATTTTGTTTTAATGTCAAAGCATGAATTTTTAAGAAGACTTATGTTTTAGAAACTGCTACTTAAAATCCATCTTAAATTCTATTTAGACTTCTAGAGATTCATGAACATATAGTTCATTTTTCAAATGTGTATTGATTGCCTTAATACTAAATATATAGCAAATGAAAATTCAGTGGATTTTTCTTAATTATTCTTATTCAAAACATCACATATTTTAAATAAATTCAAAGGATAGGGAGAGAGAAATTTTATAATTTTCCTGATCTAGAAAAATTGTTTTCTGTTAGAAATGTCACTGTGTAATGGAACAGCCTCTCATAAAAGGGATTGGAATCTTAAGGCAGAGGTAAAGGGGAAAAATTTATAGAGTCAAAATTATTCTCAAAAATACCTTTATTTATTACTCTTTTCAAATAGTGTATATTCTCTCTGTGCATATATGTATGAATTTACAATGTATATAGTAACAGAACATATAATACAATTTATGTCATGATAAATAAGTGTGCAAAATACAGTTTAATAGTAGTTTTACTCCTACAATTATAATACTGATCGTTGAGTCACAGTTAATTCTAGTATAATATGAAGAGTTGAATTCACATGAAGTAAAATCAATGACATTAACAATAGAAGAGACATAATCCCTTCTCTTCCCCTATATGTGGCTTTCTTTCTAAGGAAACATTATTGAGGTGATACTGTTGAGGGACAATAGGGATTAGATGAGAAGAATGTATTAAAAACTTTCCTTTTATTTCATTCAAAGCATTTACCTTTGATGTTGATGCCATTAATATTTAGAGAAAAAAAGAGAAAGGGGATCTCGCTAATCCCTTTAGCACACATGGGTAATGTAGTACTTCTGATTTATGCTCTTCGTGCCTCTCATTCTGTTTCTACAGTTATGTGAAGAACTATTTGAGAAAATCAATGACAACTGTAACGAAGAAATGTCTTACTCTGTAGAGGTGCGTAAAACTGTGGATTAAAAACAGAGTCCTCTGTGCTCCATTCCCTCAAATGCTACTTTTAAATGGTTCCTAATTATGACTGAGCTATAGATCACTTAACCATTGCCCCAGTTCTGTACTTTGAGGCTATTTGTAAGTTTTGGTTATAATGAAGAATGTTGCAATTAAATCCTTGTTCATAAGTTTGTGGCTTTATTTTCAGTTATTTCCTTCTTATGTATGTTGGTTGTCAGATGGTACATTTGAATTGCCAAATGGCCTTTTGAAAGGCTATACCAATTTTCTATTCCATCAGGAGGGTGTAAGCACCCACTGTGTCCTCGTCAACGTTTAGTAATTTTATTTTTTAATCTTTGCCAATTTAATAAGGGAAATTTTCTCACTCTTAAAATTAGAATTTCTTTGATTAGCAGTGTGATTGAACATCTTGTAAATTACGTATATGCCTGTTTACATTTTGGGATTGCAATGTTTTTGTTATTCATTTGCATGAACTCTTCCCCCTTTAATATTATTAATAATGACTTTTGACAGGCATAAGTTTTTAAAATATATGTAATCAAATCTCTTCTCCTCTTCTCCCCTTTGTAATTGTTTACAATCTTGGAAAGTTATTCTCCATTCAGTGTATATACCCTAGTTCTTTTGAGAAGAGGTCTGTAGAATTACATTATATATGTTAGTTTATTTGATAAACATTTCCACTTTTTTGTACAAGTGCTTTATGAAGCTGTTGTTTTACACATCCCCAATTTTGGTATTCAGTTTCATAGTAGCTGAAGTTATTAAAACATTCTGTTAACATGAGCTTGTTGTTTTGAGAAATCAGTCTGTTTTTTAAGTGACTTCTAGATTTTTAAAAATGTGTATGTTGTGACTTTCTATAGGTCTTATGCAATTCTTAGTTGATCCACTTAGCTGCTTTGGGTTTTTTCTTTACCTTTAAAGTGTTGTATAAATTTCAAAGAATTCTGCCTGGTAACTGTGAGGCACCAAAAGGGGAATGTGCTGCTCTAAAAATATGTTTTGTTAAAATGAATTCTCTGAATAGCTTGTCTCATCCTATAACTATTCTTTTTTGAATATTAAATGTATAACAAATGAAAATCAGTAGATCTTTATTAATCATTCCTATTAAAATATAAATTTTAAATAAATTCAAAGGATAGGGAGAGTGACAATGTGATTGAAGTTTTTGAGCTTATAGGTAATAAAAGAAGCTGCCATTTTCTTTCATATTATTCAGAGTTCACAGGCTTATTTGGAGTGCACAGTGTATCCCTAATCCCAATGTGAACAACAACTTTGTTGTTCTTCACATTGGTGGGACCTCTACCTCCTCTCCCGCCTCTCTCCCTTCTTTACTCTGCTGCAGCCACACTGGCCTTCTTTTTTCTTTTTTGCTGTTTCTGGAATACACCAGGAACATTCCTACCTCAGTGCCTTTTCATTTACATTTCTTTTGGCCTGAAATTTTCTTTCCTGGATGTCTTTTTTTTTTTTTTCTTTTTAATATTTATTTATTTAGTTGCGCCGGGTCTTAGTTGGGACAGGCAGACTCCTTAGTTTCAGCAAGCGGGCTCCTTAGCTGTGGCATGCGTGTGGGATCTTGTTCCCTGACCAGGGATTGAACCCGGGCCCCCTGCATTGGGATTTCAGAGTCTTTGCCACCAGGGAAGTCCCAGTATCTTTTTGACTAAGTTTTCACCTCCAAGTCTTTTGCTCAGATCATACCCTCTCAATGAGGCTTGCCATGACCACCTTATTTAATTTTGCAACTTGCCCTCTACCCCAGCACTCCTGACCTCTCTTGCTCTGTTCTTTTTTTTTTTTATACTATTCATCACTTCTAACCTACTTTATAATATTTTACTTATTTTTTATGTTTGTTGTTTATTTTCAGTATCCCTTTTAGAATCATAAGCTCATTAGGGCAGGGATCCTTATTTACTGATGTATGCCAAGTGCCTATAAAGTGCCTAGAAGCTGATGGTGCTCAGGGAACTGAATTTGCCAAGTGGGGTCTATGATGGTTGGTTCAGAAGCAGTGATGTCTTTAGATGGATTTGCATATTAGAGAATATGTAACAGAGCACATCAAACTTACTCAGGTTATTTGGGTCCTCTTAGTACCATGCCTGTGTGAAAAGGGACAGCAAGTTTTCCAAGAAAATACAGTATCTTCCTGGGATTCAGGATTGTATGTACAAGTTTTAAGTACACGAGAATGATTAAAATTGCCATTTCAATTTCTCATCTAGGATAACCTGCTTTAAGAAAGAATATTTGTTGTCCTGTTGTTTTATTCTTGTAATAGATCAATTATCTTTTGAGGGTTTTCAGTATTTTAAAAACTGATTTTAAAATACAGTATAAAAATAGAGCAGATTGAAAGAGAATGGAATGGAGATACAGTTTTATTTCAGATATTCTGAAAGTGTTTCTCTAGAAATTTAAACTTGAAGAATGCAGGAGTTACATTGTATGCTTGAACAACTCAGTGACACAGAAGTGTTTTATTCCTAGGGAAGCATTGTGATGAGGCTTACTGTGGTGAATTTTTCCCACTTCAGAGCCTTGGTTGCTTAGAGGTCTGATCTTGTAGATCCTTCAGAGCCAGACTCTTGAGTGAAGCTCATCTGACTGATGTTAGGAAACCACCGTGTTGGTTTGTTACTTTCCCATGAGGAACAAATATTACCCTGACCAGAACACTCACATTAGCAAGACTGGTATATTATCCTCCTGTGGGCAGACCTCTATTGGAACCCTGTTGTTTTTTTTGGTGAGTATGGAATTGGAGAGGAGTTGATTAGACAAATTAAATGTTCAGTTGCTTCAGATGAAGAAATGATAGTCTAATACACCCCTTTCCATGATAGGAATGTTCTTGCTGATGGGACAAGAATTCCTGAAGTGTACTGTCTGTGGCTTCCCCTTTCCCCAGGGGACTTGGATAGGTCCTCCCAAACAATCAGGTTCCACACTAACCAACGCTTACCCCTTCTGATAGATATATGTTTGGTCACAATGTGGCCAGACTTAAAGTATGAGTCGCAGATCTCTTTTGTCTAACCTGCTCTGAAATATTGATGTTGTTCCTTGGTTTTAACACTAATAGAAACCTTGTTTCCAAGCTTTTGGAGTAACCTCATTGTAATCCCCAATTATTGACAACAGCATGCATTAAAAAAACCCAAAACACTAATAACTGATAAGTTACTACTAAAAATGATACTTTTTCTGCCTAAGACAAGTAGCAGCTATTGTGTGCTGAGAGAGCCTGTTTACCCCCTTTTCTTTCCTGAGAAAGTCAGAAGGCTGGTTCTAACCTACTCAGTTATATCTATGTTACTGGTAATAGAATAAAAGGGACTGGAATTGGTATTTCATGTTGTAAAGGTTACTGATCTCTAATTGTAGAGCTTTTAATAAAAGGTGAAAAGATAAAAAGATTTTAAAATCTTTTTAATGTATAGGATTTCTTTTTCCAAGTCCTCTAAATCACTTTAATAATATGTTCCTAGGTGAGCTACATGGAAATTTACTGTGAAAGAGTACGAGACTTGCTGAATCCAAAAAACAAGGGTAACTTGCGTGTGCGTGAACATCCACTTCTTGGCCCATATGTGGAGGATCTGTCAAAGTTGGCAGTAACTTCCTACACAGACATTGCTGACCTCATGGATGCTGGGAACAAAGCCAGGTATGGTAGGAAATAGACTGATGACTGAGGTCTTTGGTATATTTTGAGGCCTTTTGTTCCTGGTTAAGGATTTGAGACCACATTTATAACTATGAAAGTTGCTTTCACTGTGGAGTCCTCTGATCCTTTGGCTATGCTAGAGAAGCAGGGTCCTCAACATATTTGGTATCCTTCTCATCCAAACAATGCACTGCTGAAACACGTTAGAACTTTAAGTTTTACTATTAGGTTTTCATCAAGTTGTGGTAAAATGTTGGTTATCACATGCCTATGGTAGTAATTGATTCCAGAATAACTGAGCACCTAATAAAGAATAAAAATCAAATGCCTTGGTGGTTTCTAAAGGTATAGCTGGAGTATGAAGAATGATTCTGATGGGGTGCCTTTGGAGTTGGCAGGTAACTTGATAAGTTCACAGATAAGGTATATTGAGAGCAATTTTGTGTAAGTGACAATCTTGTAATCTGAATAAGTTTAAGGCTGTTGCTTGTGATTGTTATGCTTATAATTTGAAGGCTATTGTCATTTTAACATTCATCTAAGGATTCCATTGTCATGTGGTCACATTTATGTTTTTTTAGGACAGTGGCAGCTACCAACATGAATGAAACAAGTAGCCGTTCCCACGCTGTGTTTACCATTGTTTTCACCCAGAAGAAACATGATACTGAAACCAACCTCTCCACTGAGAAGGTAGGAGAACTTCAGTGTCTGGGCTTGAGTTGTGTGGAATGGGGATTTTCAGAAGTCCCTCCTGCTACCTTCTGATTTTGTGGAAGGGAAGAAAGTTGCCCTTTTACTTAATGAAGGGTATTTTATTACTTTGCACTAGTCATTTTATTCCACTCTAAACCAGTTTTGAGCGTGGGTTCTTGAGTGAAATTGCAAGATAGAAAATAAGGTTAAGAAAAAACAATCCAAGACTTTTGAGTCTCAAAAACTGCTCTATGCAATAGAGTTAAGCAGTTGTGTGGGGAAGAAGATCCTTCCTTTTCTTCTTGACTAGAATCTATTAATTACCTTGTTAACTTCTCTGGTATGTGTATTTTACTTTTTTGAGCTCTGATAATGTTACTTGTGGAATTAAACTGTTTAAGCAAACAGTTAAGCAGACAATATGTATTTTATTCTTGGGAAAAAAATAACTGCACAGTATTTTCTGATGTTCGTCAAATTACCTGTGCTTGTTAGTTTCTCATTTTCTACAGTGGTTGGTTAAATTTAGTAGACTTCGGGATTAAACTGCTTGCTTTAGATCTTAGCTCTGCCATTTTTCTGCAGTGTTATGTTGGCCAAGTTAGTCTTTGTGCCTCAGTTTCTCTAACCTCACAGGATTGGTGAAGAGGGGTAAATATTAATATAGGGTAAGTGCATCTACTAGTGCCTGGCACAGAGTAGCCACTCAATAAATGTTAATTTTATTGT
This sequence comes from Phocoena sinus, assembly GCF_008692025.1. Taxonomy (NCBI): domain Eukaryota; kingdom Metazoa; phylum Chordata; class Mammalia; order Artiodactyla; family Phocoenidae; genus Phocoena; species Phocoena sinus. Next base: position 7,936,885 of record NC_045763.1, read on the forward strand.
TATTACTATTAATAATAGACTTACGTTGATTTCTACTCTGCCTACATTCCTAAGTAGCACGCAGCTGGATTTTTAAATCTGAAGTTAGATTTATTGTCCTGGCTGTTATAAAAGATCTTGCCTTATAAACTGAGTACTTTGTGATGCTGATAGCACTAAAAACTAAAATCAGCTTTTAGTTGGTGACTTGTTTGTTCATTTTAGCTGAAGATTATTTTTCAAAATACACTCTTCATATAGGTGATCAAATAGCTTAACACTGCTTAGCCAGAGGTTCTGTATTAACGTAATTTAGTAGTATTGTCTGAATGGCACCAAGGAACATCCTGTGTGAAGAATTTTTTCTTTTCTTCCATGATGTCATATCTACAACAATAATGATATTAACCCCATAACCATAACTTCCTTGATAATCTGTTTTGGATACTTTTCTGTAAACTTTCCTGAAGCTTTAAAAAAATTTTTTAAACAACTTTATTGAGGTGTTATTGAAGTGCAACAAACAACACATATTTAGAGTATAAATTGGAATCACATATATATACAGTAGTCCCACCCTTTATCTGCTGGAGATAAACATTCCAAGACACGCAGTGAATGCCTGAAACTGCAGATAGTATCAAAACCTTATATATACTGTTTTTTTCCCTACATTTATATTTAGGATAAGTTTAATTTATAAATTAGGCACAGTAGAGATTAATGACAATAATAAGATAGAACAATTACGATAATATACTGTGATATTGATATGATGAATGTAGTCTCTCTCACTCTCAGAATATCTTATTGTACAAACTTAGTGCCTTTTCCATCTTAACTAAGCAGTTATCACACACTGGGCCATAACTTTTTGCAGCCTGAAAGTGCAACAGCCAAAACTAGCATGGAATTTCCTTTTCCTCTTCACAATTTCACGAATAGAAGATTCATTGTTACCGTAGAATATGAGCAACCTCAGCATACACTTAAAGGAAGCACTTTACTGGCTTCTCTTTGGTAATATCCGAATTACCAGCATTACTACTCTTGCACTTTGGTGCCATTATTAAGTAAAATAAGAGTCACTGAACACCAGCACCTGTGATACCACAACAGTTGGTCTGGTAACTGAGCCAGCTACTAAGTGACTAAGGACTGGGATATGCTGGACAAAGGATGGTCACATCCCAGGCAAGGACTGGGATAGAGCAAGATTTTATCATGCTGCTAGAATGACACACAATTTAAAACCTGTGAATTGTTAATTTCTGGAATTTTCCATTTAATATTTTCTGACTGCCGTTGACCATAGGTACTGAAACCTGTGGAAAGTGAAACGGTGGATAAGGGGGGACTACCTGTACACCTGTAAAACCAAGTACCACAATTCAGATAATGAAAATTTCTATTACTGCCAAAAGTTGCCTTATACCCCTTCGTAATCTCTTCCATTCTCATCCTCAGGCAATCCCTGATTTGATTTCTGTCACTATAGATTAGTTAACACTCTCCAGAACTTTGTATAAATAGAATCATATAGTACGTACTATTTTCTGCCAGCTTCTTTCAGCTTAGCATAATGATCTAGAGATTCATCTGTATTGTTGTGTGTATCCATAGTTCACTCATTTTCATTGCTGATCAGTATTCCATTGTATAGATAGATCACAGTTTGCGCATTACCTCATCTATTGATGGTCATTTAAATGAACAGTTTTTGGTCATTACAGATGAAGATGCCATGAACATTTGTATACAGGTCTTTGTGTGCATACTTGTTTTTGTTTCTCTTGGTAAATACCTAGGAGTAGGAGACTTCCCTGGTGGTCCAGTGGTTAAGAATCCACGCTTCTACTGCAGGGGGTGCGGGTTCAATCCCTGGTCGGCGAACTAAGATCCTGTATGCCACACGGTGTGGCCAAAAAAAAAAAAGAATTAAAAAAAAAAGAATAAAAAACAACAACAAAAGATACCTAGGAGTAGGATGGTTGAGTCTTACTGTAGGTGTACATTTAGTTTCTTAAGAATCTGCCAAACTGCTTTCAAAAGTGATTGTAAAATTTTACATTCCCATCAGCAGTGTGTGAGAGTTCCAGTTGTTAGAAGCTTCATTTTTTTTTTTTTTTTTTTTTTTTGGGTACGCGGGCCTCTCACTGTTGTGGCCTCTCCCGTTGCGGAGCACAGGCTCCGGACGCGCAGGCTCAGCGGCCATGGCTCACGGGCCCAGCCGCTTTGCGGCATGTGGGATCTTCCCGGACCGGGGCACGAACCCGTGTCCCCTGCATCGGCAGACGGACTCTCAATCACTGCGCCACCAGGGAAGCCCAGAAGCTTCATTTTTAATATGCCATTTAATGGGTTAATGAGTTTTATACATTTTTATGACATATCGTTTTAAAATGTGTTTATCCTAAAATTACTTCTTTTAAACCAAGATAATTGACACGAAATTTTTTTGCATGCTCCTTATTTTTTTTATTTTTTATTTTTTTGCGGTACGCAGGCCTCTCACTGTTGTGGCCTCTCCCGTTGCGGAGCACGGGCTCCGGACGCGCAGGCTCAGCGGCCATGGCTCACGGGCCCAGCCACTCCGTGGCATGTGGGACCCTCCCGGACCGGGGCACGAACCCGTGTCCCCTGCATCGGCAGGCAGACTCTCAATCACTGTGCCACCAGGGAAGCCCCTGCATGCTCTTTAAATTGACTACAGTATGTTTGTCTTCTTATGCCACGTATGAGGTCTAATTAATATTTTTAGTGTTCTCTATGACTTAATCTTTTAATTTCTTGCCTCTAAATGTTTTCTACTTCTACCTTGCTTATTTTTTAATTGCCCCAGTGTTATTGTTCTTTACCAGGTCAGTAAAATCAGCTTGGTGGATCTAGCGGGGAGTGAACGAGCTGATTCAACTGGTGCCAAAGGGACTCGATTAAAGGTATTTATCTTACCAAACAAATAGCCTAGTCAATAAATGTTCTTTGGGAATTCCCTGGTGGTCCAGTGGTTAGGACTCCTCGCTTTCACTGCTGAGGGCACGGGTTCAATTCCTGGTCGGGGAATTAAGGTCCCGTAAGCTGTGCAGCGCGGCCAAAAAAAACAGATTCTATAACACAGGTCAGCAAACTATGGCCAGTAGGCCAAATCCGGCCCACTGCCTGTTTTTGTAAATAAAATTTTATTGGGACACAGCTACATCTATCTGTGTATTGTCTGTGGCTGCTTTCGTGCTATAGTGATAGGGCTGAGAAGTTGCAGCAGAGACCACATGGCCCACAAAACATTTTACAGAAAAAATTTTCTGTCTTCTGATCTGTAACTTCAATGCAAAGATATGTTACATGATAATAGTTAAGGTGGATTTCATGGTCAAGGTGAAAATTGAATTGTATTTTGAGGAACAGTCAGAATTTGGTTAGATGGAAGTAAGGGACAGTAATGGGAAAAGAATACACAAGATCTAGATGTGAGAACAAGAATGGAGTTTTCTAGAGATATGTTTTCTAGAGATAAACTCATGTCATTGAGTTGTTGGAAGAAGGCTACATCTGTAAGTTTTTGGAGCATAGACATCTTGACGATACTTCAGGACTGTGAGTTAGGCATGTGGTCCTGGCATGTCAACAAGTGGAGAGGAGTAAAGATTGAGGGTTAAAGGAGGTTTTTAGAACTTGTGGTCATAAATAAACAAATAATGCTAGCATATGGTTAATTGTATTTTATGTGTTATATATGATGTGGCAATAGTAGAAATGATCATAATTCTTTTATGTTTGGTGTTGATTTCAGGAAGGAGCAAATATTAATAAGTCTCTTACAACTCTGGGTAAAGTCATTTCAGCCTTGGCAGAGGTGGTAAGTGTTTATACTTCATGCATGAGAAAATTGTTCAACACATGTACTTGACGACATTTTATGGTGGCTTATGAAGAATGTTCTCTGGTCCTTTATATAATCTTGCCTTTCTCCTTTTAAAGCTTTTCAGATAAGATACTGGGTATAACACACTTTGACTTTGTACTGAAAATAAAAGTGAATTAAGGGAGAATGAAAGTAAATGTAGATCTGTAAAGGCTAGAATTAAAACTAGGTCTTTGCAAGACCTAAGGTTTGACTATTTGAGCCTTATTTTATATCTCTCATAAAAACCCAGTGTAGCATTTATTACATATTCTTTTCTATATGATCTTTTCTAGATAGGATACTGTACATTTTAGAGTATTTTGAGCAATTTGCCTTGGTGAATGCTGTTGATTTGTGGGCCAATAATATACTTTTAAAAATAGTTTTATTTTTTCTTATTCCTTAGCTGTGGAACAGTAAGCTGAAACAATTTTTGTATAAGGGGCTTCATTATTTAGGTTATGAAGCTAGGAACTACTAGGTACTGTATGCTTTAATTTAGTTTAGTACCTCATTTGAATCCCTAAAAAGAATTAAGTGTTTTCTTGCTTGTCTCTGAGAAGTCATATTCAATTTATGACTTAAAATTTAAACAAAATATTTTCTATTTGGAGGCTTATCCTGTGTTTTCATTCTCTTTTAAATGCTTTCATCTGTAGGATAATTGCACCAGCAAGGTATGGTGGGGCTTGGTAGAAACGAACTAGCTGTATAATCAGTTGTGATGATTTTAAATCCTCAGCAGGATATATGGAGGCCTAAGTAGGAATGGGACCTTCAAAAAACTTTTTGTTATTTATTTTCTAGCTCTGGAATTTATAATTGCTGTTTAGGGTGACCATGAATCATGAGACTACACACCAAAATTAATTTAGGGACCATGATGTGCTTTGGAGAATGAATAAGGGAACAAGAGAGAAATTTGAGGTTGCTTCTATATTGTGTTATCTTATGGTGCTTCTCCTAGCGATCTATAAGATTGTCACTTGAAGAAGTCGCCTATAAACCTCTTAAAGAGCAATCAAAGAAATTTCTTATGGGTACCATTCTAAAACATAGCTGGGGGGCTTCCCTGGTGGCGCAGTGGTTGAGAGTCCGCCTGCCGATGCAGGGGACACAGGTTAATGCCCTGGTCCGGGAAGATCCCACATGCCGCGGAGCGGCTGGGCCCGTGAGCCATGGCTGCTGAGCCTGCACATCCGGAGCCTGTGTTCCGCAATGGGAGAGGCCACAACAGTGAAAGGCCCACATACCGCAAAAAAAACAAAACAACAAAAAAAAAACAGCTGGCTTCTTGAAATAATTAGTATATATTTTTTAAAACCTCTTTGTATTATCTTGTTTCCTACCGTGGAAAGTCATGGATTATTGAATCATTAAAATATTTTTTTTTCTACTGTTTGATTATACGTAAAGTGAAGGCTCTAGAATCAAGTTAAACTTCTAACTGTATCTACAAAACACATTATTTGCATCCTTATTAATCCAGATACAATAGATTTTTCTTTTCCTTAAATTCTACATAGATATTCTAAAATTTATTACTACTCTTTAGCATAAATAATAGAGCACTTTAACAGTTTGTCTGAATCACAAGAGTAACATCAGGGATAGAGCAGTGTCTGCATTGAAATATTTTTAAATGTATAGATTTGTGTATTCTCTACTTCTACAAAATATTAATAAAACATAATGCTCTTTTTTGTTTTTTCTTTTAGTTTTATTTTTTTTTGCTGCGTTGGGTCTTCATTGCTTCATGCGGGCTTTCTCTAGCTGAGGCGAGCGGGGGCTACTTTTCATTGCAGTGCGTGGGTTTCTCATTGCAGTGGCTTCTCTTGTTGCAGAGCACGGGCTCTAGGCACATGGGCTTAAGTAGTTGTGACTCGTGGGCTCTAGAGTGCAGGCTCAGCAGTTGTGGTGCACGGGCTCAGGTGCTCCGCGGCATGTGGGATCCTCCCTGGCCAGGGCTCGAACCCGTGTCCCCTGCATTGGCAGGCAGATTCGTAACCTCTGCGCCACCAGAAGCCCCTGTTTTCTGTTTTTTATTTTTGTAAAGCTGCCTTAGATTAAGACATCTCTCTCTTATTTGATATTATACATGTGTGGATATTCTTCACATATCTAATCTGGGTCCCAGAACAATGAAGACTTAAAATTTAGTGATTATTCTAACTTCTCCATTTGCTTATCTGTTCACACCCATATCAACCAGAAGAAGAGTCCTAGTTTTCTATGTATTTCCCACACTGCTCTATGCCACAAAATTTTGCAAATGATTTTTTTTTTTTTTTGCGGAACGCGGGCCTCTCACTGTTGTGGCCTCTCCCGTTGCGGAGCACAGGCTCCGGACGCGCAGGCTCAGCGGCCATGGCTCACGAATCCAGCCGCTCCGTGGCATGTGGGATCTTCCCGGACCAGGGCACGAACCTGCATCCCCTGCATCGGCAGGCGAACTCTCAACCACTGCGCCACCAGGGAAGCCTGCAAATGATTTTTTTATAATCAGTTTTATAAAACCCAGTTTAGTACTTTGTATCTGTGTCATAAACTGTAATAGATCAGAAATAAATTTTAGTTTTTATGTAACAAGCATGAGTTTTGGTGAATTAAGATGTATTATTATTTCCGCTGAGGGGAGAAACAGGATTATTACCATCCATACTTAGTAGTATTTCTTTTTAGAGAGGTTAATGATCTAAGTAAAGCTTTTTATGTAAATACTGAAACACTTATTTTGAAAACATTATGGATGTGAGAACAGGAGATTAATTTGTATGAGAGCAAATGGAGAAGAAATGGCTAAAATTCTGTGGTATTTTCAAGTGGAAAAGATTGAAGTTCTATTTATGCTTCTTCATTTAACTACTTCTTAATTTAGTCTAATTGACAGACGTGAAAATAGAACATTTTAGAATCTGACACTGCTTATTTTTACAGTACCGTTGACAGTCGCTGTAACTGGCATACTTTAAATCTTGCAGCATTTTCAGTACTAACCACAGGCAAAGTGGAGTGTTTAGGTGCAGTGGGGAACAGAAAGGATAAACTGAGGTTTCAGGCCCCAAGAATTTTATAGTGGAATGAAAGTTGCACTTGGCTGTGAATGACTGAGACGGTTAATTCTCGCTAAAGGTCTGTGTAATTTAGAAATAGAACCTGCTGTGGAAAATGACTTTGTAATTGGTGGAACGTATGTCTGTGGGTGGAGTGGGATGAGATGTAGGGGACATATATGATGAGATGGAATTCACGTGCCAACTTGCCTACTTCCTTTCCTCCTCAACAAACCAGAGTCAGCTACTTAGTAGTATTTTTCTGAGTACCCACGCTTTAGCACGAAGTAGATCATCCTTAGTTTAATGTAACCTCAGATTATACCAGGAATGGATTATAAAACTGCCTATTACTGGGGAAATGTTGATCAGTGAACTCTGGCTTTCCCCTTAGTAGCTTCTTTTTTTTTTTTTTTTTTTGACGTCTTTACTGGAGTATAATTGCTTTACAGAGTTGTGTTAGTTTCTGCTGTATAACAAAGTGAATCAGCTGTACGTATACATATATCCCCATATCCCCTCCCTCTTGCGTCTCCCTCCCACCCTCCCTATCCCATTCTGCTAGGTCCCCTTAGTAGCTTCTTAAACTGTCAGGACATAGTAGTCAGCCAGCAGATATTGGAGTAGCTATTATACACAAAGCATTTGCATTGTTTTTTACTTTCAGAGGATGTAATTTCCTCCATTTCAGCACTGGCTTTGCGTTGGTGCTTTTTGCTTTATCCTGTGATAATGAGAAGGGACATGGAGAGAGCAGTACAAGTAAACTATTTTTTTTTTAATTTTTATTGGAGTATAGTTGATTTACAGTGTTATATTAGTTTCAGGTGTACAGCAAACAAGTAAACTCTTGATAAATATAGAAACTTTATCTTGCAGTCTTTTTAAATCTCCAGATTAGCAAATTACATCACTTTCTTAGACCTTTTCACTTTGAGTACGAATTCTAATGGTTGGATTTATTTTGAACATAATTTCCTTTTAAAGAAACCAAATGTGTATTAATATACAAGAGTTACTAGATATGCAATATCCCACTTGCTGATTTGGTGGTTGGCCAAGTAAATTCATTAACTAAATGAGTTGTTCCTACACATCCAACCTGGAACACACAGGATTCATTCTTGTCCCTCTGCAAAAGTAAAAATTATTATTTGAGGATTGGGTATTAGATGATATTAAGGAATGACTGTTAATTTTGCTAAGTGTGAGAATGGTCTTATAGTTACTTTTTCTTTTTTATAAAGTCCTTCTCTGTTAGAGATATGTACCTGAAGTATATTTAGGTAGAATGTTGGATTTGCTTTAGAGCCCTACACGAGACAGGGTATTAGATAATAGTATTGTACTGGTGTTAAATTTCCTGAATTTGGTCCTTGAACTGTGACTGTGTAAGAGAATGCCCTTATCTGCTGAAGTGTTTAGGGATAAAAGGGCATGGGGTCTGCAGTTTCCTCCAAAACAGTTCAGGAAGAAAAAATGTAGAAAAGTGTTTGAGTGATAATTGAAAAGTGATTGGCAAAAAATTGATAATGGTTGGAGCTGCATGATGGATATGTGGTAGCTCATTATGCTACTCTCCAAACTGCTGTGTATGTTGTAAATTTTTAAAAATAAAATATAAAAAAATTATTTATTGGATGAGCTTTGGGTATTGTGAAGAACTGAAGCTGTGAGTGTTAAATTTCAACAGTGATGACATCCTACTGTAATTTAGTTTACTTGGGAATTTTAGACTGGTTTGCCTTTTGTGTGAATTATTCCTCTGTAACAACGCTAAGAGAGGCTAAGGCCATTTCTTTCTGTTTAATAGAGTAAGAAGAAGAAGAAAACTGATTTTATTCCGTACAGAGATTCTGTACTTACTTGGCTCCTTCGAGAAAATCTAGGTATGTTGATCCACCAGTGTGTGGATCTTTTTAAAGCTGTTTACTGATTATGTTTTGTGGTTAATTGTCCTGTATGTCTGTTTTTTGAGAAGAAAAATCTCTATTACTAACGTAAGTGCTCTTTCCTTTTTTCGTTTTTCTCTTGATTCAAGCTGGTTGGATTTGCTCACCTTAATTTAATTTAATTTAATTTTTTTGTTTTTTTCCTACTGGTTTTATTGAGATATAATTGACATACAGCACTGTATAAGTTTAAGGCATACAGCATAATGATTTGACTTACATACATCATGAAATGATTATCACAGTAAGTTCAGTGAACATCCATCATCTCATATAGATTAAACAAATTAAAGAGATAGAAAAAAATTTTTCTTGTGATGAGAACTCTTAGGATTTACTCTCTTAACTTTCATTTATAACATAGTGCAGTGTTAATTATATTTATCATGTTGTACATTACATTCCTAGTACTTATTTATCTTATAACTGGAAGTTTGTACTACCTTTGGACCACCTTCATCTAATTTCCCTTCTGCCCTACCCCCTGCCTCTGGTAACCACAAATCTGATCTCTTTTTCTGTGAGTTTGTTTGTTTATTTGTTTTTGAAGTATAGTTGACCTACAGCACTATGTTAGTTCCTATTACACAACGTGATTTGGTATTTCTATACATTTCAAACTGATCATCACACAAGTCTAGTTATGATATATTATCATACAGAGATATTATTGTAGTTATTGACTGTATTTCCCACACTGCACATAGCAATCTATATATATGGATTATTGTAAATTACTGATCTCTTAAGTTCATGCATTTTAACAACTCAGCCTTTTTACCGCACCCCCCCCCCACACCCTCCCCCACCAGCCTCACGTTTAATGTTTTGGCATCATATTTTACATCACTTAATTTGTGTATCCCTTAATTACTTATTGAGGATATAGATGATTTTACTACTTTTATCTGTTAACCTTCCTACTTGCTTTATACATGGCTTTACTACCTTTACTGTATATTTGGCTTTACCACTGAGATTTTTCCTTTTGTAGTTTTCATGTTTTTTAGTTGTGGCCTTTTCTTTTTTACTTAGAGAAGTCCCTTTAACATTTCTTGTAAAACTGGTTTGGTGGTGCTGAACTCCTTTAGCTTTTGCTTATCTGTAAAACTTTTGATACCTCCGTCAAATCTGAATGAAAGCCTTGCCAGGTAGAGTATTATTGGTTACAGGTTTTTCCTTTTCATCATTTAAAATATATCATGCCACTCTATTCTGGAGAGTTTCTGCTGAAAAGTCAGCTGATAGCCTTATGGGAGTTCCCTTGTAGTAACTTGTTGCTTTTCCCTTGCTGCTTTTAACATTCTCTCTTTATCTTTAATTTTTGCCATTTTAATTATAATGTGTCTTGGAGTGGTCCTCTCTGGGTTGATCCTGTTTGAGACTCTCTGTGCTTCCTGGACCTGGATGTCTTTTTCCTTTCCCAGGTTAGGGAAGTTTTCATCTATTAATATCTTCAAATACGTTCTCTCCCTCTTTTCCTCGTGCAGCCTCTGTCGTGTCATGTTAGTATACTTGATGTTGTACCAGAGGTCTCTTAAAGTGTCCTCATTTCTTTTTATTCGTTTTTCTGTTCAGCTTTAGTAATTTCCACTATTCCATCTTCCAGCTCACCGTTCCTCTGTATCATCTTATCTGTTGATTCCTTCTAGTGTATTTGTCATTTCAGTTATCTTATTCTTCATCTTTTTCTGGTTCTTCTTTATATTTTCTAACTCTTGTTAAAAACTTCTGACTTCTCACTCTGTTGATTCAGTCTTCTCCCGAGTTCTTTGAACATCTTTACAAGCATTACCTTGAACTTTCTATTGGGTAGATTGCCTGTTTCCACTTAGTTCTTCTGGGGTTTTATTTTGTTCCTTTGTTTTGAACATATTTCTCTGTTGCCTCATTTTGCCTAGTTTGGTGTTTTTATTTGTGTATCTGGTAGGTTGGTTATGTGTCCTGACCTTGGAGAAGTGGCCTTTTGTAGGAGACGTCCTGTGCCTTCCAGCAATGCACTTCCCTCTGGTCACCAGAGCTATATGCTCTAGGGGTGCCTCCTATTTGGGCTGCGAGGGTCCTTCTCTTGTGGCAGGCTGACTACTGTGGGAAGTCTGGTAGGCGTGGCTGACCCCCGGTCCAGTTGGTTTCCAGGCCCTGCCTTGTGTGGAGGCTGCCAAACATTGGTGGGTGGGGCTGGGTTCTGGAGTGGGTGGTTACAGGGCTGGGGGTCCTGGATCTGTTGTCGATTTGCTGGTGGGTAGGGCCAGTTCCTGACAGGGCTGGCTGCAGAGCCTGGAGTGTCCTAAAGCTGGTGTTGGCAATGCTGGTGAGTGGGGCTGGATCCTGGGGCAGCTGGCTGAAGGGTCCAAGGTGTCTCAGAGCTGGTATCGGCCTGGTGGCAGGTGGGACTGGAGCCCAGGGCATCCCGGGGCTAGTGCCAGCTCACTGACGGACAGAGCTGGGTTCCCAGGTCTCTGGCTGCAGGGCCCTGAGGGTCTTAAAGCTGGTGTTGGCCTGCTGGTGGGCAGGGTTGGGGCCCAGGGGATTCTGAGGCTGGTGCTGGCCCACTGGTGGGTGGAGCTGGGTCCCAGGGTCCCTGGGGCTAGTGCCAGTGCGCTGGTGTGCGGGACAGGGTCTTGGGCCCTCTGGTAGACAGGGCTGGGTCCCGGAGTGGCTGTGGGTTCTGCGGGTCTTAAGGCAGCAGACCTGCTGGTGGGCAGGGCCAGTCCTAGCACTGATAAGCTAGAGGGAGAATTCCAAAATGGGATTTGCCTGTACCAGTGTCCTTGTGATAGAACGAGCTCCCAAAATTGGCTGCTGCCAGTGTCTGTGTCCCCAGGGTGCACTTCTGCCTCTTGTCCCCCAAGATCAGCATGTGGGTCTGACCCAGGCTCCTTTCAGATTACTGCTTCTGCCCTGGGTCCTGGAGCGGGTGAGACTTTGTGTGTGCCCTTTAAGAGTGGAGTCTCTGTTTTCCACAGCCTTCTGGCTGTCCCAAAGGTAAGCCCTGCTGGGCTTCAAAGCCAAACGTTCTGGGGGCTCATCTTCCTGGTGCAGTAGCCTGATGGGGGGCTCAGGCCCCTTGCTCTTTGGGGAGAACCTCTGCAATTGTAATTATCCTCCCATTTGTGGGTCGCCCACCCAGGGCTGTGGGTCTTAACAATCCCACATCTCTGCCCCTCCTACCTGTCTCGTGATTCCTTCCTTAGTTGGAGAAGGTCTTTTCTGCTAGTCTTCTGTTTTTTCTCATCAGTAGCTGCTTTGTAAACAGTTGTAATTTTGGTGTGCCTGTGGGAGGAGGGAGCTCAGGGTCTTCCTGCTCCGCCATCTTGGCTACTTCCCTGGATTTGCTCACCTTTAAATCAGGGTTTGCTCCCAAATCTTGTTTACTTCAGGACATGAACTGTGAAGTAGTTGTTTATGTGACCACACGCACCTGCTTCAAACTGTTGTTTCTTCTTCCTTTTTGAAAACCCCATGCTCCTTTGATGCACGTAATTAGATATTACCAACCCTTACTCCTCTTTGTTGATGTTTTCCGGCCTTTTTGCCCTTCATTCACTGTTCCTGTAGCCCCTTTCCCTCATTGTTAATGAGAAGGAGGTAGTGATTAGCTGTGTCACATGTTGATGATAGAAGGAGTGGCTGAGAATGGCCTGTTGTGCTGTCCATGCTGCCAGTGACTTTGACATCACTAAGAATGGCCTTGGTGGAGTGTCTGAGATCTTAATGGGAGTGGGAAGAGGGAAACTGGACACAGTACATCCAAATGCTAAGATGTGCATATAACAGTGCCTGGCGTGGGGGCAGTCCAAAAATCTGTTGATTAAATCTTGGGATCTGAGATTGTGCTGTCTGATTTGACACATTCAATAAAAGTTTTTCTAAAATGAGTATGGTTTGAGATAATTATGATTCATCTTTTTAGGTGGCAATTCTCGGACTGCAATGGTTGCTGCTCTGAGCCCAGCAGATATCAACTATGATGAAACTTTGAGCACTCTGAGGTACTCCAGTTTGATTTCAATAGCTAAACAGAACACAGTGCTACCATAAGTCATCTTGTTACGCCATGGATTTTCATATGCTGTGTGGGTAGTCGCTTGAGTAAACAACGATCCATCCCTCTCATAACAGGGGAAACATGGGGGAAAATGATTTTTATTATAATAGAGCTTACCTGTTTATAGTTTTCAGTTTCATTGAGAAAGGCGGGGACTTTTTCATAGGGAAGATATTAAATTTGCTCTGGTGAGATTTTTGGATAACTTTTAGATAATAGTAGAAATTTCTTACAATATTTATTTCTGTAAAAAGAAGTGTCCCCTTCTCATGTTTGTCATTATAGAAATGCTCACATCATAAAAAGTAACAAAGTTATGAGTACATGTAATATTTTCAAAATTACTGACAGAATGTTTACTAGTAGGGTAGTCTTATATATGAATAGGTTCCATTACTTTAATCTGGAACTTTCAACTCTTGTCTCATTAAAGACATTTTTGATATAATGGAAGAAACACTATATGGTCTAATAAATTAGTTTTGAGTCCTCTCTTTGATATTTATTTTCTTTGTGATCTTGGGGAAATCACTTAAATTCATTGGAGCCTTTTTCCTCATCTTTATAAGGTACTGTAAAGCTTTCTACAAATGTGTTATTATTAAGGCTCATAAAATGTGTAAATACTCAAGCTGTTTGAGTTAGAAATAATGGTATGTTACTTATGAGAAGTAGAGCATTTGAGGAATGGCAAAAATGTGTTTTCTTTTTGGATCTAGATATGCAGATCGTGCAAAACAAATTAAATGCAATGCTGTTATCAATGAGGACCCCAATGCCAAACTGGTTCGTGAATTAAAGGAAGAGGTGACACGGCTGAAGGACCTTCTTCGTGCTCAGGGGTTGGGAGATATTATTGATAGTAAGTGAATTAAGGATCAACGCAAAATCTATTCCTTTCCTCTCGAGGACTCTTAAACTTAGAGTTAAGGAGCTTGAGGCAGCTAGATGGTAAAGCAAGAGGTTTTTGTTTCTTCTTAACTTCTTAAAAAGCCCATTGAGAGTAGTTCCCTGGTGGCTTAGTGGTTAGGATTTGGGGCTTTCACTGCCATGGCCTGGTTTAATCCCTGGTTGGGGGACAGATCCTGCAAGACCTATGGCCAAAAAAAAAAAAAGAAAGAAAACTCATTGAAAATGATCTTAGAATTCCTTTATGTACCAGCTTATCTGTTTGAACTCATGAAATTACTTCTTAAAACGTAATATATCATGATTTGTATTTTTATGAGATTTCTGTTTTAGATCAGCAGTGAAGTTTATTTGGAATGTTAAGTTTATTCTCACTGAGAAATTAACCACTTCATAAAACTGTTAACTTAAAATTTTTGTTTTTGTGTTATGGGTTTCTCTAGATTAATGTAGGAGTAATATATATGTAAGAAACCCACTATTCCAGTCACCTTTCAGATAAGATTTACCTTTGAGTGGTTGCCCCCCTACAAAATGATTGAATGCCCCCCAACTCACTCCTTATGAACTTATGAAGGGGAAAATAACCAATTCCTGTCAAGTTCAAGAATTAGACTTCCAGAGAGTCTTACAGTGTTGTCTTAAATTGAATCTTCTTTAACCTCAGTGATCTGCCTACATAATGTCTAATCAGAAGTTCTCCTAAGTGAGTTAACTAAATCATTCAGGTAGAATAGTATATGGGTTTATTTAATAAAGCATATTTTTATTTTTTGAGTGTCAGATTAATATTATAGTGTTTACAATTCTAATAAGATTTTCAAGGCCTCTTCTAGTTTAGTTCTTCTTACTGATTAGCACCGGAGTTTAAATGAATACATACGGTTTGTAAAATGATAATATATTATTCTAAGTGTCAATTTTTTCACCTTCCCAAATGCCAAATACTGCTCTGTTCCCTCTGTCATTGCTGAACCTGAACTTTGACCCTTTTTGTATTTTCCCTCTTGCTTACCTTCAGCTGATCCATTGATCGATGATTACTCTGGAAGTGGAGGCAAATGTGTGTATTTCATGTACTGGGTGTTTCCAGCACTCTGACTTGCTAATCTGCCTCTGCTGGATCAGCCTTAAAATGAACTTTGCATGCCAGCCATCCTAACAGAGAAATCCCAGACAGAGCGTACTGTAGATTCAGAAATGTTCCTATCTTTGCCCTTTTCCATTAGCAAAGCAAGTTTTGCTGGATTTCAGTTTGTGGCTTGAATAAAGTCGAGAGGCTTAAAAACCTCTTGCTGCTTCTACTGTTCAGTTTTTCCACTTAAATGTGATTAAACTGAATCCAAAGTCATACATGATGATAGTGATGACAGCAGCTCACATTTTTTGAGTGTTTATAATGTGCCAGGACCTGTTCTAGGTATCTTGAATATATTATCTCTTTAGTCCTGTCAGTGACTCTGACAAAGCTCCATTTTGCTAAGGAGGACACTGCTGCCTGGAGTGGGTAGTTTGCCACTAAATGAGATCCCGTGGTTTCTTTGTGGTCAGACTGGGTAGTGTAACCCAGAGCCCTTGTTTTCAATCATATTACGCCTTTTTTGGCCTCTTGATCCTTCAGGTCCTGATTATTTATTAGGAAAATCCTTTTAAATTAGCTGTGTAATTCTGAGCCTTAGTGTATATATAATTGAAAACAATCACTTCTAGTTGGCCAAATCTCCATGACTGAGTAGCTTTGTGAATGTTGGATCAGCACTCACCTGTGCTTTTGCTAAGTTGATTTCCTCCATATCTTGGGCCTCAGCTTACTTGATGGTTAGGTAAACATTTTTTTCTCTTTTTCATGAATTACAAATTAAATTTTAAAAAACTTGGCTGTCGGGCTTCCCTGGTGGCGCAGTGGTTGAGAGTCCGCCTGCCGATGCAGGGGACGCGGGTTCGTGCCCCGGTCCGGGAAGATCCCACATGCCGCGGAGCGGCTGGGCCCGTGAGCCATGGCCGCTGAGCCTGCGCGCCCGGAGCCTGTGCTCCGCAACGGGAAAGGCAACAACAGTGAGAGGCCCGCGTACTGCAAAAAAAAAAAAAACAACAAAACTTGGGTGTCTAAAATGTGTGCTTGAAATGAGGACATTTTATAAAAAGGATCACACCTCATTACCTGCTGCATATCTGTCATTATGTTGGCAAGAAAGTAATTTCTTACCCTTTTAAGATAATTCATCAAGAAATTATTAGAATAAGTGAAGAAACTTAATTTTGGGGGGTTAAGTTTTAGATTTTTATTGATTTGTTTATTTCTACAGTAGGGCATGTAACAAGGCTTGGTAGACAGTGAGACAATACATAGGAGAAACCAAAGGTAGCCCTGGCTGCTGTGATGAGGTTAAGCCTTGAAGGCACTATAACATTCCTAATCCAGAGTGACTCTTGGAATGGAACAGCTCTGTCTGAGATTTCCAAAGCCAGCTGATAACTGGTGTGGGAAAGACACCCTTTGTTCTTGCTTTTGTGCTCCAGGTGATGCTGCTGCCAGCTTGCTGCCTCACTCTTTTCTGAGCAGTTGTGGAATCTCCCAGAAAGCTATGCATGACCAAGTTTTAATTCTGTATCTGTGCAGGAAAGCAGCCTTGACTACCTCTAAGTTTCTGTTTCAGTCACTACCCTTAATGCCTTTTAGGGCTTGCATGTGTCAATTGGACCTTCTAAACTCCATCCATCCTATTCTTTCCCACTTTGCTGCCATCACCTGATGGCTAATTTTTTGCTCCAGTTCCTACCCCCCTTTTAAAACTTGCTTGTTTTCCTATGTTCTATATTTGCAGATGGTGGTTTTCAAACTGTCTTGAAGCAACCGCTGGTTTTAAGGGGCTTCAAGAACTGGCTTTGATTAAATTCACATGGGTAGACGCAGAGAGAGCTAATAATGTTTCTTCTGACTCTTTGTGTTGGTTCATATTATATCCTTTAAGGAAAACTTATTTAGTTTTGATATGAACTTTGAGCAATGTAGATTTTCTTACATTTAAAAATGAGCTGATTTAAAAATAGGAATGCACCAATACCTATGGATTTCCTCTGGTGCCTATTTGAGAAAGATGACTAATGAAGAAAAGTACAAACAGCAAATTAATGAATTTGTTGTTTGTGGCTCTTTTTACCAAAACTAAGTTTAAAAGCAAAACTTAGAGTTCTATTAAAGACCTTAGTAAATGAAAGTATGTCCCTAAAACTTGCATTCCATACTAGGAACTCAGCTCCCCAGTGACTCATGGTTATTCGGTTAGGCAAAGTGGGAGCCTTACTTAAATTAGCAGATAATCAGCCTTAATTTTTGCTTGCTCTAATAGACGAATGTAAGCTACACCAAATTGAACAGTTTGCTAATTGTTCATCACTGTTGAGGTCGTCAACCCTAAGTTCTTAACCAGGACTTATACAAGATCCCTATAATTGCTACGATTACCTCTCCTTTTTTTAAAAGGCATATTTTAAAAATCCTTTTTAGCATACGAAGAACACTACTGAGCACTCAGATTTTTGTTCTAACATAACATTTTCTTGGGAATTTTTGCTGAATGACATACATACTGGGCCAGACTGATATGTATTGATATTGATAAATAAATGATCATCTTTTTTCCCTTACTGTTACAAACTACTGGGATTTAAGAGTAGTATAAACCTAAGATGTTGTAGATTTGGAGCCATAGAAGGAATACAGGAATGTAGCATGGCTGTTTAGGGGGAGAGCCTGAGCTGTATTCTTTGAGGCTCTGGTTACCCCCTAACAGATACAGTGTTAACCCACATTAGAATTTTTTAGTTTCTAAATTCAGAAGCGGTTCTTAACTTCTAAAATACCAGTATTAAAGACAGACATGTTTCAGAACTGCCATCTAGAACAATTATAACTTGTCTTTGTATCATAACTCGTCTTGGTCTTGCTGCTTTAATGCTGTCCTTTCTTACACTGGTGTTCCTTCCTGTCTTTTTTCTTCTCCTGCTCCTTTCCCTCTTTTCTACTTTTTCTGCCTTCCCTTCTTTCTATCTCTCAGATCTGAAAGATTTTCAGAACAATAAGCATAGGTACTTGCTAGCCTCTGAGAATCAACGTCCTGGCAATTTTTCCACAGCATCCATGGGGTCCCTTACTTCATCTCCATCTTCCTGCTCACTCAATAGTCAGGTGGGCTTAACATCTGTGACCAGTATTCAGGAGAGAATCATGTCTACACCTGGAGGAGAGGAAGCCATCGAACGTCTAAAGGTAAGTAGTAACTCAGATTCAATGAAAGGTATTCTGTGTAGCTCCACAAGGCAGAGTTAGGACTAAAAATCACTGAGATTCTGGTTCAGCATGTGGAAGAAATTTCTGACTCTCAGAGGTGTCCTGAAATTGCTGCTTTGTAAGATAATTTTCGCCAGAATACTTGAGTCTGACATGGCCCGGCAGGGATGCATAGGCAGATTGTAAGTCGACCAGGCAAAGTAACTGATAAGTAGATATGTCCATTAATTCTGAGGTAGTTTATAAGTCACAGTGAAATTGTTTAGTTAGAAATTTCACTGGAAACTAATTAAACATTTAGTTTATTTTGAAGATGGAATTCTGTATAGGCCCCTGCTTCTGTTAGTAAAATGTATAATCAAAAGAAAGTTTGCACATTTGAGTAGCTGTACCAGGTTTATTCAGAGACACGTGAAATGATATTTTCTGGAAGTTCACAGAAAGCCCTGGGAGCACTGCTGTGGAAGGGCCGCCCCCTCCTGTGCTGGTGCATATGGGCTCACGGATGTTAGTGCTGGCGTGCACACTTGAGTCCTGCGTGTGCCGGTCACCCACCGTGGCACCCGGCTTGGCTTTGCCAGCCTGTTGCTGGCTCTGGCAGGTACTTTCTGTCTCTCTCAATGAATACGAACGTTAGGAGCAGCAAAGCCTTCTGACTCGTAGGTTCTTCCTTCCCCCTTGGTGACTACAGTGAGAACAGACGGTTGTCACCTGTGGTGCCATCCATGAAACCACCGTGACAACAACACAAATGCCTTTTCTTTCCCTGCTTGTCATTTCCAGGATGATAGTTTTATCCGTACCTTGTGGCCTTTGTATTCAAGAGTACTGGAGTACATACACGTGTATCCCCATATCCCCTCCCTCTTGCGTCTCCCTCCCACCCTCCTTATCCCACCCCTCTAGGTGGTCACAGAGCACTGAGCTGATCTCCCTGTGCTATGTGGCTGCTTCCCACTAGCTGCTTAGAACTTAAATTAAAAAAAAAAAAAGAGTACTGGATAGGAAAAACAAGGAGAGCAAAGAAACTTTAAGGAGCTGGGCGGTTGCAGTCCTGCCCCGAGCATGCAGTCCCCTTCACATTGCGCTCAGTGTTCTCCACCATGGCTGCTCATTCAAGGACCGTTGAGAATAGTGACACACTTTGACAGGTTAACGATGGAAAAGGTTTGCTGAACCTTTTTGCTAAAAGGGAATTTAGCTTGATAATTGAAGATGCTAGAACATTCATTTTGGTTTGCAGGTGAGGCTGAAAAAGATTTTATATGAAGAATGGGCTTCTGCTTCTTAATCAGCCTGCCTTTTCCTTGGCATTTCACTCACTTCTAACATAAGGTGCTTTAGAAACAAAAGTAATCTTGTTTCTTCCTTCAGAACTTGTTAGTGGAAAGTGGGTGAAACTCTAAAATTCCTGGCAGCGGGACAGGGAGTGAGAAACCTTTTCATTAAATTTTGCAAAGGAAAGGATAATTTCTGCTATTGTGAAATTGACTTTGAAATTTTACTAACGATGTTCGTGAAGCCCTGTGCAAGAAGGCTTTTATTTCTGTATTTTATCGTGATAGGCAAAGTTGCTGTGTAGGGTTCTGTTCAGGCCAGTGGGGACATGCAGAGGTTCTGTGGAAAGGAAAAGTGAAATCTTTCATTTACTATTCAATATAAAATGTTATTTTTCTTTGGGGATTTTGAATCTTACTATTTGAATCTTACCTTAGTGTACAAATGAGATTACATTCCCTTTAACACACATCTTGATGTAGGAAAAAAAATTCTTCCCAACTGCCAAGTGGAACCAACTGAAAAGAATGTTGAATGTTAGGAGTCAAGATGTGGAGCAGACTTTTTAAGCGTTAGGTCGCCCTGTATCTTCCAGATAGTCTCTAGGGAATAACACTGCCATTATTCAAGGAACCCTCCCCCCAATCTCCCTACTTCCCAGCAAAAACAAAACAGAACTGTATTGCTTTTATCAGAAAATAAATTTCTGTTTTAGTTCTCCTTTAAGCCAACCTAAATGACATCTTCCATTTTCCCTAGCTTTAGAAAATAGTTTCTTTATGGTTTTGTGTTCAATCTTGTTTTTTAATGCAGCATGGTAGTTTACTGAAGCATAAGCGCCTTAGTTCGACTCCTATTTTGTGAATGGTGAGAGTTCATGTCGGCAGACCTACATTTTAATGCTGCAGGCAGATAACATCTTGTGTTCACAGGGCAAGGCAGTGTTTGTATGATAGAAATGCCTGAGAATTTCTCATTTTGGGACTGTTTCATTGTTGAGTGTGAAGAAGTGGCATTCCTAAGACATGACACTGTAGGAGAAAAATACTGTACCTAATGGAAAACAGTAATACAGGAGGTTAATTCATTTTCCTAACATTTTATGTCCCTTTGCTTCTCTTTACTTTTAACTTTAAAAAAATGATCAGTTGGTAGAACACTTTTACATGGGGAGCTGCTGTTGCTTAATTCATTGAATAGCCTGTTTCCATACGGAAGAGACCCATGTTACCCCATCATAAATACCCTGAGCCCTCCACAAACCTCTGGCAATAGAGAGTAAAGTGTAATTGCTTTCAGTGTTTAGTTGCAGCTCAAACTGAGTTGAAATGTTGTCTCCTTGATTTGGATTCCGACTTAATAAGGTTTTAAATACGTAGCTACAGTTACTATGTGGTGCCTCTGGTGTTTATTAGTCTGGCATCAGTGTCAGTACTGTGAGTGCCATTGCTTAGGCTTAGACTATAAATATCTACAAATATCCATTACAGAAGCATGCAAGGGTAAATGCTGTGCTAGGCAGCCCGAGGGCCCCACGCTTGGAGCTCACTTATGACGCATGCTGCATTCAGTACAGTAAAACCCATCTGATGGCTTCAAGGAACGTTCCATGTAGCAACTGTTTAACTCTTTAAACACCACAATTTAAACTGTAATTTTTTGGGGGGGAAATATTTCTGACTTGTTCTGTGGACTTCTCTGCCACCTTAACTGGATCATGGTGAAGTAATTAAGTTGTATTTAGCATTATGAACATAGTTATTAACCAGTGCTGTACAAATAGCTAGATAATACATGATGTGAGATCAAAGTGAATGACGCCTGAGCCCAACATTCCTTGGGGCTTAAAAAAATGTTCCTGATGTCACTCTGTTTTTTCAGAGTTTTTTAATGTACAGTACCTGCAGGAAGGAAAGACCCTTAAAGAGTGTCCTCTTGACTCCTCATTTCTGAAGCATGAATCCCAATTTCAGTTTAATCTTAAAATTAGGTTTCTAGAATGAGGTATGGGCAGCTCTGGAGACCAGCACGCCAGGCCTGCCTGCAGAGTAAGTTGATGACACAGACTGAAAGCTGTCTTCCTGTTGTCATCTCTATTTTATTTATACTAAGTTTGTTATTCAGGCTTGAAGAAAGACTATTCCTCACTCTTTCTTAATTTATGGTGAGCTATTTAGTAGAATATTTTCTTTAAAGGCTGTTGATTTTGCCTTAATTGGAAAACAGAACACAGGAAACCCAACTATAGACCTGGCTCAGGGAGAAGTGGGGCCTCGGGATAATCACTTAGTTTCTCTGGTCCTCAGTCTCTATATTTCTAGAATGTTTCTGGAATAAATGGCTTTTTCCAGCACTGAAGTTTAGATAAATGACACTCAATATTGTTTTCTCTAACCTTTCTTCAGAGTTTAAAAAACTAACTTTCTAGGGACTTCCCTGGTGGCACAGTAGTTAAGAATCCGCCTGCCAATGCATGGGACACGGGTTCAATCCCTGGTCCGGGAAGATCCCACATGCCACCCAGCAACCAAGCCCGTACACCACAACTACTGAGCCTGCGCTCTAGAGTCCATGAGCCACAACTACTGAGCCCGCGCACCTCAGAGCCCGTGTGCCGCAACTACTGAGCCCGCGTGCTGCAACTACTGAAGCCCTTGCGCCTGGAGCCCGTGCTGCACAACAGTAGAAGCCAC
Organism: Phocoena sinus; assembly: GCF_008692025.1. Lineage (NCBI taxonomy): Eukaryota > Metazoa > Chordata > Mammalia > Artiodactyla > Phocoenidae > Phocoena > Phocoena sinus. The sequence goes on from NC_045763.1 coordinate 7,958,992, forward strand.
CGCAATGAGAAGCCCGCGCACCACAACAAAGAGTAGCCCCCGCTCGCTGCAACTAGAGAAAGCCTGCATGCAGCAACAAAGCAGCCAAAAATAAACTAAAAGAATTTAAAAAAAAAAAAGTAACTTTCTAGACAACATACAAGTTGCAACTTTTAAGCCCTAATGAAAAAGAAAAGTATATTGTACCTTACTCAGCTTACTAATTAACTTTTCTACAAGGAGCTCATATTCTGATTTACCCTCCAGGTGGTGAGTAAAAAGAGAGAGGTCACATTAGAGTTGGCAGCAAGATGGTAAGAGGATTCCTAGACAGTAACTTTGCTTCCTTGGGGTGAGTTTATAGTTGCCCCAAAATAGAATAGCTTTACTACAGCCGGATTAATCTCTGCTCTGATACACTCTTTTTCTGAAGATAACCAACCAGGAAAAAAATATTTTAAGTATCTCATAGGTCAGTTTGTATTTCATAACTAATATCAGAGTGGCTTGTGGACCACAGTATATATAATAAGCACTAGTCTCGGTGCTGTGGTTTGGACATCCTGTTATCCTATGCCTTTGTTTTTGAAGTTGTCACTTTAGAGTGTAAAGGTTTCTATCCAGCTGTCTTTAATTTAGTTGAATTTTTAATTGAAGTATAGTTGATCTACAGTGTTGTGCCAGTCTCTGCTGGACAGCAGAGTGACTCAGCCGTACATACATAGACATTCTTTTTTTTATATTCTTTTCCATTATGGTTTATCGCAGGATATTGAAGGTAGTTCCTGTGCTATACAGTAGGACCTTGTTTATCTATCCTATATGTAATAGTTTGCATCTATTAATCCCAAACTCCCAGTGCTTCCCTCCCCCACCCCCCTCCAGCAGTGTTTAATAAGCCTTAAAATCTTGAAGGTTATGGTGGTAGCTTATATTATACTTGCCCTTTTATAGTCATTCGCAGAAGCATTTAATGCTATCCTGTTTCAGCTGTTGAATAACTTGTGGCACGTTAGAGGTAGGCTGTTGACCACTCGGCACCTGGCACACTTCCTTCCCTGGCCATCTCATTCCTTACCGTAACCATATGGGTTTTTCTTGGCTGCTGGCCCTCTAACGTGGCTTGTTGGTGCCTCACTCAGCAGTGGAGTGGCATATGCACTGCATGTTATTCATTCCTACTGAAGGACTGTGTAGAGATGCCATTCAGGGGGCTCTGTGTGTGCTCGGGGGTTGATGAGAGCCAGTTTAGGTGATTTTGTCTCTACCCTCCTGCCTTCCGCTGCAGGCTTGCTCTAGCGTCTCCCACTTTGTAACCGACTCATTTCTGAGTACCTGCTGCGTGGTCCCCTTTATATTCACCTTACTGACGCCCAGGCCTTTTCTGACTTTTAACAGTTTTGCTCTTTGTCGAGTTTAGCCTGTTGTTGTTATTGTTCTTCTCCTCCATCAGCAGCAGCAGCAGCAGCAGCAGCAGCAGCAGCAGCAGCATGCTCTCCTGTTTGTTTCTTCTGACTCCTTGGGTCTTTACTTGGCTTTTTAAAAATTTTTTTTAATTTTATTTTATTTTTGGCTGCGTTGGGTTTTTGTTGCTGTGCGCGGGCTTTTCTCTAGTTGTGGCAAGTGGAGGCTACTCTTCGTTGCGGTTTGCAATTCTCATTGCGGTGGCTTCTCTTGTTGCGGAGAGTGGGCTCTAGGAACACGGGCTTCAGTAGTTGTGGCTCACAGGCTCTAGAGCACAGGCTCAGTAGTTGTGGCGCATGGGCTTAGTTGCTCCGTGGCATGTGGGGTCTTCCCGGACTAGGGCTCAAACCCATGTCCCCTGCATTGGCAGGCAGATTCTTAAACACTGCGCCACCAGGGAAACCCTACCCTGCTTTTTTTTTTTGGTACACGGGCCTCTCACTGTTGTGGCCTCTCCCGTTGCGGAGCACAGGCTCCAGACGCACAGGCTCAGCAGCCATGGCTCACGGGCCCAGCCGCTCCGTGGCATGTGGGATCTTCCCGGACCGGGGCACGAACCCGTGTCCCCTGCATCGGCAGGCGGACTCTCAACCACTGCGCCACCAGGGAAGCCCTACTCGGCTTTTTAACATGCTACCATGCCTCGTTCCAGAAAACCAAGTGCCAGATGCCTCAGGGTTTATTGTACTACATATTCACAATTTCTTTCTATGTAGATAGTTATGTTTTGGGATCTCAGAGGCTTCATACAATAGCCCGGTAAATGAATTATACAATGAAATATTTTGTGAACTGTCAAAACTTCTCATCCTGAATCACTACCACTACTATTATCTCATCATCATTATCATCATTGTCATCTGACTTTCTAATTTCGTATCCAGGACTAGCATTTTCTCCTGCTTTTTGCATGTGCTTAACTCCCTTTTTGGTACCCCTCTCCCTCCATTTTTTGCCTGGTCAGTTTATTCTCAGTATGAGTATCACTCAGCCTTGACTCATCCACCCTCCAGCAGACCTGTGAACACTTCAGTTGTAGCACTTAGCACACTGCCCTGTTGTTTTTTCCTACCATTCCCATTCACAATCCTCTAACATGCTGCTCTAGCTACGCTGTTGTTCCTGGAAAGTGCCAGGCATTTCCTACCTATTCCCTCACATACCGATGCTCTTCCTTTGTGTCTGCCTATGTAGAACCTTGTCAGTGAGCTCTGTCCTGACAACCCCACTGCAGATTGCTCCCTCACCCACCCCTCCCCCTACATTCCTCTTGTCTTTGCTTTATTTTTCTACAAAGCTCTTATCACTGTCTGGCACACTATATACTTGACTCACTGATTAAAATGGATTGATTATCTGAGTCTCTTTACGAGAATATAAGCCCCATGAGGGGCAGGAATTTTGTTTCCTGCCATATCTCTAGTTGCCTAGAACAGGGCTTGGCATGTAATGCAGTTATATATAATTACTGCATGAATGAATGATCAGTTACTTCCTTCTCTCCCTGGTATACAGTAAGCTCCTGAAATCAGGAAACACGTTTTCGTTCTTATATTTCTGGCATATAATAAACACTCAGCAAGAGATTGGGAAATTGTCACTCTAGTGGCTGCATGCCTTCATATGAGACTAATGTTAAACCTTTCTATATCGGGAATTGGGTTGTGTTCAGAGGGGTATTGTATGCTAGGGGAGGAAAAATATCTTTCCTTCTATCCTTCTAGGTTCTTGGCTGGGGCCCCAGATTAACAAAAGGCAGATTAACAAGAGAAAAGCATACAAATTTATTTAGTGTTTGTTTACGTGACATGGAAGACTTCATAAGGAAATGAAGGCCCAAAGAAGTGTTAAACATGAACATTCTTATGCTGGGTTTGGTGAAGAGTGGAAAGTTGTGGGAATATGTGATAGAACAAAGGGGGATGTGAGTTAAGAGTATAGGCACCTCGAAGGTATTGCAGGTTCAGTTCCAGACCACCGCAGTAAAGTGAATATCACGATAAAGTGAGTCACACAAATTTTTTGGTCTCCCAGTGCATATAAAAGTTAAGTTTACACTATACTGTAGTCTATTAAGTGTGCAATAGCATTATGTCCAAAAAAAACCACCTTAATTTAAAAATACTTTATTGCTTAAAAGTGTTATCATCTGAACCTTCAGCAAATTGTAGTAGTAACATCAAAGATCAGTGATCACAGCTCACCATAGCAAATGTAATAATAATGAAAATGTTGAAATAGTGCAAGAATTACCAAAATGTGGGCTTCCCTGGTGGCGCAGAATCCGCCTGCCAGTGCAGGGGACACAGGTTCGAGCCCTGGTTCGGGAAGATCCCACGTGCTGCGGAGCAACGACTACTGAGCCTACGCTCTAGAGCCTGCGAGCCACAACTACTGAAGCCCGTGCACCTAGAGCCTGTGCTCCGCAACAAGAGAAACCACTGCAATGAGAAACCCGCAAACCACAATGAAGAGTAGCCCCCACTCGCCGCAACTAGAGAAAGCCCACGCACAGCAATGAAGACCCAGTGCAGCCAAAAATAAATAAAAATAAATTAAAAAAAAAGAACTACCAAAATGTGACACAAGAGACACGAAGTGAGCAAATACTGTTGGAAAAATGGCGCTGGTAGACTTGCTCGATGCAGGGTTGCCACACACTTTCAATTTGTAAAAAATGCCATACCTGAGAAGTGCAATAAAGTGAAGTATAATAAAACGAGGTCTGCCATAGTAAACTGGGGAAACTTAATGAAGGCCTCTCTGTTCATATTCTTCATGTTCCTTCATCTTGAGAAATAAGGATGCTCCATTCCTCCAGGTGTAGGGAGGTTACATCTCATGAGGGTCTTACGACTTGCTTCAAGAGGAGCTCAGAGAGTCCTTCCTACTTGTACCATTTCTTAAATCACTCAGCTTAAAGTATTCAATATGCCAAGATAATACCATATTTGGGGGAGCATGTTCTGAACCCTGTCAGTGTTGTGGTGAAATTATAGTGAAACAAAAAACAATGAAGGGACTTCCCTGGTGGTGCAGTGGTTAAGGCTCTGATCTCCCAATGCAGGGGGCCCGGGTGTGATCCCTGGTCAGGGAACTAGATCCCACATGCATGCCGCAACTAGGAGTTTGCATGCCACAACTAAGGAGGCTGTGTGCCACAACTAAGGAGCGGGCAAACTGCAACTAAGGAGCCCATCTGCCGCAACTAAGACCCGGCGCAGGGCTTCCCTGGTGGTGCAGAGGTTAAGAATCTGCCTACCAATGCAGGAGACACGGGTTGGAGCTCTGGTCTGGGAAGATCCCACGTGCCGTGGAGCAGCTAAGCCCGTGCGCCACAGCTACTGAAGCCTGTGCGCCTAGAGACCGTGCTCCACAACAAGAGGAGCCACCGCAATGAGAAGCCTGCACACCACGGCGAGGAATGGCCCCCGCTCGCCGCAATAGAGAATAAGCCCAAGCGCAGCAGCGGAGACGCAGTGCAGCCAAAAAAAAAAAAAAGACCCAGCGCAACCAAATAAATAATTTTAAGAAAAGCAACAAATATCATTGGGGGCTTTATTCTTTTGTAGCAGTGGCTGTCAGAAACAATGCTTTGCATTTTGGGATGCTAATATTACCTTTCCTTCTACACATACACTCTCACACCCACATATACACACACACACTATTAAGCTATTTTTATTAGGGCTTAAAGAGAATTAATACATCTGGGGCTGATTTCTTTCTTTACATATTAAGAAAGGGAAAAAAAACCACCTCATCGAATTAGATTCTGCCTCATATCCTCAAAAGGGCATCATCTGCTTCTTGCTGCTCTTCCTAGACACAGAATGTTAAATTATAAGACTCTTTGGTGCTTAACTGTGTACTTCCTCCTTAGGAATCGGAGAAGATCATTGCTGAGTTGAACGAAACCTGGGAGGAAAAGCTGCGTAAAACAGAGGCCATCAGAATGGAGAGGTCAGGAAGTTAAACTCTGGAATGTTTCTAAATTTTCTGAGGAATTTAGATTACTTTTATAGTAAGAAAAGATAAAATAGAAGTTAAAAACAAAGAACCTTGCCTCCCCAAATACAAAACAAACAAACAAACCCGTATGGGACTTATGGCCCAATTTACACTCTGAAGTGAAATTCACGTGTTCCCTAGGGAGTCGTGTTCTTAGTTACTGTACTATGTGTTGCTAGGGATCCATATAAAAACTGAAGATATTGAAGAGTTTTTAATTTGCAAAAAGACTGCCTTTGATAAAGGCGCAAATAAAAAAAAGCTGTTCTGATTACTGACTTCCAGAGTTATGTTTTCTAGAACCTCTTTGGTAAGAGGTTAAGGAGTTTCAGTTGCAAACTTTCAAAATCTGTATTTTATCTTAACCTCCCAATTCTCTACCCCAAAGATAAACATAATCCAAAATAATACTTTTGCTATTGGAATAAATATACATTTAAAAAATGTTAGTTCCTATCTTCTTCCTTCATGGAAGATGAGGCAGAAGTGCATGCTAACGTGTTTGTAAAGTGAATGTATGAAACAATTTTCTTCTCTATTGTAGAGATTTTAAGCTAGAATTGTTGAATCAATATGATGGTGGTCATGGGAACATGACATTTGAGAAAATCACATTTGTAGATAATACTCCCTATATCAAAGTTACTTTCTGATTGCTTTCTTGGATTTTAAGGAATGGTTCTTTGAAGTGGATGTATTGCCTTAAGGGAATAGTCCTTTCTTCCTTTTTTTATATTAATAGACATACTTATGAATTATTGTCTACCTCCAAAGTCAGATGTGCCAGAGTTCTTATTTGGGTGAATATAGCTTTACCTAAGACAAGAACATACTTTATTTTGAATATACAATTTCTCTTAGAAATAATTTCTCATTAATGATGGGATAAGCAGATTCTTTCACATTTGTATTACTGACTTTAAACATGGACAGTTGCTTTTGCTCTGCGTTATTTTCCAATTCAAGTTAGACTGATTTACTTGACATTTTGGTATTGTTATTCTGATACGCTTGTTGCTTTTTCTAGAGAGGCCTTGTTGGCTGAGATGGGAGTTGCCATTCGGGAAGATGGAGGAACCCTGGGGGTTTTCTCACCTAAAAAGGTAGGGAACAATGTTGTGAAACTTAAACAAACAGAAACACTTTTGTTTGTCTTGGTCACGAGGCACTTCATGTCTTTCAGGGCTGGCTCCTCTTCCTTTTCTTTTAAATCTTGAGACTTGGCTTAATTTCTGATATTTTTGATTTCATCTTACAATACAAGGCCAACCTGTTTCTAAAATGCTTTCAGAAATATTTACTGTTAATAAAATAATCTCCAAGGCAGTATAAATCTGTAACTTTTGGTCATGATTCAGTATGTTTCCTCATCTTCATTGTTGCTTTCTCTAAAATTCGTAGCCTAACCTCGCATACCTTGCTTCAGTTTGGCTACTCTTTCTATGTAGTTTTCCCCACAGATGCCAGCAACCCTGAATTACAATTCTTTGGAAGCAGTTTCAGCTGTTCAGGTTTGTGTAGAAAACTACTGCTTCAGTTTGCTCTTACAGTTTGTGTGATAGACAACCACTGGACTGAGTAAAGCAGCTCCTGTCCTCATCCTTCTAGCCTCCTCTGCTCCCTTCTCAGTTTTTTTTTTTTTTAATGACTCCAGTAGTTACTGTCCTACTTACCTAGTCATAGCTGTTAAGTAGTAGATACATTTTTAGCTAATTGGAATAGCAAGGTCTTTTCTTTCTTTTTCTCCACCACCCCCCCCCCCCCCGCTTAGTTGCTTCTTAGTTATTATTAGATATTGGAAAACTGTTATGAAATGATTATTTTGTGTGCTTATTTATAGGACAGTAATAGAACATATATTGATGTAAAAGCATATATTTCATACTAGTAATAAATGGTCCTTCATTTCATATGATTTCAAATTAACTATTGGATACTTAAACATCTTCATGCAAGGGTCTGATAATGGTCTCTCTAGGTTAGCATAGAATGGGTATGGAGTTTTCAACTGGTACTTTCATTTTATGTGATATGAAATAGTCCTGTGGGTTTTTTTCAGGATTCTCTGGTTAGGTTTTTCTTTTTTATAAATTCTGATGTGTTATTTTCATCAAAGAAAACTGATTTAGAGACATTTTTTATATATATATATATATATTTTTTTTTTTTTTTTTTTTTTTTTTTTTTTTTTGCTGTATGCGGGCCTCTCACTGTTGTGGCCTCTCCCGTTGCGGAGCACAGGCTCCGGACGCGCAGGCTCAGCGGCCATGGCTCACGGGCCTAGCCGCTCCGCGGCACGTGGGATCTTCCCAGACCGGGGCATGAACCTGCATCCCCTGCATCGGCAGGCGGACTCCCAACCACTGCGCCGCCAGGGAAGCCCTAGATATATATTTTAGACCTGGAACAATAATAACAGTATTTCATATGTTTATATTGCCATAAGTCAATGATTTTTCAGTAAGACATTATTTTATTCAGATATATTATGTATGATTGTAGAGATTTTAGCAGTTATAGGCTTAATAGAATTTAGATTGTGCCTTTGCTTGTATCTAAAGGTATTTTATAACATCTTTCAGTGTTACGAACTGTGAGGAAAATTTTTATAACAACTTGTAAAATTATGGCATTTAACAAATTATAAATAACTTGAATAAGTATTGTGTGTTATAAGTATTATGAACAGCACAGAATTCCAAACTGAGATCCCTGTTTCCAAAGCTTTCTTACTTGATTTAACTTTCTAGACTTCTTCAGGAAAGGAAGGGATACACCACTGACCACATCCAAATTCAGTTTTAGAACCTGTTTCTGATGTGTTAACTTGATCGTGGTAATCATAGCACAATGTGTATATGTATCAAATTGAGACATTTTACAATGACATTGTACTACCTAAATAAATACAGACTTTGTCATTCATATCTCAACAAACTAGGAGAAAGTTACTTCTAAGGGAAAAGGAAAAACAAAAACCAACCTGTTCTTGAGGTTCCGTTTTCTTTAGGCCAGTCTCATGATGGGTTTTAAAGAATGCTGCCCACAGAGGGCTTTGACTTTCTCAAACCAACAAAGCTGTTAACTGTAGAGACAGATGTTAGTTGGAAGGATGTAGAGGTTTTCCTAATTTCTTTTAAATCATCTTTTGCAGTCCCTTTCCTTAACCTGCCCATCTGACTCTTCTTTCATTTTTCCATATTTGCCGGCACTATCTTGAGTAGATTTTGACCCCAAGACCATGTGACTTATTGTTGGATTCCAGTGGGGTATTTTCACCAAAGAAGGTTGGTTTTTAAAAGATTTTAGAAATAGTAGAGTTAGATGAAAAGGATTTTTTGAAGATGTATTACTGAATGTCAGTAATTTTAATTTCTTCTTTAAGATAAAAACTAACAAACTAAAGACAATAACTGGGACCATGGAAGAACTGATAAAAATTATAAAGGGAAATGATAGGGGATGTGGGAACATTTTTATAAAGTAAATGAAAAATTAAATATTTCTTGAGGTTGTAGGGGGCAAAAAATGATTTTTCCTCTACCTTTCTGAATTCTTGGCTGAGACCCCTGTAATAAAAGACAGATTAACAAGAGAAAAACAAAGAAGTTTATTAACATGTATACATGGGAGATACCCAGGGAAAAATGAGTAACTCCCTGAGATGGTTTAGAATTCTGGCTTAAATACCATCCTAATAGGGAAAGGGGATGGGGAGGTGGGCCTCTCAGGGGAGCATAATTGGCTTTTAGGAAAGATGAAGGGACCCTTCAAGAGTAGATGGGAGGAATGATAGTTTGTGACAAAGTTTGTCTGGGTGTGGTATCAATTTCTAGTTTTCTCTCCTGGTTGATGAGACTCCCGGGAGGGGATTTCTGACAGCTGAGTTCCTTTTGGACCATCCGTGCTTAGGCAGGAAAGGGGATTCAGAGAAATCCGCTCTCTGCCTGTACTGTTTTTCAAGTGCCTAATAGCTCAAAATAATCACTATGTCAAAGTGGCATGTTTAGGGGTGGCAAATTCTGCTGTCTTTCAAGATTTTTGACCAAGTGTTTACAAAAATTATGATTAATCCATTCAGAGAATCAGCCTGCTCTAATTTTTCTTTTGTGTTCTCTATGCTTTGACCTTATCAGGAATTGGATCTTGTTCTTTATCCCAGAACTCAGGTTTTTAAATAGAATGCATTAGTGTAGTTTGGGGAGGCCTGAAGAGAGTGTTTTCTGTTTACTATGGAATTGCAACTAGGAATGAAAGCAGTCCCTCTTCTAGGCACTCTGGTAATCCAAGAAGCCATCAGCCTCCTGTATGTCCCTGTCATTCTTACAGCCCTCTCAGTGATACTTGCTCCAAATTGATCATCTGTAACCTTTTTCAGACGCCACATCTTGTTAACCTCAATGAGGACCCACTGATGTCCGAATGCCTTCTTTATTACATCAAAGATGGAATTACAAGGTACATTTGTTTCCTCTTTTGGTCACTTAATGTTTTCTTTTCTCTTAGGATGATTGAATAGCTAAAGGGAAGTTGTTTTGTGAAAAATTTCTTTTACTAATTTGCTGTTTTTCTTGTCTGAAATAGTTTAAACTATCCTCTCTACTCTTCTCAAATTAAGTGTTTTAACCAGCTGAACCAATTAACGTGTAGTTTTTTCCTAGCAGACCGTAAGTAAAATTTTACTCCTAACATTTTATATGAATTCATTAAGGAGAGTAGTTCACTCGTATCTTTTTATGATGCTCTGTGAGTTATTTGGTGTATCATTTGCCCCTTCGTTGCTTTTTCTGGTGTAGGGAGGTTGACCATATATGAAAATAGAGTTTGCAGTTCAAAGCCTCTGATAAAAAAAAAGGCAATACCTTTTTTGTATGTACCAAAGAATATTCTTTGGGAGAAAGAGGCTCATTGTTTGTAGTGCTTTTTGTGTCTGAATTTCCCTGGGAAACACTTTCCCTTGTGTTCAGGGTTGGCCAAGCAGATGCTGAGCGGCGCCAGGACATCGTGCTGAGTGGGGCTCACATTAAAGAAGAGCATTGTATCTTCCGGAGCGAGAGGAACAACAGTGGGGATGGTGAGAGTTCTTGGCTTAACTTTTTCAGCAAACTTTTCATTCTATATGATGAGAAATCCCCAAGGCTTGGTATTCCCTGTCTCTTTCTTTCAATGATACTTTCTTGTACAATCTAATATTTGAAAATGGAGAAACTTGGGCTGCTTATAAATGCAGGCATGGACATAGCTACTTTACATGAAAAAAGCCTGGACGAAAGGAGCCGTTTTGTTACTGCCAAGAATTGAGCGGGACATAGGCAATTAGGCTTGGTCTTGAATCTTAATTATTTGATAGACTAGTAAGAAGGGAACAAATATCCTGGGTAGTGGGAGATTTGAAGAACCTCTGGTCTTAAGCCAGTAGAATTTATTTTTACCTAAAAGGGAAGAAAAAGTCCACCTTGATTTTTGTCCAGGTTATTAACAAAACAACAACAATCTTATAGTACTTTTGTGTTGTATAATTTATTCCTCCCTTAATCAAAGTATTAGCTTTTGATCTTAAGTTTCTGATTATTACCTATATCTCATACTTAAGATTTCTGATGGTTTTCGTTTTTATATACTGAACTGTCAGATATCACTGAAGCTAACATTTCCTATCTTCTTCTGAAGTTTGTCAAATTCATTTAAATGTTTCTGAGCCACAGCCCTGGTTCTGGTACCCTAAAATGAACTATTATATAGCTACTAAGCCACTTGGTTGGTTGCAGGAATCTATTCTAGTCACCTTGAATCCTCACCTGCTTTCCATTATTTCTTCCAGTGGTTTGTGATGCTAACATTAGTTTGTGTTCCTCTTAGTTATTGTAACCCTGGAGCCCTGTGAACGTTCAGAAACCTATGTAAATGGCAAGAGGGTGGCCCAGCCTGTTCAGCTGCGCTCAGGTGAGACTGGAAGAGGCTTGAAGTCTTCAAAACACATGGCTTGTGCAAGCAACTCTTTAATTCTTTATCTAAAGGTTGAAGTGATAGTCAGCATTAGGATTTATGTTCCTGTAAAACTCCAAAAGCTGTCTTTTTGCATTAGGGAGAGTTAGGTTATTAAGCTAGATGCAACACATTTAAAAAATGATTTCTCATCCATGTTTCTGTTCTGTGCTAGGAAACCGTATCATCATGGGTAAAAACCATGTGTTTCGTTTTAACCACCCGGAGCAAGCACGGGCTGAGCGGGAGAAGACTCCTTCTGCTGAGACCCCCTCTGAGCCTGTGGACTGGACGTTTGCCCAGAGAGAGCTTCTGGAAAAACAAGGAATTGATATGAAACAGGAGATGGAAAAAAGGTAATGTACAAATGTGATGTGGTCCACGTGACTCTCATTTCTTTTAAACACATAGCAGAATTCATGAAACAGCTCAGTGATTTTGCAATTTATTCTTTCCTCTCTTGCTTCTCTTTTCCGTCTAGGCTACAGGAAATGGAGATCCTATACAAAAAGGAGAAGGAAGAAGCAGATCTTCTCTTGGAGCAGCAGAGACTGGTAGGAGTACATCCTGAATCCTCTGTTAGGAAAAGGGCAGCTTGCTTTCATATCACACCTTCCCTGTTCCACAGACGAGCACTCGCCCAGTTGCTTCTCCACCTGTCATTGATACCATACACTATTCTCTCATTTCCTTCATGGAGAAGGAACTTACATCGCCTGGTAGCCTTAGCCTGAAAAACTGTCCTTAAAGGTACTACTTCTGTGCCTCTTATGTCTTAAAGTCAAGTCTTCTATCAAAACCAAGTGCTTTTTGAGGAAATGGTGCGAGCTTTTCTAGTAGCCTTTTCCTTTTGATAGTGGTTTTTGAGTATGCACCAGTGGTGGTTCTTTTAATAATAATTACTCTGAATATTGAATTTGGTGGGTGTTTGCCTTGGTTTTGTTTCTGATCACCTGATAGTACTAATTCTCTGCTCTTGGGCTGACTTGGGGATTGTTCTTGTGCTGGGTGGACTTTTTTTTTTTTGTAAGTTAAACTGTGTCTAAAAGTGTTGCTGCACAGTTGCATGTGTTAATCCTTTTCTGTTCCCTGCATGGAGTCTGAATCCTAAGTAAGGGTCTCCGTGGCATATGGGGCGACAGTGGAAGTAGGGGCTGCATACCCAACTCCAAGAGGAGAAGGAAGCCTTGTTTCTCTGGGTTGAGAAAGGGTTTGTTTGAGCAGCTGAAAGAGTCAGTTTATGGTTGCAGCTTATAATGCTAATGGCTATAGCATTTTATGATGTTAGTTGATTTTCTACGTTTTGTAGAAACTGAGTCTCATGAATGAATAAGTTTATCCATTTAGTTAGACATTATTTTTTAAAGTCATCCAGTTTTGGTTTACAAAGCCCTGGTTATAAGAAGCTTCTTGGCATTCATTTGATGTATAAGAAAAAGGCATAACAGCCTTTGGACACTGTGATACAGTTTAGGAATTCCTCATTTTTTAAGATTCATGGACTTCTTTTTAGATAAGGGGGTATTAGGGAGAAAGCTGGGGTACTGGTTTCTTCCCTTAGCATAAAATATACCATGTAGAATACCGAGTGTAAACAACAGCATGTAAACCACAGCCTGATAGCCATGCTCTGCTTTGGAGAAGAGAGGCTATTGTTGAGTGGGCCAGAAAAGCCAAGGACTTGTGCAAAAGCAGTCTTTTCCAGGGCTGCTCGGTTCTCAGGCTTGGCAGTGGGTTAAATAAATCAGTTAGTTTGTTATCTTGGAAATTATAGCAAAGCCCAAAAAAGAATGGATTGTAAGAATAAATCAAGTGTTTGGGGCAAGATCATAGCAGTGTTATAGGTAGAGTCTCTTTAGGAGGCCTAGTTGGCATTTAGTTTGTAATGGAAACAGAAGGGTTTGGCTACAATGTGATTCGGGGCTTGAAAGCTTTGTGACACATGAAGGAGCCTTTTATCTTAATAATGTAGTATAATCTAATAACATGCCTCTGATGGTCTGTGGGTGATCAAATGAGGACAGGTATAATTAAGCTATATTTATTATTAATAATAGTGCCTTGTATTTGTGTAGTGCTTTATAATTTACAGAGAGTTTTAACATCCATCATTGTTTTGATTCCCAAAACAACCCTCTCTGGTAGCTGTATACGTAAATAAAGTGGCAAATATTGCCTCTAGTTTATAGTTGAGGAAGCCACGTCTAAAAAATGCTGCCCACTCTTAAATACCTGTTAAGTCATGGTTCTGAGGCTTAAACTTAAACTTGAGTCTTCTGACTTGCTTCAGTGTTCTGTCCAGTAGAGCAATGCTTCTCAACAACTTGGGAGTCTTATTAAAATGCTGATGCTGACTCAGCAAGTCTGGGGTGGGACCTGAGATTCTGCATTTCTAAACAGCTCCCAGGTGATACCAATGTGGCTGGGACCAACCTTTGAGTAACTAGGTGTAAGAGAATAGTGATGGCTGGTGATCATTCTATTCTGTGAAATAAAGACAGTGACCGTTAAAGGGAAAGTAAATGTCTCTAAGACATATTTAGTTTCCAGAGGACATACTTAGTTTGCAAGTAATCAGGTTTACAAACAATAAATGCTGGAGAGGGTGTGGAGAAAAGGGAACCCTCTTGCACTGTTGGTGGGAATGTAAATTGATACAGCCACTATGGAGAAAAGTATGGAGGTTCCTTAAAAAACTAAAAATAGAAGACCCAGCAATCCCACTACTGGGCATATACCCTGAGAAAACCATAATTCAAAAAGAGTCAGGTACCACAATGTTCATTGAAGCTCTGTTTACAATAGCCAGGACATGGAAGCAGCCTAAGTGTCCATCGACAGATGAATGGATAAAGAAGATGTGGCACATATATACAATGGAATATTACTCAGCCATAAAAAGAAACGAAATTGAGTTATTTGTAGTGAGGTGGATGGACCTAGAGTCTGTCATACAGAGTGAAGTAAGTCAGAAAGAAAAAAATAAATACCGTATGCTAACACATATATATGGAATCTAAAAAAAAAAAAAAAAGGTTCTGAAGAACCTAGGGGCAGGACAGGGATAAAGACGCAGACATACAGACATAGAGAACCGACTTGAGGACACGAGGAGGGGGAAGGGTAAGCTGGGACGAAGTGAGAGAGTGGCATGTACTTATATATACTACCAAATGTAAAATAGATAGCTAGTGAGAGGCAGCCTCATAGCACAGGGAGATCAGCTTGGTGCTTCGTGACCACCTAGAGGGGTGGAAAAGGGAGGGTGGGAGGGAGACACAAGAGGGAGGAGATATGGCGATATATGTATATGTATAGCTGATTCACTTTGTTATAAAGCAGAAGCTAACACACCATTGTAAAGCAATTATACTCCAATAAAGATGATAAAAATAAATAAGCAGCTCCTTTCAAGCAAGGAGGTTGCTTTCCTCCCATAAGTCCAGCTTTCTACTCCAGTTAAAGTTCTTGTCCTCAAGAGTTGATTTCTAACCCTTCAGCCTGAAGCATACCTAACAGTTAACAATACTGAATAAAAATGTAATTTTATGACCCTATATTGGTCAACCAACAGATATGTTTTGAATGTACCCTATGGATATACATTGAGAAGATACAAAGGAATTATTATTCAGTAAATATTTAATATTTATTATATACAATTATTTTTGCATAACAACAGCATTAAAAAATGGAATTCAGGCTCATGAGTTTTCTATTACAATGATTCCCCAAATGCATCCCATTGTTACATTGCTGAATATTCTCTCATAGTTAGTGCTTGATTATACGCCTGGTCCTTTCTGTGCTTGCTTTTTCACACATGTTTTGGGTATTTTCTCTCTTATTTGCATAATCTTCATGCCTCTTTAGGAGGCCCACTTTGCATTTGGTATTTAATGAAAGCAGAAGGATCATTTAGTGACATGTGAATTGGACAGATCTGAGTAGTTTTTCCAACCCTGTAATAAATGAATCTAAATTTCTTAAAATCTCCCTTTTCTTTTTTTTTGACATGAGATAGGATTTGCATCTTGGCACATGAGCTTTGCAGGAGTTTTCAGTATCATGGTCAGTATGTGATAGGGGTGATATGTTTGAGCTTTAAGGAGAACATATTCTACAGAGTCAATATGACAGTATTTTAAAAAGAAAGAAAATTATGGCCACTTGATGAGTTCTTTTAGATTTATGTAAACTCATTTAGTTATGTTTTATTTTAGAGTTTAAAGGCATAACTTTTCTCTCTTAAGTACGACATTAAAGCAATGATTAGAATATTTCCTGGATTAGGTAGTGTTCATTTCATCATTAAGCAGTTTTTAAAGGAAAAGAAAAGAAGCCAGGAAAAAACCTGATAGTTAATTATGTAGGAAGAATCAGAGAGAATTTGTGTTCTATAAAACTCAGTTTATTAAAAACAAACAAACAAAAAAACTCAGTTTATACATATTTGCAAGAAAACCTTTTTAGGAGTCAGACATACTTTTTTTTCTTTAATATTTATTAATGTCATCTTTTATCACTTTTTTATCACTTAAGATTTTAAAAAGAAAAAGAAAAAGAAAAAAATAGTATAGAGTCTGTAAATTTAGCTTTATCTGCTTTTTGCTGCTAAATTTTCAAATAGGTAGGGGTTATAAATGGTTTAGTAACCATTTATAGACAAATAGAAATAATACAAATCAGTAGTAACATCTCCAGATTCAGGGGCCAAATTATTATTATTGTTAGAGGTTATTTTTTTGTCCCCTAGAAAGTAACTGTACCTAGAAATCTTTGGTCTAGAAAACAAGATACTATTTATCAGTTTCAACTCTTTTTTTTTTAACCCTTTCCTAGAGATAATTTTGGTAATCATAGCCAAAGTAAAAGAGACTATTAAATAAGAATATTTTCATTTCCTAGACTGTCTTGAACTACTCCTCCAGTGAGTAGTTTCTTTTCCCAGGAACTTTTTTTTTTTTTTTTTTTTTTTTTTTTTGCAGTACGAGGGCCTCTCATTGTTGTGGCCTCTCCCATTGCAGAGCACAGGCTCCGGAAGCGCAGGCTCAGCGGCCATGGCTCACGGGCCCAGCCGCTCCCCGGCATGTGGAACCCGCGTCCCCTGCATCGGCAGGCGGACTCTCAACCACTGCACCACCAGGGAAGCCCGTTCCCAGGAACTTTTATCTCCTGAATAGAAATTCTTCCTTAATCCTATCTGTCATAGGGAGTTCTAAGTCCAACACTGCTTTCAGTTAGACCCGTGTTATCAAGATTTGCTTGTGTTAGTTAAGAATAATTGGCTATTGTCCAAATAGCCATTGAAACTGCTTAGCTGTGAATTCAGGCTGCTGTTTTAGACCTAAGTAAAGTTGTTTGAAAAAGAGGTAATGGGGCAAAGATAGCTGGAAAGACAGAGAGAGATAACATTTTAAATTGGGTCCATAAGCAGAGTACATAAGCAGAATATAACCTTTGTATTTTACGTGTTGATAGGAAGAGTTGTCAACTTAAAGTAATATTCCTCGAAAAACTAGAAATACCATGGGTTTTCATAGATGGAACACGTCTCTAAGTTGTATTTATTAAAGTATTACTTGGGGAATTTTGAATAATGTTTAATGAAAGTATATTTACCTAGCTTAATTTATGTTCTGGAGATTTGTTTCCTAAAATTTTGGAGGTGAGGTATTTATTGGTTTAAGTGTGTGGAAAACAAAGTAGCAGACCCCACTATGAAGATCCTTTTTTTTTTTTTTTTTTAAGATCCTTTTTTATACATCCTTATTCTCTGGATAACAAACTTTAATTGTACAAATGAAATCGATCAATTTGACCTGACCCAAGACAGTAGCAAATCTGATGTATGCTCATGGAAAGACTAGTTTCAGAACCCTCTTATCGTCTAGGAAAAAAAACAATTTGGTTGATAAGAACCTCACATGGTCTGCTAATAGGGATTCTTAGCATTTTTAACATAATCCCTGTTTGACTGCTTTTTCTACTTTCTCATCTTCTAACTTTTTTCTAGGGCTGCTCTTTTTAGTAAAGCTAAACAAAACGTGGCATCCTACAGCATTACTAACCTTTGTTAATCCGCCTGCTCGTCACATCTTGTATGGCATCTGTGCTCACTCATGGGGGAAAGAGTTTCTGGAAGAAGCAACAGCAATAACCAAGGCAAATGTGGGGAAGTGGCTGCATGGGTGTTAGCATGTATGGGGCAAAGGTTTTACTTCGTTTTCTTGAGTTAGTGGAGATGTTATTTCACACCGTTTTGTTAATAACTTCATGTGACCTTACAGTGAGAGACTGTTTCTCACTGTTTCAGTCCTCCTAAAAAATTTGATTGCAGATTTCATCACTTAAGCCAGAAAGTGGAAATTTGGATTAATGTTACTAGAAAAAACAAAACAAAACAAGCAAATCTTTATATGAATAATAATCTACATAAGCATATGTCTTAATAGACTTGCACATCATTTAGGGGTTTTTTTGTTTGTTTTTTTTAGTTTTTTGGATTTTGTTTTTAAATTTATTAGGGCTTTTTTGCTTGCTTTTTCTTCGATTTGATTTTCCTTTTTTACATTTTAATTTTGGTTATTTTGGGGCCATTTTTTGATTTTGTTTTTCCAAAGGACGCGGATTCTGATAGCGGGGACGATTCTGACAAGAGGTCCTGTGAAGAGAGCTGGAAACTGATTACTTCTCTGAGAGAAAAGCTACCTCCCAGCAAGTTGCAAACCATTGTTAAAAAATGTGGCCTCCCTAGCAGTGGGAAGAAACGAGAACCAATTAAAATGTATCAAATCCCCCAAAGAAGACGCCTGAGTAAAGATTCCAAGTGGGTCACCATCTCAGATCTTAAGATACAGGCTGTAAAAGAGATATGCTATGAGGTTGCTCTCAACGATTTTAGGCACAGTAGGCAGGAGATTGAAGCCTTGGCCATCGTTAAGATGAAAGAGCTTTGTGCCATGTATGGGAAGAAAGACCCCAACGAGCGGGACTCCTGGAGGGCAGTGGCCAGGGATGTCTGGGACACGGTTGGTGTAGGGGATGAGAAGATTGAAGACATGATGGCCAGTAGTAAAGGAGGAACTGATGTGGATGACCTCAAGGTTCATATAGACAAGCTGGAAGACATTTTGCAAGAAGTCAAAAAGCAAAATAACATGAAAGATGAGGAGATAAAAGTATTAAGAAATAAAATGCTCAAAATGGAGAAAGTCTTGCCACTGATTGGGTCTCAGGAACAGAAAACCCAAGGAAACCACAAAGCAAAGGAACCTGTTGGAGCTGGTGCCAGTAGCAAGTCTGAGATCGATGTATGTAAAGGAGACAGTGGAGAACTTGGGAAAGAAGAGCGTGTTTCCCAGCTGATGAATGGAGACCCAGCTTTTAGACGTGGACGTCTGCGTTGGATGAGGCAGGAGCAAATTCGGTTCAAGAACCTGCAACAGCAGGAGATAACAAAGCAGCTTCGCCGGCAGAATGTACCTCATAGGTTCATCCCTCCTGAGAACCGGAAGCCCCGGTTCCCCTTCAAGAGCAACCCTAAACACAGAAACTCTTGGAGTCCCGGGACACATATCATCATAACAGAAGATGAGGTTATAGAGCTTAGAATTCCAAAAGATGAAGATGGAAGGAAAGGAAATAAACAGGAGAACCAAGAGAAGGGGAGTAGAGCAGCTTCTAAGGATCCCCAGTTACCATGGGGCTCTCAGGGCACTCGAAGTCAAGATCACATTCAAGTTAGCAAGCAGCATATTAATAATCAACAACAGCCACCTCAGTTACGCTGGAGAAGCAACTCGCTCAATAATGGCCAACCAAAAAGCGTGCACTGCCAGGCATCTGCTTCTTCAGAATCACTAAACTCCCACAGTGGTCACCCCACGGCTGATCTGCAGACTTTCCAGGCAAAGCGCCATATGCATCAACATCGTCAGTCTTACTGTAATTATAACACTGGAGGTCAGTTAGAGGGCAGTGCAGCCAATTCCTGTCAAAAGCAGACTGACAAACCCAACCACTGTAGCCAGTTTGTGACACCTCCGAGAATGAGGCGACAGTTCTCAGCACCCAATCTCAAAGCTGGTCGAGAAACCACAGTATAAATTACTGGACAAACTTGAACCCTTGGTGGAGGAAACAGGCGATGGTAGCTTATGATTTGGGTTGGTTCTAGCCTTGGCCTTGAGTTCCTAGTATTTGCGTTATGATTATAATGTTGTGCTTCTAAAATATTAACTGATTTTAATATTGTTAAAACATAAAACACTGGTAAATGTTTCGACACCTCCCTTTTGTTTGTATACCATAAGTGGGCAGTTTCTGGAATTTTGGACAAAACATTGAGACCTCCCTTATTTTTCTGAGACTTTCCTCCTTTCTTGGTGCCTAGATAATATACTTACTTACACAGACTGGTCTTGTTTCGGTGTAAGTTTGCTATGTTTTTATAATGCCTATAAATTTATCTGATATCCAGAAAGACTTGCCTCTTGGTTTATGCAAACATTCAAAAGAGGAATTTGATATGTAGCATTAAATGTCTATTATTTCCCCATAAATGTTAGACATTAGTTTAAAAATAATAACATGCAACTGTGTGAACACAGCTTTGGATTTCTTATCCATGTCTGTTTCTTTCTTTAAATATCATGGAAATTTTCAAAAACCAGAACTAAATGTCTTTGGACATATTTTATAGGACACAGCTTTGCATCTTCCGTGGAACTTCCACATCTTCTTGCTCTTCTATATTTTACATAGAACTGATTCAGTAGGGTTTTTTTTTTTTCTTTTGACTGCATCAGTGTATGTATGAATTTTGTCATAATACTGAAATCTTTAAATTGGCATCTGTCTGGATTTCTGTTTGTGGTTCGCATTTTGAAGTTTAACATATCATTTCTCACACAAATACATACACAGAGAGACGCTGAACTATTCACCAATATCTTGCCAACAGAAATACCAACAAAATACTCGTATGATTCTTTGAGCAGTATGTATAAGTTTATAGGGAGGTTATTTGGTGGAGAGAGGGGAGAGGTGGAACATGGGGAGAAGGCTACAGCATTTGGCTGTGTGTACTTATTTTCAGTAGATGATGAAATAATGAAATAAGTTAACTTTGGTTTGGTTTAGAATAAAGGAGATGATGTATAATAAACTATTCTTTGGTCAGCAGCAGTGATCCTCACAGATACTCAAGCAAGGAAAGAGAAGTCCTGATGAACAGTTATTGTATCAATACCTCATTTTACTATGTTGTGCTCTCAGTTTGCCTCACTGGAGAATCCACTAAAAAAGATGGATTTTGATGGGAAGAAAAGAATAGTTTTCTGCATCCTTCATCTCTTGAACTTGTCAGAAACTTTTTAAAGAGGTGGTGTGAAGAGCCAGAGATGTCTATGAGATTGTCTGACATCATGTTGTTGAAGATTGCTAAGTCACCTATCAAACGCTTGTCTTCCAGATGGTGTGAAAAATTACATCCAGGATAGCAGTTAATGTTCAAGGAAGCCTTAAAGATTGTGATTACGTGGGGTTTTTTCCTTTGCGTGTAGGCACTATTCTTTATTAGAACATTATTTTTAATCATAGTATATTTTTTCTTTGCTTCTAAGAAAATGCTTTTATAATGCCCAGAAAGTTGCTTCCAATTAACTTTGGGGGTTATTTTTGCTTTCATAGCTAGAGCAGTCCTAGTCTTCAGCTGAAGTTTTATGACAGATTAGACAGGGGTGATGTCTGTCATGGGTTGACTGAATGATGTTTGTGACGAGTTGACTTAATTGAGATGACAGCGTCCTGTACTATGTGGTTTGAATATATTTGGTAGGGTACTTCAGATCAGTCACTTCAGTGCATCTTGTGTAAACCCCATTTGCCCTTCTTTGTTCTTCTTAGACATAGTTATGTTATCTATTTCTTTCTTGCAAAAAAGTTCATTTTCTAAAACTAATAATAATAACAACGCAGCTTTCAACTCTGTAGCAAAAGTGGGCTTTCAATTTTCCAACTTGAGATAACATAGGATAGGCCTATATATTTTCATTTTTATGGTGGCCTTTTAATGTCATTATGGGCAGGTACCTCCCTTTCACACTAAACAATGGGAGTGAGTTTCTCCTGGTGATCAGGAGACACTGTAGAATGAAGAGAAATACAGTATTTCATTTACAAATGTGGGTTGTGTAGGCACTATACCCACACTGATATTCCAAAGAGTTAGATTTGTATTTGTGCTTCATGTGCTGACCCAGGCGCCCTCAGATTATTGAAATGTTTAGATATCTAATGTAGCCCTTAATTTCAGATGACCAGAAAGAAATGAACCAAGATTTGATTGCCCTTCATGCATTTCAGAGCAGATACTTGTCTTAGACAATAACTGTGTGAATGGAATTTCTTCATTGACTTTCACTGAAGAAGTAACTAGTACCATGCTTTTGTGATTGGTGTAGCCTACATTGCTTCGTTTGTTTTTTTAATTTGACAGTATCTGTCCCTAAGCTTAAATACTACAAGACCAAAGGGAAATGGTCACCATTAAGCCATTATTGTATTATTGAAATATCCCTAGCTATTATCATAGTGAAATTTTTTTTAAAAGTTTGTGCTATTGAAATTATATAATGATCTGACAATAATGGAAATAGAGTCCTAATCAATTGGTAGAGTTTCACAAACCAAACCACACACTATGGTATTCCTTGGAGAGTTAAAGACTTCTGTTTATCTAATAAGTCTAAACCAAAAGGCTTTTCCTTTAGTTTTGCTTCTAATTCTTTCTGGTGCTTCTCTTTTCACTGGAAAATGCAATGAATGGGAATTGTTTATTCCATTGAAGTGACTTGAAGTGACCTCTTGTGCTTTAGGTGTAGGTTGATGCTGAAGAAAAACAAAACAAAACAGGACAGAACACAGTTTGTCACACTGATGTCTGCATTAAAGGCTGTCAGACTACAGGAGGTTACATAGGTTTTCTCCCGTCAGCTGCTATACCCTTGTGCCTTATTGGTCCTTTGTAGACTTGCCTTAATGATTTGTACAAAGGACTGGGAGCAGGGGAAGCTGTTGAGTCCTGGCGTACCTTAATGAAGACGCCTTCTTAGGTGCAGTGCAAAGCAAGCATTTGTTCTGCACTGTTAGAGCCAAATTCTGTATTATGAACAGTTTTCATAATTGTCTACTTTATGTCATGTTTCTGAGATTTAAAAATCTGCTCTAGATACTTAGTTTGAACCAATGTAGGTTGTGAAGTGTATTGGTTTCCTCCCATCATTACTGTAAAAAGAAGTTGTGAATCTTCTTGTTAATGAACTATGGATTTCTCCCTCAGTTTCTTTTTAGAAAATGCTTGAAGATTGTCTTTGAGTGTAAGATCTACCTTTTCAGAAAGGGAGAGTTAGTTTGTAATGTTAAAAAATAAAGTCCTCATTCAATAAAAACTGAAATTATCTCTTAAGAGTGTGATTTCTCTCTGATGTGGGAGGAGGGAAAGTGAAACAGAGTGATGCTAATGAAACCTGGTCTTGACTTTTATTTATTGCTCTTTCACCCGAAGATGGTTACAAACCATACCTTTTAAAAAATATTTCTACATGAACTTGATTTGTTTAGAGCTTTTGCTTTTTGTTACCCTTTTTGATTTATCAAAATTCTATCTTAAATGAGGTCTTTAATCCCTATTTTATGCTACATTTTACTTAAATAAAACCTTTTATATTATAAGATAATGAGGATATCAGATATCCCTTATGATTTCTTTGAGTTTATCTTGTATTTTCTGTTTTTTTCAACTATATAATTTTGATTTGCAGTTTTCTTTAAATGAAATGGTATACTTCATATGGGTAGAAATGACATTTCTAGAAAGCTTTGAGTAACTCTGTTTAGCTTTTCTTTTTTCCCTTAGCCACTGCTTTTCTCCACCCAGAGCATTGGTGATATGTTAGAGGTGAACAGGACAAAGCAGAAGATTTTTCTGGAGCGGACCATCGGTCTTATTGAACATTGGGACATGACATTATTTTTTATGTTGAAAAGCAACATAATCATACATAATGGAGTAGAATACAAAATCCACATGGGTTTTTTTTTTCCCCAACATGAGTTTTTAAATACGAAATTTGGAACTTAAGGGAAATGTTAACGCCTGGATTGGCTTGCTTCAGCCTCCTTACCCTTTCCCTTCAGGTACTTTGTATTTCTCTGCTGTTGGAGAACCTGGTGGAAAAGTTGCCAAGACCTGACCATTTCTAGGACAGTACAGACCATTCCAGTGCAGTATGGTATGTGTAGTGATAGTTGTGTACACAGGATGAGTGTGGGCAGAGTGGGAAAAGGTTTTTGAAAGAGGAAGCCCTGGGCCAAGAGCAGAGTCCCAAAGTACAACTGCAAATGTATCCAAGTGAAGAATGGCAGGGAGAAGGAGGAAACGTGTCAGGTCCAGGGAACTGCGAGTAACTTGGGAGACCTGGTGGGGGGTGGGGCAGGGGCCAGATCATGGCATGCTAAGGACTTCGGATTTTATCTTGAGCACGATGGAAGCTACCATGTATTATACAGGGAGATTGCATTCGTAGATTCATCTTTTAGAAATGGCCAAAGTTTGGGTTGGATAGAGGCAAATTCAGAGCCCAGTGCTGCAGTTGGGAAGTTGCTGGATGAACTAAATGAGGAACGATGCTTTCCAAACAGAGGCGGGGGAACAGGATGGAGGGAATGACTGATAGATTATTTGGAGATAGAATCAATGAATCAGTTCGTGGAGGGGGATAAGCCCTGTGTATATATCCCACAAGGTGAAGAAGGCTCTTGCTTGGACCATGTTTGGAAAGTAAAGTTAATGAGACCAAGATAGGACTGAGAGATTGGGAGAAAATAGGAGCTGCACAGGTCTAAGAATAGGTGTTGTGAGACCCCTGGAGGCATAGATCTGAGACTGTGTCCGCATGGTGCTGCTGGTGGTGAGTACATTAAGGTGTTGACAAGAACTGGGGCGTGGACATCTCCCTTCCAGCTATCGCTTGCTAATTATAATCTACCATTAAAAGAAGAAGGCAGCATTAGCAAAATGAGCCAAGCCTCTAATGTCAGAAACAGCCTAACCAGAAAACCCAGGATTGTGACATTGATTTTGCCTTAAATGCCACCTCCTCAGAGATGCCCTAGTTGTGGCACCATCGTGTCTCACCTGTAGTACCACAGTAGCCTCCTAGCTGGTCTCTTCACTTCTGTTCCTGACCCCCGTACGCCATTGTCCACGTAGCAACCAGCAGCGTCCTTTGAAAACAAAAATCAGTGCCAGTGGCCTCCAGTGGCTTCCCATTGCACTTTAAAATATGAACCTCTTATCGTAGCTTCCAAGGCTGTCCCTGTTTGGGCTTCTTGCCTGTCTCTCTGACTTTAAGTCTTGACATTCTCTCACTAGCAAGCACTTTGGACTTTTGTTCTTTGAACTTGCCAAGCTCGTTTCCACCTCTGGGCTTTTCACTTCCTCAAGACTGGCATCCTTTCTCCTCGTGCTGAGCTCCTCTTCCGGATCGGTGCTCACGAGCCCCTTTTCCTGCCGCAGCCTATCCCAGGGCAGCTCACTGTTTAATAATAATGCTAACCTGTAGTTATCTGTGCACTTACTTGGTGCTTCCATGAGACTGTAAACTCACCTATAATAAGCACCTATCTGTCTTGTTTTCTTCACTGTTCGTCTGTACACATCACCCAGAAGTGTGGTTCTCAAACTGTTGTGTGCATCAGAATCCCCTGAGGGGCTTGTGAGAACATAGAATGCTGGTCCCACCCCCAGAGTTTCTGATGCAAGAGGTCTGGGGGAGGGTCTGATAACTGTATTTCTCATAAGTTCCCAAGTGATACTGATGCTGCCAGATCAGCATCCACCTTTGAGAACCACTGTCTAGAACAGGGATTGGCAAACTTTTTCTGTAAAGGGCCAGATAGTAAATATTTTAGGCTTTGGGGGCCTCGTGGTCTCTGTCAAACTGCTCAGCTCTGCTGTTGTAGCAGAAAAGCAGCCATAGACAATATGCAAAGGGATGGACATGGCTATATTTTGATAAGACTACTGTATTTATCAAATGGTGGGCTGGATTTGGCCTGCAGATTTGCCAAGCCCTCAAAGATGGTCACTTTTGAGAACTGTTAACTAGAAGATCAGTACACGACTGTGTATCTGATCTAGAAGACAGATAAGTGCCAGATGCTGGTGGGTCAGTGGTGAATGACAGATCCCCGGCCTCCTGAAATTCACAGAGTTGTGGAGGAGATAGCTATTAGACAGTCACACCAGTGGTTATACAGTACATTTGTGACCAATGCCCTGAGGGAGAAATACAGGGTGCTCTGAAAGTTTACAACCAGGTGCCTTAGGGAACAAAAAGGTGGCCTTTTCTTGCTCTCATCAGCTGATGATTTTCATTTTGAGAAAAAGAAGGAATCAGAAGTAAACTTGCTTTTCTTCCCACTTCTAGGTCTGCGTCCAAACCACACTTGACCTTCCCTCCTGTTGGTGGAAGAACCGTCTGTGCTCCTGTCTTAGCCCAGCCATTGTTCCCTTCATCCTGTCTTCTGAGGGACTTACTGAACATTTACCCCTTCTCTTTTACATCAGTTTTTCTCCCTCCACATTATTCCTGTCAGCATTACAAGCATGTCATTTCACCAGTTATAAAAAAGTTCCGTGTTCCCTGTGACCTGCCACTGCAGTTCTCTGTTCCTTTTTCTGAAAATACTCCTGAGAGCGTTTTCTGTACTTTTTCCCACTTGTCCACCTTCTTTTTCTTGTTTCCTCTCCCCATTCTTAGTTGAACTCACTCTGGTCAGACTCATTCCCACCTCACCACTGAAGCCACCCTGATTAGGGTCACCAGCAACCTCCATGGTGACAAATCCAGGGTGTTTTCTCAGACCTCATCTTACTAAATCTGTCTAGCATTTGACATGGGTTGCTACTCTTTACTTCTTGGAACACCTTATTCTCTTGGCTTCTGATTTTCCTCTGACCTCACTGGCTGTTCCTTCATGGTCTCTGTGGACACAGCCATTGGCTCTTTCCATATCTGTTCATTCCACCAGGTGACCTTACGCATTTCCACGTTCACACAGATGATGATGCAGACAGCACCTCCTGTGTGTTGCGCATTTACAGTGGACCCTTGAAAGACTCGGGTTTGAACTGCACGGGTCCACTTATATGTGGACTTTTTTTCAGTGCATATGTTCAGCAGTACTCCTTAATCCACGGTTGGTTGAATCTGCGGACGTGGAACCTCAGAAACCGAGGGCCGACTGTAAAGTTACACGCTGATTTTTGACTGCATGGTCAGTGCCCCAACCCCTGTGTTGTTCAAGGGTCAACTGTGCTTGGGCCAATAAACATTTTACATGCATTAGCTTATTGAAGCCTCGCAACAGCCCTCTTCTGTAAAGTAAGTGTTGTTCTTCCCATTTTACATGCCTTCCCGTTGTCACACAGCTACTAAGTGGGGATCCAGGTCCAGTCTCAGGCAGTCGGTCTGTCTGCAAACCACTGCCCTGCCTCCCTCTCTGCTGACTCTCAGATGTACTCTCTCCAGCCTGGGCCATTCCCCTGACCTCTGGACATAGATGCACAGCTCTGACCTGCCATCCAGAAAGCTAACTGGCATCTCACATTTAAACTATCTAAACCAGGGCAGCTAGCTCAGACCAAATATCCAAGGGTGATCCTCAGTTTCCCTTTTTTTAGTACACTCCATGATCCCATCATCTGTAGGACACACTTCCTCTGTCTGTAAAACATATCCCAACTCCATTCTCCTTTCATCACCTTTACTGCTGATACCCTGGACCAGACCACTGCCATCTCCCTTGAAACTGCAGGGACAGCTTCATGACTGCTGGCCTTGCTTCCAAGCCCGCAGGCTATATTCTCCGTGGAGAGTGGTATTTTTAAAACATATGCTAGACTACAGTACTTCCCAGCTCTAGACCACCCAGTGGTTTCCCTTAGAATAAAATCCACAGTCCTTCCCGTGGCCTATAAGGCTGTCCATAGCTTGGTCCCTATCTGACTACTTCTCAACTGTATCTCTAACCCTTCTCACTCCTCCAGTCCACCACACAGGTTTTCTTGCTTTTCCTTAAACACACCAAGTTCCTTTCCATCCCAGGACCTTTGTACTTGCTGTTATATTTGACTGGAATAAACAACCCCCACCAGAGATCTCAGAGTGCTTGCTTAGAGCTCTGATTAAATGTTATCTCTATGGAGAGACCTTCCCTGACCACCTAATCTAAAGGTCTTCCTCCACTCCTCTCTTCTCTCTCTTACTCTCTGAAAGCTACCTTTCTTTTTCTTTCTTCATAGTATCAATACTACTCTCTACTGAAATCCTAGTGTGTACAGTGACTGTTTATCATCTCTCCCTTACCAGTGAGACTTCTGTCTTATTGACCACTGTATTCCTAGCATCTGGCACATAGTAGGAGTGAAAAAAGTATTAATTTGTTGATGAAATGAATGGATGGATAGTGGTTAAAAAAAAAAAGCATGCTTTGAGTCCAGTTGCTTGGGTTCAGATCCTATTTCTACTACTTGCTAATTTTGATCTTTGGAAAGTTACTTAATTTCTTTAAGCCTTTTTCTTTTTTAACATGAGGATAAAATAGTAGCATTTTCATAGGGTTATTGGGATGATTGAAACAATCCATGTTAAACATTAAGAACAGTTCCTACTACAGTGAGCTTAAAAACAAGGATAGTCGGGTGGAAGAGAGCATTCTAGAAGAGGAAACAGCCAGTGCGGTGCCTTTATAAATATGGAGCATATATTCAGTTAGTTGGGACTTTTTATAAACATGGAAGTTTCTTGGAAAATAATGTTATTTTTTAGCGTGTTTTCCATAATGGTCCTAGTTTTCCCCATGAAATCAGCAGAACAATAGTATCTGAATCTCTTTATCCGTTTGTTGTAGGAAAATCCAGGGCTTAGAGTTTTTCTGGTAGCATACAGAATATCCTTGTTGGAAGCTCATGTGCAGCCTGGTTTGGGGAAGAGGCCAATTCAAGAATGGTGTTGACATTTGGACTACCAGCTGCTTATAGAAATTTTCCCTGGTCAAAATGCAATTAAAGTTTTAGGTCTATAGCATTATGGAACATCTTTTTATGTCAGCTTTACTGCCACTAAAGCACAACCACAGCCCTTAGGGAAAGTCATCCTTATACTTTAACTGTCAGAATCTGAGGATTTTGTTTTCATTGGTAGTTTGACCAGCTTATAAACCTATTCTTGAGGAAGTCCTTAGAAATAAGCCAGTCACAAAAAGTCACAATTGTATGATTCCATTTATGTGAGATACCTAGAGTAGTCAAAACTGTGGAGACAGAAGGTAGAATGCTGGTTGCCAGGGGCTGCGGGGGTGAGAGTTAGTATTTAAAGGACACAGAGTTTTCGTTTTACAAGGTGGAGAGTTCTGGAGCGTGGATAGTGATGAGGGTTGCACGGTGTTATTAACGTATTTCATAGCTTAAGAGTGGTTAAGATGGTAAATTTTATGTTATGTGTATATTACTGTGATTTAGAAATTGGGGAAAGAATGAAAAACAACAAAATCCTCAAGCTAAGATATTAACATTTTTTTCCACCTGATGCTTTTTCCGTAAATCAGCTGTCTTTCTCTTTTTGCTGAAAGAATCCTATGTAATAACATAGGTTTTGTAGAAACCACACCCCCAACCTCTTACTTTGAAAACAAATAGTACAATGAACGTTTGTATACCCATGTTTATATACTTTTCCTGAATCATTTGAAAGTGAGTTATAGATATAATGTCAGTTTACCCCTAAATACACATGTATCTCCTAAAACCAAGGATATTCTCTTAATACCATTATCCCATCCAAAAATTTAATACTGATTCAGTATCATGTAAAATACAGGTCATTTTCAAATTTCACTAATTGTCTAAAAAATATAAATGTTGGAAGTGTGTGTGTGCATGTTTTTTAATCCAAGATCCAGTCACGGTTTATTGATTGCATTTGGTTCTGATGGTTCTTTTATCTTTTGTTACACAGGTATTTTTGAAGAGTCTAGGCCACATTCTAATTTGTCTGATTGTTTCCCCAAGATTAGATTTAGGGTAAACATTTTTGTTAAGAATGCTATAAATGTTACATTGTGTACTTCCATTTGCTTCACATCAGTAGACACAAAATGTCAATTTGTTCTATTATCAGTAATGTTAAAGTTTAATAAATTTAGTTAATGTGATGTTTCCCAGCTCTTTCTCCTTGTTAGTAGGCTCTTGAGATTGTGTGAATATTCTGTTTTCCATCCACCTTTCACTCAGTTGTTTTGACTTTTATTAATGATCCTTGCCTGATTCAATTACTGCATCTAGGGTTGCAATGTAGTGATTTTCTAATTGTCATTGCCTCTGCATTTATTAACTGGCTTTTTGTTTTGTTTTTTGGTAAAGAAGAGCTTTCCCTTTTTCTCTCCTTCTTTCAGTATCACTGTGGGCTCATGGATTCTTTTCATACTCAATGTGCTGTATATTTTTTTCCTGTTATTATTATTTATTGGCCAATGGGAGTCTTTGTCCTTTTGAAATGGTCCCATCGGTCTTTGAGTACTCCATGCTTTCTGGCCCAAGATAATCTGGGGTTACCTTGTATTTTCCTTGCTCCAGATCTGAAGTCAGTCAGTTTCACAAGGAGCCCTGGTTCCTATTAGTGGGGAATGGTATTTAGAAACCAGAATTGGGGGCTAGGTGTACTTAGAAAAGAAACTTTTAAAAAACACTACCTGTCATTTTGATAGCGTGTTACCATTTAAGCGGACTTGAACTTGCTTTTTTTTTTTTTTTTTTTTTTTTTTTTTGCGGTACGCGGGCCTCTCATTGTTGCGGCCTCTCCCTTCGCGGAGCACAGGCTCCGAACGCGCAGGCTCAGCGGCCATGGCTCATGGGCCTAGCCGCTCCGCGGCATGTGGGATCTTCCCGGACCGGGGCACGAACCCGTGTCCCCTGCATCGGCAGGCGGACTCTCAACCACTGCGCCACCAGGGAAGCCCCTAACTTGCATTTTTAAATGGTTTGTCATTTGGTCCTTCCTGCAGTCCTGTGTGGTAGGCAAGGTCGAACACTAAAATCTTCATTTTAAAGATGGCAAAAATGAGGTGTAGAAAGGATTAACTTTCCCAGAATTATAAGACTAATAAGAGCAGGTGCCAGGAGCAAAACCGCAGTCTTTTTACCTGCTACTTTATATTTTTCATTTTTCCCACAGTACGTAGTCTCCTAAAAAGTGTGTTTAGATGTCTATAAAAAGCTGTTTCAGGGCTTCCCTGGTGGCGCAGTGGTTGAGAGTCCGCCTGCCGATGCAGGGGACACGGGTTCGTGCCCCAGTCCGGGAAGATCCCACATGCTGTGGAGCGGCTGGGCCAGTGAGCCATGGCCGCTGAGCCTGCGTGTCCGGAGCCTGTGCTCCGCAGCGGGAGAGGCAACGGCAGTGAGAGGCCCACGTACCACAAAAAAAAAAAAAAAAGCTGTTTCGCTGGCTCTTGGTCACTGCCAGCTCCACTAAAGAGAGAAAGCTTCCTTTGTGAGACTAAATGATAAATGACTGGAGCCTAGAGAATATTTGCATCCCTCTTAGCATAGCCATTGGGAGCGCCTTTTGTAACGGGGTTTGCTAGCGAGGCTTTCAGTGGTCTTCTGTAATGCGTGGAATATTCGATTTGTGACTTGGAGAGCTCTGTTTGAAAACAGTACATAGTCATACCTAAACCATGACAGCCTGGAATCGGTCCACTCCCAGAGAAGCAGGAAGCCTTCTAGTATATTTTTAAAATGCTGTGCTTATGTTGTGATTTGGTGTTGTATTATGTGAAGGTCTTTTTTCTTAACTTGTTTTATTGTCAAAAAACACAAGCTTTTTTTTCATTTAACACTCCAAGGAACCTTTTTAGACATTTTTTCCCTTAATCTCTCTCCACCATGCAATTTTAATATGTCAGATATACAGTATATCAGTTTATATACTCTATGTATATTTGTGCTTTATACATAAAAAGAGTACTTTTTTTTTTTTAATCCCCCAAGAACCACTTTTTTTTCCCTGTTAGGACTGATATCACCCTAATTGAGACTGCGTGGAGTAAGATGGAGGAAGGAAGGATGAATATGATTTGAAATATAGTAATACATTTTGTATTATAATAATATATTTTGAAATAAAGTTTATTTATCGAATAAATAAATGCAATATATAGATTATTTCAATCCTAAGAGCACTGTGATCTTTTGGTTACCTGAAGGGTAAACTCATCCTACAGCTGCAAAGATAGTAATATTTCATCCATAGGGAGCTTCAGGGTCTACAGTCTGAATTCTTTTCCCCGTCCAAACAGTTAGATAATTAGAACTCTTGGCAATACTGGTGAATTTAATCTTTTCCAGTATTGTTTTCTCCAGAATTCTTGGATGTATAAAGATACTATTTAAGTGTATTTTAACATTTAACGGACACATGCATTTTTCCTTCAAAATCCCCCCTCTCCTCTACCACAACCCCAAGTAAAGAACTCTTGAGTCTGAGGGAGTAGAAACAGAGAGACTGCAGTTAAATTCCTTGGAACACAAGATCTTTTAAAGCATTTACCCATTGCAGACTATTTTGTGTGCTTTATGGCTTTTTTCTGAAGCATTTCTTTGTATGTCTTTCTTTTCACTGTTGTTTCCTACCTCAATATTCTCTTTTCTTTGTCTTTTGCAATCTCTACCTTGCCCCAATCTTCCTTTCTTTTTTCTTTTCCTTCCTTCTTATGTCCTCTCTCTCCTACATGTTATCTCCTTTCTTTTTGTTCAGGATTATGAGAGTAAATTGCAGGCCTTGCAGAAGCAGGTGGAGACGAGATCCCTGGCAGCAGAAACAACTGAAGAGGAAGAAGAGGAGGAAGAAGGTGAAATATAGAGACTGAAACTTGCCTCTGTATTGATATGTTTCTGATCTGTGCTGTCAAATTACTGAGCTGATTTAAAGATGATTTAAAAATGCTCAATGCTGAGAATCCAGGCTGTACTCTGTGAGGTGGGGATGGGGCTCATAGTGTCTATTAGAACATAAGCCATCTATCTGAGCGTAGTCTCCATAGAAATCTGTTGGGCAATTTATATAAACTGTCTCATATTACTGTACATATGAAGTTCACATATATGTTGCAAATAAATATAGAGCTTAATCTTTGTTAAGATACTGTGTTTTATTTTCTGGTTTATGTCAGGGATTTCCGAGTGAGGGCTTTGGAATATATCAGCGTACATTAAAGCTATTTCTGGCAGATTGCTAATCACATTGCTTGGTCCTGCCTACCTGTCTTAAGTTTTCTAGAATTTCTTAGTTGAATTAGGGCTTTAATGGTTAGTTACTGCCTTACAATGCAGTATGAACATTCATCACATTTCATTTTTCTATCCAACCTCTCAGTAATCTCAAGCCTTCATAATAACTTTGAAGGAACTCTTAATCTATGTACTAAATTCTTTATTTTTAATTATCCATGTGAGGGGCTTCCCTGGTGGTCCAGTGGGTAAGACTCCATGCTCCCAATGCAGGGGGCCTGGGTTCGATCCCTGGTCGGGGAACTAGATCCTGCAGGCATGCTGCAACTAAGAATCCGCGCAACTTAAGAGTCCGCGCAACTAAGAGTCTGCATGCCACAACTGAAAAAAAAGGTCCCGTATGCCACAACTAAAGATCCCGCATGCCTCAACAAAGAGCCCACGTGCTGCAACTAAGACCCGGCACAGGCTAAATAAATAAATAAATATTTAAAAATAAAAAATAAATATCTATGTGAAATATGACCTTCTTTTTCCTGTACTAGAAAGAAAAATAGATAATTTGAAGTTGTACAACGTACTAGGGGTTTTTCTTTATTATAAACCACACATTAAGGTGTATCTTAAAAAAGAATGGAGGAAAACTGGAAAATACTTGATGAAAGAGATGAGGTAGAGGAGGGATATAATTTCTACATGGTTATGAGATCACCATTCAATACACTTTGTTTGCTCTTTCAGTTCCTTGGACACAACATGAATTTGAGCTGGCCCAGTGGGCCTTCCGGAAGTGGAAGTCTCACCAGTTTACCTCATTAAGGGACTTACTCTGGGGCAATGCCGTTTACCTGAAGGAGGCCAATGCCATCAGTGTGGAATTGAAGAAGAAGGTACGGAGGGTGTGGGAACATGGACCATCTGGAGGCAGAGCTGAGCCTGGTGGGCTTCATGGTCCTCATCTTGAGCTAACCTTTCCCTTGGGTGAACTCAGCAGCTTTTTGCTATGAAACAGGTTTATATATGCCTGTATTTAATATATGTACCTGGAGCACAGTAGGTACTAACTAAATATTTGTTAAATGAAAAATTTTAAATAACATGTTTTCTAGCTTATTTTACAAGCAAGGAGACCGTATTCCTGACAGGAGCTAGAGAAACATATTGGTAGCAAAATACTTCTCTTGGGTTTCTGAAAATCTCAATTTTCTTTTAGTTTTCTACCATTAAGTTGGCACTTCTAAGTCCTATGTGCCCTCTCATCTTCTAGGGTCTGAGAGGCAGTTTTGTGTGATGGACAGGCGCGTACACTCTGCACCCAGACAGCCAGGTTCCAACCCCAGCTCTCCCAGTTGTTTGACCCTAATAGCCCCAGGCCTCCAGTCCCTCACCTGTAAAATGGGTTTGGCAACAGTGCCTGCCACCCAGGGATTTTGTGAGAGATGAGAGAGTGAATGCATGGAAGGTGCTGAAGTAGTGCCTAGACATGGTAATTAATATTACTGAAACATCACACCACATCTTAGATTTATTCTTCTTTATGTCCCACGGTTTAACAGTCTCCTGATGGCTAAGATTTACAGGGGGCGGGGTGGGAGGGGCAATACTGTGAAGTAGGTAAGAGCACAGACTGCCTGGCTTTGGGAAAAATCATTATCTTCTCGGAGGGCTATATTCTAGTTCTGTAAAATGGGGATAAGACGTCTTATTCATTCATAGCCCCATCTCATTTTGTAATCATTTATTAACTATTTCCCTCTTCAAATAGACTAAAAGATGGCAGGGACTATCTTTTTGTCTTATAGCTGTATATAGCATTTCATTAATAGTTGGTAAAAATATAGGGTGCTATCAAGAAATAAATGACATGATGAATGCAAAGCACTTAGCCTGTGGTAACAATTTTAAGAGTAATAGTTGTAATCCTCTGAATTTAAAATGGAAAACCTTAGCATGCCTCCACCTTCTCTCATTAGTGGGTGAGGGTGCGCTCCTGGGTCCACCATTTGTTCTCTACAGAAGTCTTCGTTCAGTCAACCAAAGTATATTTTGAGTATATATTTTGAGTATATATTGAGATTTTTAGGTTGTGCAAAAACACTGTGCCAGGCTAGGAAAACAAAGTCTGTAAATAGCTTAATGATTAATATACAAGTGGCCACTTTTTTCAGTTGATCACAAGCAGTTGAGCATGTGCTGCTGTTTGACCTCCTTCCCATCAGGCGTGATTATATTGCCTTGTTTCCAAAACTTACTTGCTAAAAACAGAAAGGCCGTTTGTCGATGGTTTCTTCCTTCCATTTAGGTGCAGTTTCAGTTTGTTCTTCTGACTGACACGTTGTACTCCCCTTTGCCTGCTGAATTACTTCCCACTGAGATGGAAAAAACTCAGGAAGACAGACCGTTCCCTCGTACAGTGGTGGCCGTAGAAGTCCAGGATCTGAAAAACGGAGCAACACATTATTGGTCTTTGGCGAAACTTAAGTATGAAAATGTCATGCATAAAGCCTTTATTCTTATTTAATATCATTAAATGGTGGGAGCAGCTTTTTAAAATCTTACATGGAAGATACTTCCAAGATAAAATTTTGATGTGACCTTGTGATATTAACCCAGCACACTTTATGGTTACTGAACAGGCAGAGGCTGGATTTGATGCGAGAGATGTATGACAGGGCAGGTGAGATGGCCTCCAGCGCCCAAGATGAAAGTGAAACCACCATGACCGGCAGCGATCCATTTTATGATCGATTCCATTGGTTCAAACTTGTAGGAAGGTAAGTAATGATTTTATTGGTGTCTTCTTTTCAGGTAATGAATGGTTTTATTTTAATTGTTTAAAGACTTGGCAGATATTACAGAAAGTTAAAGAAAAACAGTACAAAAAAGCCCCATTTATAATCTTATCCACCCATACACAGCCACTGTGTCATTTGGTGTATTTCCCTTTAGTTTTACCCAACAGGCACATTTTTTTTAAGTTTCAGACTTTCAATCAAAGTAACTGACAGTCTTCCCTGCCTGTCAGCTCATTCACAAAATGTCTTACACTTGACCAAGATAGATTTAAAAGAAAAAGGAAACCTGTGTCTGTATCCTGCATAGTTTAAAATCACAGTATGACGTCCAGTTTATCAGACTGCAGTCTCTCCATGATTGTCCTCACTTTAATTTTTAAAACAGTTCATCTCACTTTAGTCTTTGCCAAGAGTGAATAATTGCACACCTTAGTAATCCACCTGAGCCTTTTTTGTGTATACTTTACTTTCAGCATTTAACGTGAGTCATGTTCTTAGAGGTTTAGAATTTTTAAAGCAGAGAAGTATAAGTTTTCACCTTAATGATTTCAGAATTTGAAAAATTTTCTAATTGCAAAAACTTCCCAACAGTTTTAAAGGAACTGGGTTAAAAGGTGGAGCTGAAGTCATAGTATTTTGTAGAAATGAAGTAAGTCTTTTCCAGTCTACTCTGACAGTAGAGCGTTTTCAAAGAGATGAATTGGCCAAACACGTCTTACCCAAGCAAGGCACATACCTGCTTTGCCATATACCATTTCATCTGTTTTGTTTTCTGCTCAGAGATGACATGGGAATTGGAATAAAGATTTAAACCTTATTATTTCACCAAATATTGAGTGGCTCCTTTGAGGACCTGGCTGCTGATTTTTTGTGTGAACTGGAGAACTTAAATGTTTTACAGCACATTGTTTACCTCGGGTATTCTACTCATGTATTTCCTTTGCTTTTCTCATTCCAAGGATCAGTCCTTGTTCCATTTCACCTGAGCCAGATGATTTATGCTTATTTTATCCCTTTGCTTTTCCACTTGCTTGTGTTGTTTTGGTTCCCCAGTGGGTTCTGTCCTGTTGGCAGCTGTAGCTTCCTGTTTAACCAACTATTCCTCTCTCCTTGGCTGTGTCCGTCGGCATCTTACCTGGTGTCTAGCGCCCCCATTTTCCACGGCTGTGTGAATGAGCGCCTTGCTGACCGCACGCCCTCCCCCACTTTTTCCACGGCCGATTCCGACATCACTGAGCTGGCTGACGAGCAGCAAGATGAGATGGAGGATTTTGATGATGAGGCATTCGTGGATGACACCGGCTCTGACGCAGGGACGGAGGAGGGATCAGATCTCTTCAGTGATGGGCATGACCCGTTTTACGACAGATCCCCATGGTTCATTTTAGTGGGAAGGTTGGTGAGGTTAAAGTGAGAAAGGCAAAAAGGGACCAGCTCTTGCTCTAAAGAGGCTCCTTGTGCAATTTTGGACAATTTTGCTTTAGCCAGTTCAATTCATGACACGCTGATCTGGCTGAGAGAGCCCTCAGGCAGCATCTGTGAGGTACTTGGCCTACTCGGTACAGCATGCGGCAGCGTGTGGACACTCTCCGTGGGGGATTCCTTGTCTCAAACTGCCCAGTAATTTTGTTCTGAAGGGGGAGACCCCAGAGGAATAAGTAATCAAAGCTAAGAGTCACACCGTTATGGAGTTGAAGAATGTCATTGTGTCTGATGTTTCCTCTTTGTGGGAATGTGAGCGAGAAAGCAAGAGGGGCAACGTGAGAAGGATAGCAGAGCAAGTCCAAGGCTAGGCTGAAAGGACTCGTGGCATCAGCAGGAATCGCGAGGACAGAAGTGGAATCAGGAGTAGTGTTAGGTTTATTTCTTGCTTAGTCTGTGAGTCTAGAAAATAATCAAGAGCGTGAAGGTTCCTCTTTGTCTAACTAAAATGGATGCCTTTCTTTGGCCAGTTTCATAGATCTTTGGCTTGTGCTAAGATTTTACCTATAGGCATTATAATGATGAATCTCATAAAATTATCTGTTGAAACCATCAACAATGGATATTTGTTCAGTGCTCCATGACACTGCTTTGTATTAAGTTCAGCTTACCAAACCAAGGCATTGTCTCTCGCCCCATCTGTCAGTGATGCAGAGCTCTCAGGCACATGTTCCTAATACTGGGGTCTTTGTCTATATCCAGTCTTCATGCTGAAGTAATTTTAATTACAAATTCAACAGTGCAGCACTCACTGGATTAACAAAAAATTATGTCTATGTTTTGATTTAATTTCAACGCTGCATTAAAACCACATGTTGTTGAACCCTTTAAGGGAAATTATATTAGTGTTAGTGGATAAGCACCAGTTATCTAAAAATATGAAAGTGCAGCGAGTCTCCTGACCCATTAGGGACACAAGGTTCTAAAACTTAGCTCAGAGTATGGTGTTGGTTACCTGGTGAGAACTAAATAAATAATGTAAAAGATGATCACTTTTATGGAAAGGGGGAAAAGAAAAGCTTTTTGATAGAAATTAAAGCCTCAATTGTGACTGTGGTCTGTACTATTAGACAGTCTTGGGGTTTTACAATGGTAAAGGGGTATTTATTCAGTTTTTCCATGAATAAATATAAAGGATTATACAACCATGAATATTGTCTGGTATATTGCCAGGAATAGATGCTTAGAATTTCAGAGAAGCTGATTTATGTTAAAATTGAGAAGGGTACTTCTGTGTACCAATAATGGGACCATAATGCTTTCCTTACTTTATGACTGTTTCCGTCCTCTTCTGAGAGGGTCGGAAGTTGGAATCAAGTTTTTTTTTCTTTGTTTGTTTTTGCGGTACGCGGGCCTCTCACTGTTGTGGCCTCTCCCGTTGCGGAGCACAGGCTCCGGACGCACAGGCTCAGCGGCCATGGCTCACGGGCCCAGCCACTCCACGGCATGTGGGATCTTCCCAGACCGGGGCACGAACCCGTGTCCCCTGCATCGGCAGGCGGACTCTCAACCACTGCGCCACCAGGGAAGCCCTGGAATCAAGTTTTTATCCACAAACTGCTTGGTCCTGATGCCAGTCTTGCAGCTTCTCACGCTGCTCACTTTGTTCTACATTATCACACATGAGGAATAGGTAGCTTCACCCTATGTGGTGTGGTGGAAAGAACACCGACCTAACTTAGGACAAGCAACTAAAATGGAGACCTGTTAGGTTCTGAAGTATAAACTGAAGAGTTAGGTAGGGAGAAGAAAAAGCATTAAAGATCTTTTTCATCTTTTGTATTCTTTCATCCACACTAGCAAAATGAATATCCTGGTTCTACTCAGAGTTCTACTCAGAAGCATTTGTATTTTGAGCCAGTTGTATGAAAATTCCACGTAATGTGGAAATTCTCTGCGTTAAGATATATGTATTTTCTCTCATTTTAATCATATCAGATTTAAGTGTAGGTATAAGGCAATCAACTCTACTTTGATTTTCAAATAAATTATTTGTGGAGCTGTGGCTCAGGAATTGACCTTTCCATTTCTTTGGGTTCCCAGGTTCTAAAACTGACTTTGCTTTGCAAGAAAAGTATTAGGGGAGAAGGTGAAATCATAGCAGTCAGCAGAGTGAAGGATAGCTCTTTATTTTCACCCTCGACTGCATTTCTTACCTACAAACAATTTGTAATAATGCAACATCACCCAGTTACGTACCAGTCATTCTCTGTGTAAGAGGAGTAACTTCTGTGCTGTTTTTGTGATTCACGGGATTAGATTTCCCGTATTGGCACATAATTGCAAATACAATTTACTTATAAAATTTTCCAGTTTTTTGTAAAATTCCATTTATAGGTTTTGATTCATGGCCTTGGCTGCCTCTGGTGAATTTTTATATGAAAATTAAAAGAGCTTGTCCCTTTAGCTATTCTCTTATGGCATGCTGGGATGTTATGAATCATCCATCGTCATTTGGGATGAAATGTAAAGTATTTAGGCTAGTGTTCTGGGTTAAAAGTCTCCTGGTTATTCTGTGACCTAAGTACCTGAACTGACATTCTTTCTGTAACTGATCATAATTATGCTGGTTTTTATTATCTTTATGTTGACAGAATTTGTTACCCTTTTTATGTAACTTCATAGAACTTTATGCTAATACATCCTTTACATCTTCCCCTCTCTCGTCCCTGTTCTCTTTCAGTCTGCTAGGTCAAGGTACAAGGATTCTCAAGAATGAAGAATAATTATAAAAATTCTAATTTAAAAAACTTCATAAGAGAACGAGAACATGTATAGAGCCCAAAGCATTGATTCTGGACCAAAGCCTATGTTATAATAAGACAAGGAGCTGTCTAGTGACTGTGCAGTTGTGTAGTCACAGTGCCGAGGCACACACCACTGCCGTTGAATTATAGAATTCTCTCTTCTAAACAGGGAACTTTACAAGAATACTTCCTATTCTTCCACTTTTGGAGTAGCCGTTGCCATAGACAGAAAGGAGATTCTTCTTTAACGTTTGCGCAAACAGTACTTTATGTACTGTTTAATGGCCAAGGCATTGAACGCGGGCAGTGGCTGGAATGTAATTAAAAACAGGGGTTCTTGTTTTTGAGTAGCTACTTTTAAGTATAAAAATAGCTATACAAATTAAATATGGTTAGGAATCTAAACATGTCCTATATAGTTAATATCCATCATGAGTATGGCTTTGAAAAATCAACCTAATATAAAGTTGAATGGCTTTGCTTCTCTACCTCTGGTTTAACCCATTTTTGTGGAAAAATCTTCCACTTCTACTTAAAGATAGACGACAGATCACTTTCCCATTCACTTATGTACATAGATGTTCAGTCACTCACCAGATATTTATTGACCAGACATGGTTCCTGCCCTCCTGGGTTTTCAGTCTGGTGGGTGAGACAGACAAATAATTACATAAATAAATGGAAATCATAGCAATGATGGAGTTGTGTGTTACTGAGATCATAAAACACTAGGGGGACCTGTCATAAGAGAGTGGTATTTGGAATATGATGTGAAATCAAAGGCATGAGGTGGGTAGAAGAGCTCAGAGAGGACAGCAGACGGGACGAGCATATACGATGGCTCTTTAATGGCCAAGGCATTGAACGCAGGCAGTGGCTGGAATGCCAGTGAGAAATGAAGGTGGTCTGTATGTGTGCTGACGTTGAAAGTGAAATTATCCATTTGGTACCTTATGCCAAATTCGTAGTCTTTAAACTCTATCACAGTAGTTGATGTTTGAGACTCTTGTTTGTAATCCTTTTTAGACTTTTCTTTTAAAAATGTTTGTACAACGGAGCTTTATCCCTCTTTTTTAGCATTGCCCTCCCCCACCTTTGGAGCAGACTGAAAGGGAAGTAGACATCATTTGATCTGATTCAGTGTCCACTTGCAATTATTTTTGTTATACTTTCATTCATGTTTCATTTATGGTCTTTCAGTTTTATTAACATTTGTTTTTCTGTGGTGTATTTTGTCAATTTTCAGAATTGTTTTCATTACTTGGAGTTGAAATCCCAAGAATCCGCTCCATCTTCCTTTTCTTTGTTTTAAAGTAGATTCAGAGCAGGAAAAGGTGCAGACATGCATACAGGCATACCTCGGAGATATTGCCGGTTTGTTTCCAGACCACTGCAATAAAAGCAAATATTGCTATAAAGCCAGTCACGTGCCTTTTTTGGTCTCCCAATGCATATAAAAGTTATGTTTACATTACATTTGGTCTATTAAGCATGCAAAGCATTATGTCTAAAAAAACCAATGTATGTACCTTAATTTAAAAATACTTTATTGCTAAAAGGAATATGCTAGCCATCATCTGAGCCTTCAGTGAAGTAGGCTTTTTGCTGGTGGAGGTTGCTGTTTGATAGCATCTAACCCACAGCAGAACTTTCAAAATTGGAGTCAGTCCACTCAGACGCTGCCATTGCTTTATCAGCTGTGTTTATGTAATATTTTAAATCCTTTGTTGTCATTTCCTAGCATCTTCACTGGAAGTAGATTCCATCTCAAGAAACCACTTTCTTTGCTCATCCATAAGAAGCAACTCTTCACCCATTAAAGTTTTATCATGAGACTATAGTAATCCAGTCCCATCTTCAAGCTCCACTTCTAATTCTTGTTCTCTTGCTATTTCTACCATGTCTGCATTTACTTTCTCCACTGAAGTCTTAAATCCCTCAAAGTCATCCATGAGGGTTGGAGTCAGCTTCTTCCAAACTCCTGTTAATATTGATGATATTTTGACTTCTTCCCAC
The DNA here is from genome assembly GCF_008692025.1 of Phocoena sinus. Classification (NCBI taxonomy): domain Eukaryota; kingdom Metazoa; phylum Chordata; class Mammalia; order Artiodactyla; family Phocoenidae; genus Phocoena; species Phocoena sinus. The sequence continues at coordinate 8,000,826 of NC_045763.1, forward strand.
AAATCCCAGATGTTCCTAATGGCACCTACAATCCTTTCCAGATCCATCAAAGAAGTCACTGTCTATGGCAGCTGTAGCCTTACACAATGTATTTCTTAAATAACAAGACTTGAAAGTCAGAATTACTCCTTGACCCATGGGCTGCAGAATGCGTGTTGTGTTAGCAGGCACGAAAATATTAATCTCCATCAGAGCTCTTGGGTTACCAGGTGCATTGTCAGTGAGCAGTAATATTTTGAAAGGGCTCTTTTTTTTTTTTTTTTTTGCCCTGAGCAGTCGGTCTCAACAGTGGGCTTAAAATATTCAGTAAACCATGTTGTAAACAGATGTGCTGTCATCTAGGCTTTGTTGTTTCATTTATAGAAAACAGGCAGAGTAGATTTAGCATAATTCTTAAAGGCCCTAAGATTTTCAGAATGGTAAACGGTCATTGGCTTCAACTACAGGTCACTAGTTGCATTAGCCCCTAACAAGAGAGTCAGTCTGTCCTTTGAAGCTAGACATTTACTTCCCTCTAGCTCTGAAAGTCTTAGATGGCATCTTCGTCCAATAAAAGGCTGTTTCATCTACACTGAAATTCTTATTCAGTGTAGCCACCTTCATTAATTAACTTAGCTGGGACTCCTGGATACTTTGCTGCAGCTTCTACATTAGCACTTCTGCTTCCCTTTGCACTTTTATGTTATGGAGACGACTTCTTTCCTTAAACATCATGAACCAACCTCTGATCGCTCCAAACTTTTCTTCTGTAGCATCTTTACCTCTCTTGGCCTTCATAGAACTGAAGACAGTTAGAGCCTTGCTCTGGATTAGACTTTGGCTTAAGGGAATGTTGTGGCTGTTTTGATCTTCTATCCAGACCACTAAAACTTTCTCTATATCATCAATAAGGCTTTTTTGCTTTCTTATATCACTTGTGTATTCACTGGAGTAGCACTTTTAATTCCTTCAAGAGCTTTTCCTTTGCAGTCACAACTTGTCTGACTGGCACAAGAGGTCTTGCTTTCAGCCTGTCTCAGCTTTCAACATGCCTTCCTCACTAAGCTTAGTTAGTTATTTCTAACTTTTGTGTTCAGGTAAGAGACATGAGACTCTTCCTTTCACTTAGACACTTAAGAGGCCATTGTAGGGTTATTAACTGTCCTAATTTCAGTATTGTTGTGTCTCAGGAAATAGGGAGGCCCAGGGAGAGGGAGAGAGACGGGGGAGTGGCCTGTTGGAGCAGTCAGAACACACATTTATCGGTTAAGTTCAGTGTCTTGTATGGTTGCAGTTTGTGGCACCTCTAAACAATTACAACCGTAACGTCAAAGATGACAGATGACCATAAAAAAAAAAAAATGAAAAAGTTTGAAATAGTGTGAGAATTACCAAAATGTGACACAGAGTCATGAAGCAAGCAAATGTTGGAAAAATTTCACCTTGCTGGAGACAGGGTTGCCACAAACCTTCAACTTGTGAAAAATGCAATATCTGCAAAGCGTAAGAAAGTGGAATACGATAAAACGAGGTATGCCTGCATGTGTCACATTTAGTTATGTGTGATTTCTTGATGCAAATGTTTACTCTTTGTCTTGTCTTGTCTTCAAAGATCAGCATATACCAAGTGGGAAGACAGGAATAATAGTAGGAACTAGATTCTATTTCCCACCCACTAATTGGAATGAACACCCAAGCTTTGTGATCACCGGTTTGTGTTGCTTAAAAATAGTCAATAGCTACAAAATAATGAAAGAAGAAAAAAAGAGAACAAATGTGATACGACTTTGCTAGTTCATTTGAAGTTGAAAAGTGTTAGGTCTTACCTCGTGTATATGCATTTCTGAATAAAGTTTTGAACCCTAGAAGCAAAAGCAACCCTTTAGGGATCAGCTGTCTCCTTCTCCCTTAGCATTTATCTTGATGTCCATCCAGAGTCTCTTAAGCTCACTAACAAAGAAATTTCTGGCTACATGGCCTTTCTGCCCATGTGTGTCAGTCACCCTGCCTAAAGATCATGGTCATTTCTTAGGGTGAAAATAAAGACCCACAACGTTGTGAATTGAAATCTATTTTAGAGTTATTGACTGTATTTCAGTCACATTTCTCTGACCATTTTTGTCTGCTGATTTCTGTATTATCTATTGGGGAAAACAAAACAAAAACCTCTTTGTAATTAGTTACATTAAAAGGTTAAACTCCTTAATGGGCTCCCTTTTCCCACTCGTAGCAGTATTTGTAGAGGAGTATCTTGGAAGTCTACTTCCAGTGGTCACTCTACCTATGGTAGTAATTCTTATAGGGAGTAATTTGGTGTACGTTGGTCTTTTCCACTGCTTTACCAAGCATTTGCATTTGTTTATACGTTATGTATTCTGAAAAAGCAACAGGAGGCAGTATGAGAGTACAGAACATAGAGGTGACCTTAAGACAGGGCCCAGAAGCCAGCTCACAGTTTCATGAAGGTATTCTCAGTAAATCTGAAAGCCACCTTCTCTACCTGTGGGATGCTCAGATGTCTGTCTCCTGGTTTCTGTCTCTAGAGCATTTGTTTACCTGAGCAACCTGCTGTACCCCGTGCCCCTGATTCACAGGGTGGCCGTTGTCAGTGAGAAGGGCGAAGTGCGGGGATTTCTCCGTGTGGCTGTGCAGGCCATCGCAGGTAGGCGCCCCTCTTCTGAAATGAGGGCCGTGGGTCCTCTGCCTCGAGACAAAGGAGGCCAGTTCCATAAGGGCCGCGCTTCAGTGCAGACTGAAGAAAGCCTTATTGCTTCCTTTCTAGCTGCTGTTCCCAAGTATCATGAGTAGATCCTGTTTGGTTTGGGCTACTGCTGTTTTGGAATAATGGGGTAAAGGGATCTCTTTAACATGAAGAACAACCCTTGGGTTACCTTTATAAAAGTCATTTGCATTTTAAATGATGTACCTTAACTGCTTCAGAAATAACAGGATTTTCAGACGGTTTCTTGCCTAATTTTCTGTCAGGATACTTCTGCTAGACGTTTCTGTACTTTGGCTGCTGTTGTGCAATGTGTGGATCAAGATGTTGACACTTTATACTTTTTTCCAAGCTGCAACCTACATTCTGAAGAAAGAATGTGGCTGTTTCCTGTAACGTTTCTGTTCTAGTTTCCAACTGCTGTGCTGTGTTTAGTGACCTCTTTCAGCCTTTCCCCGTGGAAATGCATGATAGTCACCAGCGTTGAGCTATGGAGGTCTTCACAAGTACAGTCTAATGTTTTCAAATATTTATTGAGTGTTATTGAATATGATCTTGTCAAGTGAAGGGATCAGTATTTCTAAGTATGACATTTGAACAACATCAGGAATGAAACCGATCCTTTATTCATTAGTTCATTCGAGCTAAGGAGGTGGTAAGTTTACTTGAGTAGAGTTGGAAGCAGCCTATTTGACTTTACTGCTTTGGTCTCTTTCTTTCTCACGCAAAAGACTTGTTCTTTACTGTCTCCTCTTGTATTAAAGTTTGAGAACCCTAAAGCCCACTATCTCCTATTTATTTTTATTTTACTTTCCTATATATTTTTATTATTGTAATCCAATAGGAGTCATTCCTCCTTGTCCCCATATGTAGTCTCATCCTTGCTTTTTTTTTCTTTCTTTTTTTTTTTCCTCTACTTAGCGGACGAAGAAGCTCCTGATTATGGTTCTGGAATTCGACAGTCAGGAACAGCTAAAATATCTTTTGATAACGAGTACTTTAATCAGGTGAGAAATCTGCCAGGAAGAGGAAAACCTTGTGGAAGGATAAGGAAGTAGGCAGGTTTTGTGAGGAGGATGTTCAGCACTGGAGAGCAGTTCTGCCTGGAACTAAAAAGTATAGGTTACCACAGGACAGTTAACAGAATACGGGACGTATCTAACAATGACCGAGGTGAGGGTAGAGGCCCAGCATTTATATTGTGTTGTATTGCCTTTTTCTCAGGCAGCTCTTAATCCACATAACTTTTCAGTCACTATTATTTGTTGGGCAAATAAATATAAGTTACGGAAATGGGGGGAAAATATGTTGTCATGCTACTTTATCATCTACTTACCCCTGCCTTGTTTTCAGAGTAACTTTTCTTCGGTTGCAATGACCCGTTCTGGTCTATCCTTGGAGGAGCTGAGGATTGTGGAAGGACAGGGTCAGAGTTCTGAGGTCATCACTCCTCCAGAAGAAATCAATCGAATGAATGACTTGGGTGTGTAATCAGAGTGTGCTATGATTGCATATGTTTTCAAAGAGGGAAAAATACTGACCATTGTCAAGGAAGATAGTTGCTTTTATCATCTAGGGATGGAGAGGTACACTCTACTCTCTGAAAGGTGCTTTGTGTGTTACTTGAACCATATGTGTGTTCATTTGACCCTCTTTAGATTTGAAGTCAAGCACTTTGCTGGATGGTAAGATGGTAATGGAAGGATTTTCTGAAGAGATTGGCAACCACCTGAAACTGGGCAGTGCCTTCACTTTCCGTGTAACAGTGTTGCAGGCCAGCGGAATCCTCCCAGAGTATGCAGATATCTTCTGTCAGTTCAAGTAAGCCGCCCCTTTGCTCTGCCTCCCTAGGCTTTTACCCCGGATGATGTCCTTTGTGCACTATAGAGCGATGTAACACTTGCCAGGTAGTACACTCTTGAGAGAGAAATGACTACCAGCCACTGAAATAAAATGCTTTCTTCACTCAAGATGGGAGTAAGAACTGGAAACCTACAATGGAATGAAACAGAGTTCATTGTGGCGAGGAGTGTGGCCACATATCCTGCTAGAAGGTTTGGTTGTGGACTGTCCCTCTCTGCCAGGAGTATAGGATCAGATCCAGATGAGCCTACTTACTAGTCTTTTTAAATGCTCTCCATGCTGAAATGTCTCGTTAATAAACAAGTATGAAAACAATGACTTATCCAACCACCAATTATGCTTATTTAATACTTGGGAAAGAGAAAAAGTAAGTCATTTAAAGAGCAGCAAAATTCTGCATCCACTGAAAAAAAGCTAGTAAGTACGTAGAGAAGATGTGACAGGTTTCATTCTTCATCCACTTTCTAAGCATTTTCTATCCTATAACCCTCTGGAGCTCTGTGCTCTAGGTACTTTCATCTCAAGACCTCCAAAAACATTTTTTTGGAGAATCTTTAAGTTTTAATACCCCCAAACATCAATATGTCTTCAGCACTTGGAAAGGGCCACAGTACAAGAGAATGAAGTCTGAGCCACCCCATTCCTAAAGCCCACAGTTTGCCACTGGTGCCACCAAAAGGCTGCTTTAGATTTCTGCCATTCATTTCCCCTCAGTATGTGCCTTAGCCTTCTCTGGGGTCCTCAAGCAGCATTGCTTTTTACATAGATTTTAGCCAAGTCCTCAATTAAATGTGATTATTACATAGTAAGCCGCTAATATCATTTGCTGTAATTATAATTGATGAAATAGTATCTGTCCAGTATAGGCTTTGGCCATTTAATGTGTTTTTGCTAATAGCCTCAGTTAGTAACTGATGTATTTTGTGGAAAAGACCTACTTGGTTAACTGACATCTGAAATGGCAATAGTGGTATGTTGACTTCTGTCCTAAAGTCTCCTAAAAAGAGAGTAGCATCTCCACCTGGCATTAGCTGTGGAGGAAAGGGCATGTTGACTCATGCTGAAAGAAGACTCAAGTTCTTCTGAGGTTTTTATAAACTCTCATCTGGCCTGCATAGGGAAAACAGAGCTGTAGAGCAATGTGAATGATTTCATGTGTCACCTCTGTGGAACCCCAGGGTATTTGTATCTGCTCCAAGCAGAGCCTTGTTGGAGTGTAGATCAGAGATCAGCTGATGCTCATGGCGCCTCTGGCAGGTACACTGTGTGGTCTGGAGAGGAAGAAATTGGAAGAAAAAAAGGAGTAAGAAGTAAGAGAAGGAAAGGGAGAGAGGTAAGGAGAAAATGAGAAGAAAGAAAATAGACGAGAGTACACGTAGTGTGGAATGCTATAGTGCCACAGCGGTATGTATTATCAGTGATTTGGATGCCTGGCAGAAGTACACCACTGTCTTCGGGCTCAGTGAATTACAGTTGACCCTTGAGCAACTCAGGAATTAGGGCACTGACCCTCCGCACAGTCAAAAATCCGAGTGTGTATCCAGGGTTCCACCATATCCGCAGTTCCGCATCTAAGGATTCAACCAACTGCCGATTGTGCGGTACCCCAGTATTTACTATGGAAAAGAATCCACGTATAAGTGGACCCACGCAGTTCAAACCTGTGTTGTTCAAAGGTCAAGTGTAATTTGGAAGACTGGTAGTTCATGATCCTGGTCTTTCTACCCCCTACTCTAAGTGTTCTTGGACTTCCCTGGTGGTCCAGTGGTTAAGACTTCGCACTTCCACTGCAGACCCTGGTCGGGGGAACTAAGATCCCACATGCCGCATGGCACAGCCAAAAAAAAAAAAAGTATTCTCTTATTTCCATTTTTTTCTTGCAGGAGTGTGGGATGTCCTTCTGGTGCATATTTCTATCTGGCAGTAAATCTTTGAATTGAGTATTCTATAATTCTCCACTTCTTTTTATGTCAGACTAATAATAGGGAGGGAGAGAGAACAATAAAATCTCATATTTATGAGAATAAGTCAACATAGCCCACTGACTCAAATATTTCAGGAGTATTTTCTACATTTAGAGCCCTCTGGGAGACACTCACTGTCTTTTGGGGAGACAAGCAAATAAGTACATTATTACAAACAATGATATCATTGCTGTTGAAGAAAAATAGGTCTCTAGTGCTGTGGGAACATAGAACTGTTTGAGTGAGTCAAGGAAGTTTTCCTGGAAGAGGTGATATTTGAATCTCCTCCTAGCTGGTCTTAGATAGACTCCCAGGCAAGTATGCTGTCCACAGGCTTTGATACTACCTTATAGAAGCTTTAATCTGCCAAATCTTTTCTGTACAAAATGATTTCACAATTTTTATTTTCAGTAAAAAACCTTTACAAGGGAATAGGAGTTCACTGAATTCACTGTTCATACATTCACATGGCTAAGTGATAGGGTTAGTTGATTTTTCAGTCATTTTTGACACAAAAGCTAAAATGCTATCTGAGTGATATGGAAAACGTTCTCTACAAGGAAACATAAATAACTTGACTCAGTTAAAGACTCTACTTAAGTAAGGTGCTACTTTCCGTGGGATCCAAGCTGATCCTGATGAAACCGTTAATACGAAATTCACGCGGGTCTTTTTTTTTTCTCTTAAGCTTTTTGCATCGCCATGATGAAGCGTTCTCCACTGAACCCCTCAAAAACAATGGCAGAGGAAGTCCTCTGGGCTTTTATCATGTGCAGAATGTAAGTGACGTGGACGTTTTTGCCAAATGTTTTGCGGGTTTGTGGTACCTTGAAGCAGCTGGGGTGAGGCAGTCGTCATGTGTGGGGCCCTTTGGCTTTCTCAGCTGAAGAAGGTTGATAATCTAAGATGCTGTGTAGGGGGAGCTCTGTGATGAGAACAGACAGTGGAGGGAGCGGCCAGGGCCCTGAGCTAATCCTCAGCGGACAGAGCAGGCAGCATCTTCTCTGAATTACAGTGGGGCCTGTGAGTAGCCTGGGGGTTGGTCTGCCAATAAATCTTTTGTCGGTTTGAATGTAGTGAGTTGTTTTAGTGTTTCCTTCCTAGAATAACAAGCATGTTGCATATGAGTTTTGTTAAAGTTAATATGTTATTCTTTAAACCATAAGAGACAAATAATTTGGTTGCAATTAATGTAGAAACTATGAAATACATTTTGTAGCTAAATTAAGATTCAGAATCTGTTTCCTTGCAGCTGATTCTATGATTAGCCCTCTAATGCCCCTTACAACTCTCTCATAAGTGGAATAAGAAAACAGACCTTCTATCTCTTCTAGAAAGATTTGCTCAACTCTGTGCAAAAGTCGTGATCCTCATGACAATAGCTAACATTCACTGAGAGCTTATTTTGTGTCAGTCATTGTTACAGGTGTGTTTTTGTGTCTTAATTCATTTAATCCTCACTTTTATGCCATATACTATCATAATCCCCACGTTATAGTTGAGATTACCGAGGCAGAGAGCACTCGAAGTCACTCACCAAGGTTACAAAGCTAGGAAGAGGCAGAGGTGGGGTTTGAACCCAGGGAAACGTGGCTCTAGCATCCAGGAGCTTCACTACTGCTTGAACAGTCTCGTTCTCTTGCCAACCATAATCCACTCCGTAAAATGCGAGAGGAAAGGGCAACTCCAGAAATGGAACAAGCAAATACAGAACACACTGTTTTCTTGTTTATGTTTAATTGTATAAATATGAGCATGCCTGTATATGATAAATATTGATTGGCTCCTGTGCACAAGGACTGTGCCTGATGCCACTGGGGGGGTGCTCAGATGGATCACAGGGTAGATTATGCCTCCGAAGAGCTTAGAATTATGATAGGGGAAATAAATGCATATTTAAACAGTAGTGATACAGGATATAGAAACATTTGAAAGGTATTCATTAAATGCAACGGGAGTAGAGAAGAGAGAGTTATTTCTACTAATGGGAAGAGTCTTTTAAGCTACATTCTTTGTTGGGGGTGGATGTTTTTGTAGAGAAAGGAGGTGGGGGAACTTCCTGAAGACTGTAGTGTAAATAAGAAAAGGTGGGTCACGCTTGGCACTGTACCTGGCACAGAGTCTGCAGTCGTGTTTTTCATACTGTTGTTGCCATTTGAGCTGGGCCTTGAAGTACAGGGATGACAGAGGTACAGAGATGTGGGAAGGCCTCCCAGGCACGGCTGAAGCCTGGGCCAGCCCTCAGGCACGGTGGAGGAGAGAGCAGGTGAAGGGAGCAGCAGATTGAGTCCAAACATTGTGTGAAGGGCAGCAGAGGGGCCAGAGGTCATTTGGGGCAGACAGTGGAGGGTGTTGAATGCCTGAAGCTTGGTGAAGTTAACTGTAGAACGAAAACCAGAGAAGAGCCCCTCTCTTTTGGTGTGAGAGGCCTTCATAGTAAAATTCCCAGCACTTACTGGGTACTCAAAGTGCTGTAGTGCTGTTTGCAGCAAAAATGTGTATTTTCCTATAATAAATCTTTAGCTAATCTAGGTTGCCTTTATTCCTTATTAGATTGCAGTGGAGGTTACGGAATCATTTGTGGACTATATCAAAACGAAACCTATCGTGTTTGAAGTCTTTGGGCATTATCAGCAGCACCCACTTCACCTGCAAGGACAGGAGCTTAACAGGTTTGGACCGAATGAGCAAAGATTTTTGTTATTGATATTACTGCTGTTGTTATTGTTGTTACTGTCACTTGCTGGAAAAGAAGAAGTCTTTTGAGGAATTAAGATAGGTAAATAACAGTTTTATATATTACCCTATGTTTCCATTTCAGAAACATCACCATCTTTCTTCTAAGCCACCCAGTCACTAACTGTAGGTAGAGCAAACTGAGTTTTGCCCAGGTGACCTTGAGTACTGTCTTTTTGTAGGAAGAGACTTTGAATAGGATAGGAAGTTGAGGTGATAGGGATATAACCTGAAAGTTGTGTATAATTGGTCCTAACCGCCCAGAACTTTATGAAGCATAAAGCTACTATGAAGCATGTGTCTCTAAGTGGAGACATCAAAATTGGGGAGGAGGACAATGATGGGGACTTCGGGATGATGGCAGTGTCCTTCTTAACAGAAAAAATTTTCTTATTTGTGAGCTCTGACTTACAAGGGGACTTTTATCAAAATGTCTTAGCCTCAGTTTTACTGTGTGGGTTTATATCTGATATCTGATAAGGTACCAGAGTTGAAAGTACAAATGATCCATTTTTAAAGGGGATTTAAACACGCCACTAATACCAGTCTTGAAGAACTGTTTAGTCTTGAAGAACTTCTGTCTTCCTTTGCAGTCCACCCCAGCCATCTCGACGATTCTTCCCTCCGCCCATGCCACTATCCAAGCCAGGTGAGCACAGCTGCATTCTTTGTATGATGTACATCTCTTATTCTGAGTGACTTTTCAGATAAAAAAATCATATTCAAATTCCTACTCCACTTCTGTGCATCCTCGTGTGTTCCGGTGTCCAGTAGGAACGAGAATTGTTGGCTCCTGATGGAAATAAGAGGTGCCAAACAATAGGGCTCTATATCCCCGCTGATACTGTGGTCTTCTTACTGCAGATTTTGATAAGCTCCGTGTTCCTAAATCTCTCTGCTTTGTGTGTAACTCCCTTTAACTGTCAGGTGACTGGGCACTCCTTGGCATACTACATTTATTCCGCATGTTCATGTATCCTGTTCTGATTTTTCTTTGTTTATTTTCATCCCTTTTCCTCGTTGCCCACTTGCCTCATTCCCACCCCGCCCTGTGCTCATTCTCCACCTCTGTGCTCCTCGCCTCCGTCCTGCCTTCAGACCATGAGAGAAAGATTGAGCTGATTCGGTTTCTTATATCTGACTATGTGAATGTGCATGTGTTGGACACATTTTCTGAGCACGCCAGTGTGCTCGCATCCTCCGCCATTGCCACCTTCCAGGATGAGGCTGACCCAATGCCGCCTTTTCTCTTTCTGCCAGTTCCCAGCCGCCAGACCGAGAGGGTACCTAAACGAGATGGTTAGTAGCTAAAATTGGCTCTGCCTTAGATTTAGAACCATCCTCAGAGGCTGGTCCTAAAGCCTGGCTCTCCGTGTATGAAACACCGACGTTTCTGTTTGCTACTTGACGTGCATGTAGAGTTCAGCACGTTGTCAAGATCATAGCACATTTCCTTCAGAGAGGTTTTTAGGAAGCACCTTCTCTATTTATGCCCCTTTCATATCATCTGGGGGGGTGGGGGGGCTCCTTATATTTGTTGGTGTGGATTCTTTGCAATGGTATTTTTAATTTTAAAGGATTTTTTTACTGGTAGCTGGCTTTTTGTAATGCTCTAGTTTTGCTTTCTGACCCTCAGATGCCCACCAGAGCCATTAACCCCCTATTATCTTCTTGACTAGCATCATCACCAGCTTACCTGGAATTCAGCTGGGGTGAACAATGCTGATAGGCCATGCCTCTGAATAGCGCTGTATGAGTCACACAGCCCCTTTAGATGCATTGTGTCTGTGGATCCTCACAACATCTTTTTAGATAGTAGGCAGGATATTATGATCTTCATTTTCTAGTTGAGGAGACAGACTCCCAGAGGTTAAGTGACTCAACCAAAGTTTCATAGCTAGTTAGTGGTTGAGCGATAATTAGATCCCAAGTCACTGGACTCACACCACTGCTCCCAGGTTCAGAGAGCCCTCTTTGTATTGCCAAGATTTCAGAATTTCTACATAGTGTTTCAAAATGCCCACCACGTGGAATCTGAAATTCTTGAAAGTACGGGGGTTTTGGCTAATACATTTCATCAGTACAGATAAGAATATGGAATTCACATCTGAAGAAAATGGGTAACATGAGATCATTTACAGAATCCTGTATTTACAGATGAGACCAGTGGTTCCCAAACTTGTCCACACATTAGAATCACCTGGGGGGGCTTCAAACCTCTCAGAGGGCTGAGTCCCACCCCTAGAGACTGTGATTTAATTGGCTGGCGGTGTGGCCTGGGCCATCTTTAAGATCCCCAGGTGACCCTCGTGTGCAGGGAGGTTCAGGAACCACTGGGTTGGAGGATGGGTCTTTCCCGCCACAGCAGCTTTGATGAGGCCCTGTGATGAGCGAGGCTCGCCCCACATTGCCTGTCCCACATTGTTACCGTGCTCTGCATGCCGCAAATGTGAGAGTCTAAGGAAGGTTTTTTAATGGTTTTGTGAGCACATTTACTCTGCATGAAACCTGTTTTCTCATCATTGGGTAGTTTGTTGAGAGGGAAAAAGATGCTGACTCTCCGTTTTCCTTGTTCTCTGAAGTTAGAGGTACTAATATAGTTGACGGTGAAGTTTCTCTGGCTCTTCTGCACTGAAATCTATCCCCTCACTCTCGCTGCCTTTCCCAAGTGTGTCCTTAAAGACTGACATTAGAGAAGCTTATACCTTTGCTGAGTAGACTTGGACCAAATTTTAACATTTTCCAAAAACTTTTAAAAGTTCCAGCCACCAAGTTAAATACCATGAGCAAAACCAGCCTTGGCCAGAGCATGAGCAAGTACGATCTTCTGGTTTGGTTTGAGATCAGTGAATTGGAGCCCACAGGAGAGTAAGTCCAACTTTATAAATTTTTAAATATGGCAACTTTTCCAAAATTAGAAAATGTCATTTTGAGTCTCTCGTCTTTGGGCTCACAGAACAGTGTCACATTTCAGTTTTGAACTGAATTTGGGGTGGGGAGGGTCTTTATATTATTCTTTGAATCAGATGTTTGTCAGAGAACTGTCTAGTATAATAATGTACCTTCTTGTTAGCAATAGCGAGATCGTGAAGAATGGCACTTTGCTATGAGGGAAGACAACCTGCAAAGTGGGTTTTAGCAGCAGCAAAGCAAAGGGAGTCAGAAGCGTATTGCACATAAAAGGGCCAAAGGGGATTAGGGGACAGAATGTTTCTGTAGACCAAGGTTTGTCAGCCTCTCACTACTTGGGGCCAGATGGTTCTCTGTTGTTGGGGGTTGTCCTGTGCATTGTAGGATATTTAGCTGCATCCCTGGCCTCTACCCATAAGATGCCAGTAGCACCTCCCCTCCTGCTGTGACAACAGACATTGACAGATGGCCCCTAGGGGTCAAAATTACCCCCAGTTGAGGACCACTGGCCCAGATCAGAATGATCAGCATCAGCTTACTCACTGTGTATGAGCTGTGTTAGACTAAGTGACGAATGTAATTACTGTTTATAGTTGTCTCAGAAATGCTTTTAAAAAACACAAAAGAGATCCCTCTCCCGAAACAGAGGCAAGGGGCTGTATCAGTTAGTGTAAAGGGTAGGGGATAAATGTTATCTTAATGATCCTCTATTTATAATGCTGGGTAATACCATTATGATCACCTCCATAAAACATTTACTGAGTTCCTACCGTGTGTGAGGTTTGGCTCTATCGATCCTATATAGAGTTGTCAGTAGTGACATTGCTTCGAGGAATTTGACTTTCCACAGACAGATCTATAGTGTGATTATAACTTGCATTATGAGGGAGCAGTAGTTACAGTAAATGGTTTCTACTGAGTTAATTGCTTTCTGATTCTTAAAAAATGATCTAGAATCTGAAATTATCTCTTTCTTATCTCCTGACACTTGCCATTGCAGTTATATGTTATTTATGGAACTATCTGTTAGACAGAGAGCTGGGATTGGAGCCAAAAGATGTTACTGCCCTATGAATACTTCAGTCTAGTCAGGATGATGAGACATACATATGTGGAAAGGTTTACTAAATGCATAGGACTGTCCAATTAAATGTCCACCCCAGATGGTGAGAAAGACATGGGATCAGAGGTTAGAAAACAAAGACCACGGAGGGCTGGAGTGACCAGGGAGGACCTTGCAGGTGAAGTGGCACTTAGCACAAGCATTCTGTCTAACTGCTTTCTTTTACATTTCTGTTTTTGTAGGTATATTCCAGCTGTGGTTGATCATACAGCAGGCTTGCCCTGCCAAGGGACATTTTTGCTTCACCAGGTACTAATGAAGGAGCAAAAGAGGGCTTAGAAGGGAACACCAAAAAAGTTAGAATAAGAAACATAACTCTCTGTTTCTCTGCTTTTTTTTAATCTCCATTTCAAGGGTATTTGGAGGTCAGGGGACATTGCCCCATCATTTTGTTTTTCTCCTTTCCTTAATGTTTCTCAAACCTTGGCTTATATTTATTGATATATACCCTGGCTTTATATGTGTAAATATATATATATGGGGTTTTTTTGTTTTTTGGGGTTTTTTTTTGCGGTACGCGGGCCTCTCACTGTTGCGGCCTCTCCTGTTGCGGAGCATAGGCTCCGGACGCGCAGGCCCAACGGCCATGGCTCACGGGCCCAGCCGCTCCGCGGCATTGTGGAATCCTCCCAGACCAGGACACGAACCCGTGTCCCCTGCATCGGCAGGCGGACTCTCAACCCCTGCGCCACCAGGGAAGCCCCGTAAATATATTTTAAAAGAGCTATCTTGAAAGACTTTATTTCATTCAGTTACATAGTAATTTGTGCAGCTCCCATGTTATTTTATACAATTTTCACTTGGTGATGTTTGGAAACTCTGCTTTCACAGCCAAAAGTTCTTAATGGAGATTGAAGATGAAGGTTTCAGTGGACTAAAAATCTGGCCATGAAATGTAGGTCCCCCTTTGGCAAATCAAAAGTAGATTTAGTCAGTGCCCAAAAGTGCTTATGAGCCAGATGGGCACACTCGGGGACTTTCAATCTGGGCATCGGTTCTTAAAAGCCATATCAGAACCTGGCTCTTCCTCAGTCCCTGACCTGTGTCCCTTTGTTCAGAATAGCAGTGTGGACAGCATTTCCCCTCCCCCTCCATACCTCCCCTTCCATACCTCCCCTTCCTGCCCATCAGACAATCCAGAAAACAACAGACAAGAGGAAATAAGAGATTGTCCCAGCTAAATTGCAACCCTGCTCCATTATCTAGGGCATCCAGCGAAGGATCACAGTAACCATTATCCATGAGAAAGGGAGTGAACTCCACTGGAAGGATGTCCGTGAGCTGGTGGGAGGTGAGTATGTTTCAGCAGCTGAGGACGGGCCTTAGCGGAGTGACTGCTCCCTGTTCGGAGCACAGGGAGTGTGCGGAAGGCTGCCCTGGAGAGCGTGACTGTCAGAAGAGAGTCCTTGAGTTGGAAACTACTCTTGTTTCCCAGCTCCCTTCATCAGTTATTCAACCTACCATTGTTTTTCTCAGTGCCTGTGGGAGCAGTTCTGGGCCCGAGGCTGTGAGAGGGCCTAAGAGAAGTCTCTGCTCCTTGTGAGCTTGGGGTCTAGTGAGGAGACAGCGTGTGTGCATGTACAGAGCATTTTGATGAGTGAGTACCAAATGAGAACAACTGAAAGACCTGTGCTAAAAGAGTTGCCGACAAAAAAGATCCAGGAGAACTGGGTTAGCTTGTGGGAGATGATCTGAGTAGATTTGAGAGAACTTAGAGGGTTTCGTTTTTCTGCAAGCATTTGGAGTTAGACTCAGCAATGTCTAACGTGCAAATGGCTAGAAATCTATGGCCAGAGTGGGGAGACTAAACTAAAGCACCATGAGAGGAAAGAGTGGCCAAACAGCATAAGCTGTAGAACGAGAGCCCAAGGCAGGGGGTCTGAACCTAGTTTTGCCATGGATCCCTTTGGCAGTGGTGAAGCCTCAGAATTATGTTTTTAAATGTAGAAAATAAAGCACTTAGGACTACAAAGGGAACTACTAATATTGAAATACAATTGTTAAACTACTAAACAAATTTGTAACATAAGCTCTTCAGTGATGTGGTCAATAAGCAGCAGGTCTAATTTCTATCATTTCAAAGTGGTGATGAATGTCAAGATCCTTCACATTAGTGTGATACGAAAACATCTGTGATTTCTGCTGGGGACAGAGGTATGGGTACTGCTGATTCTCCTGTGGTTTGTGCCCTCCCCTCATAATTGCAGGGAAAGGCAAATTTCAGTTAGAGCTTCCTGAAAATAAAGTTGTAATTTTTTTTTCCCATCCAGTTCAGACCTCCTGAATTCTAACCATAAACCCCTTGAGTATCTGTGGACCAGATTAAGAAGGCCTGGAAGGAAGATTATACTCTGTCCTATCTGGGGCAGTGGTTTTCAAGCTGTTCAAGATTAATTATTACATAAAACAAGAGAGATGCTTTCTGACCAGAAAGGGTGGGGTGCAGAGGCAGCAGTTAACTAAGGCTTCTCTATAACCCTATGGCTTTTTATTTTTATAACAAACGTGAAATGTGGCAGGTGCTTTTCTGAATGCTCTAAAAATATTAGTTTATTTAATATAACATAACAAACATATAATATGATCATAACAATCTTACAAGGGAAGAATTGTTATTCCCACATCACAGGTGAGGAAAGTGAGGCTCAGAGGCTGAGCATATGCCCAGGCCGCACAGATAGTTAGTGTTGGAGCTGACATTTGAACCCAGGCAGTCCTGCTCCAGAGACTGTGTTCTTAACCTCTATGCAGTGCTGCATCCCCTACTGTTATTTGAAAACAGCATTGTAAGATTTTGAAAAAGAAAGTGGTGTAATGAAGGCAGTGGCTTAAGAAGTTTGTAGAAGGTGAGTGTGGGATGGCTTGGACAGGGGGAGACGTGAGAGCAGTAGGGAGACCAGTTAAGTGGCTGTTGCCTTGTCTGAGATCAGAAGGGGATGACCTTCGTGAGCAGGGCAGTGATGTTGGAAATTAAAGCTGAGACAGATATGAGAAGCTCTTTGAACAAAGTAAGTTTTCACCGTTGGCTAAATGTGGGATGTAAAGGGGAGATAGAATATGGAGAAGAAAGGAAGGCCAAGAATTACAGAATTAGACTGTAGGATTATAACTGACCAAACAACGCTTCCGGCACCTGAAATTACACAGAGATTTGACAGTCTCTTTTTGGCCTAATGAATTACCACTTTGTTTCTATTTATTTATTTATTTATTTATTTATTAAAATCAGTTGATTTTTTAAAAAATTAATTAATTTATTTTTGGCTGTGTTGGGTCTTGGTTGCTGTGCGCAGGCTTTCTCTAGTTGCGGCAAGTGGGGGATACTCTTCATTACGGTGCACGGGCTTCTCACTGCAGTGGCTTCTCTTGTTGCAGAGCACAGACTCTAGGCGTGCGGGCTTCAGTAGTTGTGGCTCCCGGGCTCTAGAGTGCAGTCTCAGTAGTTGTGGCGCAAGGGCTTAGTTGCTTCGCAGCATGTGGGATCTTCCTGGACCAGGGCTCGAACCCATGTCCCCTGCATTGGCAGACAGATTTTTTTTTTTAATAAATTTATTTGTTTATTTATTTATTTTTGGCTGCATTGGGTCTTCGTTGCTGCACGTGGGCTTTCTCTAGTTGCGTTGAGCGGCAGTTACTCTTCGTTGCAGTGCACGGGCTTCTCACTGCGGTGGCTTCTCTTGTTGCGGAGCACGGGCTCTAGGTGCACGGGCTTCAGTAGTTGCAGCACGCGGGCTCGGTAGTTGTGGCTCGCGGGCTCTAGAGTGCAGGCTCAGTAGTTGTGGCTCGCGGGTTCTAGAGCGCAGGCTCAGTAGTTGTGGCGCACGGGCTTAGTTGCTTCACGGCACATGGGATCTTCCTGGACCAGGGCTCGAACCCGTGTCCCCTCTATTGGCAGGCGGATTCTTAACCACTGCGCCATCAGGGAAGTCATACCACTTTGTTTTTAAACGTACCCATGTTCTGGTTTCTTTCTTCTTTCTCTCAGGCCGGATTCGGAATAAAGCTGAGGTGGACGAAGCCACAGTTGATGCCATCCTCTCCTTAAATATCATCTCTGCCAAGTACCTGAAGTCTTCCCACAACTCTAGCAGGTGGGGCACCCGGGGAATGTGGTGAGTCAGCCCTAGGGGGGTTGATTGATTCACTGTAGATTCCTTGTTCATTAATGACTTTCCCCTTCTCACTTCAAAGTTCCCTGTTTCCTCCCCTGTCTACCCTGCTCTTCAAAAATAAAAACATAAATCACTGGAGATACATGTATGTGATGATACCCCCAGAGAATGGAAATGTTCTATCCCCTGGGGAGTTTGAGTAGATGTAATACAGTGACAGAGAAAAAGCAGAAAAAGAAAACTCAGCATGCCACCCAAGGGTTTAAAAGTACAAATTAATTACGGCTAAGACTAAATGTTTTCCTATGAAGTGATTGCTGTGGAGAAAGACCTCTCGGCCTGGGGTGTCATGGGAGCATGCCCTCCAAGGTATAGTGAACCCTCTTGTGTTCATCTTTGCTGCTGCCAGTATCGGCTCAAGGAGTCTCAGTGTCTGCTTTTCATTTTCCTTTATGCAAAAAGGCAATAAATTATTATAAACTCTTCTGACTAAGATTGGCTGCTATAAATAATGAATTTTATTTTAAATTTTAAATTAGTTTCCCTTAGAATTCCATTTTATAATCAAGTGATGACAATGCATAAAGTACCTAGCCGTTCTACATTCCCGTGTCAGACTGGAAATAAATCTGCTGGGGCGCTTTTACCTCCCTGGGAAAGGAGTCCCGTCATCGTGCACAGAGACTCCAATTTCTCTATGTGGTGAGGGCTAGGAAACAGGAGTGGCTGTGTGTTCTAATGTGGGCTCAGAACTCAGCCTTCGAATTACAGGAATTCTCTGTGGTCTGCCTGTTCCTAAAAAAGTTGCTCACATGTGTTGGCAAGAGGGAGAGGAAAAATGAGACAATAAGCAGAAGCAGAAATGAAAAGTTCGGGCCAGGATTAATTTCTTTACATTGTTTCTTTGTGTTACTGTTTTGCATGGGAGTGAGGAAAAGGAAACAAATGTCTGTTTGCTTTTTGCCAGTCAGGGGAGCTGGCAGGAGCTGTGGACACAAAGGGAAGGCGGGTGAGAGGGTGTGTACCTATGTGGAGGGGGTGTGGCAGAGGTAAAGTAGGGTGCTTTGACCCCCGCCTTGGCCTATTCCTGGGCAAAATCTTGAACAATACCATTTCTCTGAAGTCAGCATTAACCCCACATAGCGTTCCCTCTTCTGCCAGACATTTACAGCAAGTATTCAGCTGGCATTCACCACATTTTCCTTGCAACTATGAGAAATATATCTTAAACTTCCCTATGGTACTTAGCATAACAGGGAAAAATGGTGTTTGGTTGAAGTGCTGGTTATGTTAAACTTGCCTACATTAGAGTAACCTTCAAAAGTCCTTTGATTCCTGTCCGGCAGCATGTCACATGCTGTAGAAGATGAATTTGGCTTTGTTAGAAGCAGTTTATCTTTCCCAGTAGAAGCTTAGAGTTAATCAAAAAAGTTGCTGGGACTTCCTTGGCAGCGCAGCAGTTAAGAATCTACCTGCCAACGCAAGGGACACAGGTTTGAGCCCTGGTCCAGGAAGATCCCACATGCCGCGGAGCAACGAAACCTGTGTGCCACAACTACTGCGCCCACGTGCTGCAACTACTGGAGCCCGCGTGCCTACAGCCCGCGTGCCACAACTACTGAGCCCGTGTGCTGTAACTGCTGAAGCCTACGTGCCTAGAGCCCGTGCTCCACAACAAGAGAAGCCACCACAGTGAGAAGCCCATGCACTGCAATGAAGAGTAACCGCTGCTCGCCGCACCTAGAGAAAGCCCGCATGCAGCAACAAAGACCCAACACAGCCGAAAAGGTTAGAAAAAAAAAAAAGTTTAAAAAAAAAAATTGCTAAAGTCAAGAGTAATAAAAAGAGGAATTTCCCTGGTGGTGCAGTGGTTAAGAATCCACCTGCCAATGCAGGGGACACGGGTTTGAGCCCTGGTCCAGGAAGATCCCACATGCCGCGGAGCACCTAAGCCCATGCGCCACAACTACTGCGCCTGCACAACTACTGAAGCCCGTGCGCCTAGAGCCCGTGCTCCGCAACAAGAGAAGCCACCGCAATGAGAAATCCGTGCACTGCAAGGAAGAGTAGCCCCAGCTTGCCGCAACTAGAGAAAGCCCACGCACAGCAGCGAAGACCTAACACAGCCAAAATATAAATAAATAAAAATTTTAAAAAGAAGATACAGACTTTAAACACTTGTTTTAACTTAAAGTATATAAATGTACATTAATTTGTCAAGCTCCTGCTATAGGGCCAAGGCCTTTTCTTTAATTGTAGGCTCATTTATTAGACTTCTGACTGTCTTTCTTGCAAAGCCACACCCATAATTCATCACCTATGTTTTTCAATTTGGTGGAACTAGAAGCCTATGAATAAAATCTAAGTGCAAAATCCTTTAAACTTTTTATCATATATCATCAAAATTTTATTTCCCTCTTTCTTTTACATTGATCTCACCCAAACTTAACAGCTGTTTTTTAAACAATTCACCATTATCAAGTCTTTTTTAAATGTTCAATTTATTTTTCACACTTAGTTTTGTGTTTCACACTAAGCAAAAATTCTTTTTGCCCTCATGTTTCAGTGATTTATCTAATATTTAATTAAATTAGATAATTATTATAACAAACACAACCACATAAACAGGTTTGTAGTACTGACACTTGAGAAGCATGAAACTCAGCTCTTTGGAGCAAATTTTCTGGGCAATGAGCTACCTCTTTATTTTAGAATAATGAGAAATGGACGTCAGTCTATACATTGTAGGGATGTGGAGAGCATAAGTTCATTTGGTAAGTGGCTAAATGGAGTTTGGTTAAGAGAGCTTTTGTTCTTTTTGCCTAAGGTTTAATGTTTAAAGTTGAACTTACAGAACTCCAGTTGGGTGTATTACATACGTAATTAGAGGGCTCTTGTGATATATTGATAGTGGAGCGTAGCTGACAAGGGCCATTACTCCTTTTCTTCCCAGCCCTGCGATTCTGTTACCTACTGACTTGGTTTTCTCTTAACTCCACAGCAACTTCCTACCATTTCCAATAGTAAGTCACCTCCTAAAGGGATGTTAATAGAGGTGGTCTCCACTCTCCCTTCTGTGCCCAGCATTTCCTTAACTGAACGTCTCAGTAGAGGGACCCATGTCATTGTAAGCCCTTTATCAAATTGTGTCCCATGGGATTCTCTGTTAATTGTTTGTCCACTTGAATTCGCTTTTGCTTATCAGCAAACTTGTGTTTTTATATATATATTTTTTCTCTCTCCCCTCTCTCTCTCCCTCTCTTTTTTCCTTTTTTTTTCTTTTGCTGCACTAACAAAAGCTTTTTCTGTGTTTTTACAGGCTCTTTCTTGATAAGGATATTCCTAGGTATTTTCTGTTTGCTTTTTTTTGCACATAAAGATTCTAGCTTATCAGAATGCTTTATGTCTTATGTAGCTTTGACTGCTATTTTAATTTAATAGTTTTCGCCATGTAAACTTGTGCCCACCTAGGATAGAGCAAGACCTTATTCTGCACCCTTGTGCCCTGGGTTTTTCTGATGCATGTATAGTTTCACATGTAGGCTCTTAAGTAATTTGTAGAGTTCTTAATTATTTTCTCATTCCATTTAGTAAACTTGCCCATTTTATTCTATGCCCCTTCAAGTTTTTCTCTTCCACATTACAAAGTAGAATGTTACTCCCCTCATTTCATAAGGAATCTCAGGCTTGCATAATTGTTCACTTTTTTCTTCGTTTTGTCCTGTGTAGTAGTAGAGACCAATTTAGTTATTTGAGTAGCTGAGTCTGTGAGAAATATTTTTTTTTATTTTTAAACATTTCTCTTTCTCCTGTCAGGACTGCTTGTCTCATCTATTTATTTTCTGCTTTTGGAAAAGAAAAAGTTCCTGGTTCAGTAGTAAAGGAAATTTTCCCCCATCTCTCTCTTCATCTCATTTAGGGAAGAAAACTGAAGGAAGTAATACATGATAATTTAGCCTAAATGTTTTTTTAAAGATGCACATACACACGCACACAACACATACACACACACACATACATATACACACACACTGCCGTTGTCCGGAACATCTTGAGAAATCCATTTGGGATTATTTCCTGACCACCTTAGCGCCATACAGGACAGCATGTCTCAGGACTCAGCCCTGTTTCTAACTCCAAATTCTCTTGCTAGCTTGATTTCATTGACATTTCTCTTCAGTCTTGGTTGTATTTCTTATGACCACCTCTCAAGAGTTGCCACCCTTGGTGAGTATTTCAAAAGAATGTGCTGCAGTAACTCCCAGGCACCAAACAAAACAACAGAAAAACAACCCCACCTTTTCCCCTCCATCCCAATACAGGGGGATTTTAGTGATGTCAGAATTTTTCTATGTTAGCCAAGTTTCTGCCAGTGAAATTTCCTCTTTAGGTTAAGTGAAAACCAGAAAACAGAAATGTGAAGAGGCTTTCTCACACAAATTCAAAACATCTGCCTCAGTGGAAAGGGAACCTTGAACCCTGATTACTGGCAGCAGGAGATGCTTAGGTTCTGGTGTGGAGCTTGATGAGTGGCGGGTTCCAGGCGGCAGTGAAGTGCTTGTTGCTGTCAAGTGTCTCCAGGGCCCTCGCCCTGAGGAGGGGCCTCACTTCACTCCGCACGGGGTGTCCAGACCTGCAGTGCGACAGGCAGGCCCATTCCAGGCACCTCGGCAGACCCTGGGACACAATAGAAGAGCAGTCTCAGGGACATGGCCCTCAAGTGGCTTCTGCTGAAGTAATGGATTTCACCACCCAATATTAGAATTTGTCTTAAACCAAATTACAATTTAGATGTGATTGAAACAGAGCTTTGTGGATGCATAAAGGGTTCTCTGCTGAGCCCAGTGAGCCCAGGAGCTGGGGAAGGGCTTCTGTCATCCTTTGTTGTGGTTGCTGTTTGGGTCTCTTGGTTGCTTTGTCCATCTTTGTCCTGTTAGTTGTCTCTATATTCCTTTGGTGTATTTGTAGAGAATTTACTTGACCCATACACACTGCCTCAAAAGCTAGATGTCTGAGAGAGTATCACGTACAGCCGAAGGCCCTTGGACAACACGGGTTTGAACTGCGCGGGTCCGCTTGCGTGTGGATTGTTTTCAGTAGTAAGTACCACAATACTACGTGATCCGCAGTTGGCTGAATCGGTGGAGGCAAAACCTCGGGTACTGAGGGCCGACTGTCAGTTATACACAGAGTTTTTACTGCATGGAGCGTCAGCCCCCTAACTTACCCTGTTGTTCAAGGGTCAACTGTACTTCAAGAAGACATAGCTCTAGAAGTAGCTACGAGATGAAATAATCAGGCTTCAGACACTGGCACTCAGAGGATGAGGTGTGGTTACGGAGTTCATTTAAGTATTGTTTTCTCTGTTTATTTCTGGAGAAAGAAGCATGGAGATGTGTTTAAAGAGAAGGTATGCCAGCTATTTGTCATGGGACACCTAGAAAAGACAGCTGCAGTGAGGTTACCATTTGGGAAGGAGTGAGCAGGAACGTACTGGGCAGGGGAGAAGGTGTGCAGAACTCTAGATGAATTGGGTGGGGTGTATTACACGTGCAGAGAGCTAGTGGTGATGGGAAGCTCACTCTGAAGGGGTGGGCGAAGTGTCTTCCCCAGCAGTCCTAACGGGGGTCTGAGGGAGGGACGCGGGGGGTCGAGTCGGGGGTTGATCTGTGACACTGCTGTTGGACTCAGGACAGTGCTTCAGGTGGGACTGGCTGAGCTGGAAGGTTTAATGCCAAGTAGGGTCTATGGTGTTTTACTAGTAAGAGGGAAGAGAGATATTAAAGCAACTTTAAAAACCAGTTTATGGGTGTTTATTAAATAATCAAGCTTCTAGTTATTTGAATGTAAGATTCTTACGTGAATTTTTGGGAAAACTGATAAGTAGTAGTTGGCTAGCTCTGGTGTAAAAAATCATTCTCTTTTGCTGAAATGTCAGCTAAGAATAACCTCTTATTCTTCTATTTAAAACAAGTCTCTCTATACTGTTTCTTTCATGAACCCTCCCGGATGTGTTTGTGACATTTCTGAGGCTCAGCAGAATGGGATCGAGATACAAAGACTGCAGCTTCCAAATGACTGAATCTTTGCTTCCGGCCCTCATCACTGACTGACAGAGGAGCTTACTTAGTCTTTCTTTCCTGTTTTTGTTTCTGTTGATACTCATTTCTCCTTTTCACCTTAATCCCTTCAATTGATCTCACGATTTTTATGTTTATAGGCAGAGGAGAAGCAGGCTTGTCAAAAAACAAACAACAAAAAGCATAGCTTAAGTGTTCCTTGATGATGGGTGGGGGGCAAGAGCATGGGCGCCTGCCTTTCCCTCCTCGGAGGCACAGGTTCTGCTCTGTCGTTAGACTTTGGTAAGTTGGAAATGCTGGTCAGTGTGGGATTCTGCAGCATTACTGACAATGGCAGTGGCTGGACTAAGGTGACTTCAGCTTCTTCTGAATGACTCCCTCTTGCCTTTTTGACTTTAGGACCTTCTATCGTTTTGAGGCCGTGTGGGATAGCTCCCTCCATAACTCCCTCCTTCTGAACCGAGTGACACCCAATGGGGAAAAGATCTACATGACCTTGTCGGCCTACCTGGAGGTGAGAAGACCCACAACTTGAGTTGCCGTGAACAGCCAGCCCTGAACAGTGGGAAAGTTACAACAGGAAATGGGGAGGAAAGATTTGACTGATTTTGTCTTCCTTTCCCCCTGCACATCGTGAAGTTATTTTATTGTACTTTGCTAACTGTTCTGGTTATATTAACTTCTGTTCCTGGTCTCTGGTTAATCAGAAAGTCACATAACTTTTATTACAGATTTAGCAGCCCAATTCCCATTCTTCAATGTATGATTTTAAGAATACCACCTCTTGTCTTTGTAGTTGTGGGCAGAGCCTAGTAGTGGTTAACAGCGCAGACCCTGGAACTAGCTATCTGAGTTCAAGTCCCTGTGCCGCCACTTACTGCCTTCATGTCCTTGGACAAGTGACTTCATCTCTCTGTGCCTCAATTTCCTTGTCTTTTAAACAGGGGTAATAATAATAGCATTTATCTCAGAAAGTTGTTGAGAGGTCACAGAAAAGGATTTAGAACAAACAGTGCTTGGCATATAACAAGTAATAAATATCAGCCGTTATTACAGAAAAAAAACTTTGAAAAAAATAAATGCATCTGCAAGCAACACCACCTGACCTTGCACGTATTACCTTCTGATTTGCTGTTGAATTCATCGGTAGAGCTGAAATCCTCCACCCCCCACATCTGGGAGCAGCTTTCCCAATACAGTAGTGCCCAGACTGTGGTCACAGATGCTCTGTCTGTGTTTAATCGGAGCCCACTCCTGTTTGCTTTCAGCTGGATCATTGTATCCAGCCAGCTGTCATCACCAAGGATGTGTGCATGGTCTTCTATTCCCGGGATGCCAAGATCTCGCCGCCACGCTCACTGCGCAGCCTCTTTGGCAGCGGCTATTCAAAGTCACCAGACTCGTAAGTTTTTGAGACAAGTTTAGCTTCTAGTTGTACCCTGTACAGAATCAGCAGTCTTCTAGATGCTGTTTTCAGGGTTAGTTCACAACCTATAAACCGGAGTGCAGTGACTTGAATGTTGGCATTTAATAAAATATTGATAAATAGATGAGTTAATGAGGGGAGGAAGGAATGTTCCATTGTGAACACTTCTCAAAAAATTTTGTAGGGACTAAATGTTCTTTTTAAATGTCATTATTATTATTTCTAACAGCTTACCATACCATTGGGATTTTATCCTTTTTAAGATTTATTCATGTTTAAGATATATGAATGTACATGAAGAATAACACAGTGACTACCTGTTCATCACTACCCGGCTTAAAAATTAAGTATCACTAAAACAGTCGAAGAGTCAGTCCCCTTCTTAACCACACCCCCCAGAAACTGATGTTTATCATTTCATTCCAGTCAGACCTTTCCCCCCTCATCTTTTCTTTCTTGTGGTAAGAAAAGGCAAAATTTTAATCTTCACATTTCTTCTAGTTTATCATTCAGTTTATTTTTTTATATGTGACTCCTAATTTCTTTTTTTTTTTTTTACATCTTTATTGGAGTATAATAGCTTTACAATGGTGTGTTAGTTTCTGCTTTACAACATAATGAATCAGTTATATATATACATATGTTCCCATATCTCTTCCCTCTTGCGCCTCCCTCCCTCCCACCCTCCCTATCCCACCCCTCCAGGCGATCACAAAGCACCGAGCTGATCTCCCTGTGCTATGCAGCTGCTTCCCACTAGCTATCTACCTTACGTTTGGTAGCATATATATGTCCATGCCTCTCTCTCGCTCTGTCACAGCTTACCCTTCCCCCTCCCCATATCCTCAAGTCCATCCTCTAGTAGGTCTGTGTCTTTATTCCTGTCTTACCCCTAGGTTCTTCATGACATTTTTTTTTCTTAAATTCCATATATATGTGTTAGCGTACGGTATTTGTCTCTCTCTTTCTGACTTACTTCACTCTGTATGACAGACTCTAGGTCTATCCAGCTCATTACAAATAGCTCAATTTCGTTTCTTTTTATGGCTGAGTAATATTCCATTGTATATATGTGCCACATCTTCTTTATCCATTCATCCGATGATGCACACTTAGGTTGTTTCCATCTCTGGGCTATTGTAAATAGAGTGGCAATGAATATTTTGGTACATGACTCTTTTTGAATTATGGTTTTCTCAGGGTGTATGCCCAGTAGTGGGATTGCTGGGTCTATCATTCAGTTTTATTCTTAAGCTCAGAACAGGAAAAGAACAGTGACTGATAAGAAATGTCTGTAACTATATTTGAGGGTGGATTGCAGACCCAGTGGAGGAGACAGTGTTTTAAGCAGAGAGAATTGAGATTTTCCTGGTTTTGTGCTATATGAAATTAAACAGTTGTTTATTTGTTTTAATTCAAATAGAAATCGAGTCACTGGAATTTACGAACTCAGTTTATGCAAGATGGCAGACACAGGTAGTCCAGGTAAGCTCTATGGATCAGGAAAGTGATAGTTACCTTTGCATTTGACTGGAGTACATTATATCAAAAATCTACCCCACCCTTGTAGGATAGATATACATTTTTGAGAAGCCAGTTATATTTTACAAGCCACTTTGGTGGTGGTGGTGGTGGGAGTTTCCTTTTTCTGAGTTGCAGCACTGTTTGGTTTATGACATGCAATACAGTTATAAAAGCTGTATGGGACAAAATGTTGCTGGGCTGTGGAATGCTATAACAAATTCAAGCGTGTTAGAGTGAATTTGGCTTGGAAAACTTCAGAACCATTTCCCTCTCAACCTTAACCCCAAAGATAACTTGACAATATAACTTTACAGGCGCTGTCAACCTAGAATTTGAACTTCCTATGCTCTAGAAAGACAAATTATCAAGTTGAACTTGTTCTGTGTCCTTTTTTTTTTTTTTTTTTTTTTTTTTTTTTTTTTATGCGTTACGCGGGCCTCTCACTGTTGTGGCCTCTCCCGCTGCGGAGCACAGGCTCCGGACGCGCAGGCTCAGCGGCCATGGCTCACGGGCCCAGCCGCTCCGCGGCATGCGGGATCCTCCCAGACCGGGGCACGAACCCGTGTCCCCTGCATCGGCAGGCGGACTCCCAACCACTGCGCCACCAGGGAAGCCCCTGTGTCCTTTTTAATGTCTCCTTGAACTGCTGTTGTTCCTCCAGTTTAGTGGCCTTCAACAGCACTCTATGTTTCCATGTTTGTAAACTGGAACGTGGACACAAGTCAGGGTTTTTAAAAACAGTTAATGTAAATTTGAGTCGGTTTAGAGAACATATGTGGAAAAGAGGCCAAGGCCCACAGGTAAGATTGAGATAAAAAAAGACGACTTTGAGTATGAATCCAAGTCCCAATAGCAGCTAATTATAGTGTCTAGATAGTTCCTTCAGAAATTTTTTAATTAACATAAATTCATGTCTCTTGTATGTGAAACCAGCATAATATTTTTAAAAATTATTGGGAAATAATGGAGGCTAAACCAGTCTGTCATCTACCATCTTAACTGAGCTACCAAATGTGAGGTAGCTCACATCTTTCCCACTTTTTTCCCATGAATGTGTTTTTATATATTTAGAACAATAGCGTACAGGCTATTTAATCTCTGTATTTTCACTTAACATAATAACTAGCATTGGGGCTTCCCTGGTGGCACAGTGGTTGAGGGTCCGCCTGCCGATGCAGGGGACACGGGTTCGCGCCCCGGTCTGGGAAGATCCCACATGCCGCGGAGCGGCTGGGCCCGTGAGCCATGGCCGCTGAGCCTGCACGTCCAGAGCCTGTGCTCCGCAACGGGAGAGGCCACAGCAGTGAGAGGCCCATGTACCGCAAAAAAACCCACAACAACAACAACAAAAAAAACTAGCATTTTCTCAAGAGGCATTACTAGCTTCATAATTATTAAAGAATATAAAACTCAGTTTTTAAAAGAAGTTTAGAGAATTGCTTTGGGGCAAAAGGGATAAATTTTTATTAATAATCAAAATCCCATGTATCTTGAGACTAAACTGTCTCAGTGTGCCATATAATGTGAATTATGAAGTCATTTTGAGCTAAAATTGGAATTGGATGTTTTTCTGGAAAAAAAGAGTTGTTTCCTCTTATCTCAGGCATGCAGAGGAGGAGAAGGAAAATCTTGGATACATCAGTGGCATATGTGCGGGGAGAAGAGAACTTAGCAGGCTGGCGGCCTCGTGGAGACAGCCTCATCCTTGAGCACCAGTGGGACTTGGAGAAGCTGGAGCTCCTGCACGAGGTACGGCGGGGCACAGGGCGCACAGGTGAACTCTCGGGCAAGATTCCCGCAGCATCAGTCTTACACTCACCTCCTGTCTGTGATCCTGGCTTTGCAGTTTTCGATCATGATGAAGGCATAATATTTTGCTTATTAAGATCTTGATGAGCTTTCTGTTTGCTGAGGCTGTAGTGTTGATCTTCTTAGGTGGAGAAAACCCGCCACTTCCTGCTGCTCCGTGAGAGACTTGGTGACAGCATCCCCAGATCCCTGAGCGACTCGTTGTCCCCCAGCCTCAGCAGTGGGACCCTCAGCACCTCCACCAGCATCTCCTCTCAGATCTCAACCACCACCTTTGAAAGTGCCATCACACCCAGTGAGAGCAGTGGCTACGACTCCACAGACATTGAAAGCCTGGTGGATCGAGAGAAAGAGCTGGCTACCAAGGTGTGGCTCCCTGCCTCTGCTGAGCATTTTCCCCCGTGAGGCTCTGTGAGCTGGTGTTTCTGTTTTTTTCACTTGCATTTTCATCTTTCTTTGAGGGCCTCTGTTCAAGGCCTGTGCTCACACTGTGAATATAGAAGTAAATGAGACTTAACTTCTACCCTTAATAAGTTGACACCAGGCGAAGGGGTGGCAAGCTTACAATAGAGGTTTGGTCGAGAATGCTGTGGGAGCCGGAGGAGAGGCCTGCCCAGGAGGGCACTCGTGGACTGACCTTGGAAGGATGCGCAGGAGAGAGCCAGCGGCGTCCTGTATGATCAGTGTGAGGGAATCTGTGCAGGAGAGGGACAGGAGATGGAGGTGGAGAGATAGGGCAGGGCCAGATCACGAAGCGTCTATGTGCTGGACTAAAGCGTCCAGAATATCCCGGGAGTGACTTGGAAATGTTTCAAACAGCTATTTGTTTTAGAAAGATTTCTCTGGCAGCAGTAAAGAGGATGGACTTGTGGTGAAGAGACAGGCCAGAGGCAGAAAGAATTCAGTAATCCAGATGAGAAACGGTAAAGTTTTTAACTATGGCGGGGGTGGGTGGGATGAAGAGGAATCACGGGAGAGACGTTTGGAAGGTAGAATCCGCATTCCTTGTTGCCTGGATAACAGCAGGAGAGGGCAGAGAGGTTGTTGAGGGTGACCACCAGGCATGTGGGTCTGGGCAACTGGCTGACAATGGAATATAGAAATAAGAGGGATTTTGTGTTCTTTTCAATAATCGAATGGCGTCTAGTTGATTTGGGAATGTATGTCCATCCAGAAACCTCCATGCCTTTTAGTACCAGGGCAAATGGAGAATGAAAGGGATGCTGTCGCATTCTTAAACGCTTTAAACTATGGTGTTTACGGTAATTCACTTGTAGTCATGAGAATGGCTTTTTATCCATTTATCCACTCATTTTATCGTCTTTGTGAGGCATGTACCAGGCTTCTCTTGCTATGTACTCAGTTAATTTCTAGAGCTGTTTGAGCAGCACCTGAGCTCCACTGTGAGTCGTAGGCATGTTATTTTCCCTTCCTGCTTTAATCCTGGGCTTTGTTTAACCATTGAAACTTACGCTTCCCTCTCTCTTCCCTAGTGCCTGCAACTTCTCACCCACACTTTCAACCGAGAATTCAGCCAGGTGCACGGCAGCATCAGTGGCTGCAAGGTGAGCAGCTCTCATTTCCTGTCCTCAGGCTTTGCTGCTTTTAGGTGGCTTGAGATGGGCAGGGCATTACATGTGAGGATGTATGTGGCTTGAGATGGGCAGGGCGTTACATGTGAGGATGTATGTGGCTTGAGATGGGCAGGGCGTTACATGTGAGGAGGATGTATGTGGCTTGAGATGGGCAGGGCGTTACATGTGAGGATGTATGTGGCTTGAGATGGGCAGGGCGTTACATGTGAGGATGTATGTGGCTTGAGATGGGCAGGGCGTTACATGTGAGGATGTATGTGGCTTGAGATGGGCAGGGCGTTACATGTGAGGATGTATGTGGCTTGAGATGGGCAGGGCGTTACATGTGAGGATGTATGTGGCTTGAGATGGGCAGGGCGTTACATGTGAGGATGTATGTGGCTTGAGATGGGCAGGGCGTTACATGTGAGGATGTATGTGGCTTGAGATGGGCAGGGCGTTACATGTGAGGATGTATGTGGCTTGAGATGGGCAGGGCGTTACATGTGAGGATGTATGTGGCTTGAGATGGGCAGGGCGTTACATGTGAGGATTACATGTGAGGATTACATGTGAGGATGTATGTGGCTTGAGATGGGCAGGGCGTTACATGTGAGGATTACATGTGAGGATTACATGTGAGGATTACATGTGAGGATTACATGTGAGGATGTAGGTGGCATATCTGCTCTTTCGTTTATTTAATTTTTCAGTCGGAACACTGACTTCTGAAGATAAAAGTATTCTTCTGTGTCTCTTAGAGTAATTATGAGATGGGAAATATTTGGGCTTTTCCCTGAATCCCTTGGAGAAGAGTATTCTGCAGGGGGTGATATATTATTATATGGCAAGGCACAAGAAGTCCTGAGGTTCTTGGTGGCATGAAATTTTGTTACCTTCAACAAAGAGTGAGGTGAACACTTTAAAGAATTTCTGCATCATTCACTCTGTTCTGGTCATCTTCACCTTTTTTGCTATTCCCTAGACACTCCAAGCTTTCCACCTTGAGGTTGTGTACCTCAAGGTGGCTGTGAATTTTCCCAGATAGTCCCATGATTCAGTTCTTTATTTCATTTTTCTGCTCAGATGTTGCCTCCTTGGAGCGGATTTCCTTAACCACCCTATGTAAGGCCAGCAGCTCTCTGAAACCTTTTAACCTGCTTCTCTGCTTTACTTTTTGCTGTAGCACTGATCCCTGCCTGACACTTCTTAAAGTGTTTGTTGATTGGTTTATTATCTGCCTTCTCCACTTAAAGCGGAAGCTCCAGGAGGGCAGGGCCTCTGCCATATTCTTAGAACAGTGCCTTTTGTTCTTAGTTCTCGGCACATATAGATAGGGTCATTTAGTTAATGCAGGAAGCTGTAGCAATATAAAATACAAACATATTTTATAAATATAAAAAGCTAGCCTTGCCTCTTTTATAAATGTCTTGATTCCTATTCTGACACTTTGGCCATAAAACATTCATAACGATTGTTTTCTTGAATGACCTGAAACAGAAGAGGATTTATGAACATGAGGTCACTGGCTGTCAAAGCTTCTTACTGCAGAGGTGGTTTTGTTCATCTGAATCTCACTTGCTGTGTTCTGTTTTCTTCCAGTTGTCTGATATCTCTCCAGTCGGACGGGATCCCTCTGTGTCCAGTTTTAGCAGTGCTACCCTCACTCCCTCCTCCACCTGCCCCTCTTTGATAGATGCTAGGGGCAACTCTTTGGATCAGAAGTAAGTACCCAGATTTCACTGACAAAAGCTAATGTAAGAACCAAGGGAAATGCCAACCTTCCGCTAGCTCAGTGGTTCTCAACCGAGGGCAGCACCGTCCCCCTAGGCAGCCTTGGGAAACATGTGGGAGCCTTTTCTGGATGTCACAGTGACTGGGAAGATGCTGCTGACGTCTCTTAACGTCATACGTTTTACTAACTTTCTGCATCAAGTCACTGACTTCTCTTCTTCATCCCCTTTTGCGTGATTTGTTCTTGTATTCACACCCCTGATTGTCTCCCCAGTCAGATCAGACACAGGAAGCCCCATCCTGGGAAAAATATTTTGAAACTACTTTGGAAAAAATATTTTAATGACACAAGAAAGCGTATAGGTAAGAAGAATAGAGATGAAGTCCATGAATGGCTCCACGACTTCAGCATTAGAATCGCTGCTGTGCCGTGCGCCATCAGTCTCCTTTGCCCTGTCTCCATTCATTATGCTCACCTGTCACAACCCACCTGGTTATCACCCAGCTGCCTATCTTCCTGTAGCAACACTGAGGCAGTGGGCTGGAGAAAATAACACAACCAGGTAATTTAATTGAATCTGGGATGCCGTCAACTCTAAGACATTATTTTTATATGCCACTAAAAGAAAAAGCAATGCCAACTAAAACGTGACATGCCATCAGTTACAAGATGCATCCCAATTCGAGAAATGGTAAAGTTTGAGAAAAATGGGCTTTTTGGAATTGGTGAAATGCAATTAATTAGACAAAGCTGCTCTACAAAGATAACAGTACAGAGCGTGGGGGATTATCTCTCTCACATCGGTTCAGAGCTGGTCCTGGTTGGTGGAGCAGCTCTGCTCCAGACAGCCGTCCAGGGGCCCAGGTTCTTCCCATGTGTTTGCTCGCTCTGCCAGCCCCTCAGGCAGTGGTCCTCAGACTTCAGTGGCATCAGCATCACCTGGGAGGCTTGTTAAAGCCCAGGTGGCTGAACCCCATTCAGAGTTTCTAATTCTGTATGTCTGAGTTGGAGCCTGAGAATTTGAATTTCCAACAAGTTTTCAGATGAAGTTGATGCTGCTGATCAGGGACCTCACTTTGAGAACCACTGCCCTAGGTGGTGCCCTAGGTATGGCCTTGAGACTAAATAGAAACATATAAAGGAATGGAGTTCATATTCAGTACCCTTCTGTTGAGAGGGCGTCAGGGTAGGAAGAGAGACTGAGTGACTTGGTGGTCATCAGTGATGAGTTTCCTTTGTAACTGCCGAAGGATGACACCAGGTGAATTTGGGATTACGTTTCGGACACCAGCTTTGTCTTCTTAGCCAAGCTCTCTGGAACTGATGTTTGCAAGGTCCCTGGTGTTCGGGGATAGACATTGTTCCTCCTGGTGAGACGGTTGTGTATTGACCTTACTGAAGCACCTGTTACCCCTTTCTTCCTAACCTCTCTCTTTTCAAGGACCCCAGAAGCCAATTCCCGGGCCTCTAGTCCCTGCCCAGAATTTGAACAGTTTCAGATAGTCCCAACTGTGGAAACGCCCTATTTGGCCCGAGCAGGAAAAAATGAATTTCTCAATCTTGTTCCAGATATTGAAGAAATTAGACCAGGGTGAGTACTATATTGAACAGGGATGCCAGGTATTAAAAGACAAATTAGCAGGAATTTACTTTCAGCTCTTCTACATGAGGTCTGCATTACAGTCTAATGCAAATGGAATCAGGGTGAAAGAGTGCTGGTTGGGTTTCCACTCCAGGTGTATCACCGCCACCCGGCACAGCATGTGGTGGTGGTGCTTTGTGCTCTTTTGCTGCATTTCTTCAGCAGATAAGATTCTAGACCAAGTAGATCATTTACCTGTTTCGTTCAGCCTAGGGACTTGGCCTAGGTCTGTTTTGATGGCCCTCGCCTCATGATCGCTTTATTTTTGTGAGAAACTAACCTCTCTTGTACTGTCCTTTTCAGCTCAGTGGTCTCTAAGAAAGGATATCTGCATTTCAAGGAGCCACTTTCCAGCAACTGGGCTAAACATTTTGTCGTGGTCCGTCGCCCCTATGTCTTCATCTATAACAGTGACAAAGACCCGGTGGAGCGTGGCATCATTAACTTGTCCACAGCACAGGTGGAATACAGCGAGGACCAGCAGGCCATGGTGAAGGTCAGTCCTGCCCTCTCTTGCTTTTCATTGCCACGCAGAGCCTTCCCTGTTGAGTTCTGAACTCCATCGTGGGGTGTGGAATCTCTCTTTTGTATTTGGTGTCTCTGAACCTTCAGTGTGAAGGGCCGTGTGCCCGCTGAATATGGCTGGTGGTCCCCATTGTTCAGTATCCATAGTAACTTTCTCATCTTCCTGTGTCTCTTTCAGACACCGAACACCTTTGCTGTATGCACAAAGCACCGTGGGGTCCTTTTGCAGGCTCTCAATGACAAAGACATGAACGACTGGTTATATGCCTTTAACCCACTCCTTGCTGGCACAATACGGTAAGAAGTTGTTCCTGTGTTTGCTTCCTCTCCTTGGTTTTTGGTTCCAGGGACGTCAACATAAACAGAAAAGGAAGTCTTGTTGCAAACAAGTTTAAAATAGAGGAAGGACAGGAGTGTAAGTGTGGTTGTAAGGTGGCGATGAAGCCTCAGCTTCTCATAAGGTGGCATCTGGTGTCCCGAATGGCCAAGGAGACTCTGGTCACATTTGTACCCAGTTAATCTCCTGCTTTGACTTTTTATTCTTAAGGAGTCTACAGCTGGGGTCTGTGGGACCGAGTAAAGGGAAGATTGTGAGAACCTTAACGGTCTCCCAATATTCGGCCATATGATCCAGCCTCAGATCCTGTGAGGGGCTTGTGTCCCAGGGTCCCCAGAGTGAGGAGGACCACTGGCCGGCCTCTTTGTTCAGGGGCTTAGAGACCCGGGCCTGCGGTGCAGGATGGGAGGACATGCAAGGAGGGGAGCACAGAGGAGGAATACCTGCGAGTGCAAGAGCCCCAGATCCAGTTTTCCAGTCCTGCCGTCTGTCTGATCCTCTGATCCCTTTTCTGCCCACAGGTCAAAACTCTCCCGCAGATGCCCAAGCCAACCGAAGTACTAGGAGACTGCCGAGCGCCCTTACTCGCCTTTCGAGAGATAAAGAAAGTGTTACCTCTCATTCCTCTTTGTGATTCTTGATGGTTATTCTTGTGTGTGATCCTGTGGCTTAAGTGCTCGTCCCTTCTCGTCCAGCACTTTTTCTGTCGCTCCTGGCCCCCGTCCCCATTGCTCTGTACTCTTTTCTTTTTTCCTGTGCTGAGAATCTTGTTAGAAGCATGTGGCCTAACAAAAGGGGGGGAAAAACGAACAAAAAAACAAAAACCCAGAGGGGATCCAGTGAATCTCCCAATTATTTTTTGGTGTATTTTGGCTTCCTTTTGTGTGATAGGTCCCCATATGACCACCTCTGATGTCTGTACTTCTGTCTTTGGATATCTCTGTCTGTTGTTCAAGACAACATAATACTTTTTTCTTTTCATTGTGATATAATTTTAATTTTTCTTGGGGTGGCTTAGAGACAAAAGGAAGAGACATCTGGTCTTTTTTAGAACCTGAGAGGAAAAAACTTAACCTTTTCCCCTTCTGTCTCTTTTTGCCGTGACTAATCCTTACATTTTCCATTCAGGGAAAGGGTTGTAGTGAGCTTAAAAATGGGACAGGTATATTCTCTGAAATTAGGGCTTATTTAGAACATAGTTACGTAATTTTCATTTAGTGGAAGAGACTTTTCAGCAGGTTTGGGACAGTGGCTGCTGTTGACCTTTTAAGAAGGAAAGAGCCAAGGCTATCGCTGATGGATTTCAAAGGACCGTGGGACTTGGGCCGTGACAGTGGGGGTCAGTGGGGTGCTTGTAGTTCCTCACAGCAGGGCTCCTGTGAGCTGTTTGTCTCCACTGGGAGGGAGCCTCTTCTCTCAGAGTCTCAGTTCTGTTCTTGGAGTTAGTAATGACAGTGGTACAGTTTGGAATTAGTGCCATGATGTCATATACAAATATCCCACAAGGAGGGAGTGTTTCACTATCTGGTGATGAACTTGATGGTCTTTGTCATCATTATGATTATGATAATGCCAGGCAGTGACCTTGTGATTGTTGTAGCTCCCTTTGATCAAAGAAATCTAACTCTTAAGTGTAAACTTGG
The DNA here is from genome assembly GCF_008692025.1 of Phocoena sinus. Classification (NCBI taxonomy): domain Eukaryota; kingdom Metazoa; phylum Chordata; class Mammalia; order Artiodactyla; family Phocoenidae; genus Phocoena; species Phocoena sinus. The sequence goes on from NC_045763.1 coordinate 8,036,527, forward strand.
ATGTCTCCCTCTGAATCCAGAGGTCATTTTCAGTGATCCTTGTCAAATTGAAAACACTTTCAATGATGCTTGTCTCCCTATGCTCATAGATAAGTGAACATGGCAGGCTTTGCTTTCTGGACCCCAGAATTATAACGGACTTCCTGCCACCACTAAGAGCAAAAGGACACCTGGGGGCAGAGAAGAGGGTCCACCTGAACCCTGGCCCCAGGCCTGGTCATTTGTCTCCTCCTTGGTTATCTCCGTCGTGCGTGGAAATACTGCCAGAGGAGGAAGGAGGAGCCCACTGCCGGTAGCCTCCTTCTGTGACAGAACAGGATCGCCTGCTTCCAGAGGCCATTGTGGAAGATGCTCTTTCTCTTTTAGCTGCAGTAAGTGTCACAGGAATGACATGGGAGAGAAGGCCTCCAGTTACTTCAGTTGCTTTGCCAGTTGACTTGGGCTGTTCTGTACCATCCTTTACTGCCCTCGCTCACACCTCTGTTTGACCATCCATCCTTCAGGTGTTCAGGAAGGTATCTGCTTGCTGCCACTTGGTGGAGATCCTCCGCCGGGGGTCCTCCGCCTCGAGGGTGCTGGACTCTTAGGTAGCAAAGGGGAAGGGCCCGTGCGCCCAGCAGGATGGGTGCTGGGCAGGCTCACCAGCACCCAGACCCTTGCCTCTGCCTTCCTGGAGGGGCTCATCTCCTGGCTTCGTTCATCATAATTGCTTTGCAAAGAGGAGGAAAAGGGAGTCACAGAGAGCTTAACAAAAGAAAGACTAGAAATCAAAGGCTATGACCTTGCCTGAAAAATGATCAAGAAAAATTCTATGGTAGATTTTTTAACTTTCTTCCTCTCCTTAAAACATAGGTCACTAACTCTAATGTTACTTGTTTTCTAAATGGTGCTTCAGACTTTAAAGTAGTTAGAGGTTTCTTGTCTAATGGACACAATGTGCCCTTCCAGTGTCCACTCAAATCCAGGGTCTGCCCGTGCTTAGAGACAGCTTCCTGGGCTGAAATTAAATCTAGTTTCAGGGAAACGAAATTTGAAGGTTACTTTTCGAATTAAATCATGGCTGCTGCTGCTGTTACAGAGTCTGATAGGAGGACCCATGTCTGTGGCAAAAGGAGGCCGGGGGGAGCCGAGGGAGATAGAATCAAATGATACAGTAAGATGTTTTTTATTCTAACTTAAACAAAACTGGCTTGGAAAGTCTTTGCTTTGGAATGTCAGATACTAGAAGAGGCCGAGGTGAGAAGGCCTTGTGAGGCAGTGGGGGCCTTGGCTGCAGCTCCCCGGTACACAGCCCCCCCTGGTGCCCCTTTCTCTAGGGGTCTGTTTTCAGATCGGAGTTGGAGCAGTTTCAGGATTGATATTCCCTTTCCAGGCAGGTCCATCCCCACTTTGAAGCTCTGAGAGAGAATTTATGGCAGGAATTATTTATGAGGCTTTCATGGAAGCCATAGTGTCAGGAAAGTTGAAAGAACTCAAACCTTTAAGGAAACCACCTTTTAAGGGTTGGTTTGTTTGCTTTTTTTTTTTTTTTTTTTTCTTGAAGCACACCTTTAAACAAGCAAATAATAATTAAGCAAGAAAGAACACTTATACAAATTTAGGGGAAATGAGCGCTAGAGTAGCCATCTCCTCCCCTCCCTCCCCCATCCTCCTTTCTCCCGCCAGAGCAAAAGACGGCCTCACAGCTTCCACCAGACCAGTGCTCACAGCCTCCTGTCTCCGCGCCTGCCTGGGGGTCACTGAGCTCTCAGGCCGGGCTCTGCGGGGTCCGCCAGCCCACGCACACAGCCACGAGCGCGGGGAAGGGCTGCTTTTGGCAGCTGGGTGAGCACTTGGATTCCAGTACGTTTTGGTAATGTGAGGGAAGTCGAGGGAAATGATTTTTCCCAACTACAACTACTCAAATTGTGGGTGAGATTTTTCAGCTCTTGTAAGATGAAGGAATCAATGAAGCCATTGTGGAAGATCTTTTGGTACCTAAAGTAAAATGACTTCTCCTGGCACATATGTCAAAGCAAAGACTTTGTTGTCTGCTGCTTGGTGTCTAATTTACAGGGATATTTAATTTTGTAAGGTATTTGTATATTTATACAGCTATAACTAATTGCACATTGAACTGGAAAAGCAAGGATGACCTAGCGTGTAGCACCTGCTGGTACTTGGCCTTCCCTCGTCTGGGTTCCACTAAGGTTCTCCTGGACAGTGTCAGGGCTTGTTCATTTCTTGTTTGACTTGGGTCCTTCATTTTACCTTTTGGTTCCCTTTTTAAAATGTGATTGTTAACCTGCTCTTTAAAAAGAAAGAGACTAATTTTGCTGCTGCTCTCAGAAGGTTTGCTGAATGTATTTAAATAGGACTCTAACTCGTGTGCACTGCAGCTGTCCGCTGTGGCCAGTGATGATTCACCCAAGTGTGTGGCCAGACCGTGACTGTGTAGCAGGAATGTACTGATTTGTGCTTCCTTAGTAAATGGAGATATCAGCTGAGAGATGATCTGCTGCTGTTGTGTTCCAAAAGGCCATTTATGAAACCTGTGTTCGAGCCCCATGAAATCTTAGGAAAGCCTCTAGTCCTTTAAAGGAAGAAGTTAGAGTTGATACAAATTTCACATTAAAAGTTCAGCCAAAACGGCTTGTGCTCAGACGGAATGTCCGAGTTGAGGTTGGTCTCTTGCCAAACCCTGGCTGTCGTGTGTTGTTTTCATGTCTTCAAGTTAATTTTTTTTCATGCTGCGTATTCTGGCATCAGTTCACCTGAGGAATCCATCAGCCTTCTTGTGAGTCGTCTTAGACTTTGTGGCTCTGAAGTACTTGTCCGGTGAGACTTCAAGTCCCTTGTCACCATCCTCACGCACAAAACCCATGAAGCATAAGTGGCCTTTTTGAACCAAGACTTTGCAAACTGATCTCTCCCCAGGGAAGGAGTTGAGCACATTTAGCAACAATGTACATTATTAATTTCAGATTCTCATTTTCATGTTTTATTATGTAAATATTATCTGATGTTCGGAGCCTGAGTATACAGAATGTAAATATAGTTCTTGTATTTGTACTAATGGTTCTTTTGCTGTATAGCCTTAGATGTGCAGTGCAGACATTATCTAACTGTGTATGGTAACCTTGCATCACGGAACTATCAGTGAACGAGGTAAAAATAATAAAGGTACAACCAGTGCATCAGAAGGCTTTTGATGTGCGTTTATTCCTACACCCTTTGAAAGGTGTTTACACAAAGATTTTTCTTGATTTGCAAAGACATTACTCTTCTGGGACAGATGTCACCGTGCTATGACCTCCATGTTCCTTTCTGATAATGCAAAGCAGCAGTTATTCTATAACTAATGTGATGCTGTTTCTTAGAAATACTTTCCTCCCGGTTAGGGAAGTGGCTATTTTAGGTGGAAGAGCAGGCCCTATACCCGGGGCCCTCCCACTCCAATGAGGGAAGACACTCGTTAGACAAATTTAAAATGTTACAGAGCAAAGAAAAGCTGAATAAAAGATTAGAAGGGATGGGAAGAAAGCGTCTTTTTAGATTGTGTGGTCAGGGAAGGCCTCTTTTGGGAGATGACATTTGAGTAGACTCCTGAATGAAAGAATGGGTATGCCATGCAAATCCCTGGGCAAAGAGGTCTCCACGCGGAGTAAGTAGGTACCTGAGGCAGCAGTGTCCTCAAAAGATTCCAAAATAGCAAGGAACCAAGGGCGGATTTTGAGAAGATAAGTCCCATGATCTTACTAGTGTTTTAAAAGACCATTCAGGTGGCTGGGTGGAGAGCAGCCTGTGTGTGTAGAGATGGGGGACCCGTGGAGGAAAGGGGGCCAAACAGGAAGTTGTTGCCACAGCGTCCCGGGGGGAGGATGGAGGCTCGGACCAGCAGCAGTAGATTCGGGGAGCAAGGGCCAGATTCAGGACACATTTTACTGTTAGAACTCAGAGTCCGCCGAGGGACCACATGTCGAGAAAGGAGGATGGTAACTCCCGGGACGTGTGTCTGAGCAAACAGGACGGCCTTGTGGTTCCCTAGGGTGAAGGAGGCTGGAGGGTCTAGAAGAGCTGAGGGGTGGTTCTGAATAGAGGACTAGGTTGTGGCCGTGTTCACCTGCATGTGTGGTCCATGAGGCAGTCGCTTTCAGGGGGAGAGGTGGGGCCTGGAGACACGTTTGGGAACTGACCCATGAAGGTGACAATAAAGGCAAGAGGTGGGGAGATCCGGGGAGCGAGTAGCTGTGAGAACCAAGGGCTCTGTGGCCTGGAGCAGTAGGAAGAGAGGACGACAGCAGAGGGACCAGGAGAAGTGGCTGTGAGGAGAGCGTGGTATTTGGCAGTGAAGTTAAGGAAGTGTTTGAAGATGGAGGAAGTGATAGCCGTGTCAAGAGCAGCTGACGGGTTAAAATAAGAACTGAGCAGTGACCGCAGGTTTTGGCAACAGGGAGGTCTAGGAGGTTTGAGGGAGCCTGTGAATGCCATCACTTTCTCCCGGTTTCAGAGCCAACTAATAAACAAAAGAATAAGGCAGGTAGGAGATCGAAATGTCACCTTCGTTACTGTTAAAGCTATGATTAGAGGATGTGGCTTTTGTCTGTGGGTAAATGAATTCCGTAATACCAAGCCTCAGAACTAGAGGGCCGGGAGCAGTGCATCTTGAACTTTAATGTGCGTAAGTTTCCCCTGCGGGTCATACTAAGTGCAGGTTCTGGCTGAGGAGGCCTCGGGTGGGGCCTGAGACCCTGCATTTCTCGTAAGCTTCCACGTGAACCAAGAGGTTCCCTGATGGCAGCCAAGGTCCCCAGAGAGAGGGAAGAAGTGGTCAGGCTGGCCATGCCAGGGGCTCCCACCTAACTCAGGCAGTTTCGTTTCTCTCCTGGCCCTCTCTGAGGGGCTGGCGGAAGCAGGAATGTTCCAGTAACAGAGCTCACTTCACATGCGAGGAGACATCAGGAGTGCCTCTGCTCTGACGAGGTCGTCGGCGAGTAGAGCATCTTCACGAGTGGTGCGGAAGAAAGCGTACCCAGAGTAGGTGCCAGGGAAAGTGGGAGAAGAGGTTGAGTGAGTAATACGGGGTTAGGGGCGGGGCAAGGGGTCAGGGAGAGGTTTCTATTTTAAAGGAAGGCGATAGCCCAGCATGTGTGTCTGCTGATGGGGATGAATGCACTAGAAGGGAAAACCTGACGGTGGGACGAGACCAGAACAGAGAGTTTGCTGGTGTGATCCCCTGGAGGTGGCCGGCGGGCTTGGAGGGGCATGAGAGGGGAGTTCAGCCCCGGGTCCTGGGGGAGCAGTGCTGTTTATCTGCGGTACCAGGAGGCGACACCAAGTTGTAGGCAGCACCCAGGCAGAGAGCTAAGTGACAGGAGCCTTCGCGGGTCCTCCTGGTCATTGGTTTTTCCCTGAGACTCATTGGTCAACTCTAGGCCATGTCTTCCTGAACTGCACTGGACTTTTCGTTTGAACTGCATTAGTTCTTATAGAGCGGGTTGTCCCTTACATCTGGGCCTCATTCAGGGTCACATCGTCGCCATGGCTCTTGCAAAGCTGACAGTATAGAACATCAGGAGGTCCCGTGGAACGGTACATGTTTATTTAATGCATTACTTTTATATCTGATTTTTCTTGTCCAGTGGACAAGACTCCGCACTTCCACTGCAGGAGACGCGGATTCAATCACTGGTCGGGGAACTAAGATCGCGCATGTCGCGTGGCATGGCCGAAAAAAAAGAGAAAAACTTCTGGTCTCTGCACAGTCTTAAATTTTTAGCTTTTCTGAGCACATCACACGCGTACACTCTGGCTTTAGAACATATGATCTCTGGGTTTTTTCAAAATCGCTCTTCCTACCCACTCTGCTTGGGTTCAGTTGCAGGAATTATACAGGAAGTGAGTGTCAGAGCTGGGATTTTCAAATCTATCCCGACTAGTATGTTACTTACACACCCTCTTATGTAAGTCAAACAAAGGATTCAGCCTTGGGAGGTTTGCAGAGAAGGGTTGTTTTGTAGAATTCCTCCCCAGGCTTTGATTTGGGATTTGGGGAATTAGAGCAAGGCAAAAAAATTGTGAAGATGAATAGTAATGTGAATTGACTTAAGCATTAAAAGCCAAGAATTTGAGGGTTTTCTAAAAACTAAAGGTCAGCATGAAGCTCTGGCCCCAGCCAGCCCTGGCTTTACCCCATTCATCTCTGGGGAGAGTTGCCTTTGTCCCAGCCCTGCCCTCCTTAAGCCAGTTTGCTGTAGCTTTCCAACCATGCTGGGAAGCAGTATATTTTGCTGGTTGTTAGCACTTTAACAAAGAAATGAGAAGGCCGTGTAGCGTGTACCATCAGTAATAGAAGAAAGAATTATTGGCTGTTTGATTAGATATTTAAACATATTTGCCTGAAATGATGCTTTGCAGTGGTAACTTGGGTGTGTCCAGATGTTTAGTCACATTGACTCAGCATAATTTCTCCTTTGCCAAATCTCAGACTAGAGCAATCAATTTGTTCCTGCAGCAAAATCTGATGGTAGGTTTTCCTTGTAACCAAGCCTAACAGAAAAAGGAAGTAGTTGCAGAAAAGTTGAAAGTTATGAGAGGTACAGAGTCTATCTTGAAGAAAGCAATTGTGTAAAGTTCTACCTGTAAAGTTATTACAAGTGCTGTTTGGTCTCCCAAACTAGTGATTGAAAGTTCATTTCAATTTACCTTTCCACTTAAAGCCAACTAAATGTCTCTAACATACAGATATACCCAATTTCTCTGTGAAAATATGTCTCTGTGAGTTTGCATAATTATGGCCTGCTAATCTGATGAGGAAAGAGTGCTGGGCTCGGCCCTAGTCGACTTGGGTTAAAGTTCAGTTCTGCCACTAATTAGCTGAGAAAGTCAACTTCCCTGAGCTGAGTTTCTTGTTTCAAATTAGATAATATTAATAATGGTATCTTAAATCGTACAGTACTTGAAATTCCCAAGGAACTTTCATAGGCATTCGCTTATTTTGATACGGGGAAGGAAGCAGGACGCACGGGAGGTGGTGCCCTGCAGTCAAGGAGCCTGCAGACTGTTAGCCCCTGGAGGATGGCAGGCGTCTGGGGAGGCGCTGCTCTGTTTGCCCTCTTTGAAGCTACTCTGCATTTTCTGATTCTGAGTCTCTCTCATTTGCTACAAGGCTGAAGTACGAAATCCAGTCTCTGAAAGAGAATGAAGATCCCTGGAATGATAAATGCATGATTAAATATAAGACACTTTATATTTTTTCTCTTAAAAAAAATTTAAGATTGTTTGAACTAGTAATTATAACATATATTATTGGGCTTATAATATACAGATAAAAAAAATACATGACAGTAATAGCAAAAAGGGACAGTGAGAGAATGGAGCTATATTGTAGTAAAGTTTCTATATTTACCAGAAATGTTCAATATTAAGCTGAAGTACATTGTAATACATTAAAGATGCATATTGTAATCCCTAGACAACCACTAAGAAAATAACTCAAGATTTAGTTAAAAAATCAACCTAGAGGGGAAAAAATCAACCTAGGGATTAAGGTAGTACACACACATACCAATTAACACAACAGAGCAGTAAAAAGAACAAAAGAACAAGGAAGACGTGAGACATAGAAAACATAGCAAAATGGCACCCATATATCCAACCATATCAACAGTATACATTACACGTGAAATAGACTAAACACCCCAATCAAAATGCCACTACCATTGGCAAAGAAAATAAAAGGCATTCAGATTGGAAAGGAAGAAGTGAAATTGTGTTTACTCACAGATGACATGATTACAGGTAACAAAGTCTCCAAACAGAAGATCAACATACATATATTAGGTGTTTCTGTATACCAATAATGAACAATCTGAAAATGAAATTAGGAAGGTTCTATCCACAGTAAGACAAAGGTTGCTTTGGAATACATCTAATGAAAGAAGTGCAAAGCCTATAAGCTCAGACTACAAAACGTTGCTGAAGCGAAGATCTAAATCAGTGGAGATGGCAGTTCTCCCCAAAATCTATAGATTCAGCACCCTCCCTGTAAAACCCTAGGGGCATTTTGTATAGAAATTAACAAACGGACTCTAAAATGTATATGGAAATGGCAAAGGACCTAGAATTAAGAATTGTTAAGGTCATAAAAAACAATAAATTGTCCTAGATCAGAGGAAACTAAAGAGACATGATGACATAATGTTCTGGACGGAAGCAGAACAGGAGAAGTACATTAGTGGAAAAGTGGTACTTGTAATAATAAGTCTGGAGTTTAGTTAATAGCGTTAACACCAATGTTGGTTTCTTGGTTATGACAAATATACCATGGTAGTGTCAAGCTGCTAACAATAGGGGAAACTAGGTGAGGGCTATATAAGGGAACTTTCTGAACTGAGCAACTTTTCTATAAATATAAGTCTATTCTAATATTTATTTTAAGTGGACAAGCAAAAGATCTGAATGGAGGTCTCACCAAAGAAGATACATGAGTAGCTAGTAAGCACTTGAAAATGTGTTCAACCTTGTTAGGGAAATGCAAATTAAAACCACGATGAGATACTACTTCACACCCACTAGGATGGCTGTAATCACAAAGATAGTATCAAGCGTTGGCGAGGATGTGGAGAAACTAGAACCCTTGTACACTGCTTGTGGGAAAGGGTATAGCCACTTCAAAAATAGATTAGCAGTTCTTACCAAGTTAAACATACACTTAGCATATAACCCAGCAATTTCACTCCCAAGTATCTACCCAAGAGAAATGAAAACATATGCCCACACAATGATTTGTGCATAAATGTTCAAAACAATTAATTATATTTTAATGCCCAACCTAGAACAATCCAAATAGCCAACAGATAAAAGGATAAACAAAATTATGCACAATGAAATATGACTGAGCACTACTCATAAATACAATGATATGCATAAGCCTCAAAAGCATTATGCTAAGTGAAAGAAACCAGACACAAAAATTACATATTATTCCATTTATTTCTAGGAATAAGCAAAACTGTGCAGACATTAAATAGATCACAGGTTTCTAGGGCTGCGGTGGGAGCAGAGATTGACTACAAACAGGCACTTTTGGCGTGTTGGAAACTTTTGGGGTGATGCAAGTATTCTAAAAAGGATTGTGGGGCTTCCCTGGTGGCGCAGTGGTTGAGAGTCCGCCTGCCGATGCAGGGGACGCGGGTTCGTGTCCCGGTCCGGGAGGATCCCACATGCCGCGGAGTGGCTGGGCCCGTGAGCCATGGCCGCTGGGCCTGCGCGTCCAGAGCCTGTGCTCCGCAACGGGAGAGGCCACAACAGTGAGAGGCCCGCGTACCGCAAAAAAAAAAAAAATGATTGTGGTGATGGTTACACAGCAGTATAAATTAACTAAAAATCATCCAACTGTACACTTTTATAATGTATTAAATCGTTGGCATATAAATTATACTTCAATAAATCTTTTTTCTTTAAGTCCAATACTATGAAGAAATAATACCATTTTAAACTAGCATACCCACATAATTTATCATTCAAGCCAGAACAATTCTGAGAGTGAAAAGGATTGCTATTAAAACTATGCAAGAAGACAGGTGTGAACAAGGACTGTCCCAGACCAACTGGCTTGAATGGTGCCCCTTTTACAAAACTGTCATTGGACAGCAACAGTTAGTGGCCATCTGTTATGTGCACAGCATCGGAAGGTGATAGAAATACACTTAGGAAGGAGATAGACATGGTCCCTGTCCTTTCGGATTGATGGCACAGTGAGGGAGATAGAAACGAAGGCAGCGACAAGCCCACTGCTGTGGGCACGTCGGGGGAGGCGTCCAAGTCATCCTGGGAAAAGAGAGGAAACTGTGAGCCAGGACTGCAAGGCAGTGGGAGGTAACAAGGACAACAGCAGGCAAAACAGTGACCCAGGCCCTGTTGTGGAACCAGAAAGTAATTCAGTGTCTGTAACATAGCCTAAGGGAAGAGGACAGAGGTGAGTCCTTGTCTCACACTGTTGTGTACTGTGAAAAAAGGGACTGTGGTACTTGCATTTGAAAGTAAAATGTATCATCTGGGCTGGAGATCTAGCAGAGAAAGGGCTGTTTCACCACTCTGGTCAAGTTGGTCACATCGGTCAGCCCTGTGGACCAAGCTCAGACTGAGCGCATGTTCCCAGACACTGTTTTGGGATCCTCTGGGGAGAAAAAAGCACTCTTAATAGGATGTGCTGGTGCCCTAAAGGAGTGTAGAACAGAGGTCATGACTATGGGGAAGAGGAGAAGATGCCTGGGATGATGTGTTTGGATCAGGAAGATAGATACTGTGAAATGCATGCACGTGTTGTCAAGTGGGAATTTTTCCAACAGCAAACAATTCAAGTAACGGACCATTTTTGCACCAGCTGAGCTTGATCTATGGGAACTACTCAGGAGCATGGCAAGAAGCTGCAAACGTGTTCTTCTACCTCTCTCTTCCCAGAAGCTTTCACAAGGAAGCTGGGAGAAATTTTTTGTCAGTCCTATTTTCCACTATGGTTTATGTCTCTCCTTTCTGAGTCCCTTTCATAAAAAAAGGTAGAAACTAATGTATGAGTACTAAGTACTAGACACAAGTCCCACTGGCTTCATTTAACCCTAGAGCTACCCTGTGAGATCTTTGTCATTCTTGTTTCACACATGAGGAAACTCTGAGATTCGATAACTTGCCCCAATTGCACAGTTAGAAAGAAATGGAACTGGAGCCCGCTAAGGCCAGCGTTGACACCAAAACCCATTGCTTTTCGCTCTCCAGCAAGCAGCTTCCAAGAAAAACACTCCAGATCATTTGAGAAGCCATCTGATGTGATTTCTGGGACAACGTACTATCCGGCCAGTGAGGCTGTCTCCCAATCCCAGTTTTTATTGAGAGGGACTTGGAGAGCATCCAATCCATCCCACAAGGTACTTCTAGTGTCTGTCACTATGTGACTCAGCAGGTCGCGGCTCCCTGAGCCCCAATTTCCTCATCCCTAAAATATGAGTTGGGCTAGATCAGTGGCTCTCAAACCTGGTTGATGTCAGGACCCCTTTACACGCTTAAAAATTATTGAGGACCCAGCTTTTGTTTATGTGAGTTATGTCTATGATTATTTACCATTTTAAAAGTTAAAACAGAAACTTTGGAATAACAGTTTCCCAAAACAAAAGGAAATGCAGCGAGATGAGTGGAATTGTTTGACAATTTTGTAAATCTCTCTAATGTCCTACAGCTTAAGACAGCTGGATTCTCTTATCTGCTACATTTGATCTGTTCCGTATCACATGTGATGTAGTCTCTGGAAAACTCCACTGTACTCTTGTGAGAGAAGGAGAGTGAAGAAGGCAAATAATGTCTTACTGGTACCATGGAAATAGCTTTGTCTCCACTTCCCCTGCAGGGGCTTCCAGAGGTCCTGACCACCCCCTTTTTTTAAAAAAAAAAAAAAATTATTTATTTTTGGCTGCGTTGGGTCTTCGTTGCTGTGTGCGGGTTTTCTCTAGTTGCGGTGAGGGTGGGTTATTCTTCGTTGCAGTGGGCGGGCTTCTCACTGCAATGGCTTCTGTTGTTGCGGAGCACAGGCTCTAGGTGCGCAGGCTCAGTAGTTGTGGCATGCGGGCTCGGGAGTTGTGGCTCAAAGGCTCTAGAGCGCAGGCTCAGTAGTTGTAGCACACGGGTTTAGTTGCTCTGCATCATGTGGGATCTTCCAGGACCAGGGCTCGAACCCGTGTCCCCTGCATTGGCAGGTGGATTCTTAACCACTGCGCCACCAGGGAAGCCCCCTGACCACCCTTTGAGAATTGTTTCCTCCAGCACTCAGAATCACCTGGGGGGGTCCTGATAAAATGCACATCTGGCCTATCCCAGACCTGTGGTATCAGAATTCACATTTAATAAGCCTCCTTGCACACTGGAGTTTGGGGACACCAGGGTGGGAGAGCTCCAAGATTCCTGCCAGCCTGGTTCATCCAAAGCTACTGAGTGCCCTGTTTTGGTAGAGTTGGGATTAAGGCCCAGGTCTCAGTGCAGGGCTCGCGGTGGCAGTCAGCTCCTGCTCTCTGGCTTGCCTGGCTTATCAGTTCACATCTCCCTACTCACTTTCCCATTCAGGGAAGTGCTGAGGGCAGCTGGGCACCTCGCTTACAGCTTTAAAATAAATATTAGGCTTGCTTACAGCTATACATTTCTGCATACAGCAGACGCAAGAGAAGTGAAGGACGGAACCCATGGGGCAGGGACCTCCCTTGCCCACAGGAGGAAGTTCTGTGCTAAGCTTGCCCCCCACCCCCTCCACCCCAGGTATCTGTGCAGTGAGTCATCCACAGCTCATGAGTGTCGGGCCAGGCAATGGGAGTATAAAAAAGAAAAAACTATACCCTCAGGAGTGTAAGGTCTGGCTGGTGCAAAACAGGCAAATGTGGAAGCAACTCAAGGAAAAGAACAAATTGCATAAAGAATGTCTCTAGTGGAGAAACCCTAATGTAGAATACTTACATACTAGATAAAGTGGACTGTGACATCGCTTTTAAATTTCAGAGTAAGATTCCACAATTGCACTTAAAAAATATTGTGATTTAATTAACACACAAAAAACCTGGCTATAGTGGGACATTTGCTTACATGGAAGTTATAACAGAACCTGTTAAAACCTATGTTACATAGTAACCTGTGCAGTTGGTGCGATGGAAATAGCCTTGGCCTTGAATCGGTCACAACTGGGCCACTAACTAGCCATTAACTAGCTGCAGTGACTCTAGTAATGTAACATGTGTTGAGCACTTACTATGTGCAAGGCACTGTTAGGTGACATGAAGCATTCACAGAAGCAAAAAGCCTAAAACGCACTGGAGGAGCTAAGCCTTGTTCACAAGCATCTGCACTGGAGGCGGCAGGGTTCAGGGCTGACAGTTAAGATGCCTCGTGCACTGTGGACCGTGCACGTGGGAGATGCGTACTTAATGCCCTGGACCGCCATTCACCAGCACGTCGCCTCTGGTTCCTCAGCTGTACGGGAAGGGGTTCAGTGACACGACCTCCAAAGCCGGGCCCCATCGCCCCCAGCAAGGACATTCCCCGCCTGCTCTCTCTGCGCCTGTTCCTCCACCTGCAAAAAGGTGTCCCACACAAGGTCGTGGTGAGAAGCAACATTTCCTGGCACCCATCACACGTGCCCACGGACAAGAATACACCTCGGACCCTGCCCGGGTGGGTCAATTTCACGCGTCAACCCCAGAGTGCACCGCAGCGACGGGAGGAAAGAGTGATGGACCCTTGGACAACAGGCGGTCAAGTGCCCGCTACATTAGAAAGCGCGGCCCGACGTGAGCCACCACCCTTCCGCACCGAGCCGCGGAGCACAGCCCAGGCCCTACGCGTCCTTTGCCCCGAGCCAGAGCCCGGCCCCCGCCGCCTTTCCCCTAGTCCCGCGCCTGCGCCACGCCCCCCGCGCTCTCTGGGGAGATGGCATCGATGTGCTCGGCGCTCTCCTGAGCCAGCCCTAGGGGTGGGCGGGCCCATTTGCCTCAGGTGGTCTAACAGGCGCCGGGGCGGACCAATGGCGTGGCCACATGGCTCCGCCCCTTCCTTGCGATTGGCCGGCGCTGGAAAGCCGCGGCCTGGGCCTCGGGAGGCGAGCTGGAGAAGAGTTCAGTCCTGGTCGTCCGCGCTGCGGCTCGCTGCTCGCCGGATCTCCTCGGTCCAGCCCGCTCTGCCGCCGCCGCCGCCGCCGCCGCCGCCATGGCCCAGTGAGTGGCCGCCCGCGGGCGGCCGGGGAACTTTCCGAGGGCCGACGCGGAGGCCGGAGTCGCCCCAGACGTCGCCTCGCCCCGGGGGTCTTCTGAGCCCGGCCTCGTGGCGCCCGGAGCCCCGGCCCTCCAGGGAGCCGCCAGACCCCGAGCCAGCCCCGCGGCCTCGCCTTTTCTCGGACCCAGCCCCTCTGCCCCTCGCGGCGGCGCAGGCGGATCCGGTTCCTAGGAAGGGCGCGAGGGGAGGGAACAGGCGTGGCCGCGGGAAGCCCGGGCTGCTGGACGGTCCGGCTGTGGGAGACGGGAGGCCTGGAACGAGTCGTCAGCAGCTCGGATAGAGCGCAGAAGGGGCTTAGTGCCGTGGACCCCCTCCTGCGGGCCTGTTTGGTTGGCCCAGGAGAACATGAGGACCCGTTAAGTGGCAGAGCGGGGTGGCCCGCCTCGAGTTTCACGGAAGGCTGCAAGCCCGGGGTCTAAAGTGCAAAAGGGAGGAGGGGATTAGAGGAAAGTTAAGACGAGTTATCAATCACAGCAAAAGCTAGGAAGCTCAGGGTCCCTGACTTGGAATGAATTAAGTGCAGCTGACGGTTTCCTTTGTTCCTTTCCCCGTCTTTTAGAGCGGATATTGCGCTGATTGGACTGGCTGTGATGGGCCAGAACTTAATTTTGAACATGAACGACCACGGCTTTGTGGTAAGTTAGGAGGGGCACACTCTTCCCTTACGGGTTCTTGTTGCCTTAGTCTGAGTGCTGGTGACCGTTCTGATTCCGAAGAACCCATATAACGTGGAGCATGGTTCTCTTTATATGTGCCCTGTTGCTGCTTAGGACATTTTTGCAAGAGATCGAGAAGCACCACTTTGCATGTGGGTGTGGGAGGGGCAGCTCCACAGTTCTCTGAGGAAGGAGAGTCCTGCTAAATGTATCTGCAGGTTCTGTCAGTTCTGCAGCCTTGAATAAACCTGTCGGTATCCTACGGAGGAGAAGTCCCGCTGGGAGTATAGATTTCTGACTTTATTGCCTGATGGGATCTGGTGAAACGTTCCGGTGTGAATACTAAACTGGCTTAAGTTACAGGATTATCAGTGACAGAAGATAACAGTCTGGAACTAGCTTGTTGCAGATTTGAGTCCTAACCAAATAGCGACAGACTCTCATCTAGCCTGTTAAGTTTTGGGCAGTTGACATTTGCCTATATTCAGTTCTTTGCCTTTTCATCCTATTAAAATTAACTTTATGGGGATCAGTCAGCACTTGAGTGGAGAAAAGGTAGAATCAGGGTCCTACCTCCCCAAAACCTTGGGCTGCATAGACATTCCATTGTCACTTGGTCCTCAGTCTGAAGGTCTTGTATGTCCCAGATCTCCTGATCAGGCCTTTTGTCCTTCTAGGTCTGTGCTTTTAATAGGACAGTCTCCAAAGTTGACGAGTTCTTGGCCAATGAGGCGAAGGGCACCAAGGTGGTTGGTGCTCACTCCTTGGAGGAAATGGTCTCCAAGCTGAAGAAGCCTCGGCGGATCATTCTGCTTGTGAAGGCTGGTCAGGCCGTCGATGATTTCATTACAAAACTGGTGAGGCCAGCTCTCTCCCCGCTGCTACTCGTGTGACAGAACGTCTCTCGTTCCCTTCCTTTAGCTATTTCACTTTTTTTTTTTGGCCGCGTCGGGTCTCTCCCATTCTGGCGCGCGGGCTATAGAGTGTGCAGGCTTAGTTGCCTCGCGGTATGTGGGATCTTAGCTCTCCGACCAGGGATCGAACCCACATCCCCTGCATTGGAAGGCGGAGTCTTAACCACTGGATCCCCAGAGGAGTCCCTCACTTCTTTTTGCTTAAGAAATTTTGTCCCTTTTCAATTTTTGGATATGATCTGCTCAGTTCTGACAAAATGTTGCTTAAAAGTCTCAGTGTTGGTTAACTTGATTGGCACCAATTAAGTAAAAACATACCCTCAAGTGGTAATAATTCTTAGTATATAAAATTCTGAGGACAACAAGAGACACGTCCATAAGAATTCATTATCAACCAGAATAGAAACAGTAGTAATCTCAGTGAGCTCTATCTTTGATATTCAAAAAAAAAAATTATAGTTTTGATTGGGTATTATGAATGTTTAGTGCTAGTCACTATTAAACCTTACTGTCCAAATTTAGAAATAGACTTCATTTTTCTCAGTATTCCTATAAAGCAACAATTCTCAAATTGTTGTATCATTTAATATAAATGACAAGAGATCCCCCTAGGGAGTCCTAGCAAATGTATCTTTTTTTGGAAGAAGAAAGTAGGCACCTGGGTGGTGCTGGCCGTGCTGTGGTAGGTGGCTGCCTCTGTGCAGTTCTGGTCCCTCATCATCAGCTGGGGGGGCATTTGCGTCACAGAGGTGCTGACCTTGGTTCTTTGACACATTGTAGTCTGACCCCTTATTTAGGCTTTCCGCCACCTCAGGGCCAGGGGATAGTGGACCCATTTGTTCGTGGTCACCGCCATCTGTACTCTCCCCAGCTTGTTCTCACCGGAAGCCTGATGGCCACTCCTCCACTGGGGTGTCTGTGGGAGAGGAGGGGCCGAAGGGACAGCTGCCTTTTCCCCAGGGAGCGTGCCCGGCACCTTATGGTCAAAGCGCTGTTGCTGTAAGCTTCTGGGGGGACGCCTCTAGGGCCCCTTTCCTCAACATACCTCTGGGGGAAGATCACACTGTATTAACCAGGAGGATTGCCCTCACCATCAGTAAACGGAAACAACCTCATTGCCAGTGCCCTGCAAAGACATTTTTCATCGTCACCAAGAACTTTATTGAACAACGTATTCATTAATCGAAAGAACTTTTTGGCCAACCCCATCGATACTGAAAAACAGTTCTACAGTACAGTATCAGCTCTGAAAAAACCAAGGCATTAGCCATTTGGAAGAAATGTTTTGTTGTGAGAAGTGTTGTAACAATAAACAAAGGAAAGGGATGAACATTCCTTTCCCAGAGGAGTAATGTTACCAGTGGGGTTGTTTCTACAGGGAGAGGAATTTGTAACCAGTATGCTACCGTTAAAAAAAAAAAAAAAAGACCTAGAAAGGAAGAACGTTGTGATAAAGGACACACCAGACTTTGTGTAGTAAGAGGCCAAAATGCCTATGGTCAGCTACAGACAGAATGGACTGAAAAATGGTAGAGTACTCTTCAGCATAGGACAGTGTTAAGTAATGTTACCTGGAGCCTTGTTGGGGGAGACTGAATAATGAACACAGTACTAAAGCCAGCCTGACTGGTGTGGCGTTGGAAGATACTCTGGTTCAAGGCTTGATCTCTTGCTGCCATCTCCAAGTGGTGGTGATCAAATTGTTTATTCATACAGAAAACCATTTGTTATTTACTGGACCCCTACTCTGTTCTAGGCAGAGATTTTATAGGTCTTTTAGAGCTAATCCAATCTGGGAATAAATATCAGGCAGGTGGTACACATTGGAAACACAGAATTTTCCAAGTAGGTTTTGTTCGTTGTAAAAATCTTAGTTAAAAAGGATTATTTCGGTTGTAGAGAGTTCTGACTGGGTTTGCTAGCCCTGAGCTTTTAAATAGGGTCTAGCTCTAGCCCCAGAGAGGACTGTTGAAGATTAAATAATATATGTATACTTTCAGACAGGGTTTATTTGGGATAAATTCTTGTTTGCTTTAATTGGTCAAGGTATGTTTATTTTTGTCTTTTATTTTTTTGGTCCGCCTTAATGCTGGTGTCTGGTTACAGGTACCCTTGTTGGACACTGGTGACATCATCATCGATGGAGGAAATTCTGAATATAGGGATACCACGGTAAGCATTTTTCAGTCCACATTCTTCCAGGTTCTGAGAACATTCTAGAAAAAAGTACCAGCACTGCACCTGTGACAGAAGAGTCGATGTCTTTCTGTGGTGCTCTTTTGGGATTGGCCATTAAGACATACCTGATGGATGAGGTTCTCATTAGTCACACACGTAACTGAAAAGAATGACTGCTGCTTAGATACGGCAGGCTGGGCGTTTATGCTTAATCTTCCCTTCCTGTCCCGCCACTCCATGATACATCAGTGTGCAATGTGGGTGAGCACCACTGTGCTGATGGTCTCGTGTACAAGGTCGTTTCCTGTAAAACGAGAATGTATGTTTAGCTTTATTATTTCCCTTTGAGGACAGGGTAGCCATATTAAACTTCCATGGATTTTTTTTTTTAATTCCCAAACAGAGGGGATTAGTAAGTCAGAAAGGGGATTAAATTTCCTGAATGACTAGGTTATTAGTGGATCCTTGGGTCATTTAAATCAAATGTGGGATCTCCATACCTGTCTTGTACCTCTTCTCATTCAGTGGGAGAAACTGATTTTAGGGAAGCATGACGAAATTCTTTTTCTCTCATGTAGAGACGGTGTCAAGACCTCAAGGCCAAGGGAATCTTGTTTGTGGGGAGTGGAGTTAGTGGTGGAGAGGATGGGGCCCGGTATGGCCCATCACTTATGCCAGGAGGAAACAAAGAGGCTTGGTGAGTACCAAAGGCACCACCCTTGCGTCGACACAGGGAGCCTGAACCTTGAGAACGGGTGAGCCGTGAGCAGTTCTGCCACCCGATCTCCTCTGTGCAGTCTGAGTGTTGGAGATGGGAGATGCTGGAAATATTTCTTTTATGTATACATTTTTTTGCTTTGACATAACGCGTGTGCCTGTTCCTCCTTTCCTTTTTTCTTCTGTTATTTCCTCTAGCACCAATAATGGAAGTTCTAAGTAGGCTTCAAGGGTTCAGAGGCTTTAATGAGGCAGCTCAGATAATGTCCTGTGCACTGTCTGGACTTAGGAGTAGGGTCTGCCTCTTCAACTCATATATGGTGTATTTAATCATTGTGAGTAGTGGCAAAATCAGACAGGGCCTCTTTCGTCGCAGGGAATGAGGTGGAAAATTTTTATTTGACTGGGGAAAAAAGGAATTTTACACTGCTCACTGTGTTGTGTCTAAGAGGAAGGGTTGGCCGCAGAAGGGGGGGGATGCTTTGGTGATGATGTAGCAGGAGGGCTGTATAAGGCATAGGCTGTGGGTGATGAGCGGGATAGAGGATTAAAATGAAAAGATGCAAGTAATTAATTATACATAATGTAGACTGAAGGAAACACCGCTGTTGAGACTGCAGGAAGAGAGAAAGCCAGATAGAGGATGATAGAGAGATGGAGCAGAAGAGAAAGAAATAGAAAAGGAAGGATCCTTGTGAGGGAGACGTGGGAAGGCAATGCGCTTTTCCGAGTGAGTTTGGTTTCCGAATATTCTAGACTTATATTAGGCATTAAAGTAAGGAGTGATCAAACCTAATCCCCAAAGGTGAGGGGTTGACTGGGGAAGATTAGTCTTCTAATTACCTCCCTAATGATTAAGTCTGGGGATTCTCTTCAGTATGTTAAAGTCTAGAAATAAAGGCCTTCCTGCTTCTCAAAAACTTAAAAATATTTATTTTGGGGTACCGCTAAGTGGGCTGTTACAAATGCAGACAATACACATGAAGAAGTCTGCTATACAGAGGTGCTCTAGTTCTCATTAATACATTTTCTCACACTGACCTGTTAGAAGCAGAAATGGTACTTTTACCTGAAACAATCAGTCAAAGTTCAGGGAAGCTCTAAAAGCTTAAGATGTAGCTACCCCAGCCCCCTCCTCCTGAGCGTTCACTTTGCAGCCCTGTCAAGTTTTGTGTCTTTACCAAAACCCTTTTGTGAAGGCTTTATTGGTCAAAAGTGAGGAGAACAGTAGGGAACAGTGTCAGGAGTTACTCTGTGTGCCTCGGGGAGGCGGGGAAGGAATGAAGAACAGTTGCTTTTTCTCTGGATGATAAGGAATGTAGCTCTTGGAAACGCTGCATGGTTCTTTCTGTCCAGAGTCCTGCTGTGCTTGATAACATACGTCCAGACTGATAGAAGCAGTCGCTACAGGAACGGCTTGGAATCACAGCTTCTTCTGATAGTGCAATAGAAATGTCTTCTGGGGCTTTGCTGACCCTCTTACCCAGCCTTTTTGTCTCCTGTCTCAAATCAGATAGTCCGCAGCATCTGACTGATTTACCTTGAGGACTTAGCTTATTCATTACTTTTTTGTGGGCACTTCCACCGACTGCTAGAAAGGAAACAATTGGCGGGCGGTGGGGAGTCCTTGAGAATTTCGTGGAGACCCAGGCCCCTTGTCAGCAGCTGAACCACCCACTTCCTTCCTACAGGCCCCACATCAAGGCCATCTTCCAGGGCATCGCCGCAAAAGTGGGGACTGGAGAACCCTGCTGTGACTGGGTACGTTGTGGGCCCCCCTGAAGCCAGTTGGCGCCACGGGCATTGACATGACCAGGTGCAGAGCAAGGATCACCATGGTCCCAGCAGTTTGCTTTGTGACATAAGCTCCTCAATGTTTACGTCGCTAGCACAGACAATGCCGAAAATGCATCAATTGTACATGTCCTTGTATCTTAATTGGAGGTTGATATTAAAAGCAGCCCTTGTCAATTCATCTAAAATATGGATTCCTTAAAAAAGGAACATGAAGGGCTTCCCTGGTGGTGCAGTGGTTGAGAGTCCACCTGCTGATTCAGGGGACGCGGGTTCGTGCCCCGGTCTGGGAAGATCCCATGTGCTGCGGAGCGGCTGGGCCCGTGAGCCATGGCCACTGAGCCTGCGTGTCCGGAGCCTGTGCTCTGCAACGGGAGAGGCCACAACAGTGAGAGTCCCGCGTACCACAAAAAAAAAAAAAAAAAAAAAAAAAAAGGAACAGGAATGATGAGGTGAAGTAAGATTTTCTTCGTCATGTTACTTCATGGCTAAAGAGAGGATGTCAAGGGAGTTGCCTGGTGGTCCAGTGGTTAGGACTCTGCACTCTCACCGCTGTGGCCTGGGTTCAATCCCTGCTTGAGGAACTAAGATCCCGCAAGCCGCATGGCGTGGCCAAAAAAAACCCAAAGAGAACAAGAAAGAAAGAATGTCAAGGGGGTAGGGGAGGAAAAGAAAAGAGAGAGAGAATGTCAGAATCAAAAGTGGAGTTTGCTCTCTGGGGTAGGTATTCTGTGCTTAGAACAGAGTAAGCTGCAGCTCTTCGCCCTCACTGAATGTGAAGGAGGCCAAGGCAAATTCTTTCCTTCCCTATATTTTGTGTTGCTGGTAAAATAAATTTTATCCCTTGTTACAGCCTTAGTCCATCCCATGGATGAAAAAAAAAACACTAGGCAGGGGAGACCTGAGTTGTCTTTCTGGCTCTCCATTGACTAGCGGTGTGACATTAGGCAAGTCATTTTCTTCCATGGGCTTCAGTTTTCTCACCTGTCAAATATGGGGGTTGGACTGGATGACCTCCAAGTTCTCTTTAGCTCCTGATCCCCTTGAATTTTATCCTATGTGCCATTTTTATGATGTTAGTTTTGCTTTATATGAGATAAAAGGTAGAGAAGCAATGAGGACTTGGGCCCATGGGGGATGAGGGGAGTCCTCCCCCCAGGCCTGACAGTGCCTGGTGACTAAGCCGCTCCTTACATTTTAACCAGTGGTCACTGAGTTCAGTCAGAACCTGCTTAGCACTGA
Source organism: Phocoena sinus (assembly GCF_008692025.1). Classification (NCBI taxonomy): domain Eukaryota; kingdom Metazoa; phylum Chordata; class Mammalia; order Artiodactyla; family Phocoenidae; genus Phocoena; species Phocoena sinus. The sequence goes on from NC_045763.1 coordinate 8,057,810, forward strand.
GAGACACTGGTGCTGTGATTTAGAAGCCTGAGTAATTTTGTCACTAGTGTGAAGGATTGGGAAGGGAGCTTTTGTTCCTTGACAATACACTGCTGCAGTAAAAAAACAAAAAAGTACAGTGACAGTAACTTCTTTTTAGATACATTTAGGACATAAATCATGAGGAAATTAACAGTACTTGCCTGTGTATCTTTTTTTTTTTTTTTTTTTTTTTTTTTATTTTTTATTTTTTTTGCCTGTGTATCTTGATCAACTCCTGTTGACTTCCCATAACCCCAAGCCTTACTCTTAGGTTACTGAAAAGAAAAAGCTGGTATAGATACTAAAAGCAGGCACCCCTTAGCTCAGTTTTGAAGTTACAGGAAGGAAGGGGTGAAGCAAGGTATTATTGGCCATGTTACTTCATGGCCAAAGAAAGTGTCAAAATCAGAAAGGGGGAACTTCCTTGGTGGCACAGTGGTTAGGAGTCTGCCTGCCAGTGCAGGGGGACATGGGTTCGAGTCCTGGCCCGGGAAGATCCCACATGGCGCAGAGCAGCTAAGCCTGTGTGCCACAGCTACTGAGCCTGTGCTCTAGAGCTCGTGAGCCACAACTACTGAAGCCCGCGCGCCTAGAGCCCGTGCTCCGCAGCAATAGAAGCCACCGCAATGAGAAGCCCGTGCACCACAGTGAAGAGTAGCCCCCGCTCACCGCAACTAGAGAAAGCCCGCGCACAGCAATGAGGAGCCAACACAGCCAAAATAAATTAAAAAAAAAAAATCAGAAAGGGTAGGCCAGCGATGGAAACATAGACAGAGGAAGTCTATGTCAGGGTGGCAGTGTGACAGCATCCACCCCAGCAGTGCTGCCAGCACTGGTCCACCGGCAGGCATATCCCTGTCATGGTGACGGGAGTGTCTGACTGCAGAACTCTCCTTGTTCTGACTCCTTGCCTTCCAACCAGTTTTCAGATAATCTGGCTTCCGAAGTAGCTTGTCCACAGGGACAGGATGTGTTGATCAGACTAATAACACTTGTAACCATTAAGATACATAGTTAAATTTCTCATCATAAATTTACAGACTGGTATTCTGATTTTATACATCTTGCCAGCTTTATTAGAAATCAGTACCTTGTCAGTTTTGGGACCCTGGCAAGAACACATTTCTGGGCTTACAAGGGCAGACCTTGCATCTGAGGTCATTTTATCTCTTGGTGGCCATTACAACTACAGTACATTTATATATTGTTTAAAGTACAAGTGACTTAATTAGCTTCTTTTCACCTGCGGTTGCTAGAAAAATAACCAGGGAAAAGAAGACTCCTTTTACTTGTGGGAGGGGGCTGGGGAGTGGGGAGTTACTTTTAATAACAATGAGAAAGAATGGAAAATGTAGGCTAAAGACCTGTGGGTACTTCACAGTGAATTTGGGGATTTTGAAAAACCTTTAAAGGAATGAATTTGGAGTTAGTTTACAATAGCATCGTGCTGGATTGAAGCTTGTATTGAGTTGTTATATGATGATTCTTCTTTTGAAAATACTGTAAATATTTGTTCGTATTTGTTATTTTTTTGTATGGGGAGGGAGTCTTGCCAAAGAACTGGATGTGGACTTCTCTGGTGTATTTCCTGGCTCCCTGAAGACCTCTTGGCGCTTGTGGCTCTAACAGGTCGGGGACGAGGGGGCAGGACACTTTGTGAAGATGGTGCACAACGGGATAGAGTACGGAGACATGCAGCTCATCTGCGAGGCCTACCACCTGATGAAAGACGTCCTGGGCATGGAGCACAAGGAGATGGCAAAGGTGAGTCCTGGGCCCTGGGTGGGGGGAGCGCTGCTCAGGTGAGAAGGCTTTGCTGGTGACGATAAGTCCTTCCTCATTCTTTTTCCCTTGGTCATTCTGGTGGCCTGGATGGACTCAGCCTAATCTAAGGGAAGCTCTCAGTAACAGGACCATAAAATTTGATAGCCAGTCACTAAGCCAGAAGTTCCCAGAGACTCTTGGTGTAATCCTCTCTCCCAGTCAGGGACCCTGACTGTGTGTCAGGCCTGTGTCACTTAATTGCCTGGTCTCGTTTGATCCTCCGTTGGTCCCATGTGGGAGGTGCAGCAGAAGCTCGCTTTTCTGATCCAGGTGGGACTGGCTGTTAGACAGCTATTCAAAAAAAGGTAGTCAAAGTTGGGAAACGTAGCATTTCCCCCAACATTTTATTATGAAAATGTTCAAACATACAACAAAATTGAAAGAATTGGACAGTGATCAGTTACATACACACAACCTAGATTCTACCATTAACATTTTACTCTGCTTACTTTGTCGAATATTGTCCATCCGTCTATTAGTTTTATCTTTTTTAAAAATACACTTCAAAGTAAACTGCAGACATTTGTACTGTTTTCTGTAAATACTGCAGCATCATTAACTAGGCAAACATGTAATTGAAAATATAGGAAGGTGCGTTCAGTCACCCATCATTTCATGGAGAGCCAGGTCCTTTTACGTGTGGCTCTGCTGATTAGCATTCTAATCAACTTTCTTATCTAGAGTTTGTAGTTCCAGTTATTTCAAGTGGAACATGATTTAAAGACACTTTCGAGGCACACAGTGCAGAATCCTTCCAGATTTTTTATATTCTTTTCCCTCCTAATTTTAAAATTTGTGTTGGGAATTCCCTGGTTGCCCAGTGGTTAGGACTCTGCACTCTCACTGCCAAGGGCCTGGGTTCAACCCCTGGTTGGGGAACTAAGATCCCACAAGCCATGCAGTGTGGCCAAAAAAAAAAAAAAAAACTGCGTCATCCCCACTTATTTTGTTCCACTAACTTGCCTTTATTGTTCTTTCCAAAACAGTTTGACTTAGTTTTCATAGAAACATTGCTTTTCTTTTTGTGTTCATATTTAATTGGTTTATATAATATGAGTGCCAGGCACTGTTTTATGTTGGGGATATATTAGTGGAAAAAACAAAGTCCCTGCCCTCATGGCCCTTGGAAAGATAGACAGTAATGACTGAATATATAAAACTTGTTCGTGATCACTATTATAAAGAAAAGTAAATGGGAGGAAGAGGCTGCTCTAGATCGGGTGATCAAGGAAAGTGACTGTACGAAAACCCAAGCGAGGTGAGGGGACACCTGGCTCTGAGGAAAGCACTGGCCTGGTGACCAGAAAATCAGCATGAACAGGTTGAAATCAGAAGCAGCTGACTGTTGGTTAGCATAAAACTCAGCTGGTGGCAGAAGTGTTCGGGTGTCCTGTAGAGGAGCCTGGTAGCCTCAGGGGTTGAGCAGGTTGTGAGCATTGGTCAATATTTACATGGGAAAGGGATGAATCAGTTAAGGGAGCATCTCCGGTATAATCCTAGGTTCTCCCACATTGTTTTCTTTCACATCCTGCACACAGGCCTTTGAGGAATGGAATAAGACAGAGCTGGACTCATTCCTGATTGAGATCACAGCCAATATTCTCAGGTTCCAAGATACTGATGGCAAACACCTGCTGCCAAAGATCAGGGACAGCGCGGGGCAGAAGGGCACCGGGAAGTGGACCGCCATCTCTGCCCTGGAGTACGGCGTCCCCGTCACGCTCATCGGTAACGCTCAGCTTTGGATTGAACCTTTTCATCTCACTGTTTTGACCCTGGTGTCTTTCTGGCAACTAAGAGTTACCAGATCTCTCAGAGAATCTGTTCAACCCTAGTCGGCTTTCCGAGTGTGGTCTGCTCTTTCTGCCCTTGAATAAGTTGACAGTGTGAGAGAGGCTGAAGCTGCTTTTGAATCTCTTCTTTGTAATCCTTCTGTCAAGAATGTGAGCTTTGAGATAAATTCAAAAGTTACTAACTGTCTTAGCCAGTTTGACTTTGGGGATCGTTTTAACATTAGTGATTAAATTATAGTCAATGACCTAAGATCTTTCTAATAGGGAAGCTAACTGTAATGGAATTTTTCATACAAAAGTTCACAGAATAATAAAAGTTTATGTATTCAACATTTATTACTATTTTGCTGAGGTTTTTTTCTCAGATATTTGAGGAATAAAATATTACCTAAGCATTTCCAGTCCTTTAATATTCTTTTCCTAAGTTCCTTCCCCTTTTTCTTTTAGAAGAAAACTACTGTCCTGAAGTGAGTGTATATCCTTCCCATCCATGTTTTTTATCTTGTCTTAATGAGCTAAGCATCAAACTCAAAAAGTTGTAGAGAGAAGGAAATAATAAAAAGCAGAAATAAAACAAAAATAATAAGGGGATTAACACAACTACATTATGGTTCTTTAAGAATAAGATAGATACGTTCTGTCAAGATTGGAAAAGGAGAATGGAGGCTCCTGGTCTGCTTAATGAAGGCTGATCTTTGCTCCTGGCAGAATGGTTCCCCCTGCAGTAATAAAACAAGTTTTCTTGTTGGCTCTTCCAGACATAGGTTGCCTTTCCCTCTCTAGTCTCCTCCTGCCTTTGGTTTCCTGTTAATTATGCCTGACTGTGTTTACAGTGGACTGGGTAGTTGCAGGCACAGTAAGGAGGGAAGCAGTTTGCTTAGTGCAGCTCTACAGAGAAGGAAGTTGACTGCTTTTTAGCTAATCTGAGTGCTCCCCTGGGCGGGGGCCGAAGGGGACAGTAACTGGGAGCAGTTTATTCATCACTGCCTCAAAAAGAGTCCTACTCTCTTGTTGCGGAGACTTTGTACCCTACCTTCCAGCTGATGGTAGTCAGGCTTCCTCCCTGGCTGCGTGCCATTCTTGTTTGTTGAACTGATGGGGAAATGAGTCTTCCAGCTAATCTTTAGGTAACCCCCGGAGGGTTACGCCACACTCGCCTCTTCCTGCTTTTTGTCTTCTGAAGCTTCCGCCTAAGAATGCTAAGTCATCCTGTGTGTGCACTGCAGGCGCCCAGAGAGCTGGGCAAGGACAAGGACAGGGAGACACCTGCTCTCAAGTTTATGGCCAGAACCCTCTCCTCAGAAATAAAGTCCTCTGTTAGTTCCCAAAGGTTTTACTTCATTCTGTCTGTTGGGGGAAAAAATGGTTAATTAATTATATAAAGTGTCAACTGGGCAAGCATTTATAAGTGATAATTTTTAAGATACTAATATCTTAATATTAAAATACCATATTGGGGACTTCCCTGGCGGTCCAGTGGTTAAGAATCCGCCTTCCAGTACAGGGACGCGGGTCCGAGCCCTGGTCGGGGAACTAAGATCCCACATGCTGCACAGCACAGCCCCCCTCCCCAAAATATTGAAATATTTTTTATTCAAATGAAGTCAAATTGTGAAACTGTAATGGTGACCATGGACATAGCAAAAACTAAACCGTAAGAATTAGAAAATGGAGTTTTTTGAAAGGAGAAGTCTCAGTGTACTCGTTTCAAAGTGATGAGTATTAGTGCTTCAAAAGAAAAGAAATGAAGTCTTTGGTGACCATTTATAAATTAAAGTCCTCGCAAATGAAACTGAAATTTTACTGGAGGACTAACACTGAGTAATTCTTAATGATGGTGGTTTTGCTCTTCGTTTTTTCCCCATAAAATTCCCCTTTGAAGTTCATGGTGATCTTTGAGGTTGAATACGTATATTTATGTTGGAGACTGACTTGGAGTTTTCATTTTCAAATTAACTGTTAGAGCTTTTTATGAAAGTTCTTTCTGATGCAGGTTAGCTTTGCGGCCGAAGGTTGAGACTTTGCGCTCGAGGTAAAACTGGAAATCGTGCTGCATTGCTCTTTTCCCTCATCTTCTCTGGCTCGTGTGCGCTCCTCCTCGGGTTCTGCCTGTGAGTTGTGGTGACTTGTTATCTCCCCCTCCCCCCACATAGGAGAAGCGGTCTTTGCTCGATGCTTATCATCTCTGAAGGATGAGAGGATTCAAGCCGGCCAAAAGCTGAAGGGGCCTCAAAAGGTCCAGTTCGAAGGAGATAAGAAATCATTCCTGGAGGACATTCGAAAGGTGGGGTGCCGCCCCGCAGTGGCAGCGGGGATGGGACTGGTGGGGAGAAGACCCCGAGGCCATGGGGAGGACGTGGGGTCTGTCCAGCCTTGCCCGTTGATCTGATATGCAGCCTTTCCTAAACCCTGTCCTCGTTAGAGCTGCACTGCGGTGGCCGGCGGGGGCGGGGGGTGGGGGGGGAGGGGATTAGGCAGCTGTGGGCCAGCCGCAGTTCTGATGAGTCTTTGTGCCCTCCTTTAGGCCCTCTATGCTTCCAAGATCATCTCTTATGCTCAGGGCTTTATGCTGCTAAGACAGGCAGCCACTGAATTTGGCTGGACCCTCAACTATGGTGGCATTGCCCTGATGTGGAGGGGGGGCTGCATCATCAGGAGGTGAGTGGTCGGGGGACCTGCCACCTGCCGTGCGGGAGCGCTGTGGTCTTAGGGCGCTCTCGGGGACGGTTTCCCTGGAACTGATACAGTGAGTCCTCTCGCTGGGACGCTGGCAACCAGGCAGGTTTAGGTGTCACATCTCACTTTCTTCCTGCACGTCAGTTATTCTAACTCGAGTGTCCATCCTACCCCGTCTAAAGTAGTTCTTTGAGCACGGTTGGCCCTTGGCCCTCACCTCTCGGGACCTGGGCTGTCTGTATTCACGGCACGTACAGCGAGCTGGTGGGGATGGGGGGACAGGTGCCTTCATACCTCGCGAGGGTATCTGTCAGCTTCCAACTTACTTCCCCTGCTTTCTGCCAGGTGTTCAGCCTGCTAGTTAAGATTCATTGATTTTTTTCCCTCTTGATTATTTCAGTGTATTCCTAGGAAAGATAAAAGATGCATTTGATCGAAACCCAGGACTTCAGAACCTACTACTAGATGACTTCTTTAAGTCAGCTGTGGAAAACTGCCAGGTATGTAGCCCAGAGCTGGGTAGTATGGGAATTCTGTCTTAGTGAGTTTTGCTCTGGGGGGTCTGCTTTTTCATTTATGCATGAAAATCTGTTGTCTTTTCTGTGAGCTAATCACTAGTCTTTGGCTTTACTTTTTTGCTCAGGACTCCTGGCGGCGGGCAGTCAGTACTGGTGTCCAGACAGGCATTCCCATGCCCTGCTTCACCACTGCTCTTTCCTTCTACGATGGATACAGACATGAGATGCTGCCAGCCAACCTAATCCAGGTGAGCTTTTGGAGTAGGCGATGGACATGCACCTGGGTGGTGCCTAGGGTCACGTGCCTGCGTCTGTCCCATAACCAATAACCCATTTCTTGTTTGCTAGGCTCAGCGCGATTACTTCGGGGCTCACACCTATGAACTCTCGAACAAGCCAGGACAGTTTATCCACACCAACTGGACAGGCCACGGTGGCAGCGTGTCCTCGTCTTCATACAATGCCTGATGAGATTCTGTTACGCGCCACGACTCCACAGACCGGTACATTCCACTTGCCACACAGCACTGCTTACATGGCCCTTTGCCCTACTTTCTGCTCAGATCTTTGAAAATAAAGTGTCGTAAGAGACTCCTGAAGAGTCAACCCGAGTTTATTTGTAAAGTAGATCTGTGAGAACCATCACGTCCTCTGCCCTGGCCTCTTGGGATGGAGCAGAAATTGAGCGTGTGCGCGACCTCGAGAGCCAGCTCCCTGAGGCGGTGTTTCCTGCGTGTCCCCCATGGGTTAGGGAGACAGAGCTCTTCTCACGTAGGTGGGAAAGGTTTTTGTGGAATTTGATCAAACTGGAGTCTTTGTATCATGCAGCTGAATTCCTTTTTGCCTTTATTTAATAAAAATTTAAAAAAAAAGAAAAGAAAAATCATATTTATGCTTCTCCAGATTCTTAAATATTCTCACCTTATCCACACTGAGCCATATCCTCATTGGTAGAACGATGTGCACCCGGTTTCATTACATTTGAATTAGTTTATTTCCTTCCTTTATTTAGCCTTCTTAAATATTTTCCTCTTTGTTTTCTTTAAAAAAAAAAAGAAAAGACCTCAATAATAGTACCAGGAACAGCAAAGTTAGGTAATGATTAACTCTGGAGGGAAGGGTGAGGAGAGGTAGTCAGGGGGTGGGTTTACAGGCTTTTGACTTTGGACAAATTATTTAATCTATCTGGCCTCAGTCTTCTCATTTGTAAAATGGGGATAATCATCGTACCTGCCTCCTTAAGGTTATTTTGAAGATTCACCTAGTATAAACAGACCGACACTTGACAAATAATAAGCACCTACTAAGTGGTAATTATTATTATTACCACTTCAGGTGTGCCTGTCCCTGAAGCAGTGGCATTTCTGAGAGTTAGAAACCAAATGTTACTTCTCAGCACTCACTGGTGAATTCACTTTGGAAACCGGCCCTCAAAAAGTTCCTGGCAGGGCTCCTCTGTGTGCTCAAGTAACGACAGACAGATCTTAACTGAATACACTACCACCATAACCCCTTCACCACCACCCTGCCAGGAGGTGGATCTTGGGAAAAAAAGGCAGATTCTGAGTCAGCAGGTCTGGGGTGGGGCCCCACATTCTGTATTTCTAACGAGCAACCAGGTGAGGCCATTATTGGCACAGTCAGGGCAAAATAAACGGAAGCTCCTTTATCGCTAAAAGAATATAACCGTCCTTTGCCTAGGTCCTTGACGGAGTTTTTTTTTTACTATATATACGATTTCATGCCTTTGGAACTTTACATCCCGTGACTTATTTGAAAAATTAATGTCTGCCACACAGTGAATACTATTTAAGGTTGACTATTACCTACTTCCTGCTGAAGGGGAGGTGGTCAAACAATTCTGAAAGTGGATAGAGGTGGCCACGGACGGGTTCTGCCCCCAGCCAGGTCCTGTCCAGCCTAACTGCCACAGGGACAGTCTGGTGGCCATTCCAGCAAAGGGCCTCCCTTGGCAGAGACTGTGGGCCTATTATCTTTCTGCTTTCTTTCTGCTTCCATTTGAGACACAGTGGAGTTAAGACATATGGATCAGGCAAGGGAGCAGACAGGACCTCTCAGCAGAGGCTTTAGGCAGGGGGTTTACAGGTGTTACATTTCTTTGAGGCAGATGTGGAGCCATCTTTTTTTTTTTTTTTTTTTTTTTTTTTTTTTTTTTTTTTTTTTTTTTTTGCGGTACGCAGGCCTCTCATTGTCGTGGCCTCTCCCACTGCGGAGCACAGGCTCCGGACGCGCAGGCTCAGCGGCCATGGCTCACGGGCCCAGCCGCTCCGCGGCATGTGGGATCTTCCCAAACCGGGGCACGAACCCGTGTCCCCTGCATCGGCAGGCGGACTCTCAACCACTGCGCCACCAGGGAAGCCCGAGCCATCTTTTTAGGAGGGGTAGAGAGACCGTCAGGATGTATATACTATGTTTAGTATGTATGTTAGCACAGACATGTTCGCTGTTTAGTAATAGATATGCTGTTCCAGTAACAAACCACCGCAAACTCAGTGGTGTGATATCACCACCATTTTTATCATTCTCCTAATTCTGAGGGTCAGGAAGTTGGTACAGGAGCGACAGCTTGTCTCTGTTCCACAATGTCTTGGAGCCTCAGCTAAGACTTGAAAGTTGGGGGTGAGTCCATGGCTGGGATCACTTGGAGGTGTCTGTCTCCTTCATTCATTGGGCGCTTGATGCTGGCTGGGACCTCAGCTAGGGCTACCAGCTGGAAAGGTGCACGGCGGCCTCACCACGTGGCCTTAGCCTAGGCAAACTTCTTATTTGGTGGCCCAGGGCTTCAAAGGGGAGTGTTCCAGCTAACAAAATGGATACCACATTGCCTTTTAAGACCTAGCCATGGATGTGACACGGCATTATTTCTGCCACATTATATCAGTTACAGGTGAGTCATAAGCTCTCTAAATTCAAGGGAAGGAGTATGAGGCTTTACCTCTTGATGGCAGAGTGGCAAAGTTCTAGAAGAGCATGTGGGTCAGGAGATTTTTTTTTTCCCCCCAAATATAATCTGCCACGTATGCTTCCCTAGAAAAGGACAATTTGTTACATGGGGAAGTTGGGAACTCTGGCCCTATTTGGGGGTTTTCCTGAGGGCCTCATACAGTATTTATGGAATATATAAGAATATAATAATAGCTAACAGAGTGTGTGCCAGGCACTTTTTTTTTTAAATTTATTTTATTTTTTTCTTTTTTGGCCGCGTTGGGTCTTTGTTGCTTGCTGCACGCGGGCTTTTCTCTAGTTGCAGCAAGCAGGGGCTACGCTTCGTTGCAGTGCGCGGGCTTCTCTGTGTGGTGGCACGGGCTCTAGACGCGTGGGCTCCGTAGTGCGGTGCACAGGTTTAGCTGCTCCGTGGCACATGGGATCTTCCTGGACCAGGGATCAAACCCGTGTCCCCTGCATTGGCAGGCGGATTCTTAACCACTGTGCCACCAGAGAAGCTCCCAGGCACTGTTTTTTGTTGTTGTTGTTTTTGCGGTACGCGGGCTTCTCACTGTTGTGGCCTCTCCCGTTGCGGAGCACAGGCTCCGGACGCGCAGGCTCAGCGGCCATGGCTCACGGGCCCAGCCGCTCCGCGGCATGTGGGATCTTCCCGGACCGGGGCACGAACCCGTGTCCCCTGCATCGGCAGGTGGACTCTCAACCACTGTGCCACCAGGGAAGCCCCCAGGCACTATTTTAAGTTTACTCATTTAATACAACAGCCTCTGAAGTAGGTACTACCATTATCCCCAATTTACAGATGAAGCCCAAGGATGTGAAGTAACTTGTCCAAGATCACATAGCTCCTGCAGAATTGAAAATTGAGCCCCAGCAATCTGGTGCCAGAATCCATGCACTTAATCATCAGACTATCTTACTACTCAATGTGTACGATGCATTACTCATTGGCAGATGTACTGTACACCTACTATGCGCCAAGCACCGTGCTGGGAACCATTTGTTTAGTGGTGAGAGAATTTGAAAGTCTTGACCTCATGAGCTCCTAGAATACATATAACAGCCGATGGAGATGGAGTTCTGAATCAGCATTTTACAATGCAAATTTAGGGAAAATAAATGATTAAACATTTATGGTACCCTATTTAATGCAGCTGGAAGGGGCTCAGGAAACCTGCAGTGTCCTTGCCTTATTTATGGTGAGGGCAGTGGGACGAGAGAAGAGGATAAGACTGTGGACTCAGAAGCCAGGCTGCTCATAATCAAATCTGGGCTCTACCACCTCCTAGCAGTTCAACCTCTGACAAAGTCCTTTCACCTCTGGGATACTCTTCCCTCATATGTAAAATGGGGGTAACAGCACCCACCTCCGAGGGCAGGGCACCTAGGGCACAGCCAGGAGCAAGTCAGCGCTCAGTGTTAACCAAGGAGCAAGAGGGCCTTCTCGGCACAATGCTGACGCCTAGTGGCCAGTTTACATGCCAGCTTTTCATCCTGTGAAAATAGTCCCAACCAATCACAGTTGACCCTTGAAAAAGAGGTGGGTGGGTAGGGGTGCTGATCCCCACTTTCCCCCTCCTGCAGTTGAAAATCTGCGTATAATTTATAGTGGGCCCTCCAAGTGTGTGGTTTGGCACACAAAGATTCGACCCACCGCGGATCGTGTAGTGCTGTATAGCATTTAGTACTGAGAAAAACCCTTGTGCAAGTGGACCCGTGCACTTCAAACCCGTGTTGTTCAGAAGGTCAGTGTACGTCCATTTTCTGTAACGTAATACCTCAGCCCTGGACCTCTCTATTCAGATCCTAAAGGGTTAGGGTATTCTGCACGTGTCACTGGAATAATGCTCTTTCAGCCTGGGAAGCAGCTGCTTTGAAGTGAGATACCTTGCAAGGTAAAAAGCACAGGCGCTGCCTGGGAAATAATTGTTACTGCTTCTTGAACACTTATGTGAGGCAATTTAAACCTCACAACTGCTCTGCGAGGCTGGTCCTATGATTCCCCACTTTATAAATGAGGGAACTGAGTCTTGGAGGGGTTCTGACTTGCTCAGGGTCACCAAGCTTGTGAGAGGGGCTGGGCTCTGAACCCAAGGCCTGGTCTGAGGGCTGGAGTTCGTTTAAAAATGCAGAATACAGGGCTTCCCTGCTGGCGCAGTGGTTAAGAACCCGCCTGCCAATGCAGGAGACACGGGTTCGAGCCCTGGTCCGGGAAGATAACACATGCCGCGGAGCAACTAAGCCCGTGTGCCACAACTGCTGAGCCTGCGCTCTAAAACCTGCGAGCCACAACTACTGAAGCCCGTGTGCCACAACTACTGAAGCCCGCGCACGCCCATAGCCCATGCTCTGCAACAGAAGCCCATGCACTGCGATGAAGAGTAGGCCCCACACACCGCAACTAGAGAAAGCCCGCGTGCAGCAATGAAGACCAGCATAGCCAAAAAATAAATGCAGAATACAGAAATATATAAAGTGAAAAATTTGAGTGCCTTTATCTGCCTTCTCTTCAACCCATTGCTCAGAATTTAACTGTATTTGTCATGTATCCTCGCAGCTCTTTTTCTATTCCTTTCAAATATCCCACATCCCCATATAGATGCATATGCTCTTTTCTTTAAAAAAAAAACCAAAAATAAAATTGTTCTGTATATACTAGTCTGCAAGTTGTTTTCTTTCACGGAACGTCCTAGAGGGCCTCATTCTATAAATTGGCATTTAAATGCCTTAGAGTTTAGTGTTTCCAAGAACCCTTCATAAATCATTCTGAAGAATAAAAACCTTAGATTGTGCAATGAACCACTCCCTAATAACTTTGCATGTTGAACCTCTGCCTCCTCAGCCCCCAGCAGTTCGGCGTCAGCTGAGATGTGGGGTAGCTGCGGGGTCAGGAGTCAAAAGGCACTCCTGTGTGATTCTTCGCCTGCAGTCTCTCTCTCCTTTATCCCTGACTTCCACCAGAGAGGTAGTAAGAGGGAGGGTGCCTGTATATTCTTCCAATTAAGCACAAATAAACTCTGAGCATCCTTCTTTTCTTTGGTAGTTTCATTCATCAGGAAAGCCAGATGATTTTAACATGCAGTGAGAAGGTGCTGGAATAGAGGAAAAGACTGGCATGTGATAAGGCCTCTAGGGGCTCTCAACGTGAGTTAAAAATAAACACAGCACTAAACTGTGAAAGAAGTGTGAGGAGGTCCAAAAATACGATTTTCCTCTTGATGACTGCGATAAGGCTTTAGAAAATACACAGGTTTCCCCCTTCCTGAAAGTTCACGTTCCACCACTTTGCTTTTATGAAAGCCCTGCGTTAGTACCTGCTTTTGCTAACTGAAAGAAATCCAAAGAGAATTTTAATTTTTACGAGAAAAAAGCCGTTGCCATACGAATGTAGAACTTCATAAAAGTGCAGTGGCTTAGTGCAAACTTTCAAAAGCAGGGGATACCTGTACATATATCTAAGTCAAATTTCTTTTAAAAAATCGGGGGGCCTCTACTTTGTCAGGACTCACGGAGATGCTGAGAGTCAGATGCTCAACAAACATTCAGTGAACACCCACCGTGCACCCGGCTCTGGGGCTCTCACTGGAGCTCAGCGAGCTGGGCACTCAGGTCTGCATCTCACAACTGATTCCAACATAGTACATTCTGTTTGTTTTTTTTACAATGCATTCTTTCAACTTTGATTCAGTAAGTGTTTACTATGTGCCAGGCCAACAGTGTGCTAGAGCCAGTTCCTACAGTGAGAGTTGATTTCTCAATTTTCAGGACTACTGAAAACCAGAAACAAACACAGCCATTATTAAGAATTAAGTTCCATAAATTTGGGCTTAAATAAATTGTATTAAAAACAAAGGTAGTGGGGCTTCCCTGGTGGCGCAGTGGTTGAGAGTCAGCCTGCCGATGCAGGGGACACAGGTTCGTGCCCCGGCTGGGCCCATGAGCCATGGCCGCTGGGCCTGTGCGTCCATTGCACATTTTTCTATCATCTACGTTCTTGACGTTATTTCCACCTATTGTGTCTGACTGGTGGGTGTGCAGCATCTCTTCTCTGTGTGAGACCGTGCCCCACAGGGTTATCAGAAATCCTTGAGTGTGTCCTACTGAACAGCAGATAAGGGAACCGGCTGTTAGAAACCCCTCTGCTTGCAGCCTCCTTTACTGATGAAGCCTGCTTATTTGTTTGTTTTTCCATTCTCTAACTGCATCCCCTCCAAGCTTCACATAGCCTAGGTAATGTATCACCAGACTTCTAAACTTCCCTTATAGATAACGCTTCTGACGTATGGGTCACTATAGTAACAGGGGGCTTGTTTTTGTGAACTTTGGAGTTGGCTCCTGCCCAGTTCAGACCAGCTAAAACTAGTTCGGACCACCGACCCTAAAACTGCGCCTGCGCAGAACACTGACGGCCTCACCTTTCCCCACACCTAAGACCACCCTGCTTCTTTATCCCATAAATAACTCAAGCCTCTGGCCTTCTGGTACGCGGGCCTGAGATTTGTTCTCTTGTCTCCTTCCATGAGGACCTCGTCAACAAACTCTCTGCTGCCAACTTGTGTCTCCGTGTTTGGCCTGCTGCTCCGGAGGAGGGGGGGGGGGGGCACACAAACCTGGTTTGGTAACAAATGCTGAGTTCAGTTTCCTCATATTGGTGGCTTGAAATCGGCCATGGTGGGAGTATTTACACCAAGGAAATCTACAGATCTACAAATTAATTCCTTGTTGACTGTTAAGGAAGTGAGTGGGGAATATGTTAATAATGCAGATTAAACTTGAATGTGTATGGTGTCTGCAGCCTTTACTTCATGAATAGCACAAGTTGAGGAAATAACTCTTCCAGTACTTGACACTATTATTCGACTCAGCAGAGAAGTTCCTTACTCATGTCATCAACGTGTGAGTGAAGCTCCAGAGGAGGAAAGTAACTGAAGAAAGTTTGGAAGCAATGAAGATCCAACGTTGGGTTTCACTTTACTTTTTTTTTTTTAAATTTTTTGGCCGCGCAGCACAGTATGCAGGATCTTGTTAGTTCCCTGGCCAGGGATGGAGCCTGCGCCCCTGCAGTGGAAGCGTGGAGTCTTAACCACTGGACCCCCAGGGAAGTCCCCTATTTCACTTAACTCTTCATGTAAAAGAAAATAAGCCAACATTCGGGTCATAGCTATATTCCTTTGGCAATGGCAATGGGGTGAGCAACTTATTCGCTTAAGGGGATAGAAATCAAACATTTATCCGTGGTCTGACTTTGTGACACTACAGAATTAGAAAAACCCACACTGGATTTTGCAAGGCACACCAAGGTTACAGCCGCATGTAACTTACAATACAGAGTTGTGTACAGTTGTCCCTTTTTTTTCTCTCTCTCTCCCTCCCTCCCCGCCCCCCCCCCCCCCCCCCCCCCCCCCCCCGGGAGCCGGTGCTGCCCACTGTGCTCCGCGCAGAGCTGGCTCTGGGGTCCCCGGGGAGCTCGGCTTGGGCGGGGCGGGAGTAGATAGGCTGCGAGGCGCCCTTCCCAGAGCCACCGCTAGGGGCCGAGAGCGAGGCAGGCGGCAGCTTCGCGCTTTGGCCCCCCGCGCGGTCCGTCGCCCGGCGCCGCGGCGGGAAAATCCGACTGGGCCTTCCCGGCCACCGCCACTTTCTGTCATCGCGCGCCTGGCAGGATCCGCCCGCGGTGATGATGGAGGAGGAGGAGGGGGCCGAGGAGCAGCAGCGATTCTCTTACCAACAGGTACCGGAGAATGCAGTCTTGGCTGGGCTGGGGAAGGACGGCGTCTAGATTGTGCAGGGGAGAAAAAGGCCCTGCCTCCGCCCGCCCTCGCCTTCGTGCCGGGGTCGGAGGGCGAGCTCGGGCCTGCGCGGGCCGGCTCCGGCCGCCTGGCGCCCGCGCTTAGGCCGGTTCGGCTGCCGCGGGGGGTGCTGGGAGGCGGTTTCCATGGTATCGCGGATTGGAGCGTGCGGGCGGCGGCGCAAGAAAGGAGAGTCCGTGGAAGTTCCTACGGTGCTCCGCGGAGGGCCCCTCTGGCTTTGGGGCAGCCTCAGTCTCCTCGGACAGGGTCGTTGTGAGGCGCCTGGCACGCGGCACAAGCTCGAAAATGTTGGCTCCCGTAACCCGTGCGCTCTCCGTCCTGCCCGCGAGGAGACAAGCCTCAGACCCTGGTGCAAACCCCCAGGCCATCCGGCTCCCGAGCCCATTGGATATGGGTTCGAATCTCGACTCCGCCCGGAGGGTTGTGTTGACTCTGCCCAAACTCAGTTTTCCTAGATGGAAAATCGGGTAATAACCAGTTCTCGGGATAGTTATGAGTATCCAGTCCTTTAGTCAGCACCGGAATAAATACCGCGTGGCAGAGTCGTGAGAACAGTGTTGTAAAGAGGTGAAAACCAAGAACCAGGGTGGCAACCTCAGAGAGGATTAACCGAAGAGACACGGGAGTGAGCTTCTAAGGTTCAGACGCTGTTTACCCACTCCCTTTATTTTGAAGTTTAAGCCTTCAAGAAAAAGTTGCAAGAATAATGTGCAAAAATAATGTATTCATCACCCATATGCCCCTCACCTCGATTCACCGGTTAACGTTTTGCTGTATTTGCTCCCTTGCTCCTTTTTTCGGAATTATTTGAGAATTAAATACACTTGACACTTCACCTTTAAATTTTAATACTTCAGCATGCTTCTCCCAAGAACAAGGGCGTTCTGTGACATAATCTCTGATCACACTCAGGAAGTTTGATATTGATAAAATACTATGATCTAATGTCAGTCCATATTCAATTTCTGCCAGTTGTCCAAAAGATGTTCTTTTTTTCCTTTTTATTTATTTATTTTTGGCTGCATTGGGTCTTCGTTGCTGCGTGCGGGCTTTCTCTAGTTGCGGCGAGCGGGGGCTACTCTTTGTTGCAGTTTGTGGGCTTCTCACTGCAGTGGCTTCTCTTGTTGCGGAGCTCGGGCTCTAGGTGCGTGGGCTTCAGTAGTTGTGGCACAGGGGCAGGTGGGATCTTCCTGGACCAGGACTCGAACCCGTGTCTCCTGCATTGGCGGGTGGATTCTTAACCACTGCGCCACCAGGGAAGCCCCCAAAGATGTTCTTTAGTGGTCTTTTTCTTCACCCAGGATCCAGTCAGGGATCATGCCTTGCATCAAGTGGTCCTGGCTCCGGTCTTCCCTGGAAGGGTTCTCCACCTTCTTTGTGTTTCATGACATTGGTGGTTTCCAGGAGTCCATTCATGGCACAGGTGTGGTGGGAGATAATCTCTTTGAGAGCAGGGACTATCCTTTTCAGTTTTGTGTTCTCAGCCCCTAGTACAGAGCGTGGCTCTCAATAGACAGCGCTTACTGAGTAAGTGAGTGAGGCTGCAAAGATGGACTGAGAAATTTGAACCTTGTTCTCTATGGGGGGGGGGTCCAGCCATTCACTCAGCCAGCTGTTCTTGCCACTAGGTGGACAGCTGTGAACAACACTTGAAGGGTCCTGCCCTCGAGGAGTTTAGAGTCTAGAGATTTAGCCTCTCAGTGTTCAGCATCGAAGAAGGCACTTAGCCCGTTCCAGGAGGTGGGGGGGAGGGGCCGGCAGAGAAAACTTCTGGAGCAGTTGGAAGGATCCCTGTCCTGTTCCCCCGCCCCTAACCTCACCTCTACACATACCTACAAAAGATCCCTTGGAGGGTTTTTATCCCTCCCAGGGTGGTGGTCTCTTTGTCTCCTCCCACCAATGCCCTCTACTTACCTACTCTTGTGACATCTGAAACTAAGGAACGTAGGTCCCTTGCTTATCTGCCTGGCCTCTACTCTGGGGTCCTGGACTTGTGTTTTTGCAGTTCCTCCTCATCTTGCTTCTACCATGAACACTTGCTGGTAGAGTTGATACTGTCTTGGGTTCAGCTGTCACCATGTCCACTTCAGCTCTGTTTCCAGCACAGGTGGAGCCCACACAGGGCTCAGCAAGTTTATTCACATGAGACGGAGACCTTGGCTTAGCTTGTTTGGCTTCTTTACTCCTCCGCATGGGTAGAGGTATGTTTTCCAGTACCTGAAAGGGTTGCTGAGGAGCAGTGAGGGTCCTGTTGAGGTGGGCTAGCAAACCAGCAAATCAGAGGAGGGTCCGATGTCGCCTCACGAGCCTTTCCCTGTGTTGTCCTGATCATTCGTCCTGCCTCATGCAGGACAGGGGTTGGCAAGGACTTGAAGCACAGGGATGGGATCCTTTTGCATTTGCTTGATTAACCCCCATATGGGGGCAGAAGTCCCTGTCTTTTTTCTTTGTGTTGCCCAGACACCTAGCACACGCCTTCACGCAGTAGGCACTTGGGCACATAAATGTGGAATAACAGTAAAGTCACATAGATGCCTCCCAAGTACCAGTCTGCCTTCATTCCCTGCTGAATTGCCATCCTAATTCCTTACCTTTACTTGACCTAAATCATAACCATTAACCATTAACATTAAAGTAATGTTTCTACAAGTCACACTCCAGAGGGCCCCATTAATTTTTTAGTACAGTTGAAAACTCACTCAGCCATTATGGAAAGTGCTGAAGGAATTAGGGTGAGCAGACCCTCTCCTTGATCTTAATTTTTTAAGATGTGGAAAGCTCTTATTTGCAGTCTTACCCACGAAGTGTTTTGATTTTGCTTCAGAGGCTAAAGGCAGCGGTTCACTACACTGTTGGCTGTCTTTGTGAGGAAGTTGCGTCGGACAAAGAGATGCAGTTCAGCAAACAAACCATTGCAGCGATTTCGGAGATGACTTTTCAACAGTGCGGTATGCAGCCACGGTCTTCCTGTAGACGTATAGAAAGCCCAGAGGTTGATTTGCCTGGGAGAAATGTGCGGGGCTGGGGTGCCGTGGCATGTCTTACCAGCAGACAGAGAACATTATCATTGGACACCGTTCGCGAAACGTTTCTTTTATTGGCCGTAAGATTCAGATAGCTTATGGAAAGAACTATTTTTTTTTCTTTCTATTACCCTAACACGGGGGCATCAGCACCTTTATTTTATTGTGCTTTAAACTGCCGGGAACATTAGACATAAATTTCATTGCTTTGTAACTTTTTTATATCACCCACAGTTTGACAGTTGAACTTGAAGCCTTGGTATTTGCTTGACTTCAGAGGAGATTAATGTCCTCCTAAGCCCTAACTCGTAGCAAAATTTAAAGTTAGGGATAGCTTCTAGGAAGGAAAGGTGTAGCCACAATTACCAAAGGCTTGTAATGAAGGGTGGAGGGGGCCAGGGAGGCAAGGAGGTCATAATGAATCCAGTGATGGACCTGCCTGAAGGGCCTCCTCTCACCTTTAAAAGGATTTGTTGTATTAGTCACTGTACTTACTGTAGACATTGAGATTTCACTTTTCTCCCTCTGAAATAAGATTGAGATGGGGGGTGGATTTCCCTGGTGGGCCAGTGGTTAAGATTCTGTGCTTCCAAAGCAGGGGGCACGGGTTTGATTCCTGGTCGGGGAACTAAGATCCCACATGCCATGCAGCACTGCTGAAAAAAAATTGCTATAGGGTAGCTAAAGCACATCTCTTTTTCTCTTTCAGAAAATTTTGCCAAAGACCTTGAAATGTTTGCAAGGTGGGTAGAGAGCTTGATTGTGGGATCTTTGTTTGTTTACATGCTATTGATACGCCCCATCTGGTGGTGAATTTCAGGAGAGTTTTAGCTTTTTTTTCCCCTGTGTTTTGTGGATGCTCAATCTCCAATCATGATTCTGTAAGAATGTAAGATCTGCTTTAATCACTGTCCATTCAGACTTGATTTGGCATTTTTTGAAGCTTTCCAAGTATTTTTTGTTAACGGAACCAGAGTTATTCAGTTCCAGGTTAAAAAGGTATGAATCATGTCTCCAGGACTCTGTGCACAGTGTGTGTGCTTTTAAGGCCATTTCTGCAGGTGGTGTAGTGCTGGGGCGTGAGGCTGGGCGCCCGGGCTGGGCTGCTTCGTGCCCCGTGGGGAAGCTTGCAGGTGTCGGGATAATACAGCCCCAAGGCCCGTCAGCCCTGCATTTGCTGAGCTTGTTACAACTGAGACACACGCTCCTTGAAAAGTGTGTGACTTACTTTCAGCTGGTAAAGTGTTAGCTTTTACAGGTGATTTATGCTCCTCTCTTCAATTAGTACTGCAGGTAATTGAAAACATTTGCAACGAATTGCTTTCATGAAGCAATTTGAATGAGGAAGGCCTGAAAGGGCCAAAGCTTTCTAATTTGCTCCCACTTCTGATTTGGTGCCAGCCTCTCCCACACCCCATACTTTTCACCTTGCTCCTGTTAGCTCTTTTTTTTCTCCGATGAATATTCTGAATGAATTAAAGCAGTAGGTTCTCAGAGGGCAGGCTCTAAATCTTTCCTATTCCTGTGTATGAGTCCCTAAAAACCGCTTAGCATCTTCAACTTCGCCAGAAGGGATAAGGATAATGTATGGGATACTGATAGCTTATATGGCTTATCATTGTTAATTCAGGTGGTTGCCCCTTACCTGTGCCTCGTGCCCACCCCCACTCTCAGTCTCCTGTGAGATACACTTACTACCTTTACTTGCCATTTCTTTTCTTCTTTTTTTTTAAAATATGAGCGCTTTGTACTACAGAGGAAGACGCAAAAATGTAAATAAGTAGACAGTGGTTATTTGATTTGAACATAGAGTTTATCAGTACAGATCACCTCAGCACTATTGACATTTTGGACTGGATAATTCCTTGTTCTGGTGGTGGCTGTCCTGTGCATTATGGTGTGTTTAGTGGCACCCCGGCCTCTACCCACTAAATGCCTGTAGCAAGCCCTCAGGTGTGAGTCTACTTGCTACTTCTGTGTTAGTTGTGGGAAAAGACAATGAAAAACTTTAAATACTTCTAAATACTAGGAGTAAAAATGAAATTAGGGGACTTCCCTGGTGGTCCAGTGGTTAAGACGCCGCTCTCCCAATGCAGGGGGCCTAGGTTCGATCCCTGCTCAGGGAACTAGATCCCACATGCCGCAACTAAAAGATCCTGCACATGGCAACGAAGATCCAGCGTGCCACAACTAAGACCCGGCACAGCCAAAAAAAAAAAACCTACAGAGATTTTAAAAAATTTAAAAAGAAATAAAATTAGAACTATTTAGCATTGTAACACATTAAGCTTTCAGGTACTCTGTGTTTTTTATAGGTTTTTTTTTAATAGTCATCGTGCTGTACATTACATTCCCATGATTGTCTTTTTATTTTATTTATTTGGTTGTGCCGTGTCTTAGTTGCGGCAGGCATGCTCCTAAGTTGTGGCTCATGGGCTCTTTAGTGGTGGCACGTGTGCTCCTTAGTTGTGGCATGTGAATTCTTAGTTGCGGCACACATGTGGGATCTAGTTTCCTGACCAGGGATCAAACCCGGGCCCCGAGCATTGGGGGCGCGGAGTCTTCACCACTGCGCCACCAGGGGAGTCCCTGTGTTTTTTATAGTTACGTTAAGTCCATTTCCTTTTGCTGGGCACTGGGGCAGAGTGGTGTGTGGGTATCACTTAGACTGTCAGCTCCACAAGGAAGGACGTCATCTTTTGAGTAAAGGAGTCTGTGTAAAGGCTGTCAGCCTATGTTCTCTGAGTGAGGCTTTACTAGGAGATGCCGCCTCTTCTGCGGTGCTCACATGGGTACACCAGGGCTCCTCAGACGTCCTCCCAAGGACCCTGAGCGAACACAGGCACAGATTTTCTTGGAAGACTCATCCGTTGTCTTAATTTTACATTCGTTTTCAAAATAGTCCAGTTTGCTCTCATATAAAAAATCCTGTTTTAAAGTTTATCACTGAATAACATTGATGCTCCCAGAAGGTCAACTTTATCCTGTGGTTTTGAGTTTTCCCTGTCACATAGTCCCTGCCCTTAGAACTACTATATGATTACCCCAGTTTGAGAAGTCTGAAATACATACTGTTTCAGGTTGACTATATATTAAATAGTCTTTGCAGGCTGGGAACCTAACCAGTGTTTGTAACATTGTTTCTATGAAATAAAATGCATTTAAATTGTAAATACTATAAACTCAAGTCATCTGCAAACTTTGGAAGATCATCTCCCAATTTAAGTTGTGAATTTCCCTTATTTAGCTTTGAAATCTCTAGTCACTTAATATTGTTAACATGTTAAAGATGAAACATTTTGAAGAAGATCGATATTCTACGGTAAATAAATTCTAGGGACATTTTGGGAATAATCTTTGAAACCTGTGTTGCTAAAAGTGTTATATGAAAATCCCTTTGTTACGTTCCCTAGAGTAATTTTCTGGAGCCAGAGGTTTGATTTAGGAGAATCTCTGATGTGCAGTGGCTGGCATAGGATATACCTACTCCTCCATCTGGGAAAGTGGTAACATTAAAACATGGTGCAGAGGGGACTTCTCTGGTGGTCCAGTGGCCAGGGCTCCACGCTCCCAATGCAGGGGGCCCAGGTTTGATCCCTGGTCGGGGAACTGGATTCCACATGCCACAACTAAGAGTTGGCACGCTGCAACTATGAGTTGGCGTGCTGCAATGAAGATCCCGTGTGCCGCAACTAAGACCCGGCACAGCCAAGTAAGTAAATAAATATTTTTAAAAAATAATAAAGAATATGGTGCAGAGAAACCAGATGACAAGCTGAGTGGTAGAGACGATCGACTCTGCTGTTTCCTAAATGCTTCTCGTGAACAGATGAGCTAATCTTACTGTGTGAATAGTTCAGTGTGCTGCTTCCTGTTACCTGCTCCTTGTATGGCACTTTACCAAGGCGGTAGTACCGCCAGAGCAGCCTGATCGTGTGATAGAGATGAAAGCCACGGTGTGTCCATGGCACCTAATGTCCTGCACCCAGGGAACCTGTGGATTGGCTTCATACTTTGTGGCTGCTATTTTAGCACCTTTTTTAAAAATTTTTGTTTATTTTATTTATTTATTTTTGGCTGCCTTGGGTCTTCGTTGCTGCGTGAAGCCTTTTCCTAGTTGCGGTGAGCCAGCTTCCATTGTGGTGGCTTCTCGTTGCAGAGCACAGGCTCTAGGCGCATGGGCTCTAGAGCACAGGCTCAGCACTTGTGGCGTGTGGGCTTAGTTGCTCTGCGGCATGTGGGATCTTCCCGGACCAGGGCTCGAACTCGTGTCCCCTGTTTTGGCAGGTGGATTCTTAACCACTGTGCCACCAGGGAAGTCCTCTGTCACCTTCTGTCTGACTTTTTTCCCCCTTTGTTCTGGTCCTTGCAGGTGGCTAGTTAGAAGTTATCTTCTGACATGGGTATTAGGACAGGCAGGTACTGTCAATCATGATGAGATGGCATGTGATATTTTCACACTTGGCAGGATGTGAAAGACTAATGGCCAAATTATGGAGTATAATTTCTGGGATTTTATCTTTAACTCAACAGTGAGGACTTACTATGTGCTGGCCACTTGGATAGTTATTAAGGATACAAAGATTCCTCCTTATTCCTACTTACGAAGTTCCTACTTATTTTTGGAGGAAGTTAGAAATGGCAAGAAAGGGTGTAATTTAGAGTAATAAATTATTGAATAGAGCTTATTATCTCAAATTACCTTTTAAAGCAGACAGAGGAGGACTGGAACAAGAACTTGAGTCCATGTTGTGAGCAAGAAACAGACTCCAGTTGAAAGGATGTTCTTTGTTCTAACTGGGCTATTGTCGGGGGAATGCGTTATTTCCTAGTTGGGAAATGGGATATTAGGAGACACCTGCACAAGCTTTTTCCTGTATTGTAGCCTTTGGAGAAGAGCTTTAGGACCTTGGTGTAAGTGAAGCCATGCTTCATGGAAAGTCTCTGTTCTTCTGTTTAGCGTCTGCTTAAGCAGAGACGATCTTGGTATCGTGAGCTCTGTGTCATTCTCTTTTCACTGAAGGTGCTTCACTGACCTTCTTGCTTTTTGTATGGTGGTCTCTGTGTCCATTGTGACCAAGCAGGCCATTCGGGAAGGGTTTAACGCCCCTCACTCCTTTCCCTGCTCGTATTCTCCAAGCACGCTGGCCCTCAGGTGGAGGTGGACAGATGGGCTTCTGCTTTCTCTCAGTCTCTTTATTTAGTTGGTATCTTGGCTCGTCACTTCACTCATTTTTGTGTCACTGTTGCTTAATGACCTTAATCTGAAAAGATGGGCTACTTAGAGATCCTTGCTGGTGTGAAGTCTGGCCATGAACTTTTGTGTTTCATCAAAACTTTAAATAATACCAAACATTTTGGTGAATTGTTTCTGCCCTTTCTACAGACATGCGAAAAGAAGCACCATTAACACTGAAGATGTGAAGCTTTTAGCCAGGAGGAGTAATTCACTGGTGAGAGATGAATTTCTTTCCTCACTCCCCTTTCCCATCAGAATACATTATTCCCAATTAATCACTTGCAGCCATGAAGTGATTCCCCAGGGCACCTTGCATTAAAAACGAGAGATTCTTGAACCATTCAGACCTGCCCGTAATTTATAGGCTTTCTTTCATTATGATGGATCTTACTAAGCCAATTTGAAATTTTCTAATCAGTGCTCTCTGGATTCATAATTTGCCTTTTTTGTAATGTCTCAAAACTTTGGTCCCATGTTTCATTTGGAGCATGATGTCAGAGACAGGTCGCAGGCCAGAGTGTATGGGGATAGTTTCGTTATGGTGCCCACAGTTCTGTTGGGCCAGGTATGGAAAGAGTATCTGTACATCTGGGATGTGCAGGAAATTGAGCACATTGTCTGTCTTTTCAAAGAAGTCTAGACGTCATCTTGACCAAGCCCTCATTTTACAGGTGATGCTGTGATCCCAGGCTAGTAGCTGTGGCCGATGGCAGATCCAGGACACCTGTGAGGTCTGATCCTAGCAGTTAAAATACTTCA
Source organism: Phocoena sinus (assembly GCF_008692025.1). Taxonomy (NCBI): domain Eukaryota; kingdom Metazoa; phylum Chordata; class Mammalia; order Artiodactyla; family Phocoenidae; genus Phocoena; species Phocoena sinus. The sequence continues at coordinate 8,082,434 of NC_045763.1, forward strand.
CGTTCCTCCCCAGAATGTGAGCTCCACGAGGGCAGGGATTTTTGTCCCCTTCTTCTCTGCTCCATCTGCCGTGCCTACAATAGGGCCTGGCCCACAGTAGGTGCTCACGAGTAGTTACTGAATGAATGAACTTGTGTAGCACTTGGCAGTTTACACAGGACTTTTATTGATAATATTTTACATATATTATTTAAAGCTCACAACTACCCTCTGAGGGTTTTCAATAACATGACTAGATAGCCCCATTTTACAGGCTAGGCTACTGGAGTTAAGTAACTTCCCAAAGTTAAATAGGAAGTTTTCTGGTTGACAGCTGAACCTTAACCTTTGAACCCTGAATCTAGTGCTGTTTCCACTGGGCTGTTTTCTATCTCTGCTCTTCTAATATTATTTGTCCAAAGTTTAAGTCAGGGTTAAGGATGATATGGTTCCTAAGTAAAATAGCTCAGGCGCCTGTGGTGCCGTGTATCAGTGGAAAAGACATTTTTCTCTCCTCATAAATCCTCTGTCATAACTCTTACTTGGTCAGCTTCAGTGAGCAATTTCCACCTTTTGCCAAGGAATCGTCAATGCAAGTCATCTTAGACTATTAATTGGGTGCATATTTGTCTACTTCAGAATGTTGTTTTTATTTTGGATTCTTAATTTTTTTATCTGACAGAAACTTATTACTGAAGAGTTTCAGCTAAATTTGTGCGTTAGACTAAATCTTCCCTGAGGACAGGGACCTTGTCTTATATTTCCCTTGTATCTCTAGTATCTGGTACACAGTAGTTGCTCAATAATTTTAGTTGGATAAATTTAGGGGCATGTTGACTATATGTGTGCTTTGTAGAGTATATTTGTGATTGGCATGCCTTCTGTAAGCTACAAGTTTTAATTCTTTTGATTTTTCAAGGAACTCCTACCTGTTTGATAGGATATGTAGCAGGGAGTTGACTTCTGAAGTTGATTCCTTCTTCCAGAAAAAATTTGAAGCTGTGTTTTAACTCTAAGGAATGTAACCCAGGGTGGGAGTGGTTGGGAAACGGTGTAGATTTTTTTCTTCCCTTAGGCTTATAAATGGCTTTACAACCAGATAAAAATGTAATTAAAAACATTTTTTATAGCTAAAATACATCACAGAGAAAAATGAAGACATCGCTCAGTTTAACCTGGAACGAAAAGCAAAGAAGAAAAAGAAGTTAGAGGATGAAAACAAAAATTCAGTGGAGCCAGCAGAGGCTGGTGTAGTGGAAAGTGAGAATTAAAGTCTGTCGCCATTGGGAAAAAGCAGCCTTCAGGTAGAGCCACTAAAAACATGTATTGCCAACAAAGGGTTTTGAAAGGATTAAGTGGAGATTACCAAAAAAAAAAAAGGCTTGGGGGCTTTTTGTACTGTATTCTCCAAGTCACTGACTGCAAAAGGTGGTTTAAAAGAGAACTGGAAACTCTTAAGCAAAATACTCCCATGTCTTACTGAAGCACATGAAAAAAGTGTGTTTGAATGGTATATATTGGAAATTGTATCTATTGCAGTTAATAAAATTTTGTTAGCAACTACATATCGTTGACTTTTTCAAGCAAAAATCAGTTATTTTTTCATTCTTTTATATAATTTTTTAGGCTGACAGTCCCTGAAAGATGAATAAAGCTATATTTATTTAGTCCTTTTTTTTTTTTGGTTGCACTGCGTGGCATGCAGGATCTCAGTTCCCTGACCAGGGATTGAACCCAGGCCATGGCAGTGAAAGTGCCGAGTTCTAACCACTGGACCACCAGGGAACTCCCTATTTAGTTCTTTTGATTACCAATATTGTTTTCAAAATTAATTAATTAATTTTCGGCTGCATTGGGTCTTCGTTGCTGTGCGCAGGCTTTCTCTAGTTGTGGCGAGCCGGGGCTACTCTTCGTTGTGGTGCGCGGGCTTCTCTTGTTGCAGGGCACGGGCTCTAGGTGTGGTGGCTCAGTAGTTATGGCTTGTGGGCTTCAGTAGTTGTGGCACGTGGGCTTGGTAGTTGTGGCTCGCAGGCTCAGTAGTTGTGGCGCATGGGCTTAGTTGCTCCGTGGCATGTGGGATCTTCCCGGACCAGGGCTCGAACCCGTGTCCCCTGCATTGGCAGGCAGATTCTTAACCACTGTGCCACCAGGGAAGCCTGTCGGTATTGTTTTTGTTTTTTTTTTCCCCCAGTATTGTTTTTTAAACCCGCGTCACTTGTGATCACAAGGTAAAAGGGTGCGTGTTTGGAAATGGTCCTTTTGTCCTTTTTACTTTTTAAAGGTGATTTTCTCCAGAAACACAGTTTATGTGACTTTTGTCTGGCTATTTTGTAATTATACTGGGCAGAAGTTTTGCTTGAGAGGAAAACCTGACTACTCCTCCAAAACACTTCAGTTGTGTGTTCTCTGTTTTAGTTTGTGAGAGATGATGCTTCCAGGAATCCCAGGTCTGCTGTCTTCTCCTTGGGGTTTATTAGGGGTCCAGGGCATGCCTTTTCCCTGTTGGGGCGGCAGGAGTAAAGCAAAGGGCCTGGCACTTACAGAGCCCTTTCTGTGCGCCAGCTGCTGCCCTGGGTGTTCCATATAGTTCTTCTTCACAACTTTTTCAGGGTTTTTTTGTTTATTCCCATTTTACTGATGAGCAAGCTGAAGCTTGAAGACGTTAACCAACCACCCAGGATCTACTGACCATTGGAGATGGTAGTCACGTTTGGAGTGATGACTCTATAGAGTGGGTGAGAGAGAAAAGGTGCGTGCAGCTGGATAGAATTTATACCATCCATGCCCAGATATGATCAGCAAAAGATACCCCAGAGTCTACCTCTCAAAAGGAGATGCTGAGCTATGGTCATAGTAAAGCGTTGAATTCAAACTTCACGGTTTCAGGTTCTTCAAATAACAAATCATTTGGTCTCAGATAATAATTGTAACACCTTTGTGTCACATTAGTGAAATAAATGTGAATCATGAAGGCTTCTGTCTTTACAGTACATTCCCGCCAAAGATCTGTACGTTAGCAATTTCATTTTCAGGTAAGCTGTCTTTAAACGCCTCATCACGGAGAGTTTTGAGACTAGATACTGTGGACTTTCCAAAGGTTGACAAATCTAGACTTGCATCCTGATTTCATAACTCTAATAGCTGTATGACTTTCTTTTTTTTTTCTATGAATGGCTGATTTTGTTTTGTTTATTTATTTATTTTTAACATCTTTATTGGAGTATAATTGCTTTACAATGGTGTGTTAGTTTCTGCTTTATAACAAAGTGAATCAGTTATACATATGTTCCCATATCTATTCCCTCTTGCGCCTCCCTCCCTCCCACTGTATGACTTGCTGAAACATTGTGTTCTTATCAGTGAAACAGAGTTAATACCTCTCGCAGCAATGTTATATGCGACAATAAAAGGAAATTGGTAGAACCATTATAATGCATCTTGTTTCTATAGATTTCTGTAGCTCCAGAAACTCAGAATACACATGACTCGAAATGATGAACCCGTGTACACCCTGGGTGTCCTGTCCCTGATTAGAGGGTTGTAGAGGGCCTCTCCTGGCTGGCATGGGTATTTTGACATGAAGTTTTCTAGCCAGATGAGAAAGTTGACTTGATGTTCACGTAATCTTTTGGTTTATTTGGCACATTTATGTATATGACCTGTTCATATTTTAGACAAGTGGTAGTACAACACATTTTTCGGGGATTATAACACAGGGGTGGCCAGACTTTGTATGGAATGGCTGAGTCTACTCCCTGAGTTCTCAGGAGCTGCCTCTTGCCCACCGCACGTTCTGATCAGGGTTTAGGTGACTCCAGAATGTCCATGTGATGTCAGCCATCCTTTCCAGTTCCACCTTTGCTGACAGTGGCAGAAGGGAGTGGTAGAGGGCTCTCTCTCACAGGCTTGCTTCCTCAGAGTCCTGGAAGCTCATCTGAACTTTAACTAGATTTATTAACCACGTAGCCAGATGATTGACCATGTAAAGCAGCAGATGTCTTTGACATAAACGTGGCCTGGTAGCATAGTTGGGGCAATTTACATTTATAATGTTTGTTGTCTTCCTTGTTAACCAATTCCTCAAAAAAAAATTGAAATAAAAGATCCTGTGTTAATTTTTTATTACTCAATTAACGATCCAGGGAAGTTTCAGAGCATCCCCTTCTACACACAGCAGCAGCTGCAATGCGCTGGGGTAGGTCTACGCTGGCTCATACACAGCTGATACCTTGAAACCTAGGTGTCTGGGAAAGCGTAATCAGGGCCTGATTACTACCTTTACTGAATTGCAGAATCTGTAAAGAACCCTTAGAGGTCATGTAGTCCAATCTCCCCAGCAAGTAGGAACCCCTTCTGCAGCACTGCTGACTGTGGTTCCCGGGGCTCTGCTGAATTCCTCAGGGAGAGAGCGCCCTTTCTGTTATTGGACACTGACTGTTGCAAGTTTCTTCTGTATATGAAGAAGAGTCTTCCATCTTCTATCTAGGTCCTACTTCTGCCTTTTAGAATAAACAATCTCCCTTTTTCGAAATCATGAGGTACTGTGTTCCTTTAGTCACGGCTCCCATGGTACTTCTTTTCAGAAGCACACGTTCTTGCATAAAACATTAGACCGACGGCTCCCTGTGGGCAGGCTTTGGGGTGGCAGATGGTGGTGGGTGCCTTGTGTAGTGCTGTGCACACACGGCAGGCAGGCGCCCCCGAGTACTTGTTCCCGAGTCTGAGGTGTGCTGTGTGGTGAGGAGGAGCCTTTGCTTGAGTTTCATGGCTCTAACCAGGGATTTCCAACGTTTTGTGGCAGGGAGCTCTTCTTTATACTGTGGGGCAGGAAGGACTAAGGCCTTAGGGTATCTTCTTAGTAACAGTTCCTGTCGTGAGGGCCTTCTGTGCTTTCTACTTGCGTTAGGTGCTTATCATGATCTTATTTGGTCCTCACAGAGTTCTGTGAGGTAGGCAGTAGGTACCGTTTTTATCCCCATTTTATAGATGAGGAACCCGAGGCCCTAGAAAAGTTAATTCAGCGGCAAAACCAGGATTTTAGTCTAGAGCCGTCACCTTGAAGTACTACGATACGTTGCCATCGCCTTGAAAACGGCCAGTAATAAGATCACATGAAGGCTTCTCCAACCCGCAGCACATAACCCTCTTTGCACCCCAAATTTACTTTTCTCTCATTTGCAGAGTGTGTATCCTGCCCCTTCGCGGGGCTGTAACAACTCTGTCGGGGTGGAGGATGTGGCTCCCCTGTACCTCTAGGTGGCACGTGCCAGGCGCTCAGTGTTTAATGAGGCCACTGAATAAAATCTGGGAAATGTACTAAGGCTATAAGAGCTGGCTGAGCTGCCATGACCTTCTCATCTGCAAGAATATCTAAACATTTTTAACGCCATTTGTGGGAGTTAGGCAAAAAATTTATTGTGGTACCAAAAAAGAGACTAGACGATATGCAGCGTATGATCCGTGGGTCATCGTGCCGTGCCGATTTTACCTAGAATCTTAAACAACAAGCCTGAGATGCGATGAAATTTAAGGTTGAGCTTTCCCTTGTGAAGGGGTGTGAACCAGGCTCTTGGAAAACCGCAAGCTTCAGTGTTCACTTCTGGAAAGCGCTGTCAGTTCTTTGGTTGCTTTCTTCCATTTAGAACCTTGCCTTTGACATTGGTCACCTTAGTAGGTTAGTGGTAGGTGTTTCGGATTTTCCTAGCTGTCTCAGTTAGGTGAAGAGGGTCTGCACATTTGTTTGTGTGACTCTGAACCTGGGACCCATCCGGAGGAGCCAGGAGGTGGCACGGCACAGAGGGCTTCACGTTCTGGAGTTCTTAGCAGTGGAGCTGTCTTCAGGAGGAGAGGAAGCCCCAGGAGCTGGTCAAGTGCAGGGCATTCAGCAAGAAGTACGTTTTACGCTTCACACACACACACACGCACACACACACACACACGCACACACAGCAGTATTTATCCTTAACATGATGCCCTCTAATTATTATTTCATTCAAAAAAAGTGCTAGGGGCTTCCCTGGTGGCGCAGTGGTTGAGAGTCCGCCTGCCGATGCAGGGGACGTGGGTTCGTGCCCCGGTGCGGGAAGATCCCACATGCCGCGGAGCGGCTGGGCCCGTGAGCCATGGCCGCTGAGCCTGCGTGTCCGGAGCCTGTGCTCTGCAACGGGAGAGGCCACAACAGTGAGAGGCCCGTGTACCGCAAAAAAAAAAAAAAAAAAGTGCTAGTTTACAAGCCACTAGTGAGTGGCCAGCAGCAGATGAAAAGCACTGGTTACTCTAGTGTCAGCTCATTGGAATTGTGGGATCTCGGCTCCTCCTTGTACCCACGACATCAGAATATGCATTTCAATCTTAATAAGGTGATTTGGGTCCACGTCACAGTTTGGGAAGGCCTGGGCCAGAGGACAGTGGCCTGCAGGCCGGGGAGGCGGTGCTGGGAAACCATCACTCGGGTCGCCCTTGCCTGCGGTTTGGAGACCAGTGGGTGCTGAGCGGCTCCCTGAGCCCTCACCGTCGCCTTGTTTCTTCTGCCCAAGCAGATTCAGTCATACTTTTACGTGGACAAAATGGCAGGTTTTAAGCTCCTTATCCAAGGCTAATTTTGTATTATGTTAAATCACTTGGTTTTGTTCTCATGGCTTCCTGCTTGCTTGGGCATAATTAGGAGGAGGTAGAACTTCTTCAGAGGCAAGTGCACTTTGCATTCTAAAGTAGGAGCAAATCCACTCTCAACACAGGAAGAGATCTGAGGCTTTAATGAAGGGGTTAAATCCAATCTGAAAGCACTTTTGTGGGCACTGATTGCTCAGGCTTATGCGTTGCTGCTTGAGTGTGAAGGAAGAGGGGGTACAGGCTTTAAGACAGGCATATATACAAAAACAAAACTGCAGGTTGAGCTTAAAATAAGCCCCTGGTCTCCAAAGAAGAGACCCAAGTCCACAACACACTGATTTCGGGGCTGCCAAGCAGGATGAGCAGCCGCAGGGCTGGAGAGAAGTGCCCGTCAGCCTGAGGACGCTGCCGCCCTTCTGCCTGCTGCCGCTGCCCTTCCCCTGGAGGGCGGCCTCGCTGGCCGCGACAGTGGGGTGAGTAGTCTGACTCGGCCGCGTGCTGACCCACTTGTGGGCTGTCTCTTTCCTTGGCACATTTGGCCGCCCCTACGGATTCCCCAGCATCTCCACAGCTGAGTGTGTGTACAGGACAGACTGCAGGGCTGGACTCTGCAGCGTGCCCCTCAGCTGCCCTGTGCCGTAATGTCCATATAGACTATTGATTCTTGTTTACCTTCAGTTGTTAGGAAGTTTGTTAGAAAGCTCTGAAACTAAGGGAAGCTTCTTCGAGCTAGCAGTCTCCATCTGCTAGTCTTTGAAACATTTAGTGATTACAGCAGTCTATTGCAGTGCAATCATGGAGCTGCCACTGTGGTATTAGTCACACGTACTTCTAGAATCTTAATTTATATATACAGCACATGTTCTCACTGGCTCAGATTAATTGACATCATTACATTTTCCATTGTGAGGATTTGTAATTTCATGACATGACTTACTTTTCTCTTTTTCCCATTTTGAAAAAGTTCCAAGAAAGAGTACATAAAGTTGACCATTAAAAATGGATTTTTCTCTGAACTTATCAGATGAGTTCCAGACAAGTCATTCATCATCAGATTACTCCTAGAAGCTTTCTAAGGAGTTTGAAAAGCCAGAATATAATGTCTCAAGCTGATCTCTCTCGAAAAGCAATTTGTGGACAGCCAGGAGGAAGACCAGAGATGGGAAAACCAAGCTAAATTAGCCTGATCCACCTTGGGGGGCTTCTTAGCTGCCAGTCACTTGTCAGGGAAAATGATAGATTTCTTGACCTCTTCTAATTAAGAACCTCAGCCAAGATTAGGAGCAAAACAAGCAGAGTTTCCTTGATTGAAAAATTTCAACTTCTTTTCTCTAATTGGAGCAATTTCGTTAAGGTGTTCTCTTAACTTATCCTTTAAATAGAAATGTGATTTATTGTTCTGGAGCTTTTTTTTTTTTTTAAGGAATTATGTATCTTAATGCTGGCTGAACCAGGTGGTTGATTTGTCTTTCCTTTGTCCTCTGCTTCTTTTTAAAAGCATATACAGGAAGTGGCAGAAATAAAGAAAAACAGCCTGTTGACTTTCCTTGCGTGGTGGTATGAGTGGGCCTCCCAGGCCAGGGCAGTGTCCTTTTTAGGAGGGAAAGCCAGGGAGGTGTCTAAACGGCAGGAAGTCCTGCCCCTCCAACAGTCCACTTGCCGAGATGAAACGCCCTGCAAGAATTTCTACTGGAAGACCTTCTCCTCCTGCAAATAAAACCCCACCTATAAATACTCATGCAAAGAAGTGTAAGGATGGATCTGAATAAAAATGTATTCATCAGCCGTGATCTTTCTTCTTTATGCAGTTGTCTTCTCTTTCTCGTGTAATTTGAAAAGTAGTTTTTATTTTAACTCCAAAAACACCCAATACTGAGTGTCTTGAGTAATTTGGAACCCAAAGAGAGTATTTTTGATAAAGATTTTTGTGGTTTTTTCCGTTATTGTCAATGCAGCCATGGGGCTTTCCTTCCACCTTCATTATGTGCTTAGAGGTGGTTATGTCCTTGTCTTCCTTGCTTTGATTTAAAATAGCTAAAAGCTACACATTTAAGTGTTCAGAATAACATTACAGTTTATTTTGATATAAACTCTCTAATTTAGGGCTTCCCTGGTGGCGCAGTGGTTGAGAGTCCGCCTGCCGATGCAGGGGACACGGGTTCATGCCTCGGTCCAGGAAGATCCCACATGCCGCGGAGCGGCTGGGCCCATGAGCCATGGCCGCTGAGCCTGCGTGTCTGGAGGCTGTGCTCCACAACACGAGAGGCCACAGCGGTGAGAGGCCCGTGTACCACAAAAAAAACCCAAAACTGTCTAATTTAAACAATATTTCCCCTCATATTAAAAGCAATTTTTAACATTGTGCTCAAAGAACAAAATGATTGTTCCTCATGTTTTAGCTAAAATTAATTTAAAAACAAATGCCACGCTATTAGGCAGACAACATCATGTTGACATGCTTATAAAAGTTACATTCGAAACTGCTGTTAAAAAGTACCTGTACTGGGGCTTCCCTGGTGGCGCAGTGGTTGGGAATCCGCCTGCCGATGCAGGGTACACGGGTTCGTGCCCCGGTCCGGGAGGGTCCTGAGTGCCGCGGAGCAGCTAGGCCTGTGAGCCATGGCCACTGAGCTTGTGCATCCGGAGCCTGTGCTCCACAGTGGGAGAGGCCGCGGCAGTGAGGCCCGCGTACCGTAAAAAAAAAAACAAAAAAAACAACCTGTACTAATTTTTTTAACTAGTTAATATTAATTTGTTACAATTCTTTTTATGGAGGAGAGCTTCAGGCTTATTTCAGATCAAGCATAGTGAGCAGTACTGCTGCCCAGCCTGTAGCCTAATTGCCTCCACTGCTAATACAAGGACTTCCAGAGTCACAGGATCCGGACTTCATTTGGAGACCGATGCATATGTATTGATATGTGTATAATTGTTATATTTTCCCTTTCCTCAGTAATTTCCCACAGAAGTGAGTGAATGGTGGGTAAACGCGGGGGAGATTCCTTTCTGTGTGATATAATGCAGAGCGACTGTCGAGCCCCATGTGGACCAGCATCTGGGTCCCCTGAGATGAAGGCAGGAGCAAACAAGTGCTCAGTTCCAAACCCTAATCAAATTTCAGTTCTCCCCTGTAGCCCTGAAATCCTTCCTTGATTATACATATTGTTTATGGCTCTTGAATCACAGACTCTAAAGAAAACTTCCAGCATGAGGTTTTTCAGATGCTAAACTTTGAAGCTTAGAGATTCAAACCTGGAGTTACAGAAAGTTTCTGAGGGTCAGGGCTATTATCAGGAAAACCGGCAAAGGCTGGCTGGAGGGTATTGTGATATTTTCTTCTCTGGACACAAGGGAAGCAGACTCACGGAGTATGACTGCTGACCGTTCCATTCTGTTTTCCACAGAGCTGAGCTTATATTCATAATTACTAGCTGAGTAAAGTATAATGGGATGGAAGTGCCTTAATAGCATCCACATTTCCAAACACAGCAGCTTTCAGAGACCAGTAATCGGGTCAGTGCACTGGTGGAAGATGCCTGCCTGAAAGGCCAGCTAACCTTCAGAACTGAAGATTCTTCTAGAAGAAAAGCATGCTCACTGTTTTCCAGTTTCAGTTGGGGTCATACATACACAGTTCTTAAGACTGGAGATTGTAACTTTTTTTTTTTTTTGGCCGCACCGTGTAGCATGCGGGATCTTAGTTCCCTGACTAGGGATCGAACCTGTGACCCTGCAGTGGAAGCACGGAGTCTTAACCACTGGACCACCAGGGATGGCCCTGTAACTTTTAACTAAGTAATATCTGAAGGAAATGAAGCTACGCTAATGACACTGCCAGGAAATTCATCAAGTTTAAGCCTACCTTAGTTCAGTGGCCTTGATAAAATGTTAACTGGCATCAACTACATGTTAGACTAGAGTAAAATGCTCATTATTAATAAATTAGGGTAAAATGGGTAAATTAGGGTGATTTCCTACCATCTTAAAGTCTACCTTTGTGTAGTTCAATATAGTCAAATGTGTAGATCTCGGACATCAAGACCTGGACAGCTTCTAATTCATTCTCTTGCATTTATTTCCAGTATTTCACCAGAATAGATCCTTGACTGCTAAGGAAGAACTGATGTGGCATAAGCGTTCGACAGAAATCCTTTCATAGTATTCATATGTCAGTGCTGACAGCAAACCATCTCAGTGGAAAGTCAGACCAGTAAGCTCACGGGAGATACGTAAATACCTTGAATTGACAGCGCCTGCCGAAGGGATAACCCACATCTTAATAACAGCAGCTTCTTCGATAGAGATAGGGATTCGATTTTGAACAAATCAGAAGAGGAAATGTCATTTAGCTCTGAAAAAGAAGTTTTCTGTTTCTAGACTAGGAAGGAAGAGGCAAAGCACAGCTGGGCAACCCACTATTTCTAGCTTCTTATAACCCTAATAAAAATTAACATGAAGTTATCCTTTCTATTTGTAATTAAATAGTTAAGTGAACAGATACGTGTTTGTCTTATTAAAATAACTGTAAGCTGGAGAAAAAGCTAGAATTTTCTTGGTGATAGTTCTTGTAACATGATATTAGAAAATACCGAAGAAAATCCCATAGCCCTGCATTAACCTGTTGGTTCACTTCCTTATAATTGTGGAAGTGTTGTCTGACTTAGTTTGAGCCAACAGCTAACTTTAAGGATCTGCAATCTGAAAATTTAATGCAGCTCCTGGGGAGGAGTGAATCTGTTCCCTTCATTGGAAGCTTCCAAATAGGACGGAGGACTCCACCCCTCCCCTTTATTACTTAAAAACCTCAAGTAATATAAGACACAGCCAAAATAATTTAAGGCAAAACCCTATAAATACAACAAAATAAGAAAAAAAAACCCTGAAGGCAAAAAAAAAATAATAATAAAAGACTAGATAATTAGGAAATTTAAAAATCTGGTTAGTAAAGGTACATTAATAATTCTTGTAATTAATGTATTTTTTAAGACTATTATTTTATTCCTTTCTCTCTGGAAAATGAAAAACCCATTAGTTTTTTTCCTTTTTCTTTTACCCAGAAATTAAAGGTTGGTAAGTGGTAATTAGCACAGCTCCTGTCAAAGCCAGTTGCCTAATGGGGACCGACATTTGACTTGAGTTGAAAGAATGGAATATGGCTAATGTAGAGTTCATGAGTCCCAGTCGCTTTCTTTGACGTTCTTTTCTCCTAACATAAGAACAGGCATGCCCTGCTCTCTCTCTCCTCTCCTAGTTTTAGACATATTGCTGTGCTGCTACATTTCTATTCTAGAAGGCCTGGAGGCACCGTGGTGTAAGGAAGGTAAGTGGCAGCTGGGGCAAAATAACTGTCACTCCACATTTGGTCTAGGGTTTGCAGACTAAGGTCTTTGCTCCTGCCCCCATCTCTGGCCCTGGGGCGGTGAAAGGGAACCATTCCCTACACTGACTCTGTGCTGGGTTCTATGCTCTTCCTCATACTTAACTTCGTTTAACCCTTTTAATCTTGGGGCCTTAGGCTAACCTTACATTTTTGGAAACTACTGTCCCATAAGGTTAGACTCAACGTGGGTCTGTCTCACTCCAAAACCCATAGTTCTTCTTCCACTCTCCTATGCAGCTGAGATGCTTGGTGGGTTTGTTTCAAGTACAGAAGACCAACACCAACACCCAGGCCAGTCACCTAAAGCTCTGCTGTGTATTTGCAGAAATAACTGAAGAAAACATTTTTCATTCAGCAGGGCAAAGATGGAAATGTTGACAGAATCAGTGAATAGAGATGCCATTCTATCACTTCTGGCATACAGCCTTCCTTTACTACTGGGCTAACTACACAGCGTTCACAAGGCTGATTTACTTCTCTTACACCACCAGCACAGCGACTGCAGTTAGAAATCTTTGGGCAGTCATGTTGCAGACATATTAGCCCTTTTCCAGTTAGAGCTGACTCCAACTTATTCCACTGGTATTAACAAAACCAGTCATCTGGATGTAGAGTAGGAAAGACTATGTGGACTTAAGAGAAAATACAAATAAGTAGAAAGAACACTGGAATTAGAACCAGAAGACCTGCCTTTGAACCCTGGCCCTCCAATTAGCCTTGTGACATGAGGCAAGTCATTGACCCTCCCTGAGCACAACTTTGCTCATGCATAAAATGAGAGGCGACAAGCCACGCCCTGCTTATTAGCTCACTCAGTTTTGAGGGTCCAATGTGGTAGGTGCTGGCACAGAGCAGACTACAAACTGCTATAAAAATCCTCAACTGGCATTACTGCCCCTCCAGGGGCATTCTGAAAATGTGTGGGGCTGTTTTCAGTTGCCTCAATACCTGGAGGTTGCTACTGGCATTGAGTGGGTGGGGTAGGATGTGGGATGCTCCTCTTCCTGCAAAGCACGTGACTGTTCCACATCAATGAAGAATCATCCCATATCCCACGTGACTTTTCTCCCCCTACCTGACTTTTTTTTTTTTTTTTTTTTGGTACGCGGGCCTCTCACTGTTGTGGCCTCTCCCGTGGCTGAGCACAGGCTCCGGACGCGCAGGCTCAGCGGCCATGGCTCACAGGCCCAGCCGCTCCGCGGCATGTGGGATCTTCCTGGACCGGGGCACGAACCCGTGTCCCCTGCATCGGCAGGCGGACTCTCAACCACTGCACCTCTGGGGAAACCCCGCCCCCACCTGACTTTTATATGTCATTCTGGATGTTCATAGGGATGAAAACCTCTTCCAAATTAGCCCCAAACCTAATTCTGTTTTATATGTAAATACAAAGTATTTTTTCCAGTTTTAACGTTCCCTGGATCTGTCAAGAATGCAGCCACCTTGTAAATCGAGGATAGATGTGTTACTCTGTCCAGAACATCACTGTTTTGGGAAATCCCATTACAAAGGGCAATGCTGCTTGTGGTATTTGGGTTGACAGTCACTACACACCGCACCTGGCTGCCTCTAACAGATTCACAGTAATTCAGTGGGTAAGTACACGCATCTGACAGCTTCAATGTGCCTTTCGTATGGTCATCTCCAGAAAGTGACACTGAGATACACACCATTTTGTTGGAAATTATTTTCCTTTATTTCTTCTGAAATACTACATTTGGGGGTATTATGTTGATGAAGGTATGCACATAGGTAGGTTATCAGCTCTGGCTTTCATTTAAGGATAATTAAGAAGGCATTATAAAATATGCTATTAAAAAAGAAATATTGGGGCTAATGAGAACCAAATACATAAGGCATTAGTAAGAGCACGCTGCGTAGGTCTGAGTCCTCCTTGAGGAAGGGCACAGCAGAAGGAAACAGTTCTTTTTGTTCTGTTTGTTTTCTGTACCTCTCCCTCGCCCTAGGACTTACTTATCGTTATATTTCTTTACTTAATAATTAGCCAATGTATCGGTTAATTGCATTCTGTTTTCCTCTAAGTATGCTTAAAAAGTAAGTCAAATAAGTCAGTAACTAATTATCTTTTCCCTGCAAGAGAGACTGCATTGTAGATTACAAAACCCGAAGAACAAGCTTGTACAGAAACGGGGATATAAACCAGAAGTCTCTGCTTTGCACCCAGAGAGACCTAGAGTCATACCTCATGGAGACTGATTTAATGACCGTTTTATACCCCCTGCTGATAAAGCACATTAGAAAACTGAAAAGTTTCACTGTGGTAATGCATATAATTTCACAATACTGAATTAGCTATTAGAAATGGTGAATTACTCTCCATATGTCCCTATGGTCTGCAAACTTAATACGTGCCTTTAAAACAAACGAAAAAATTCCTTAACTTGAGAAACAAGTTTGTGGCCATCATCAACACTCTGATATGTCATCTTCTCTATTGTTATTTTGTGTTTAAAATTCTGCAGTTCCATCTTTAGAATAAGAATAGTGGGTCTATTACTATGATGGCTGCATAGTTCAACAGATGATTGAATCTTGAAAGAGATATACCATTTATCTGATGTAGAAGAAAAAAAAGTAAAAAAAAAAAATAGTGGGTCTGAAATATGACAATTTCTTTTCCCTGCCCTTTACAACTACTGTTAGAGAACATAAGAATTTGCAGTTAGAGGAGGTGGGATACTGCTGGTGCAGCTCTATGGTTCAAAATAGGTCAGAGAGCCCATGTGGAGATCTGGAATAGCTTTTCCGGAAAGGGCATGAAGCCTGTCTTCCAGCCTGTTCCAGGAGAACATTCTCGAAGGCAGGGGGTAGAGGAGTATGTAGGGAGCTACAAAGGTTAGGCTGAAGGTATTTACTGACACTGACACTGGTCACACTGGTTTTCTTTGGCATGTTTCTGGCTGCCGGCTATGTGGGGTCTCGTCTGGCTTGTTTGGGATTCTGCACTTCTCCAGGCAGCGAACTCCTCCTCGCTGAAATGCTCCTCAGAGAATACAAGCTCTGTACCTGCTGGAGGCGCAGGCTAAGTTCCTGATTACAGGTCTGTTGAACAGCTTCCGTCTTCTTTATGTCCCAGTTCAAAGCAACAGCCAGTGCTTTAGGGTCCTCCTTGGCAACCAACTGCGGCAAGAGTAAGAACCATTAAGAACCAGCACCTCTGCTGCTCTCATAATTTTCTTTAGGGGGTGAGAATCGGCAATATCAGTCTGTGTCATGTCTTTACGCTGAAATGCCAGGTCCCCTTCATACTCAATTGTCACAGGCCTCTTCTCACCACACAACACCAACAGGAAAGGACATCTAGAGAGTAGTTTACTTGGAGCAACAATAAAGTCCTCCGCTCACAGGAAATTTAGCCAAGCTCAAGTCAGTACAGCTTCTTTCCCTTCTAGCTACACCAAGGAAGTACTGGGAACAGGGGCAAGGGTGAAGCATAAGAAGGAGCACCAGGGACTTCCCTGGCAGCCCAGTGGTTAAGATTCTGCACTCCCACTGCAGGGGGCACAGGTTCTATCCCTGGTCGGGGGACTAAGATCCCACATGCCACTTGCCATGGCCAAAAATAAAATAAAATAAAAAATAAAAATAAAATAACTGTGAAACAACGGATGAAACAAAAACACAAGCTACAGCAAATCCCCCCCCCCAAAAAAAAGGAAAGAAAGAAGGAGCACCCACTTTGATATGTTCCCTTCATCAAGCCTCCAGTTCCTTGGTCTGAGGGCACAAGATGATCCCCTTGAGTGGGCCTCTCTCAAGGATATTTTATGTGCTTCTATAGCCTATGGATCTTTTTCAACCACTGACAGATGCATCTCAGAAGCCTGAGCCCTGCTATTCCTCCCTGTCGGGGTCAGACATTTCATTACCTACTGTGGACCAGAAAATAATGTTTGATGATCTGAGGGAGGGCAACCATTTTGTTTAAGATTTGGATTAAATGAGATGTTTGCAAATGCTTTGCATATAATAATGGGCAAATTGACAGCTAATGATTCAAGGTCTGCAGAGGTGAAAAAAACCTGATACAAGCCTCTCCTTGCAAAGGTCAGGGTCCCTGGTGCTTGCCCACCTCCAAATCTTTACTAGACAAACTCAGCTCTGGCGCGGGTTTCTCCTTCAGCGCATTAAGGATCTGGCTCGTAAGTGCAATTTCGGAGGAGCTCTCTCCAATACCCGTGTCAACTGCATCCCTCTCATCACCGACGCCAGCTTTGGACTCTGCAAAGCAGATGTGAGACAGAGATCAGCACACCATGTACACATACAGCCATACCAACATCCAGCCAGAGCAGGCAGCTGGGCAGACAGAAGCCTGTCATCTCAAGATGCCAGCAGCTGTGGTTTCACTGTTCTTAACCACATGGTAAGCACCTGGCTCCCTCTCAAGGAGAGGCTCTACTGAGTTCTCAGTGTAACTCCCCAGCCGATGAATCCTACCTTGCTGCTTCAACAGGATGCTGCCCTCCTTCTCCAAAGCCCGGAGGTAAAGCTCCAAGAGCTGCTTGGACTGACGGGCTTCCTCTCTCTGGTCAAGGACCTGCTGGAGGGTGTTCTGGAGCCCCTGGACTGCGACACGACTTTGGCTGAGTTCCTGAGCCAGCTCTGAACATGGGACATCAATAAGCATCTGACAAACAAATACGGACTTTAAGAAATCGGAAAGTACTTTCTAAACGTGATGTTACAGCTCTCAAATACATCAATTTCGCAGACTCATTACATCCAGTTCCCAAAGTTACCTAATATATGGCTGCCTGAAAGTCAGGAAAGAGGCATGTAATTTTTTTCAGTTTTCCTCTGGTGAAAAAATTAGGAAACTACTGCCTTAGTGCCTTATTAAAAACAAAACAAACAGAAATAGGGTCACAGATGTAGAAAACAAACTTATGGTTACTGGGGGGGAGGGGGAGGAGGGATAAATTGGGAGACTGGGATTGACATATACACACTACTATATACAAAATAGATAACTAATAATGACCTACTGTACAGCACAGGGGACTCTACTCAATACTCCATAATGACCTATTTGGGAAAAGAATCTAAAAAAGAGTGGATATATGTATATGTATAACTGATTCACTTTGCTGTACAGCAGAAACTAAAACAATATTGTAAATAACTATACACCGAATAAAAATGAAAACAAAACAAAATCCTCATATTAAATAACCCATTGTACATTGTACAGAATATAAAGGAGGAGGTGTATGATCACTTGTACAATGAATCAGTATGAGGCTATTTCAAGCAAAAGTCTTTCTGATGATTTTTTTTTTTTTGCGGTACGCGGGCCTCTCACTGTTGGGGCCCCTCCCACTGTGGAGCACAGGCTCCGGATGCGCAGGCCCAGCGGCCTTGGCTCATGGGCCCAGCTGCTCCGCGCATGTGGGATCTTCCTGGACCGGGGCACGAACCCGTGTCCCCTGCATCGGCAGGTGGACTCGCAACCACTGCGCCACCAGGGAAGCCCCTCTTTCTGATGATTTTAACCTTAAACATTTTTATTATACATGTTCGTACTTTGAACGACTATTTTTCAAATATAAACTACTCAGCTTTTAAATGACGTGTTCAGTCTGTGAAATAAGGGAGACCTCACTTATCATACCCTAGATTTTAAGAAGGCTCAATCTTTTGGCATATACAGCATTAGATTAAAAATAGTCTTCAGGGCTTCCCTGGTGGCGCAGTGGTTAAGAATCCGCCTGCCAATTCAGGGGACACGGGTTCGAGCCCTTGTCTGGGAAGATCCCATATGCCGTGGAGCAACTAAGCCCGTGCGCCACAGCTACTGAGCCCTCATGCCACAACTGAAGCCTGCGCACCTACAGCCCGTGCTCTGCAACGAGAAGCCACCGCAATGAGAAGCCCGTGCACTGCAACGAAGAGTAGCCCCCGCTCGCCACA
This sequence comes from Phocoena sinus, assembly GCF_008692025.1. Classification (NCBI taxonomy): domain Eukaryota; kingdom Metazoa; phylum Chordata; class Mammalia; order Artiodactyla; family Phocoenidae; genus Phocoena; species Phocoena sinus. The sequence continues at coordinate 8,100,339 of NC_045763.1, forward strand.
AGTAGAGAAAGCCCACGTGCTTGCAATGAAGACCCAAGGCAGACAAAAATAAATTAAAAATAATAATAATTAAAACATAATAAAAAATAAAATAGTCTTCATAAGAGAAAGATCAAACTGTTGAAATTCTTGGAGAGTAAATCTAACTTCAGCTGCAGATTAGAATATGGAGCTTAATAAGAAATACAATAATAAGCGTTTGCATTTCTCGAGCACGTACTATGTATCAGTGAGAAAATTGATGTAAAACGCTTAGGACAGAAAGTGGCGAGGTGGGCTGCTCTAGATTGGGAAAGGCCTCTTTGAAGAGGTGACTTTATAAGTTATCCTTAACTTTCATATTGCATCAATTTTCGAACAAGTAGTATTAATATACATTCATAAGGTTCAAAATTCAAGAGGTACAAACCTTCTGAGGTAAGTACTAGTATTACCACCACCTTAACAGATGAGGAAAATGAGGCAAGAACAGTTAATAACGTCCCAAGGATCAGTCAGTTCTAATCCTCAGGACACTGTGTAATTGATCCCTGGGCTCCTCCCTTCCCTCCCATCTGTTCTCACTCCCCATGGTCCCTGAGATGGTGGTACCTTTCCTCTACCTGTCGCATGGCCAGCCTCTGCCAGCTCCTGTCCTAAGCTTCCTTGTGCAGCCTAGCTGTCAGGGCCAGGCTCACTCATATTCTGGTATCCCTATTTTGGTAAGGACTGCTGTGCTCCTTATTCTAGGGGTATCATAATATACTAGTCTGTGGGATGGGAAGGGATCTCATGACCCCTTTCTGTTTCCTTTTTTTTTTGGCCACAGGGCATGTGGGATCTTAATTCCCCAACCAGGGATCGAACCTACACCCCCTGCAGTGGAAGCGCAGAGTCTTAACCACTGGACCGCCAGGGAAGTCCCCCCTTTCTGTTTCATAAAAAAGAAAGAACAGGGCTTCCCTGGTGGCGCAGTGGTTGAGAGTCCGCCTGCCGATGCAGGGGACACGGGTTCGTGCCCTGGTCTGGGAAGATCCCACGTGCCGCGGAGTGGCTAGGCCCGTGAGCCATGGCCACTGAGCCTGCGTGTCCGGAATCTGTGCTCCACAACGGGAGAGGCCACAACAGTGAGAGGCACACATACCGCAAAAATAAATAAATAAATAAGAAAAAGAAAAAACAAGAAAGAAAAAAAATCAAGCTTGCTCCTGCCCTCCCTCTGCCTGCAACACTCTGGCCCCAACCTTTCCATGGCAAGCTTCCTCTTGTCCTTCAGGGTCTCCTCTTGGGACCTGCCAATGTTTCTCAACTAAATTCTATGAATTTATTCTATGCACAAGCATGTGTGAAAAATGACACTGATCTAAGCTTTTTGCACCACTGACTAGAAGAGCAAGACTGATGACACCCACATGTACCCCAGTGGGGAAGTCTCATTAAATAAGTCATGGTACAGACATGAAATGGAATATTATGCAGTGGTGAAAAAGAGGTGAGGATGTCTTTTATAAACTGATCTGGAATACTTTCCAAATCTTTCTTTAAGACAGAGCAGAGGGCTTCCCTGGTGGCACAGTGGTTAAGAATCTGCCTGCCAATGCAGGAGTCACGGGTTCGAGCCCTGGTCCGGGAAGATCCCACATGCTATGGAGCAACTAAGCCCGTGTGCCACAACTACTGAGCCTGTGCTCTAGAGCCCAGGAGCCACAACTACTGAGCCCATGTGCCACAACTACTGAAGCCCGTGCACTTAGAGCCCATGCTCTGCAACAAGAAGCCACCGCAATGAGAAGCCTGCGCACCGCAATGAGGAGTGGCCCCCGCTCACTGCAACTAGAGAAGGCCTGCGCTCAGCAACGAAGACCCAACACAGCCAAAAATAAATAAATAAATAAATAATTAATTAAAACAGAGTAGAGATGTTTCCACTTGTGTGATATAGGGGAGGAGGTGAAAACACTTATGTATTTGTTTGTATATAAAATATCTCTGGAATGGGAAACTGACAGATTGGTTGTCTCCAGGAAGGGGAAGTTGGGTGGCTGGAGGCAGGAGTCAGACTTTTCCTGTATATCCTTTTTTTTCTAAACAGCTTAATTGAGGGATTTCCCTGATGGTCCAGTGGTTAAGACTCCATGCTTCCAATGCAGGAGATGTGGCTTCAATTCCTAAGATCTAAGGAACTAAGATCCCACATGCCCCGTGGCCAAAAAAAACCCCCCAAAACCCAGCTTTATGGGGATGTAGTTAATATACTATACAATGCACCCATATAAAGTGTATAATTCAGTGGGTTTCAGTATAATTAGTGGTCTTGTGATGGTGCAGTCACCACCACAATCAGTCTTAGAACATATTCACCACCCCAGAAAGAGCTGTACCCATTAGTAGTTCCTCCTTATTCTCCCTCAAAACTCCCCACCAACCCCATCCCTAAGCAACCACTAATCTACCTTCTATTTCTATGGACTTGTGTATTCTGGCCATTTCATATAAATGCAATCATAAAATATGTGGCCTTTCATGTCTGGCTTCTTTCACTTAGCATAATGTTTTCAAGTTTTATCCATGCTGTAGCATGTATTAATACTCCATTCCTTTTTATGGCTGACTAATATATTCCATTGTTTGGATATACCACATTTTATTTATCTAGTTATCAGCTGACGGACATTTGGGTTGTCTTACTTTCTGGCTACCTGTGTATCCTTCTATACCTCTTGGATTTTGAACCATGTGAAAGCATTAATATGATTTATTCACAATAAATATACACGTGTAAAAAAATCACCACAAGGTCGCCTCCTTCCAGGAGCCTTCCCGCCACTCTTGGCACACTGCCCTGTCTGACATGCTGCTTATTTTGTCTGCCTCCTTCCACCAGGACTTGAGTTCCATTAGAGCAGGGACTGTGTCTGGCTTGTTCACCATTGCACCCCTGTGCATAGAACTGTCAGGCAGAGGACCGGGGCTCAATAAATATTTTTTTGAATTAACAATACTATTTTTATCCTAATTCTACTGGAGAGGAAACATAAGCAGGGAGGCTAAGTTACCGGTTCAAAGTCACACAGATGGAGCTAAGATTTAATCTGCATTCTTTAGCAGTACATCCTTGACCCACGCCTTGGTCCTAAATGGGTCTAGGTGAGGCCTTGGCGTCTGTGTTTTTAAAAAGCTCCACTGGTGATTCTGATGCAGGGTTAGGGGTGAAAATTTCCTACTCTAGGTGAGAGAATTAGAAAATGAAGAACCTTGGTTGTCATCTAAGAATTACTTAAAAATTAAGAAGCAATGAAATTATTATGGCAGGATGCATGGCAACTAAGGCGCTGGGGGAAGCACAGGCTGGCGGAACGTGGCTATGGGTTGCGGAGGAGGCTTACTTGGAGGTCCTCCTCGGACAGGAGGATGATGCTGGACAGGTCTTCTTTCAGCTGCCTGGCCACATTCTTCCACTTCAACCCTGCCCCGCTGTCTGTTTCATCTCCGTCAAAGGACTCTTGGGTAATCCAAGCTGTACCTCCATCTGATACATGGGAGAAAATGCCGGTCAGAGTCAGATTAACGGGAAGTGCTGTTTTCACTTCCTCCTCCAACTCAGACCTCAAGGATGTCGGCACATCCTTCCGACAGATCACTTAGAATAATTTAGATGGTGAAGGAAGCACCTTTTCTCAGGGATTCATGGGGAAGCCAACCCCATCTAGGACCTTAATTTTCCCTCTTGTTCCATCTTCCATTTCTTTCTTTTTTTTTTTTGGCTGCAGCATGCGGGGATCTTTGGCATGAGGGATCATTTGCTGCAGTGCGTTGGCTTCTCTCTAGTTGTGGCGCGTGGGCTCCATAGCACATGGGCTCTGTAGTTTGTAGCACGTGGGCTCTCTAGTTGTGGCATGTGGGCTCTCTAGTTGTGGTGTGCAGGCTTAGTAGCTGTGGCGCGAGGGCTTAGTTGCCCTGTGGCATATGGGACCTTAGTTCCCTGACCAGGGATCGAACCCACATCCCCTTCATTGGAAGGTGGATTTTTTTTACCAGTGGACCACCGGGGAAGTCCCCATCTTCCATTTATTTCTGTGTGAAACTGCTCTGTATTCTTTTATGGAAGGAAGCCACTTAAATCCAATGTATGCTTATGCATACCCAGGATACTGTCACACTTCCCTTTTTTTTTTTTTTTTTTTTTTTTTTTTTTTTTTGTAGTACGCGGGCCTCTCACTGCTGTGGCCTCTCCCGTCTGGCTCACGGGCCCAGCCGCTCTGCGGCATGTGGGATCCTCCCGGACCGGGGCATGAACCCGCGTCCCCCGCATCGGCAGGTGGATTCTCAACCACTGCGCCATCAGGGAAGCCCTAGGTTAGTTTTTGTGTCTGTGGGTGTGTTCTATTACTGTATGCAAAAACATTCATCCTCATCAGCACTTCTTCTGTGCTTGGGGATGGGTCTTATCCTTGACTGGAGCAGGTGCAGCCACTGTTCGCTGTCCCTTGGGCCCAAGTACAAAGGTGGCTGGGAAAGCCATTGCTGAAGGGTGACTTCCTCACTTTAGTGGCCTAGGGAATTTCCTCAAGACACTTTTTTAGCTCTTTGATCCTTGCCCGTCAAAATTAGTTCCCTTTGTATTTCCAGTGAGGATGATGCTAATGATGGTGACAGGTAATATTTATTTGTCTTACTGTGTACCAGGTAAGATCTAAATGCTTTCTATCAGTGGCTCTCAACTGGGAGTGATTTTGCCCATCCCACCCCCAGTAGACATTTGACAATGTCTAGAGGCATTTTTGGTTGTCACAATTAGGGTGAGGAGATGCTACTGACACCTAGCAGGTAAAGGCCAGTGATGCTGCTAAACATCCTGCAAGACACAGGACAGCAACCCCACAACAAAGAATTCTCCGGCCCAAAATGTCAGTAGTACTGTTGAGAAGCCCTGGCTTGATATGTACTATGTTCTAGTATCCTTCCAACAATGCTAGGAGACAGGTACTGTAATTATTATCTCAATACGGGGCTGAAATGTTAGATAATTTGCTCAAGGTCACGTGGCTAGTAAATGGCAGAGCCAGGATTCAGACCAGACAGTCTGACCCAACCTGCGGCACAGATCTCTCTCCCTTGCTGCGTTTTAGTTGCTGTCGGTCTGTGAGTTATTTGAGAACTGAGCCCGTCTCATTCATCTTCATCCCCAGACTCAGCACCGCTCTGGTATACAGAAGGTGCTCAGTAAACGTTTGCTGCATAAATGCTTAAAACAGCCAACCAAACAGCAACCAGGTGCCTATGCAGTAAAATAAATCATGATGGATGGTATATAGTATATACGGCCAGCATTTCTTACCTGAATTGTTGTAAGCCCACTTCTCATTCCCAGCCAGTGCCACAAACTTAGTATTGGCAGGAAGACACAGGAAGTAATCGTCATCATCCACTATGGTGCCATCCTCTGCCAGGACCAGGGTGACTGGTGCCAGGGACTTGTCAATGGCCAGAATGTCACAAGCTGAGAGGAATAAAATATTTGGTAATTGACAAGTATCCATAGGGAAATTACATCTGTCCTTGCACTCTCAATATGTATGCCCCGGGACTTCCCTGGTGGCACAGTGTTAAGAATCTGTCTGCCAATGCATGGGACACAGGTTTGAGCCCTGGTCCGAGAAGATCCCACATGCCACGGAGCAACTAAGCCCATGTGCCACAACTACTGAGCCTGTGCTCTAGAGCCCGCGAGCCAGAACTGCTGAGCCCGTGTGCCGCAACTACTGAAACCCACACGCCTAGAGCCCGTGCTCCGCAACAAGAGAAGCCACCGCAATGAGAAGCCTGCGCACCGCAGCGAAGAGTAGCCCCCGCTTGCCTCAACTAGAGAAAGCCCCCATGCAGCAACGAAGACTCAGTGCAGCCAAAAATAAATTTTTTAAAAAAAGTATGCCCCCAGAGCCTAGAAAAATCCCTGGTAATAATAACTATAATAACTATAAGATGACCACTAGTACTAATATAACACTTACCATGTCCCTGGTACTGTACTAAGTGCTTTTCACATACAGCATTTAATTTCCTAAAAATCCTATAACACAGATACTATTGTTACTCCCATTTTTACGGATGTCAAGCCCAAGGCTCAGAGAAGTTAAGTAATTTGCCCAAGGTCACACAGTAAGTGGCAGAGCCGGCATTTCAACCCACACAGTCTGGCTCTTGAAAATGTGTTTTTCTTCCAGCTACTCTACACCCACATTAGGATGCACTTGAGCCTTTACTTGGATGAACAACAAACCAAAGTCTGATTTGATTCCTTGAGAACAAGCAGTCTTTCATTCATTTCCTCAGTGGTCTACTCAAATTCTCCCATGTGTCAAATGTCACAAAGAAAAAAGAGAAAAAGAAAAGAAGAAAATTATAAAAAAGAAAAGAAAAAAAAAGACTTTATGTTCTCACAGTATCTTTCTTGGCAGCCTTACTAACCTATAGGAAAGTATAAGAGAAGCAGAAGGCAGAAGTTTGTAACAGTAGCTTTTCATCTTTATGATCACTGGGCAAGAGGCTTTGTCCAGGGCAGGTCTGTACCATCCCATTTAGTAATGGCAATGCCTAAAATGCTAATGGGACTAGAGTAGGCAGAGAAGTAGCCAAGAGACTACAAAGATCATTGGGCAATGCTGTCTTTCACCCAAATAGAACAGCAAGCCTTGTATAGGCCGAGCTCCAGAAACACAAGTGCTTACATAAGCCTCTGTGCCAAATGCATCCAGCCACTGCACTGATGGGGCACTAAAACTTAAGCAACTTCATGCCAAGCAAAAAATATGTAAACACTTATATGGCAAAAACCACGTCACTAAAGCATTTAGAGTGCTTTGGCTGTTCCTGCATCTCTGAAAGACATCTGTCTGATATCTAATGGGCTTGGTGACCCTGGGAGGAAGCCATGAACACGCTGACACACACGTCCACTACATGCCCGGGGATGACACACACGTTTAACCAATAGAACTTCTTTGGGTAAGCAATTTACTGCTTACAGGCCAGCAACATGTAAGTTATTTGAATATCTCATCTCCTTCCAGAGTCCCAATCCTGTGGAGCAGGGCTGGAAATACACCCACTTTGCTGATGAGAAAACTGGGGATGGAGAGATGGTTAAGTGCAAGGTCAGGCAGCTAGTAACGGTATGCGGCTCAGAATTTCTGTCAACTCGGTCACTCACAACAGACGTTCCTTGTCCGGCCCTCCCGGATGGTCGGTAACAGCTCCCTCTTTACCGCACAGATACCTGCCAGAGCTGACTGTGGAAACCCGCTCCCACCCCGCCGTAGGCTCAGCTGGGGGACCCAGTACAACCTTAGGGAGCCTGAGTGGCAGGAATACAGTGGACTGAGTTCGATCCAAAATCTGAGTCATGTGAGGCGAGGCACCGAAGTAGAGTCTGTCTTAATTCGCATATTGCTTCCCGTCTGCCTCTCCACCATATGAATCTCACACAAGATAAATTAAGTTAAAGTGCCGGAAAACGCTATGAAACTGCTAAATCGCCATATCCACCTGAGTCATCTCTGTTCCAAGGCTCCACTCGAGCGACAAGAAGCCCCAAGTCGCCTCTCCTGACACCGCCTTGCCCCACCGGACATCCCCATCTCTCCCCCGGTCCCTTCAGCCCGGGCCCCGGCCCCGCAAGTCCTCGCCCCCGTCCCCCCAAGTCCTCGCCCCCGTCCCGTGCCAACCCTTGCTCCTCAGCTCCTCGAGGCAGGAGGCCGCCACGCCGTGCTGTTCCCGGCTGTGGTTGCGGCACAGGAGACACTGCTTTAGAGCCCGGATCTCGCTGGGTTCTGGAACACTGGGTCCCCCGACCACCTCCGTCATCTTCAGGGTCTGACCTGACCAACACGGGGACGTCAGGGGGTTGGGCGCGGGAGTCCTACCCAACTCCACCCCCACGGCATGCCGGGAGATGTAGTTCTCGCTGTAGCAAATCACGCGTGGGAACAAGGCACGCCGGGAGGTGTAGTTCTAGTTGCAGCGAATCCCCTGCGGCCCCGGGGGCATGCCGGGAGCTGTAGTCTGTGGGTTCAAAGCCGACTTAGGTCGCGCAATCCGGACGCCGGAGGTGGGTTTTTTTTCTGCCTTATATTAAGGAGTTGCATTCGCGCGTTCAAAATGAGGTCAATAGGGATTTACTTTGTATTATGAAGGACACGCCCGTATACTCCCTTGAATTGTTACAGCACTCCTTTCTGTATATATAGATAGATGGCAAGATATTAATACATAAAGCAGTGTCATTGTACTGTGTTAATTTGTTTTTCCTTTCCAACCTGAACAAATCTATAAAATGTCCCAACCTTCACACTGATCTGAAGGAAGTCAGTTTTAAAAAATGATGAGTGTAGCTTTCAGTCTGGCTGAAAACATAACAGAGAAGCATAAGGTACTCGCACATTTCCACTCTTTTTTTTTTTAACACTAAAGAGGCTTTTAATTATGTAATATTATCTATAAGTACAAAGACTTTCCCAATCACGTCACTTAGAGATAATTTTATCCACTGCTCTGTTTGGCAGCCAGTCTCTTGTCTCTCTCCTCAGCAATGGTAAGGCGGATACCCTTTCCACGAGGAAGAGAGATCCACGGTTTGTTGCCTTTGCCAATAACAAAAATGTTGGAGAGCCGCGTGGCAAAGCTATTGCCGTTGGCATCTTTCACATGAACTGCATCAAAAGAACCAGGATGTCTCTCCCGGTTAGTGATCACACCAATTCTTCCCAGGTTAGCACCTCCAGTCACCATGCACAGGTTACCAGTGTCAAATTTGATGAAATCAGTAATCTTGCCAGTCTCCAAATCAATCTGAATGGTGTCATTCACCTTGATGAAGGGATCAGGGTAGCGGATGGTGCGAGCATCATGGGTCACCAGATGAGGGATTCCTTTTGTCCCCATAAAGACCTTTCTCACTTTGCATAACTTATACTTGGCCTCCTCAGGTGTAATACGATGAACAGCAAAGCGACCCTTGGTGTCATAGATCAGATGAAAATTCTCTCCAGTCCTGTCAATGCTGATGACATCCATAAAACCAGCAGGGTAGGTTGTATCAGTGCAGATCTTGCCATCAATCTTAACGAAACGCTGCATGCAGATCTTTACTTCATCTCCTGTTAGGGCATATTTAAGTCTGTTCCTTAGGAAAATAACTAGAGGGAGACATTCCCTCAGATTGTGGGGACCGGTAGATGGACGAGGAGCAAACACACCAGTCAGTTTATCCAGCATCCAATGCTTTGGAGGTGCTACGCGCTTCAGGTGCTTCCTGGGACCACAAGCCATGGCTGCGCTAGGCACGGAAATAGCTCCACTCTTTCGATTCCCTGCTTCAGCTCTGCCAGTTGGGTTGGGACCTCGGAACGAAATGCTTAAATAACTAGATTAAACATTAAGGTCTCAAAGAAACCAGAGAGAAAAGGGTAAATGCGAACCACATTACTGTTGAGGTTGTTCAGGTGCTGCTTGACGATACATCTGTCTTTGTTCTAATACTGCTACTTATGGAAAAGTCTGTGTTTTTCACTCCTGAAAAACTAACATTTAAGATTAAAGTAATAATTTAAAAATTATCAGGAAGTTTCCTTGCTTAAAAAGGGGCATTCTCCGCGCACCGCGATGAAGAGTGGCCCCCACTTGCCGCAACTAGAGAAAGCCCTCGCACAGAAACGAAGACCCAACACAGCCATAAATAAATAAAATTTTTAAAAAAAGGGGGGGCATTCTATATAAACAAGGAATAATTATCAGCCCGTATTCATTCAGGGTCAATCTCTTTCATATTTTGTTTATTAAAGGAAATAAGATATTATGAGAAAAAGACATGTAAAATTGTTTGGTAGGAGGAATTGTTAACTGAGGCAACCCTTTTGAATACACCATCATTGATCAAAAAACAACTGCAATGTAACTGACTGATAGTTCTAATGTATGCAACCCTTTCGTATAATTTCGCAGTTAGCTTAAAATCTAACAACTCAACCGCTATAAAGTGAAAACAGTTCGTAGAAGCCTCTCCTCTCCAAAAAGCCCCCTCTTCCGAATTCTCCTAATAGACCTGCATACCATTATCAGACTCCTAGCTCCAAGATGTAATTGCGTGTGTGTGTGTGTGTGTGTGTATTTGGCCTAGACTTGAGAGCAGGGGTTGAGTCTTGCATCTTTTTATTTCTCGCGGCTACTAAAGTGCCTGGCAAATGGTAGGCACTCGACTGAACCATCAGTTAATTAATTAATTAATTTCCAGGTTTCTTCACATTCATTCACTTATTAAATACTTAGGGTGTCCCTACATGTGCCCAAGGCACTGTGAAGATGGGCAGAGATTTAATTCAATAAGTATAATATACATATAAGAAAGCAAAAAGGACAGGCATCGTTCTTGCTGTAAAGCAGAGACCTAATGGAAACAGTAAGCGGTGTGAGGGACGTGGGAGCTCCCCTCTCCTCCCCGGGCGTCCCCCATCGACAGCTCAGTTCCGGCTACTTTAGTCTGGGCGAGAGAGCGAGAGCGAGGGCGCTTGGGAGAAGCCTCGCCCAGCGGCGATAGACTAGTCAGGCCTCAGAAAGATGGCGTCTTCGGAGCAGGCAGAGCAGCCGAGCCAGGTGAGGGTAGTGGGACTGCTCCGCCGTACCGGCGGGGACCCCGCTGGAGGGGGCGCTCGGCGGGTGGCTGGGAGCCCGGTGGGGACCCTGAGCCTCGGAAGCCGGGGGCTCCGACCTCTTGCCCCCTCCGGGGCCCCGCCCCTCCCCGGGTCCTCGCCGCCCGGCCCCTCCCCGCGTGACCCCTCCTTGACCACATTCCCGAGCACGGGCCCGGGGGCGCCCGAGGGCCCCCCCCTCACTTCCCGCCTGCCGGCCCCTCGGGTCCCACTTGTGCTTGGCCAGGTCGGTGGCGGGACCCTTGAGAGGTCCCCCAGGCTTGAGCTGCGAGGGCCCCTGCTTGAGGAGAGGGGTGAGAGAGGCTGGATCGTTCCCGGCCCTTCCCTCTCGGGATAGGCCTTACTCCATCACGGTTCCCTCTCTCTCGCAGCCTCAGCCTTCTGGGTGGCCCCGCTGCCAGCCTCTTCGTCTTTAGTCACCTTTGCGTTTTCCCTGCCAAGTTGGAGGGGGGGAAATGTACTTGGACCCTCTCAGTGCGTTGGTAGGACGTGAACTCACTGTAATGAACCGACGCCACCGAGCTTTTGGCTGGTGATCCGTCTTTGCTGCCCAGAGTTAGGTTTTCTTGGCCAAGGGCTCTAGCTTTTCAGCCACAGACTCAGCCGAATCCCACTCCAGTCGGGGGACCTTGAGGACCGGTGCTCCTGCCTGTACGTCTGCTGTCAGGAAGCAGTGGATGCTAAGGCCTCTGTAGGCGTTTGTAGTCCAAAGGTGGGGTGGGCTGAGGTGAGGACGATGGGGTAAGCGGTACCTTACAATTACGGAGTGTGTGCTGTCATGCGGAAGACAAATTACGCTTATTATCTCGTTTAATGCTCATTACAATCTTTATGAAGTACGGGCTATTAACCGCCATTTTGCAGGGTCTGTAACGCGCCGCAAATCAGTTGCCTGATTAAGCCTGGGTTTGAACCCGGCTGCTTTTGAGTCGACTAGTTAGCCCTACATGTTTAAGTTTCGTTAGGATTAGGTAGAGGAGGAAGAAACTGCTTTCAACCTGGACCTCATCACTCATCTCTCACCTGCTTGAAACACCTGTGGACTTCTCAGCGGCCTCCTGGTATTTCAGTTCCTTCCTTGGAAGAATACGGCTTAGTGTTTCTTATTACTCTTTTATTCTTCATGATAATTCTGTTACAGGAATTGCACATAGAGGAGTTGTGAGTTCCCCAGACCAGCTTCCGTTAGCAGAGTGAATGATTCAGAGAGATGTCCAGCTTGTAAAACCTGAGAAATATCTAGGGCTGATTCTGGTCTTCTCACTGTCGGAAATTCTGGAGTGTGGAGAGTGTCCTGGTTGTGGGGTGGGCCCTCCTTTCCTGCCTTAACCCGCTTAGCTTGCTGAAATGCTGAGGCTCCTCAGAATCTAGGTTCCTCTGAGCTGTTACATGTTAGGAATGCCCATAGGCTGGGATTAAAGGATGCCAGCGCGTGTAATTTGCCTGTGCTGTGAAGGTTACTAAAAGTTCTGCCACTCGGAGCCTTTGTAGTGCCCAAGGTTTCCTTTGGTTCTGGAAATTGTCCTCTCTGTACACGTGCAAGGGATCTAGGTTCCTTAAGGGGGCTGGGCCAGCACTTGTTTGGTTTTCAACTCTGCTGCTGCTTTGCCCTCCTTTCCAAAGCTGATGGAGATGGGATTGCGTCAGAAAATGCTGACAGCTTGGGAAAAAACTTGAATGCTTTACGCCAAATTCTGTCACTGACAATAAGCTGCAAATGCACACATAAAACAAAATTTTTTTTTTAAAGTTTTATTTTTGGCTGTGTTGGGTCTTCGCTCCTGCGCGCAGTCTTTCTCTAGTTGCGGCGAGCGGGGGCTACGCTTGGTTGCGGTGCGCGGGCTTCTCATTGCGGTGGCTTCTCTTCTTGTCGAGCACAGGCTCGAGGCACGCGGGCTTCAGTAGTTGTGACTCACGGGCTCTAGAGTGCAGGCTCAGTATTGTGGCGCATGGGCTTAGTTGCTTCGCGGCATGGGGGATCTTCCCGGGCCAGGGCTCAAACCTTGGTCCCCTGCATTGGCAGGCAGTTTCTTATCCACTGCACCCCCAGGGAAGCCCCAAATGCACACATTTAAAGTAAACCAACTCTCTTTAGCAGTTGCTTCTCATTTCATTTTCTAGTCCTGATCAGTGGGTTTCCCATTTCTCCAGTAAAGCAGAGTGGAACTGAAAGAATGAACTGTTTGGGTATTTCCTCCAAACCTGGTTTGTGTCTGAGAAGAACGCATCACACCTTTGGGACTGAGGCAGTATTCTGTCTCTCATAGAAAGTTTGTTAGTTGGCCTTGTGGCATCAGTCTCTCATTTTGAAAGATTAAGGGTAAATAACCAACAGTTTCTTTCTTTGAAAGGCAGTGTAGAGCAGTGGTTAAAAGTATGGACTCTGGAGCCATCCCTACTGGTCTAGGATCCTAGCCCCACTACTTACCAGCTGTGTGATCTTGGACAAGTTACTTAACTTCTCTGGTCTTAGTTTCCCCATCTGTAAAATAGGAATAATACTAGTGCCTAACTCATAGCATTGCTCTGAGGATTAAATGAATTAACTTATTTTAGAACAGTGCCTGACACAATGTGTTACCTATTATTATTCCATTCAGTAAACTCTGGAGTTTCACTTACAAACCATCTAAGCCTTTTCTCAATCCCTATTAAAACATTTTTTGGGATATGAAATTTCATATGTTGACCACCAGTCCACTAAGGTTGGTTTTTAATTTGCTCGGGAGTAATTTCCTTGAAATTTAAAGGAACACGCTGAATGCCGGTGTTTATCCTAGCTGTCCTTTGTGCCTTTTTAGATTTCAGCGATATACTTTCGTTTTCATAATGGTGTAGTCTTTTTAGGCTGTCTTCAAAACAGTCTGTTGGAATTGCATTTATTGCTTATCCTGTTTACTCCACATTACTTGGTTTTGTATGGCTAATCTCTTATCAAAGTCCCTTCTAGTCTGTACATGTTATGGCCCATAGGAACGGGAAATGTCATCCCTATTTTTGTACTTTCCCATCAGTTTTTCTGTCTTTAGTGAAGGGCAGAAGCATGGTTCAATCTGACTGTTTAATGGTTGTTGAATATTGAGACTTATTACGGAACATAGATTTCTAATCTGTTCAGGTTCACTGGATATAATAAATTTTGGACTGAGAAAACACAGAGGCAGGGAAGGGAGAAGAGTACAGCAAAGATGTTACGGAGTGGAAGAGCATGGCCTTGTATCCTGACAGACTTTGCTTTGAACTCCAGCACTCACTCACTATTGGACTTGTCACTCTACCTCTCTGAACCTCAGTTTTCTTCTCTGTAAAATGGGAGTAATAATAATCCCATTTGAGGGTTGACTGAAGCCACAGATGTTAAGAGTGTGTGTTGCATATTAAGTGCTCAGTGAATGTTGGTTTCCATCTCCAAGTTTCTGTACGCAGTTTTGGAAGATTATTGAACCCTTGAATAACAGTAGTTCAAACAAGACATTTTTCCCCTCACTCTTTATTTTGAAAAGTTTCCAACTTATAGGAAAGTTGAAAGAATAATACAGAGAACTCCTGTAAAACTCCCATAAAAACTTCACCAAGATACACTGTTTACATTTTGCTGAATTAGCTTTATCTCAGTCTCTTTATGTATATTTTTGAAGGATTTGATAGTAAGTTACAGACATCATGATATTTCATCCTAGAATACTTCATCTTGTCTCTCATAAGAGTAAGGTTATTCTCCTACATAACCATAATACCATTATCACACAAGAAGTTTGGTATTGATAAAATATTATATACTAATACCACATTCAAAATTCTCCAATTTAAAAAAACAATCAGGATCCAATGAAGAAATAGGGAGTGCATTGATTTGTCTCTTTAGTATGCTTTAATTTAGAATGACTCCCTAGCCTTTAAAATTTTTTTAAATCTTTTTACTGCTGTTTAACATACACCCAGAAATTACACCAATTATGTGTCCAGCTTGGTGAATTTTCACGGAGTGAGCACACACTTGTGTAACCAGTACTCAGATCAAGAAATCAAGCGTTACTGGGACCTCAGAAGCCTCCTTGGCGTCCCTCCCATTACTAGCCAATTCCCCAAAGCTGCCCCTATCCTAACTTAAAATCCATAGATTAATAGCTTTCTGAGTGACCAAGTCTTTGTGGCCAAAAGCTTTACTGTGGAATTCCAATAGATGTGTTGTGGTCAGTTTTGACAAATGTATATACCTGTGTAACCACCACCACAATCAACATCAAAACAGTTCCAGTATTCCTGAATGTTCCCTTACCTTGCTTCCCAGTAAATCCTAGCCTTTGGCCTCAGGAAATCTGAACTGCTTTTTATCGCTATAGATTATATTTGTCTCTCCTAGGATTACGTACGAATGTTTTCATAATGTAAATATTCTTTTGTGTCTCACTTTTGCTCATAATAATGTTTGTGAAATTTATATTGTATGTCTCGGTAATTCATTACTTTTTATTAGTGGGTAGTATTCCATTGTATAGCTATACCACAGTTTGTTGATCTGTTCACCACTTGATGGATTTGGATTATATTAATTACCTATTGTATAACAGTGTTATTATAAATTTAGCAGCTTAACGCAGCACACGTTTATTGTCTCACAGTTTCTGTGGGTCAGGAGTCAGGACACAGTTCAGCTGAGTCTCACAAGGCAGCAGTCAAGGTGTCTGCCAGGGCTGTGATCTCATTGGAGTCCTGACTGGGGAAGGATCTGCTTCCTAGCTCATGTGCTTATTGACAGCATTTAGTTCCTTATGGACTTCAGACTGAGGACCTCTCTTTGTGACTGGCTGTCACCCAGGACCTGCCCTCAGTTTCTTGCCACATGGGTCTTCCCAGGATGGCCACTTGTTTCCTCAAAGGCAAGTGGACATTACAGTCTTAGATATTGTAACCACATGTGTGTAATTACATGCATTCTGTCACTGTTACTGTACTCTGTTGGCCAGAAGCAAGTCATAGTTCCTGCCCACACTCAAAGGGACAACACAAGGGCTTGAATACCAGGAGGTGGGGATCATGGCGGTCACATTAGAGTCTTTCCCCCACATGATTGGTTCTAGTTTGGGGCTACTATAAATATTCAAGTGTGTTTGTGAATACATATGTTTTCATTTTTCTTGGTAAATACCTATGAGTGTATTTACTGGGACACATGCTAAGTGTATGTTTAGTTCTATAATAAATTGCTTACGTGTTTTACAAAGTTGTAATATTTTTCATTCCACCAGCAGTGTATGAGCATTCCAGTTGCCCCACATCCATATCAACCCTTGGTATTGTCTGTCTGTTTTAATTTTAGCCATTCTAGTGAGTATGTAGTGGTATTTCACTGTGCTTTTAATTTGCATTTCTGTGTTGACAAATAACATTAAGCAGCTCTTTTCATGTGCTTATTGGTAAAGGCTGAGGTTAATTTTTTTTCCCCATATGGATATCAGTTGTTCCAGCATCATTTGTTGAACAGATTACCCTTTCTCCATTGAATTATCTTGCCATCTTTGTCAAAAATTAAAAAAATTGTATATAATAGGTTAATTTCTGGACTCTCTTCTGTTGCATTTATCTATGTTTCTCCTAATGTGAAGGAAATACAGTTGACTTTTGAACAACAGGAGTTTAAACTGCCTGGGTCCACTTATACTTGGATTTCTTTTTCAACAAATACATATTACAGTGCTACACAATTCATGGTTGGTTGAATCCATAGATATGGAGGGCTAACTGTAAAGTTACATGTGGATTTTTGACTGTGTGGAGGGTCAGCCCCCCTAACCACTGTGTTGTTCAGGGGTCAATCGTACTATCTTGAATGCTGTAGCTTTATAGTAAATCTTGAAATCAGGTAGTGTAAAGTGTTCTGACTTTATTCTTTTTCAAAATTGTTCTAGCTTTGGTCCATTGCTTCTCTATATAAATTTTAGAATCAGTTTATCAGTTCTTACAAAAAAGCTTGCTGGGATTTTTACTGGGATTGTGTGGAATCTATAGATCAGTTTCGGGGAGAATTGACATCTTAACAATATTGATCCTCTGATTTTGTAAAATGATATATGTCTCCATTTAGGTCTTTTTTTTTTTTTTTTTTTTTTTTGTGGTATGCGGGCCTCTCACTGTTGCGGCCTCTCCCGTTGCGGAGCACAGGCTCTGACGTGCAGGCTCAGTGGCCGTGGCTCACGGGCCCAGCCGCTCTGCGGCATGTGGGATCCTCCCGGACCGGGGCACAAACCTGTGTCCCCTGCATCGGCAGGCGGACTCTCAACCACTGTGCCACCAGGGAAGCCCCTCTATTTAGGTCTTTGATTTTCCTTAGTAGTATTTTAGAGTTTTAAGCGTGTAGGTCATGTACACATTCTGTTAAATTTCTCTCTAAATATTTCATTTTTTTGTATTTAATGTTTAAATTTCATTTTTAATTGTTCAGTGTTAGTGTACAGAAATAAAATTGAGTTTGTGTGTTGGCCTTGTATCTGCAGCCTTGTTAAGCTCATTTGTAATTCTAATAGTTTTTTGGGTAGATTCCTTGTTTCTCTGTAGATGATTATGTCATCTGCAAGTAAAGACAGCTTTACTTCTTGCTTTCCAATTTGTATGCCCTTTTTTTTCTTGCTTTACTGCACTGTGCAGGACTTTTAGTACAATGTTAAAAGAAATATTGGGAGTAGACATTCTTGCCTTATTCCTGATCTTAGGGAAAATGCACTCAATCTTTCATGTTTAACTATGATGTTAGCTATAGGTTTTTCAATTTCTAAATTTTTAAAATTTTTTATTTTTGGCTGTGTTGGGTCTTCATTGCTGTGCACAGGCTTTATCTAGCTGTGGTGAGCTGGGACTACTCATTGTTGTGGTGCACAGGCTTCTCATTGCAGTGGCTTCTCTTGTTGTGGAGCACGGACTCTTCTAGGTGCACGGCATTCAGTAGCAGCACGTGGGCTCAGTAGTTGCGGTGCACAGGCTCTAGAGCTCAGGCTCAGTAGCTGTGGCGCACGGGCTTAGTTGCTCTGCGGCATGTGGGCCTTTGCCAGACCAGGGATCAAACCCATGTTCCCTGCGTTGGCAGGCGGATTCTTAACCACTTCACCACCAGGAAAGTCCCAACCATAGGTTTTTTTGAAGGTCCCCTTTATTTTTACTTTGCTTAGTTTTTTTTTAATCATATGTGTTTTGAATGTCGTCAGGTGCTCTTTTTGCTGTCTGTTGAGTTGATTCTATTGTTTTCCTCCTTTATTCTGTTAATACGTGAGTTACGTTGATTGATTTTTCAAATGTTAAACTACTCTTGCATTTGTTGGATAAATTCCACTTGGTCATGATATATTACCCTTTTTATTGGTATATAATGCTGGATTTGAGTTGGCAATATTTTGTTAAGGATTTTCACATTTATGTTTATGAGGGATATTGACTTATAGTTTGTGTGTGTGAAATCTATGTCTAGTTTTGTTGTCAAGGTAATGCTGGCCTATCAGAATGAATTGGGAATTTTTACCTTTTTTTTGGCTGCGCCACGCATCTTACAGGATCTCAGTTCCCAGACCAGGGATTGAACCCGGGCCACGGCAGTGAAAGCCCGGAATCCTAGCCACTAGGCCACCAGGGAGCCCCCACCCCCCGACCTTTTTTTTCTATTATACTTTCTGAAATAGTTTATTATAAGACAGCTATTATTATTTTCTTAAATGTTTGATAGAATTCACCAGTGAAGCCACCTGGGCCTAGCGTTTTCTTTTAAAATTTTAGTTGTAAACTTAATTTCTTTTTATTATTTATTTATTTATTTTGGCTGCACCAGGTCTTAGTTGCAGCATGTGGACTTCTTAGTTGCGGCATGCATGCAGGATCTAGTTCCCCGGCCAGGAATTGAACCTGGGCCCCCTTCATTGGGAGCATGGAGTCATACTCACTGGATCTCCAGGGAAGTCCCTTAATTTCTTTTTAAATTAAGTATTTTAAAATTATGTTTTAAATTATTAGTTATGTATTTTAAAAACAGATATAAGGCTATTAAGCTTTTCTGGTTTTTTCCTAGGGTCCGCTTTGGCATATTGTGTCTCAAGGAATTTGCAGTCATTTGCAGTTGTCAAATTTGTTTGTAAGGTTTTTCATAATATTCCCTTATCTTTTAAAAATTTTTTTAAATTTATTTATCTTATGGCTGTGTTGGGTCTTCGTTGCTGCAAGTTGGCTTTCTCTCGTTGCAGCGAGCAGGGGCTACTCTTTGTTGCGGTGTGTGGGCTTCTCATTGTGGTGGCTTTTCTTTGTTGCAGGCTCTAGGTGTGCGAGCTTCAGTAGTTGAGGCACATGGGCTCAGTAGTGGCTCACGGGCTCTAGAGTGCAGGCTCAGTAGTTGTGGCACACAGGCTTAGTTGCTCCGTGGCATGTGGGATGTTACTGGTCCAGGACTTGAACCCGTGTCCCCTGCGTTGGCAGGCAGATTCTTAACCACTGCGCCACCAAGGAAGTCCCTCCCTTATCTTTTAAATGTATATAAAATACGCAGAGATTTCCCCTTTTTCATTCCTAATATTGGAAATTAATGTCTGTTTTAATCAGTCTGCATACAGATTTATCAATTTTAGTGTTCTTCAGAACACCAGTTTTTATTTCATTGATTTTCCTCTGTTGTTTGTAAGTTTTAAATTTTATTTCTTACTATTTACTTTGGGTTTCATTTGTTCTATTTTTCTAGCTTCTTTTCTAAAGTCACTAACTAAAACTGTAAACTTCCTTCTAAGCACGGCTTTTGCTGCATTCCACAAATTTAGATGTGTTGTGTTTTCGTTGTCATTCAGTTCAGAATATTTTCTTACTTCCCCTGTAATTTCTTCTTTGACCCATAGATTATTTAGAAGTTTAATTTCCAAACATTTGAAATTTTTCCGTATTTTTTTCTGTGATTTCTAGTTTAATCCCATTGTGATCAGAGAACATCCCATTGTGATCAGAGAACATTTTCTATATGATTTCAAGTCTTGTAAATTTATTTTATGGTCTGTCTTGTTGAATTTTCCTTATGAACTTGAAAATACATTTTACCGTTGAGCAATATAGATTTGAACTGTGCAGGTCCACTTAAAAGCTTCTTTAATAAATACATTCTTCATTACTACACTATTTGCAGTTGGTTGAGTCTGTGGATGGGGAACCTTGGATATGGAGGGTCAACTGTAAAGTTATATGTGGATTTTTGACTGTGTGTGGGTCACTCTCCCTCACTCCCTTGTACAAGGGTCAACTGTAATGTATATTTTGCTGCTGTTGGGTGAAGTGTTCTGGGAATGTTATTAGGCCATGTTGGTTGATAGTATTATTTAGGTCTTCTGTATCCTTACTGACTTTTTTTTTTTTTTTTTTTTTTTTTTATTTTATTGTATTTTTTTTAAAATTTATTTTATTTATTTTTACTTTTTTGGTTGCATTGGGTCTTTGTTGCAGCGCACGGGCTTTCTCTAGTTGCAGCAAGCGGGGGCTACTCTTTGTTGCGGTGCGCGGGCTTCTCATTGAGGTGGCCTCTGTTGCGGAGCACGGGCTCTAGGCGCGCGGGCTCAGTAGTTGTGGCTCACAGGCTTAATTGCTCTGCGGCATGTGGGATCCTCCCAGACCAGGGCTCGAACCCGTGTCCCCTGCATTGGCAGGCGGACTCCCAACCACTGCGCCACCAGGGAAGCCCCTTACTGACTTTTTGATTAAGGTGAGAAGATTATTTAAATCCCCAACTATAACTATGGATTTGTCTTTTTATCTTTTAAATTCGGTCTGATTTACTTTATGTGTTTTGAAACTATTATGAGTGCATACTTATACAAGATTATTATGTCTTCTTGACTGACTCCTTTATTTTGGAAATGTCCTTGTTTATCATTGGTAATATCTTTTAGTTTGAAGTTGCCTGAGATTAATATTGCCACTACAGCTTTCTTATGATTAGTGTTTGCATGGTATATCATTTTCCATCCTTTGGCCTTTTAGCTATGTGTGTCTTTTTCTTTAAAATGGGTTTCTTGTCGGCAATATATAGCTCCATCTTTTACTTCTTTTTTTTTTTGCTGTATGCGGGCCTCTCACTGTTGTGGCCTCTCCTGTTGCGGAGCACAGGCTCCGGATGCGCAGGCTCAGCAGCCATGGCTCATGGGCCCAGCCGCTCCGCGGCATGTGGGATCTTCCCGGACCAGGGCACGAATCCGTGTCCCCTGCACTGGCAGGCGGACTCTCAACCACTGTGCCACCAGGGAGGCCCTATAGCTCCATCTTGCATTTTCTCCCCACCCAGTCTGACAATCTCTGCCTTTTAATTGGAGCGTTTTAACATTTCTTGTGGTACAAGTATACTGTTGGCAAATTCTAGCTTTTTTTTCCTTTTGAAAAAATCTTTAATTTGTATTCATTTTTGAAAGATATTTTCATTGGATATAGAATTCTAGGTTGACAGTCATGTTGTATCTCCCCCCCTCCCCCCCCCCCCCGCCCTCTGTGGGCATTTTAAAGATACTATTTTTTTTTAAATCTCAGATGGCTGAGTTTATATGTGTTTTTTTTTTTTTTTCCTTCCAACACAAACGCAATGTGCACATGACCTGTCTATTCATTTTCTTTGCTGTGCAGCCTGGCATTGGGATTGGCGACTCTGATGGCCAGCGGGGCTGATCTTTCCGCAGTGGCTTTGAGTTCTTGGAGTAATCTCAGCACAGTAAGATTTGTTTCACATCAGCAGCCCTTCAAGCTCCTTGAAGTTGTGGACCAGGAACTTCCGGAAGCCACTGGGCAGCATGAACTTTGTTTTCCTGTTGCTCCCATAACCAATGTTGGGCATCAGGATCTGGCCCTTGAATTTCCTGTGCACAGTGCCTCTGGATTTCTGCCAGTTCCGCTTAATTTTGACATATCAGTCTGACTGGTGTGGGTTGAACTTCTTGGTCTTTTTGACAATCTTGAGCTTCACGAGGGGTTTGAGGGCGGCCATGGTGGCTGCCACCTCTGTAGGCAGGCCAAGGAAGAGCTGAAGATACTGTTCCATTGTATTTTTTTTGGTTTGCACAGTTGCTGATCAGAAGTCTGAACTCATTCTTAATTTTGATTAATTTTTTTCTGGCTACTTAAAGGATTTTCCCCTTTTCATGAACTTTGAGCACGTGATTATGGTGCACCTTAGTCACTTTTGTGTTTGTTCTGCTTGGAGTGTGTTGAGCTTCTTTGTGAGTTTGTAGTTTTCATCAAACTTGGAAATTTTTCAGCCATTATTTCTTCAAATATTTTTCTTTTTTTGGTCTTTTTTCCCCTCTCCTTCATTTTGCTCAGTTTCTGTTCCTATGTTTTCAAGTGCACTTACTTTTTTTCCCTGCAGTATCTAACCTATTGTCATTACCATTCAGTGAAATTTTTATTTCAGACGTGTTTTTTCATCTCTGGAAGTTCTATTTTCTTTTTATACCTCACATTTCTCTCCTTACTATGATCATGTTTTCCTTTAAATTCTTTTTTATTTATTGAGGTTTACTCAACATACCATATTATGTTAATTTCAGGTGTACAACATGATTTGATATTTGTATTTTTTAAATGAGTTAAATTCTTGAATAAAGTTATGACACTGTCTTAATGCTCTTGTTTGCTAATTATTCTAATTTTTCTTATTATTATAGGTCACAGTTTCCTGCTTCTCGACACATGTTGAGATTTTTGATTAGGTGCTGGGTGCTGTGAATTTTACATCATTGAGGGTCTGGATTGCGATCTTAATTTAAAGAGTGTTGAGTTTTGTTCTGGTGGGTGATTAAGTTACTTTTGGTTCATTCTGATTCTTTCAAGTCCTGATCTAGGATCGTTTTTATCCTAGGGGTGATCTGACCCCCCCCCCCCGCCCCCCACCAAGATGTGGCCCTTCCAGGTCTCTACTGAATGCCCTGATCGAGCAGGGAGAATGCTCCACTCTGGTGCTTGGGACTTGTGAGACCTATGAGGGTTCTGGGAACTATTCAGCTTGCAGCTTCTTCATCAGTCTTTTTTCAGTCTCGTGGAGTGTCATTCTATGCATGTACACATTTTAATATTCAGTACAGACTTAAGGAAACCTCTGTGCAGATTTCTGGAGCTCCCTTTCTGCAAAGCTCCCTCCTCTCTGGAACTCTGTCCTGCACCTTTCAGCTGACTTAGCCTCCCTGAACTCCAGTCTGTTTCCTCAATCTGTTGCTGGGATCTGCTGGGATTCCCCCCTCCCACCACTGCCCCCGTCCTGAGTCCTTGGTCTGAAATGTGCAGAAATCTGGCAGAAGCCAGGGTGGTCTTAGGGCTCCTATCGTTTGTTTCTGTTCTGTCAGGAATCAAAGTCCTGTATTGCCTGTTGTCCAGTGTCTACAAACAGTGGTGTCATTTATTTTGTTTAGTTTTCTAGTTGTTTACAGTGGGAGGGTAAACCTGGTCCCTATTACTTCATCATAGGGCAGACTCTATTGGTTCATTTTGAGCAGAAGAATGATATAACTTTCATGATCCTCATCTCATCCTGAATGTGGGGTGTTGGTATTATTCCCATTATTCCCGTGGATGAGGAACTGAGGTTCAGAGAGGTTGACCAGTATACCCACAGCCCCTCAGTTATTAATGCCAAAGGTCACGCACTTGCCACTATACCAGTGCCTGGAGCCAACAACATTTGTTGAATTGAATCTTATTCTTCCCAGCAGAGAACTATAGGCCATATCTTGCCTAGGACATACCCAGAGCTACACAGTTGCTGGCAGGTATAGGATGAGTGCTCCTAGAACTGAGTGTTCTTCTGGTTGCTCAGATCTGAGCTGTGTGTGCAGTTGACCTTTGCTGTGCATCAAGGTCAGCACGTGGGCACACCTCCTGGCTGGGGAAGGTCAGTGCCTGGACAGCAGGAGTGAGAGCGCCCTTTGTCTCTACCAGACTGACACATTTCTCTCCCTGCCACTGTGGCCTTTTTTTGTTTGCCTGTTTATTTTTTAAAGCATTCTGATGCTTTTTCTCCCTGCCTGCTCTCTGCATTCCAGCCTCTGAGGATCCTGACTGCGGATCCTCAGCTGGTGGTTTCTAAACCTTACTATTACTATTATTATTTTTAAAACCATAAACCACCCTGTCAAGAGTTTTCAGGATTAAGTTGGAATTTAATTTGTAGGGATTTGTTTCAGGCTGGAAAATAGACTTGACCACTTAAAAGGGGGTCAGTGGAGGGGCAGGTGTTTGAGAAGTATTGGACTTTCACAGAAGTTGGCCTGATGAGACTCATGGACCTGTGTGAGCTTAGTTCAGCTTCTGACAAGCAGTTGCCCGCTCAGACCTTTGCCCTCTTTTTTTTTTTGCGGTACTCGGGCCTCTCACTGTTGTGGCCTCTCCCGTTGCGGAGCACAGGCTCCGGACGTGCAGGCTCAGCGGCCATGGCTCACGGGCCCAGCCGCTCTGCGACATGTGGGATCTTCCCGGACCGGGGCACGAACCCGTGTCCCCTGCATCGGCAGGCGGACTCTCAACCACTGCGCCACCAGGGAAGCCCCCTTAGCCCTCTTTTGAAGCAGCATCATGTAAAAGATGGGAGTCTGTCTTCCTCCTCCTCATGAGGAAGCGAACGGTCAGGATTCTCCCAGGGGTCCTGTTGGTGTTTGCATGGAATAGTTTTTCGTGGTGTCCATTGCAGGACATTTAGCCTCCCAAGCCTCTGCCCTCTAAATGCCGATGGGACTCCCTGGTCACTGTGACAGCCAGAAACACCTCCACACATTTTTAAATGCCCCTGTGGGGGTGATTATGCCCCAGGGTTGAGAACCGTTGGGTCGTGACATTGCTTTGAGAGTGGCCAGATTTGTGGTTTGTTGTAGGTGAAATGTTCCAGGGAAAGACACTGCTATGGTCCTTTGCTTGCTTCATTTTGGCTTATGTATATAGAGTGGTTCCTTTGGTTTAATTTTTTTAATTAAAAAAATTAATTAAGCCCATACTTATTGAGTACAAGTGACATTCTAAGTGCTAAAGATCTGCCTTCACTAAGGTGGTAAAGTGCCTGCCTTCAAGGAACTTAAAGGATAGACAGATAATAAACTAGTTATATAATGAAGAATTTCAGATGGTATTATCAAGGAAATCAACGTGCAGAGCGGTAAAGAGGAATGAAGGCTGTCTTGGTCATGAAGAAATAGTTTTCTAAAGGACACAGACAGGAGATTGGGATGGTCCATTTTAGATTACAGGTATTTCAACACGAGCTGGCGAATCATCTAGAATGTAATCATATTGGGCAATTCCCAGATTGGCGAGAAGTCCTCTGAGTTCACTAGTAAGGTCTAACCGACCTCAGACAGTACCGTGAGTTGGAATATGGGTGCGGAAATGCTTGTTCCTTTCTAAGCAGCCTCCGAGATTGAGTTTGGAGGTTGGGCTTTGGTGTGCTGAGACACCAGAAGGCTCTGTGAAGCTGAGGTTTGAAGAATTTGGAGAGTGTTGCTGTTTAAATTCCTTGGTGGGGATATGCACACACATGTGTGCTTCTTATACACCTTGAATATCCCTGGAAGAATATATAAGGAGCCAGCATCAGTGCTGTGTCCCCAAGGAAGAGGAGGCTGTTGGGATGAAAGGGAAGCTTCCTTTCAAATTTTTTTAGTATTTAATTTTTTAAAGCAGAATATATTTACATGGCTCACAGTTTAGAAAGGTACAGAAGGGTATACGATGAAAGAGACTTACTTGGTACTGTATATTGCTTAAAGTTTTTCCTCTGGCAAACATTAGCTATTCAGGGGATGAACTAATTTTAAGGGAAGTTCCTTGGAGATAATGCCTCAGTGATTAGTTGTATCTCAGGAAGAAAGTTTTGGTTTAAATCAGAATCAGGCTTCCTAAATATTAAAGCTGTTTGTGTTTGTTTCATCTAGTCAAATAACCTACATTATTATTTATGGGGTAGTATTAAGGTTGTTGCTTAATAAAATGTAGTCTAAACAAAACTCGATTATTTTGATTAAGTAGAAGGGCTCAAATCATCTTAGTACCAGTTACTACCTGAGTCATCATGGGCAAGTTATTTAACCTCCCTTGCCTCAGTTTCCTCATCAGCAATAATTTCATACATTTATTATGAGAATGAAATGAAGAAGGAGCTAAATAAATGTTAGCACTTAGTATTTACCAAATGGAGTGAAGGAAGCCCTCAGGAAGGTAATGAACTTTATATACCCCATTCAAACCAAATCTGTTCTGCTCTTTATTGACCATTCATTCATTCAGCAAATATCTATGGAAGGCCTAATCTGTGGCTGATACTGTCCTAGGCCCCAGGGATACAGTGATGAGCAAACACAGTTTCTGCCCATGTGGAGTTTATAGTCTGGCGAGGGACACAAACATCAATCGGATATCACACACTTAAAGTTGCAGTTCTGCCCAGCCCTTGAAGGAGAGGTATACGGTGTGAGTGTATATTAGGGAGATTTGATCGTGTCATGGCTGTCAGAGAAGGAATGCTTCCCCAGAGAAGTGACTTAACTGAAATCTGAAGGATGAATCAGATTGTCAGAGGGAAGGGAGGGAATACCTGATGTAAAGTCCCACTGACAGGGGAAGCAAAGGCTAGTATGTCTGTTCTGTGCAGAGCTGGGGTTCGTGGTGCCACGCAGACCTAATATGTAGTCAGAGGAGACGCGTGGCCAAGCTGGGAAGGCTTTTCTGTATTAGCGTTGTTGATGTTTACTGGGGCAGGTTGGTGGATGAGATCAGATTATCGTTTTGAAGCGATAGTCTGTTTGCTGTGTGGAAAATGAATTAGAAGAGAGCCAGCGTGGATGTGCGTGAGCTGATTAGAAGGCTATGGCAGTGGTCCAGGCAGGAGATTTTGGAAGCTTGGACCTAAGTGATGACAGAAGAAATGGAGAGAAGTGGATGATTGATTCCATGGATATTTAGGAAGGCGTATTGGCAGGACTTGCTCTGGCAAGTGAGGGGAAGAGCTGTCAGGGATGGCCTTTTGGATTCTAGTTTGCGTATTTTGGTGGAAGGTTGTGACATTCACCCAGACAGGGAACAGTGGAAGCGTACAAATGTGGCGGAGGGAGAGGATTATGAATCTGTTATGGGATTTTGTTAAGTCCAAGAGGAGGCAGGAAGGCAGTTGGGTGTAGAACTCAGAGGTGTCTGGACTAGAGATCCTAATGCATGAGCTTACTGATGCCTGGAGCCTTAGGAGGGAGGGACAGTGGGGGAGGGAGGAAGGGAAAGCATGCTCAGGTTCTCTGAGACTTTCTAGTTAGTTTCATGCTGGCTGACCTTCTTGTCCTGGCAGAAGAAGGGGCTCTTGAGACAGGACTTTGAATGAGGAGATAGAGTCCTTCCAGCAGAGTCCTTGTCACTGGGCCCTGTGCCCACTGTGTGGTAGCAATTGGGCATGAGGAAATCTTTGGGGACCCTCTGTGGACTGGACTTTCTCCTCTTCCACCTTCTATCCTTTTTCCCAGGAGGCTTGGCACTTACCATCTGACTAGCTGGGAGGAGTTTGGAGGCTGGCTCCTGAGACCCACAGATTAGCTCATTTGTCTGGATATTATCTGTAGATAATTGGAAATTGGTTTAAACATCAGTAACAGTAAACTAATCATAACTCTCTCAGGCTGCTTGTTTCCTTCTTTTGGAGATTTGTAGATTTCCTCCCAGTCTGTCTGTCTCTGTCTCTCTCTCTCTCCCCCTTTCTCTGAATTTTGGCCAGATCAGCCAAGGGTTGAAGGTAAGTGTGAGGGTGAGGGGAGAGATCCAGAGAAGGAAACAGACTAGGGCCAGGTGAGTGGGCCACATGCTGCCTGGCTGTGGGTTGCTCTGCTTATCTGTCAGCTTGTCACTAGCTTATTTACAAAAAGGATTTAAACTCGGCTTTCTTTACTACTGGGGATTGGTATCCTTAGTGACAGGTGATAAATAGGAACCAGTGTCCATCGTTTGCTGCTTCCTTGGCTCCAAATAGATGCCCAGAGAAAATGCTGAGCGTGGGCAACTGGGGCCCCCTTGTGGCTGAATCTGGTTCTCCACTTTTGCTCTGCTCTCGCTGGTCAGTAGCCGGGGAGACACGGCAAAAGGGAAGTTTGTCTTTCACTTAAAGGCTTTTGTGGACTTCTATTGCTGCGGATTTTGTGATGGTCCCCAGCCCCTGCTGCTCAGCTGCCAGGGCCCTCCTAAGCTAAATGCAGCCTTCTTGAGGTGCCGTGACAGTAAACCCAGAAACAGTCTCTTCGTGTTCACTGGCAAATTCAGGCTCTTCTTCGGGCTGCTTCTTACAGGTAACCCACCACAGAACACTCTGCAGTATGGAAAACTGGTGAGAAATATGAGAAGTAGTTTGTGTGTGTTGCTCGAGAATGGCACACCTTTGGTTTTTTAGATGTCCATCGGGTGGCACTGCGATCTTACTTTTGTTTTTATTTTTCTTTGCAGCCAAGCTCTAATCCAGGAAGTGAAAATGTGGCGCCTCGAGAGCCGCTGGTAAGAAGCCATGATATATAGTATAATTTTCTAATAATTAAAATACTGAGTTTCAAGAAACCTTATGCTCCTATAGTTTTGCATCAGTAGTGCCCCTTTAGGAGTAGGTGCTCTGTGGAGACAGCCCACAAGTGATCTCTAACTTCTGATTCCTCTTCTGGCACTCAGGGATTAGCGAGATCTCCCCTTAGTAAAGCGTGGTCTTTTCTGGAATGGAAAGCATCTGCCCCAGGTGTGGTGATGCACCATTTTACTTGTTTGAATCAGTGGTAATTAGTGGGATGCCTGAAACCTTTGGAGGCTGAGCTGGAGCGGGGTTGCTGGGCCTGACAAGTAGCTGCTTGATTGTCTGAAATAGCCATTCTGCTCCTCAGGGTGAGGGCACTTCAGGTGGCCTTTGAAGAACAGGTAAGGGAGAGAGTTCCATTTTTGCCTGGTCAGTAATTTGGTTTGTGATACTCATTTCCAACATTATCTGCTTATACTATTTTTTTTTTTTTTTTTTTTTCTGTACGCGGGCCTCTCACTGCTGTGGCCTCTCCCGTTGCGGAGCACAGGCTCCAGACGCGCAGGCTCAGTGGCCATGGCTCATGGGCCCAGCCGCTCCGCGGCATGTGGGATCTTCCCGGACTGGGGCACGAACCCGTGTCCCCTGCATCGGCAGGTGGACTCTCAACCACTGCGCCACCAGGGAAGCCTTCTTTTTACATTTTAATCTACGGATTTAACTACTGATCACCAGAAGAGTGGCTGGACCATCTTTTGGGGTGTGATTGTATAAACTTCTGGGCATTCTTTCTAGCAATGAGCCCTGGGCAGTCGGCAGCCTCACTGATTTCTGGGTACTTGGAGCCCTGCAGCCCCTTGGCTCTGCTAGTGTTTCTGTGCGCTGGTCTTCTCCTGCTGTACTCTGCATCTGCTTGTTGGTTGGTTGTATTTTTATTTCTTTCTTTTCTGGGAGGCCCCGAGCAGTCTTCAAACCCTAGTAGCCTGCGATCGTCCAGAGTTCAGACTCATTCTCTCAAGGCCAGCTCTACAATTACCTTATATTTAATTAATATTTTTTCCCCTCTTTACGTACTTGCTGCATAATTGCTCAGAGGAAAGAAAACACATAGCAGCAATTTATATATATATATAAAAACAATAATTAAAAAAAACCCCGAAATAAACTCCCATCTCATTTGGGTTGATCCTATGAGTTGTGTAATTAGGGCCCTATTAAAAGGTAGACCCTTTCTCCTTCCCCTCTTTTTTTTTTAATTAATTTTTTTATATTAAACTCCCACAGTCTCTCAGTCATGCCCTTATTGCTTTTGGTCAGCCGTTTGCAGCAGCCTGATTAAATGAGGGCACCAGCCGAGCTGTATGGTCTTGTGTGAGCTACTTCTGCCTCTTGGGAGTGGCAGTGGGAGGGTGCCAGGCAGAGAAGCCTCCGAGGGCTAGTGATGGCTTGTGTGGTAGGTCGGGGGTAGAGGATGAGCTGCTGTGAACCGGCAGCAGGCCGGAGAGAGTCATAGGGTGCCAGAGAAGTGATGGGATGGGAGCGCCCACCCACAGAAAGCCCTGAGGCACTCAGCCCAAGTCACACCTTCCCAGGGGAGATTCCTCAGGCCGTGTGTGTTAGCTGTCTCCTGGGTGCTCAGGAACAGACAATTGAAGAATAAAGCTAAGCCTTCTTCCCAAGTAATTTATATATCTTATTTGGGGAAGAAAATGCATTTGTTACATGCGAAACAATTAGCAAACAGCACAAGGCTGTATATAGTTTTAGCAAACAGTACAAAATTGTATATAATTTGGTGCAGAATTGCCTGGCTGGGAGTATAAGAGAGCCCTCATTATTCAGAGAAGGAAGAGTTCTCTGAGGGTAGGGGGTGCTTAGGGATGGTTTTTGTGAAACTTGAAGCCAGGTCTGGAGGAATAGGATAGTCCAGTGTTGAGGGAGCATCATGCTCAGTTATTTTTGGTTTTGTTTTTAACTGAGTGAGGTTCATATTTTCCACAAAATTTCTTAATGGAAGCTGCCTGTTCTCTACACTAAAAAGGCTAAGCATGGGATGCTGAAGGCAAATAATCTTGTTCTTTGTTTTCAGAACTAGATGAGCACTTTGGAAGAATTTTTCCCTTTATTAAAAAAGTGAGTTACAACAAAAGAGGCTCTACTGACTAGTCAGTACAGTGCAAGTTTCATTGTTCGGTGGATGTATTTGGGTGTCTGCATCATTGTTTTGCTCTATTTGCTAGGGAAGGAGGGCCTGATTTTCATATCTGTCTTCTCTGGGCTATAAAAACTGGCTTGTGATTTTGAGTTGGTAAGTATGGTCTTGTGGTCTCTAACTGACACATTTGTGTTCATAGCCATCCCCTGGTCTTGATTCCAGCCACATAGGGACACTGCATGTACCTTCTCTTACGCCTTCAATCCTCCTCCGCTCCCAAAAGAACCAACCCAGCAACTCTGGCCACATTAGTGGGATAATTGCTCTATAATGTCATGGTGTCCTCAGGGCTGGTGATTGGTAAACAGACTCATTTTGATAAATTCTGTAAACTCCCAGTTGAAATTCTCTGATTGTTAATGACAAAACTCTTTGCCAGAGTTAAAATGGCTGATTACTTTTTCTTTATACTTTGTTCTCTGAACTTTGCCTCCCAGGGCAAGCTCCAGAGTACTGACCTCTAGCTTCTCCCAGACCTGTTCAGAACCTTCTGTCAGTTTCCCACAGACCCATGATTTCTCATCACCTGTGTGGGCATGTGCTCGGGCCATCACAGAGGTTCTGGGTCGGTCCCTGCACTGCTCCGCCAGGATCAAGTCCTGCCTAGTCAATAGATCTGTAAGAATGGGTGGACAGTTGTCTGCGTGGAGTAACTCGGTTCCTCTTTTGCTTGGATACAGAAACAGGGGTTAAGTAATGTCTTGAGAGTCCTTCTAGTCATGTGAGTTTAGGGTATTTGAAGCAGCAATAAATATGCTCCCTAGTTTCAGTACAACAAGCTCCTCAATATTCAGCAATACTGTTGCTTACCTACTTTATACAACACTTATGGATTTGGGCTAAACTAGAATTTCAGCGTTTTGCTCTTTGACACCAACTTCTTTCTAATGGATGAATCTTCTCTTCCTCTAACCTGTAGGTATAGGTTTTGGTTTTGTTTTTTGTTTTTTTGTTTGTTTTTTGTTTCTATCCTTTTCCCAGCATCCCTCTACCAAAATAATCCCAAACTACAATTAATGTACCTTTATAAATGATGATGGTAATTCTACTTTATCACGTTCCCTAGGATTAATATTTTTAGTATGCTGAATTCTTTTTTCTTTAAACATTGCATTCCCATGGCTCATTTATTCTATAACTGGAAGTTTGTTCCTTTTGACCATTTTCACCCATTCCCCCCACCCTCCCCTGAGTACCACTTTTTTTTTTTTTTTTTTTTTTGCGGTACGCGGGCCTCTCACTGTTGTGGCCTCTCCCGTTGCGGAGCACAGGCTCCGGACGCGCAGGCTCAGCGGCCATGGCTCACGGGCCCAGCCGCTCTGCGGCATGTGGGATCTTCCCGGACCGGGGCACGAACCCGTGTACCGTGCATCGGCAGGCGGACTCTCAACCACTGCGCCACCAGGGAAGCCCCATTTTTAAAATTTTTTTATTTTTTAGGTTTCACATATCTGAAGTACGGAAGTATCATGTACCCTCAGGTTTCTCCCTGAGGTTAAGACAGAACCTTGAGGGGGGAGGGGGTGGTTCTGCATCACGTGGTTGACCTCCACCCTTCTGGGGAGCTCATCCACCTTATGCCTGGAACACCGAAGATTTCCTCTTTGGTTTTTAAGTCAGTTAACCAGAGGCTGGTAATCAAAAGGCCATTAATATCTTGATGAATTCAGGGAGCTAGTTTGTGAGCTTCTCTTTAAGAGAGCCGTGACTGGTTGCCTGTCTCCTGGAGACCTCTCACATGTACTTCTGGCACAGTCTCCCCTATATTTGTATCTTTTGTGGTTCAAGTATTGATACTTGGGTATACTTGTTGGTGGGCTCACTGTGGATAGGTGATTCTTATGTTTTTTCCCCACCAAAACATTTCTGAAGAATGACATTCCCACGCTCAATGCATTTCTTTGTGTATATACTCACGTACATATGTGTGTATGTGTATATCCAGAACATGTAACACACATATATTTATTTTACAAAATTCAAAGCACTTGGTGGGGAAATAAAATTGATTTTAATAGTGTATTCATGAAAGTGTTTTACAAGCACAGGGATAATAAAACTAGCCACTTAGAGATTTCAGGAAATTGTCATTTTTCCAGGAAGAATAAATAAATATGGCAAATCGAGAGTATTAAGCATTATTATCTAAAGGGTCTGTAGTGGTTGATTTCTGTGGGTGTAGCAGAGTTAGGTTTGCTGAAGTGAACTGTAATCTCCACCTCTTGTTTCCCACTCAGGGTCTGCCTAGAAGCAGTGGCTGGGGGTGATACTATAGGGATAATCCTAAATATGCTCTATTTATTTATTTGTAAAAAGTGAATCATCTGCAGATTTGGTACTTATGGTACCAAAGGCAGGAGGCACCCCTCACGGCTGCTGTGAGAAACTTGGAACCTAAATCGAGTGTCAGCAGCCAGAGGGTGGGGCTTGTGGTGCTCCTCCGTTGGGATGCTGCCGTGTGTCCAGACTCCGGGTGCTGGGCTGGAGGCCTGGGCACCTAGGTAGGAGGAAATGTTGGCTTTCCTCCTTCCCCACTCCCCTCTCATCACCTGTGGAAAACGCTGCTCTTTTAACATTGGCACCCCTTGTAGGGAGGGTGCCTGAGATTCCCGCCTGTCCTGCAGATGGGGGGAGGAAACTGGAGAGAACTAAATGCTGAAATGGATGAACTTGAGAAAAGCCTCATTCCGTCTCTGGGTGGCTTCTCTGTAGTCTCTAGGCTACTTACTGATTTTGAAATTACTGCCTCTTCCTACTCTGTCCTTCCTATTACAGACTGAGAAGGTTTGTTGAGTAGACGAGGCTGTGCCCTTTCAGTTCTTTCCTCCTTCAGGTAAATGAAGAGGTTGTTTTTTCAGTTTTAAGGTATCCTTTTACAAATAATTATTAGATGAATCGGAACTCTTAGGAGTAATAATTAGAGAAATGGAATTTGAGATTGTTATTCAGCTTTGTTTATATTTCGGGTTTCTGGCTTTTGTGGTAATACTTTATACTTGCTGTAGTTTCTGTAATCAGAGGCCCTGACTATTGGATAACTGAACAGTGTCCTCATTCTGGAGTGGGAACCAGGAAGCTGAGCGCTCAAGTGCCTTTTTTCAGAGCCACAGTGATCAGGGGAGTTGGGTTTTTCATCTTGTCACCAGCCTCTTTGAGAAGAGGTTTCGTTTTCTTCCTTTCGTCCTGGAGACACAGTCTCAGAGTTCTACCCAGGCGTTGGCTGGGCATGGGATGTATAGAGCTCTTATTTGGGCAGAGTGACCTTCTGAAAATGTTTTTCTGTTGTTTTAAATCAGTCATTATCTTATTTGAAAGAATTTTTACTCAAAAGGTGCTTTTAAAGTGTGACCTAAAGGTGGGTATTCCATGTGGCAAACTCAACAAATCCCTTATGAGACCCCAGTTTGTGAAGCACTGAATGTCATACTTAGGGCAGCCGTGTGCCCTCTGCTTTTGAGGGTAATTTCAATTTAAAATATTTTAGCCCACTTCCAAACCATGCAGACCAATTTGGGCTTGCAAAATCCCCTCTTGTAGTTAACCCCACTCTGTGCTGAGAAGCTGCGGGAAGATAAAGTGGTGCTTTGGAGAAGGACGTGATTGTGGCCCTCCCTCCTTCCCTCCGAGCTCTCCTTTCTTTTATGGTTTGTAGTTATAACCAAGATTTATGCCTGTTGCTCCACAAATCTTCTCTCTGCCATTATGTGTTTGTCTGCACAGTCTAGAGATGGGGCCGACGCTGAGTGATGCTTGAAGTAAATCTGCGTGGGGTGCTCCCTGACACCGAGGCCGACAGGAGCCGTCTCCTGGCCCCCCTGGATGGGGCTAGATTGCCCCTGTCAGGGAGAAGATGTGCTGCCGCTTTTGTGGCCTCTTGCCTTTGGTGGCCCTGGTGGCCCCGGTCTCCTGCTTGTGCTCACAGAGTCTGCGGGGTGGTGCCCTGGGGTAGCACCAAGAGGCCTTTCTCTGTGTGTCCGCTGTGGTCCAGTCAGGCCACGGCAAGAGCATCTTCAGGGGCAGGGCTGCCTTTTCCAGCTTGGAGGGGAGGAGCTGCTGATAGAATCAGGCACACAAGTTGATCATACGTATATACAGGGTTTAGTTTTTCCAGTTTGCTGAAAATGGGTTTTGATGGAGAAGCGGAAGAGTAAACAGCATTCATTAAACATCGTTTTTTTTCCCTTTCCTCATACCTTCTGTTTGCTGTATCCTTTTCTTTGACTCATATCAGATCTCTTGTGAAATGAAGTGGCAGCACCAATAAATACATATTTTTGAGAAAGTGTCAAGAGCTTTCATTAGAAACTGCTTCACTGTCATGGTGCCAGGTGCTCTTGACTGGGCAGCTCCTGGCTGGTCACATCCACACCCACACCCCTTCTGCAGACCAGGAGGACGTCAGCTTGTCTTGAACGCGTGGGCCAGTTGATTTGTTAGCGAATTAGGCAGTTTTGTTAAATATGCTATAAACAGGTGAAATATAATGTGAGCAGAGTGATCTATAAATGTTGTAAACATAAATGTAAAAAGAGGGTTCTGTGAAAACTAAGCTGAATGTTTTGGTAAATGCAAACTGCTAAAAAGATTGCTGTCTTTTTAGGTGTGCGTGGGGAAGATCCTAACAATCTAGAAGTATTCTGTACTTCAGTTTGCTTTGCTAATGTCTTTTAAGGGCTCGCTTTGCTTTAGAAATTGTGAAGGGTGTGTTACGGGTGAAGTTTATGCAAGAAAGACGTCTGGGAACTCCGGTGTTGGTGTTCGGGTCTCACACTCAAAGAGAAGGTCTTGGCTCTACATCAAAAGATTAGCAAATGACTGCAGGTTTGTTTATAGGTTTTAAGTTAATGTGAAACATTTAAGGTATGTAGATAAGACCCCATTTTTAATGATTCCCTGCTTTAACTGATTTTTCAGTTAACTGACCAATTGCTAGCTCCGATCACATAGGTCAGGACTTCTGCCGTATGATGTGCTGACCTCCGTGCTGGTTTCCATTATTTTTGTTATCTTGTTTCATCCCAGCAAACCGGCGAGGATCACTCTTCCTCAGTTTACAGTGAGGAAGCAAGCCCAGGGCAATCAGGTTCCCACAGCTAGTCAGCAGCAGGGCTGGGATGTAAACCCTAACGCCCGCACTGCTGAGCTCTTCTCTCCGTCAGACTTGAGCAGGGTGGGAGGGCAGGCAGGGGCAGCGTGCCCGCCTCGCAGAGCACAGAAGTCTGGGAGAGGGCTGTGGCTTGTTCAGGTGCTGCCTGGTGAGCCTGTGCTTCCTCTGAAGCCTCTGCCTTCATGCGCTCTGGCTGGTTGGAGTCTTTTGTATGCATCTTAGCTGTTGAAAAGGCACCTATTGCACCTATTAATTTATCAGAGGTGATGTGGGCCTCCTCGTGCTTGGAGGAGGTTTCTGCCCCCATGTACCTCACTAATGACAGGCTACGGGATGGAGGCGAGATAATAGGATCTTTCATCTCTGTCTGTGGAGCAAGGTGCTGTGTCCCTGGTAGCTTCTAGGGGGCAGCAGCCGCTTATCGTTCCCTCTCCTGCTGGCAGAGGGAAGGGTCCACAATTGAGCGCTCCGCTTTTGACTCCACATAAGAAACCACAGTGTTCAGGATCTTCCGTCTCTGCTTTCTCTGCCCCCTCAGATAAATCCTTTATCTCTGTCCCCATCAACATCCACAGATCCTTCGCTGTCAGAATTAAGGTGGCAAAAGTCACTTGCTTTGAAGACAGGAGAATGTCTTCAGGAGAGTAAAATCCTGTCACATCTTACTTGTTGCCATTGATAACCCACTCTAATACTGTTTGGATGTTTTGAAACTTTTCCCTGTGGACACGGGCCTTTATTCTGTTGGGAACACCACTGTCATGTGGTTGATCATCTGTCCTTCCTGTCAGCATGTGCCTTAACCTTCCCCACCCCCACTCCCAAGCCGGGCTTATGGAGGTTTCTCTTCAATTCTAAATGACTCATTTCATAAGCACATTAAGGAGGAAACTCTGGATTTGCCAATCCTTTTAGCCTTTGGGGCCCAAGATGCATATGGCCAGCTTGTGCCTTGCTGAAGTGAACGACTGACTGAACTTGCTGAAGTGAACTTCCCCCATCCCAGAAGCGTGTATTTCACCGTGGCCCTGACTCTCAGGTCTTCTTCCAGTTGTGTGGCTGAAGCAGGGGACAGAAAGGAGGAGGGCTGGTTGCAGGCAGAACCGGAGTTATGCAGTACACACGGAGAAGCAAATTGGCCACGACGTTTCAGCCCTGTGAGGTTTATCTAGGACTAGCTGAGACTTCTCAGTCCTGACTCCACCGTGGGAGGAGCTGGTGACCAGTGCTCCCGGGCTCTGCCTTCTTGCAGGCTTTCATCCGAGGACCCTGAGGACCCCAGCATGCTGGGGAAGGGTGGGAGCTTCCATCCTGGCTCCGAGAGTGGCTTTCCTCAGAGACAAAGGCACGCCTCCTAACCTCACCTCTCCACCTTGCTCTCTGTCGTCTCTCTGAAAAATGGCGCTTAATAGAATCTGCTAATGAACAGAAGAAATAACTAGAAATAGTGGCAGATCATTTGACAGCAAAGTGGTTTATAACTTCTGTTTATCAAACGATGATTATCATTATTGTTATTTCTATTGGATTTTTGAAGAATTCAGCCTGGTCTCCAGAGCCCCATTTATAAGACACTTTATTTCTTCCTTTGTACTGTCTAGGAATAACTTTATTCCAGTGAAATACAGGTCTGTGGTTCCGCACCCCTCCCCAGCCCCTCCCAGCTCCATTTTTCTCCCTTCCTCTCTGCTCAGCTTCCATTTACCTCAGCGGGCTCCGGCTGGTGGGGGTATCCCCTGCTGACCAGACCGGCAGAGCTAATACCCGTTGGAGGAACGCTGCAGCGTTTGTTTTTGCAGTTCCTGGATTTGGTTTAATGTACAATTGATTTTTTTAATGTATTTAATCATTTTTTTCTTACCTCATAAGGATTAACCTGCACAAGCCTCATTTTACCCTAACTGTGGCTTTGGGAGGAAGGAAGAAGAAAATTGAGTTTCTCTAGCTTATTTTATTCTTTCACTTTTTATTTTCTGAATGGCTTTTCCTGCCAAAGCAGCTCAGTAAAATACGATGTATTTTAGTGGCCATTACTTCCTCATTACTAACTGGTCTCTCCTGCTTCCCTTTGTCTGTGAACTAAATACAGGGGGTCTAACGATAATTGGCAGCTCTATCACAGACTCGCCAATTATAGATCAACAGGGAAAACAGCCCAGTGATGGCTTGCGGTTGGCACTGGCTGCCTACCCAGCAGACTCGAGTTATCATTCTCCATCTGCCCCGGGGCTTGACCAGATTGGTCCTTTCCTAACTTTGTACCTTGGCTTCCCTAATGGCATCACACGGTCTCCCTGATGTACAGATTTCAACTTCATTTTATCCCTACGTGTGGTTTTCACGTCCACCTTGTCCTTTCTTAGTTCCTGCCTCTTTGTCATGTCTACACAGTATTAACGGGGAGAGGTTTTGTTTCTGTTTTCTTTGTGGCTCCCTGGTGCCTAGAATGGTTAGGTGACAGGCTACAGATAAAAGGTTCTCTTGAAACCAGCGGTTTTCTGTATAGTTTCGTCTGCCAAGTCCAAGTAAAGGCAAGTCTTTGTGGGTGCCCAGTTCAGCCCCCTTTTTGAGCGTTTATCTGATTTGTATTCCAGCTTATCCACTTTGCTCTGGCACAGGACGGGGAAAAGTTACGTCTCACTGTTAGGCTGCCAAGCTCTTGTGTAGGGCTGCTAGGTGCTGAAGTGGCAAAGGAGTCCCTGTGCCGTATGGCCACATTTCCAAGCAGAATACATTTTTCGTTTGTTTGTTTCCTGGGTATTTGGCACCTAGGCCCCTTGCTGAACCCTGTATGCAGTGGGCACACATCCTTATCCCTCAGCTCCTAGCAGGAAGTAGGCACTCAGCACATGCTTGTGGCGTGTGTGTGTGTCTCTGCGTGCGTGCGTGCGTGCGTGCATGCCCGCGCACGCTCACTTATGTAAATGGTGATGGTGAGCCAAGGGGCTGGAGTGCCCAGTTGCTGCCCGCTGGGAACTTAGGGTGCAGCATTCCCGCTGGTACGCAGATGTTTAGTGTACCATTGCCACGTAGGCAACATAAAGCGGGCATTTTATGAAAGGGAACATCAGAGGAAACATTACGGCTGAGACCTTTATAGCCTTTCCATTATTATGGTTTAAATCTTGACAGTCTTTATTCACAGGGACACTGAGACCAGCAAAGACAGTGCTCACTCCCACCTCCCCGTTCTCTCTCTCCACATCCTGTTCTGTAGCTGTGATAGGCATCGTTAAGTGTGCAGGCAGCAGTGCTGCTTTGTAGTTTGTCTAGAAACAGCCCCTTTTGACTCAGAAGTTGGAAACCAGATGACTCACCATTCTGTTTGTTTTATTGCAACTGTCATTTCATAAAATGCCCTGAAACCTTTAAACTGTAAATGCCAAAGTAAGGTTTTCGTCTTTCTGTTTTTATTTTGTTACCTCTTCTGTTATCTGTGATCTTTTCTTTCATGTCTCTCTTTTCTCCTTCCCGTTCATAATTATTTTCCCTTTCATTTGTCTCTCTTTCTCCCTCTTTCTCCCCTGCACACCCCCCACACTCCGCCCACTGCTTTGATGATGATCGTGATGGCATCTGTAG
This sequence comes from Phocoena sinus, assembly GCF_008692025.1. Lineage (NCBI taxonomy): Eukaryota > Metazoa > Chordata > Mammalia > Artiodactyla > Phocoenidae > Phocoena > Phocoena sinus. Next base: position 8,139,431 of record NC_045763.1, read on the forward strand.
TTGAAGTAGAGTCTCTGCTAACATCGTGATGAGTTCTCTCCAGGTTTACTGCCATCAGATTGAGAGTCTACGCCCCCCAGTTTCTGTGTGTGGTTTAGAAATGGAAACATCCACGTACATTGAATTTTATAAAGTACTCACTGGCTTCAGCTCTAAAAGCTACTGCCATGTCAAATCGTAACAGGAACTCACTTTTTGTGATACTGCATTTTGCAAAATCGTGGGTCTCCCCACGTATCCATTTCCTCCCTTGAATGGGTACCAGGATCACAGTGTGACTAAGCTTGCTAGGCTTTCCTAGGACGGCCTGTAGGGTTCCTACACAGAATGTTGATTGCCAGGAGAGGACCTTGATCTTATTAACCTTTTTCTCTCCTAAGATGGCATTTACCTGGAATTCCTGAAGTAAAAGAGAGCATTCTCACGGCTTAGGTGGGGTGTCAGGATCTAAATTTTTAAGGACTTGAGCTCTCAAACTAGGACTTGTCGGATCTTTCTTCCTGCAGTTTCTGACACTGTGGGACTTGACTGAGTCACCTGATTGATGACATGAACATCATTGGGTGTTAAACACCTGGCCAGGGAAACAGGGACCCTCTGTGGGTTTACTCAAAGGATGGCAGACAGATTGTGGAATTTTAATGAAGGTGGGGTGGGTCCCTGATGTTCATCTGCTTTGGAGCATAACCAAATCCCAGCATTAACTTCAGGAGTATTTGTGGGAAACCTGCACTGGTGTCAGTGGTCATATTCCACATTTATCAAATTCATAAATCTTACTGAACTAATTTTAGAAGCAGCTAGTTATAATGAAAAAGAGCAATTACTTCAGATGCACAGGGGCCTCTTAAATGTTCCTTGTTTTTCTTTTTCTTTTTTTAAAGGCCTTTGGTCTATTTGGGCCTTCAGAGTGAGCCATCCTCTGAATTCTGTTGCAGTAAAACTTCTTTCCTATATGTCTCTAAGGAAGGAGAGTATTTTCTATGCTGTGAATGGGGGAAAATATGATATCATTACAGTATTTAATAAATTTGATGGCTGTGAGTTTTAAACATGAGTTCTGTTAATCTGCAGGGCAGCTTTCAACATAGAATGCTGTGTTTTCACCCACTTGGCTCGATGTCTGTTTCTGACACAACCACTATTCCTGCTGCAGGAAAATAGAAAACCACAGGCTGTTAACTTAATACTCTTCCCTTCTGGGGCTAGGGTGGGAGCAGGGCGGGGGCAAAGCGGGGTTCAAATCAAGATACTCTCACTCCCCACTGGAGAGAGATGTTCCCTCATTCCAGCTGACAGTTTGAACAAGGATTCTAGAGTTTCTGGCCATATTAATTAAACCTCAATGAGGGGTGCCCTGCACATTTACTCCTTGGGACCAGGAGCAGCCTGCCAAGTGTCTCTCCACAGGCTCCCTCTGGGTTGCCTACCTATGGATGTCTTCTCCCTTCCTGGGCAGGGCCTTTTGGAGGAGCAGAAGGATCGTTTAGTGCTTGTGGCCTGTTCATTCCTTGGCTTCTCTGCTGAGCTATCCAGTAGGGGTGCCAGTTCTTCCATTTAGCTGACTATTATATAGCCCTTAAAAGGGAAGGGTTTATTTTAGCTGGCTGCTATATTGATTGCTATAGGGACGTTTCTGTTTTCACTGGCTGCTATATTGACTGGGAAAGGGAAAGGGGCCGTGTTGCCGGGAGCTGTCATACTGACTGTTACAGAAAAGATCTGTATTTAAGCAGTACCAGTGCACTGGGATCTCCCAGGCAAGATGTTAATGCTAATTCATCTGCTCACCCCCTGCTGTGAGTGTTATTTGTTTAAATCTGTAGATTCCCACAGCGCGTTTATATCCTCACTAGAGTGAGCTCGGCTCCCTGTAATTATTTAACATTATATGCTGATATAAGTTGTAACAGTTAAAGAATGGTAATGAGTAGCCAAAAAAGAAAAGAAGAAGAAAGGAAACAGGAAAAAAAAAAAAGGAGAAAGTATATTAAAAACCCATATAGCGTATACATATTATAAGTTTGTCGTGTATGTGTGTGTGTGTATATATCTATGTGACTTTTGAAATGGCAGAGTCAGATTCTGAAACGGCAGTGAACTACGTCTGACATCTTTTCTCCCACTCCAAGTTGATTTGTACAGTGTGGCTGAGTCCACGTATTGTGCATCTGTGTGTGTGCATGTACGCACGTTCTCACGTCACCCGCCAGAAAGACTGTACTGACATGTGCTGATGCGCTGTTTGTACACACGTGCATGATTACATACTGTGTGTGTGTTCCATGTAGTGGCAAGAAATTTATCCATTAGCAATTCAGCTTCTTGATGAGTAGCTGATACTTCCTTCTAGCTTCCATGTTGGCACAGGAACTCTGGGCCTGAGACCCACCTCGGGGAGAGCCGGGGGAATGCTCAGTTGGGATGAACTTGCAGGCCATTGGGTGTCACTGTCGCTCTATTGTCTATAGTTGAAAGAGGGCTGTTACGCTGGGGAAACTGGATTTCAAAAGAAAGTTGTTTTTCTGCCTAAATGGAGGTGTCGTTTGTTTGAGATGTTTGCATTTTGAGATCCCCCTTTAAAAGTAGTTGTTTTGTTGGCTGTTTTTGCCATGCTAAGCTAGGCATTTTGATTGTTCTTGAAAATTGTGTGCTGACGTGAGCTCTGTTTGGATATCAGCTGGAGCACACCAGAGGAGGGCTTCCGATGAGCAGAAAAGTTCCACCTTAATTGGAAACTCACTTACCAAGGAGAGAGGACCTGGGCAAGAGCTTTAAAAAGGTGGAAGAGAAATCTCCTTGCACGCCCGAAATCCGAAATTCGGCCGCCCTCCCGGCCTCGCGGAGGTGGGAAGAGTGCCGAGCGCTGGTGGCAGAGGAGCAGGCGCGCCTCTCCCGCTGGCGGCTCCTGCAGTGTGGGGCTGTGCCAGGCTTCGCCACAGTTCCTACTGTGTCAGTTTAATAAATGCACTACTTAAAGCATGAAATCACAGAAGAAGAAAGAGAATGCACTTATTCAGACTCTTAATACATTAAAAATAAGGCATTAAAACTCGGACTTTTTTTTTTCTTCTTCCAGAATCAATAATGAACAGGAAGGGTTGTAGACATTAACAGTCATGGACATTCAAACTCTTATACATAAATTATTTTAGAAAAATGCACATAAGACTTGAATAATGTAAATACATTAATGCATTTAATAATTTAAACATGAAAGCGCAAGCAGGAATTTGAGGCAGAGGCTGTTCTGAGGTAAGGGATTGGTCCTAGAACCAGTGTGTCCTAGGATCGATGGGTGATTTCCCCTTGAGACATCCTGGAAAGAGAGTGCCTGGCCAGCTGGTGTGAGCTCCCATGCCAAGACTCCCTGGACATTCCTGAACTCAGCTACCTCCCTGCTCCTTATTTTTCCGTATCCTGACCTTCGTCCTCGATTCTGCGTTTTCTCTGGTCCTGTGCTTCCAATTGTTTGTTCGAAAATTAAATGCTTCCACTTCAAAGAACATTGAACTTTGAGAATGTCTTGGTTGGAAAACCAAACCAAATTAAAAAATCCTTCACCCAGCTCTGGCTGCTTGTGGTTTGGAAGCACGGAAGCAGTGGCTCCTACAGTCAGTCGGTCAGTCGTGTTCTCAGGCTGGAGCTCTACTGCAGCACTGAGGGCAGTGGATCCAGGCTGGGATATGCTGATGGATTTGGAGCCAGATCTAGTGGGAAAGCAGGGATGGTGTGTGGTGTTAGCGTCTGGGGGTTGGCCATCACGATGGCAGGTCGCCGTGCTAGGAAACAAGACAGGCGCACGGAGTTAGACTCAGCCATCAGTGAGCATGCCTTGCTTTAATCTGAGGGTTTAACCATTGGATAGACTGATGTTACTGTTTTTTTTCCCCCTTTCTTCCGAAATTGTATTCACAGCGGCAGAAAGTCACTGGAACGTTGAAGCCCCCTTTCCTGGCAGAATACAGAATGATCAAATTTAGTTTTTGACACCTACACTGTAAAGTCCCCTGGGAAGAACTAAGAAGCTAGGACAACACAACTCAAATTTTCATTGGTTGACCCCAGTGATGTTCTCCAGTAGCTCCTTAGCCTCGTTTTATAGCCCAAATCACGAATGAGAAACTGGGAAAACCTCAGAAGGTGTGTTACTGGGTACATAGTCTGACAACTTTACCTGTAGAAGAGGTATGTTTATTTGGTCAGTAAAACAACTGTTGCCCCACTGGGTTTGCTGTGGGCCTGAGGGGCCCTTGAGAAACAGTTAACAGATGGTAGTGACTGAACCAAACCTGTTTTTATTATTGCCAAATCCATTGGCATCTTCTACTGGATCTCAAATCTCCTACTGAAACTTTACCTGGGGTCGTCTTGATTTGACCCAGGCCTTGTCTGTTCTGGCATCTGTGGCTTTGTTCGCAACCATTTCCAGTCTTTGTTATAGCCAAAGGCAGCCTCCTTTCCAGCGAACACGGTTACAAGCCAGCTTTTACCCACTTTCAGGAGAGTGGCTATAGGCTGTCCTGGCATGTGCACCAGATACAGACAGCATTAGGCTGTGCTGCCCAGAGCAGCCAGAAGGCAGACCAGTTCTTTAAAAAGTGCTAATCGGGGATTGGCTTAGAAAGGAGTAGTATCAAGAATCAGTGAGGACCACCTGGGAACAGCTCTTGTGGTCAGTATATCGTCCTTGGGATGTGCTCAAATTCTTCTCCAGACCTGTGAACAGTATCCTTAATATCATGACCCCTTTCCACCTGTTTTGCTTTAAAGAGGCATGGCTTTTCTTACCAGTTTTGTTTCAGCTTTGGGATGCATGTCAATCCCAGGCTTGTTGTGTTCATTTCTTTTCCAGAGTTTTCGAAGCCCAGGCTGCTCCCTCTGTTGCTTGTCCAGCCTTGAACAGTGGCTTCTGCCTGCACCCTCTGCTTTTCATCCCAGCAGAGGGAAGAGAGTAAAATCAGGGGAGCATTTGAACCGGGGAGAATCTCATTCTCTTTGGATTTGGCTGGTCACACCCAGGAAAGCATCATTCTCTTCCCTTAAGTTCCAAGAAATGTCTTATGGCCTTAACTGCATTATGGGCTTGTGCCGGATCGGGTTGTATGGTGGAGGCGGGGTGGGGGCAACTTCGTGCTCCTGTTGGAGGTGCAGTGCTGGCTCATCTGGCAGAGAGAGCAGATAGCACTGATCAGGGGCCAGTTCACCCCTGTGATACATCCCTTATGCAGATTTCCTCGGAAGAGAGAGGAGTCAGGTTCATTAATTAAAGGAGCCTGGCTCGAGCTCCCTGTAATTATAGGTGCTAGAAATCTGAATTTTAAGAGGTCTGTGCAGCTGCATTTTGAAAAATGCAGGGAGGCACCGAGAAGTACAGGCTGTGGGCAAGAATGTGGCTGAACCAGATTTGGGAGGTTTGGGTTTTGGCAGAATTCCCCTTCAAATTCATATTTATTCGTCCTATCTTTCTATCTTTTTTTTTTTTTAATGGGAAGCTGAAGCTCTGATTTTTTTTTTTTTTTTTAATGAAGGTTACACCCTGTGACAGAGAGGCTGGCATTGTCAGAGTATGGAGGGCAGAAAGGAGTTGCCGTAAACTGGAAGATGCTTAGTTTTTAAGGAAGCAAAGGATATCTTTGGGCTCTAGGGATGCAGTGTTTGAAAAAATTAAATAATTTTTTTTTCTTGAAGTGAGTGAGAGGAACAGGGAGCAGAAGGTTAATTTGGATACAATCTAGGAAGATAAGTCCCGGGCGCATATGGGACTCCAGAGTCTTGGTACCCACTTCTCTTCCCCAGAACAGTGTCTCCTCTGTCATAGATCACTTTTTGATGTGAACCCAGAGGTACAAGCAGACAATTTTAGACCTTTTGGGAAGTCCTGACCTGTCCCTTTTCTTCTTCATTTCCTCAGTTATTGGTAGTGTGACCTTTTGCTCTGGATACTTTCTCTCTCTCCCTCTTCTTTTTTATTTTTCTGTATGATTTATAAGGTCTCCTTTTACTTCCTGTTAAAAACCTTTATTTCAGTCCGTGACTATTTGCATCTCTGTTAATTAACCATGGCTCATTTGGGATGTGGATAGGAGTGGAGAGAGTTGGGATGAGTAGGGATTCCCTCCTTGCCTCCCCGAGGAAGGAAAGAAAAGGCTAGTGGTGAATGGGGGCTCATCAAAGGCCTGTGTGCCTGAACACTCAGGCAGCTGCCACCAGCCTCCTTTCCCCTGATTGGCTTTGTCTCCTTGGAGGTATTGTAAGCATCCTCCCATTTCACAGCTTGGACCCTCTGCCCCTCCTCTGGGGTATACAAGGGGCTGAAAAAAATTTTTTTATACAATATATATATTTTAAAGCATTAAAAAAATATTTATTTATTTTTGGCTGCATTGGGTCTGTGTTGCTGAGCGCAGGCTTTTCTCTAGTTGCGGCGAGCGGGGGCTACTCTACGTTGCGGTGCACGGGCTTCTCATTGCGGTGGCTTCTCTTGTTGCGGAGCGCGGGTGCTAGGTGTGTGGGCTTCAGTAGTTGCGGCATACGGGCTCAGTAGTTGTGGCTCACGGGCTCTACAGCGCAGGCTCAGTAGTTGTGGCGCATGGGCTTAGTTGCTCCGCGACATGTGGGATCTTCCCAGACCAGGCATCGAACCCATGTCCCTTGCATTGGCAGGCGGATTCTTAACCGCTGTGCCACCAGGGAAGTCCCTATATATATTTTAAAGGATACTCCTCTGTACTCTTACATTCTTGTATGTATGTTGGGAAATCTACTAATTGTGAACCCATAAACTGTGGAGGAGAACAAAATCTCAAAGACTGTCATTTGGTGCGTTTACAATATGCAGATTGCAGTTCCAATTAGATTGAAACCTCTATTTAGCAGAGTGGTTTTGTGAAATAAATAACTTTTGAAGAAGGCCTACTATATATAATAAATACACATTTTTCCTTCAGTTGCTGGCATGGAGCTTCCTGCTTTCCAAACACTTGCCCTGAAATGCTGATTCAGAAGCAGGCAGCATCCTTGGGCTCTTTACAGAAGAAATGTTTCTCCTTTGCTTTCCTGGCACAGGGATTTCATCCTTGATTTACAGTGCTCAGCTTGTTAGCGCCAGTGAAGGGGAGCTGGTGTGAAGGTCATCATGTCTGTTTTGTCCTCTCAGAGAGAGAGTGAGGGGGTGTGTGTTTCTCCCTGTGCGCTTGCAGTGGTAGTCGTGGGGTTCAAGTGCCTCCCCCCACCCCCCGCTTCTGTGCGAGGGAGTCAGTCAAAACTCTGGCGTCTCTGTTTTTCCACCCTCTGTACCACCTGTCATTCAGCAGGGGGTGAACGATTTTGAAAGCCTGATTCAGAATTTCAGGAAGACTAGTGGCACACCTAGTAGAGAGCTTTCTCCCTACACCCCTTCTCATAATCTTCCCCTCCTCAGGCCAACTGTGACAAACTGACAGAAAATTAACAGATCGGGTCCTCCTATTAGGTGAGTCCCTATGCTGGAAGCCGCTCTGGCTTTATGCAGGTCCTTTAGCAGCTCCGTGCATGTGGGTGGTGGTGTTCTAAGCGGTCCTAGCAGAGAGGGCAGTGAGTGCTGGGGGAAAAGCAAACAGAATGCTCTTTGGAAGAGAGAGTGCTTAAAAGGGAGAGAGGGGCAGTAAGATGCCCAGCTTGAAAGCACCTGGTGGAAATACTTGGACTTGCAGGGTTGCGGTCCTGAACACCACCGCCTGTCTCAGGGAGCGGTGAGCTGGGTTATAATAGGATGCCTGATTACAAAGAACATTTTGAAGGCCACTTAGTCCCAGGTCAGGCTGTGCATTAAGCGTGCTAATCCTTTGCCGTAACACTGGACTGGAATTGCAAAACTGGAAGTACGCAGTCTGTTGTGTCTCAGCTTTGGCTTTAAATATTTCTATACGATGCTGCCCTGTGTGGCTTTTTCTCAGCTACCCAACTTCTCTTTCTCCAGTGGAAAGAAAAAATACATCACGAGAATATTTTCGTCTACTCACCAGTGACTTTGAAAACTACTTTTCTACTTCTATTATGTGGTCAGTTTTCTCATCTTTGTGATTTGAAATATTAACATGTAGATAAATACAGTAACATGTAGGGGCTACACATAGGTTTTGGTCCTAGGGCCTGGCATGTTGGAACAGAAAGAAACACCTAATTGCATCAAAACCACTCTAAGTTCATGTATGTGGAGCCCATCAAGCTGAAAGCATCCAGACAGCATCTGCTGTTATCAAATCACTCATGAGTCCAGCTAATTAAAATAAAGCTTCATTTTTCTGAACCATTGTTTGGCAGGAATTCGAAACGGGTCTAACCCAATTTCTGCGTGTTTATGAGCCTTTATTATATCAGAGGTACTTTTCTGTAAATGTACAGGGCAGCGTTAAATGAATTGACCCACACAGTATCACTGTAGACGCACTGTGGACTTGCTAATGATTTCCCTTCCAGCTTTCTGGTTTCCAGACATACTCTTTAAAGCTTTATGTTCTCTTTCTCTATCCTCTGCTCTTTGTCCTCCGCTTTTTCTTTTTAATTAACTTAAAAAAAATTTAACCTTCTTTTTTCTCTGAAAACAGGATACACTTTATATTTGTTCCCTAATGAAGTTTTCTTTTCCATTTCTCTTTGTTTTTCTTCCTCTCTTCCTGTTTTTGCTCTTCTTCTAGGGGTTAGGATTTGCCTCTCTTTATTTCTTGCTGCTTTCTATTCCCTTCTTGTCCTCCTTAAAAAACTTTTTTAAAAATTTGTTTTATTTATTTATCTGTGGCTGTGTTGGGTCTTCATTGCTGCGCACGGGCTTTCTCTAGTTGCAGCGAGTGGGGGCTACTCTTCGTTGCGGTGTGCGGGCTTCTCACTGCTGTGGCTTCTCTTGTTGCGGAGCACAGGCTCTAGGCACGTGGGCTTCAGTAGTTGTGGCATGCAGACTCAGTAGTTGTGTCTCGCAGGATCTAGAACGCAGGCTCAGTAGTTGTGACACATGGTCTTAGTTGCTCCATGGCATGTATGATCTTCCCGGACCAGGGCTTGAACCCATGTCCCGTGAATTAGCAGGTGGTTCTTAACCACTGTGCCACTAGGGAAGCCCCTTGCCCCTTATTTTTCTCTCTTCTTATCTCTCTTCCCTTTTATGTTTTCTTTAGTGCCTCTCCTCTAACCTTCGCTTTCTCCTTTTTCTCTTCTTTCCACCTCCTCCAATTTTCCCAGTAAAAGATTTATACCTTTGTCTCTACATGCAAGTACAGATTAGGGCAGAAAATGGCTGCCTATGGGGGTAAAGAGATCTGGCTGTTGGGAGATGAGGTCAGCCTGTTTTGCTTCTCTGAATTTGCTTGCATACTTTACTTTAGGTTTTAAAAAGATTTTTCAAACCACGTCTACTCTACTTTATAGTCTAATAATGCTACTTTGAAGATCAAAAGTATTATATAAATGCTAACTAATTATTCCTTGTAACACTTTGGTGAGTCCCTATGCAGTTATAGTTCCATTTTACAGATGAGGAAGCAGAAACAGGAAAGGTAAGCAACTCTCTGAAAGTTACTGAAGAAGTTAGTGACTGAGTTAGAATTAAGACCAGGTCATCTTTGGCTTTGATTCTTTTTTTAAAAAATATATAAATTTATTTGTTTATTTTTGGCTGTGTTAGATCTTCATTGCTGTGCGTGGGCTTTCTCTAGTTGTGGGGAGCGGGGGCTAGGGGCTACTCTTCGTTGCGGTGTGCGGGCTTCTCATTGTGGTGGTTTCTCATTGCAGAGCATGGGCTCTAGGCGCACAGTCTTCAGTAGTTGTGGCGCACAGGCTTCATAGTTGTGGCACGCAGGCTCAGTAGTTGTGGCTCGGGGGCTCTAGAGCGCAGGCTCAGCAGTTGTGGCGCACAGGCTTAGTTGCTCCGCGGTATGTGGGATCTTCCCAGACCAGGGCTTGAACCCGTCTCCCCTGCATTGGCGAGCGGATTCCTAACCACTGCACCACCAGGGAAGTCCCTGGCTTTGATTCTTGATTACCACCTTCTGGGAGTTTACTTTTCTCTCCATAAGGATCATATATCTTTTTTTTTTTTTTCTTTGCGGTACGCGGGCCTCTCACTGCTGCAGCCTCTCCCGCTGCGGAGCACAGGCTCCGGACGCGCAGACCCAGCGGCCATGGCTCACGGGCCCAGCCGCTCCGCGGCATGTGGGATCCTCCCGGACTGGGGCACGAACCCGCGTCCCCTGCATCGGCAGGCGGACTCTCAACCACTGCGCCACCAGGGAAGCCCAGGATCATATATCTTTAAGATGAGGGTGAGAGAATACGAGCCCCGCTGCCCTTCTCTTTATGTACTTTTAGCCTTCTGAAGTTTCATTTGTAGTCTTTAGATGTTAAATGAATTTCTAGGTAATTCCTGGGAAAGAAGGATGCCAAACCACTTACGGGCTGGTAAAAACTCTGTCCATTATAGTCTCAAAGCAGAGCGCTCACTTTCTCTTTCCAGCGGCTTCCAGTAAGTGGGCCCACGTCACACACGCTGGCCCTGGTGATCATAGCATTGTAGGAAGCACTGCCATATTTGATTGAATTTAGCCATTCTGGAATGACGTGTGTATGAAGTCGTCTCTTGCATTACTGTGGCCTTTATTATTGCTAATGCATTCTGACATTACAGGTGTAGCCTTGGCTCTCCCAGAAAGGGCAAGGCTGCTCTTACCAAGCTTAAGAGCATGAAACTGTTATACAGTGAAACGGGTGTTCACATTTAGTTAATAAGCAGAGTAAGGGAAATGCTTTTATAGAAAAGATAGCCAAGTGACAGAGGCCTATCCTCATTCCTTACCCAGCATTATTTCAAAAAGTGGATCAGTTAGTAGTATTCTCCTGCAGAAAACTAGAGTCAATGGATAGAAGGTTCAGGAAAGCAGATTTCAACTCAGTTTAAAGAAGGACTCCTGAAGATGAGTTGATAATCTCTTAAGAGAGTGAGTTCTCTGTTCATTATAAGCATTTGAGTGGAGGCTCACTGATCATTTGTCAAGGTTGTTGAGGAGGGGAGTCCTAGGTCATGTCCTAGGCTGGACATGTCCTAGGCCGGATGGCTTTCCTTGTTCTAGATTGTAACTGCAAAAGCAGCATCTTTGTTTGTTCTTCTTGGTTTTTTAAGTGCCTGGTGTGCTGTGTGGACCCAGTGAATGCTTAGTAACTATTCATCATTTAATCTTTGGCTTCCTGCTTCTTAACTAACTTGAATAAAAACTGTTTTTGTTCAGGTCAGAGAAGCCACCATCTCTGCCAGCCTCCTGCAATAAGTCATTCTGGATAGCCGCATTTTCCCGATGGCCATCGAGATCCATATGAAAACAAAACAAAACACGTTAAAACTTTTGGCTGGGAATTACATAAAATGGGTTATATGCTTTCTCGCTTTATTAGGCAGAGTAGACTATAATTTAATCCTGATGACTCAGTATCATCATTTTAGATGTGCATGTTTATATTGTGTTGAAGTGTAGATTCTGTTTTCAAAACCTGTTGAAATATAGATCTGTTGTGTATTTGCCCCTCCTCTGAATGACTCCATCTGTGCCGAATGACCCTGGACTGATAAACTTTTTGAGTTTTCTGTTTGCTTTTCATAGATGATTCTCTCCTGACATTTGTTGCTAGGCTTTTTTCACTATCTGGTCTTTGCTCTGTGAGTATCTCTTGCTAGCTGGCTCAATTCTCCTTTTTCATTTGCAGTTTTTAATCTTCTGTGATTTGGACACCATTTAACTAAGCTTGTATACGAAATAAATAATAAGTAGTGTGAATAAATCTTTGCTATGTGTAATACATGTGGAATTTGTCATTTCTTTTTTGACAACAGCGATTTCTTCTCTCTTTCCCTCTCTCCTTCTCCTTCTTTGTTGGTTTTCTCCTTTTTTTGATTGGGTGAGATTGGAGAGCCGAGCTCCCGAATGGTTGGTTCTGGTCCTTGACCCTTGCCCATTTCCCTGGCCTAGGTATCATAGGCTGCCTGCTGGAGTCAACTGGAAATTATAAAATGATGCAGCTTGGAGGGTCCAGAAGGCCATCTATTTAAGCCCTTATCTTACAGAAATGAAGGACGCTGAGGCACAGAGTCGGGGCGTGAGGGGCCGGGTTTGAGGACATAGCGTTAGGGTTGGACTCGGTGTGCAGGTTTCTTGAGACCCGGCCTGCTTTCTGCCCTGCCACTCTGCCACATTCTGTTCCCTGCCAACTTTGAACATTTGTTTGGCTGCACCGGGTCTTAGTTGTAGCACGCAGGGTCTTTAGTTGTGGCATGCGAACTCTTAGTTGCGGCATGCACGTGGGATCTAGTTCCCCGACCAGGGATCAAACCCAGGCCCCCTGCATTGGGAGTTTGGAGTCTTAACCACTGGACCACCAGGGAAGTCCCTGTTTCCTACAAACTTTGAGCAAAATGTGTGTGAATGAGCAAATAGAGCGTTTGTGTGAGGTAAAATCATGGAGGAAAATTCTCTGCTGGCTGTGGGCAGGTTTAGGATTAAAGTACATAAACCAGGGCTTCACTGGTGGCACAGTGGTTAAGAATCCGCCTGCCAATGCAGGGGACACGGGTTCGAGCCCTGGTGCGGCAAGATCCCACATGCCGTGGAGCAACTAAGCCTGTGTGCCACAACTACTGAGCCTGCACTCTAGAGCCTGCGAGCCACAACTACTGAGCCCACACACCACAACTAGTGAAGCCCGCGTGCCTAAAGCCCGTGCTCTGCAATGAGAAGCCCACACACCGCAACTAAGAGTAGCCCCTGCTTGCCGCAACTAGAGAAGGTCCGCACGCAGCAACGAAGACCCAACGCGGCCAAAAATAAATAAAATAAATAAATTTATTTTTTTTAAAGTACATAAACCAAAAAAGGCTTCTGTTTGTTGCAGTGTTTGGCTGTGTTTGCACTCAAAGCTGATATTGATATTGTAGGAGAAGCTTTAATCCTTTCATTCAAATTTACAAGAAATGCTGTTTCCTTTTAGTTTAAAAAAAAGAGTCCAAGAGAGCATTTGATTTGAGGAACCGAAAGTCTAGAAAATGTATCCGGGAGTCCTCGTCAATTTGGGGCATAATGAAATATAAAAAATACTCAATAAAAGCTCCTTATTACTTTAACTGTTTAAATGTGGAGTTTTTAGCCATCAGGTTAATGTTTTGGTATCATTTTTTTTATTTGATTGTGAGCACTTTTCCAGGTAGCTCTGCCACTAGAGCGCTAATCAGATTCCCACAGATGAATGGTGCTAGCTGCAGCCTGACATCACCGCATTTTTGCTTCGACATTATTTTATTTGGTTTTCCTGTAAAAGTTAATAACTCTGTGTCCATGTGTTTAAACAGGCAAGAAGAGAGAGAGAAAGGACAGTGAACAGAAAACCATGAGTGATGTCTCAGGAAGCTTTTGGCAAATTGAGGAGATGTAGGGATTTTTGTGATCTCAAAGTCTTTCACCCTAGCACAGTTGGGGTGTGGAGAATCAAGAAGATTGCACAGCAAGATGGTGATTCTTAATCCTTCTGATAACAAAAAGTGAACCTCTGTCTGTTTCCCAGACAGAGCTGGAAGCAATTAGAAATGAGTTCCCATTGATTTAGAGGAGGAAGAGGGTGCTCAATAGGACGGATTTGCTTAATGGTGAAAACTGTTTAAGTTTTGCGTTAATTGTAAGTAAAATACATGCTCATTTTAGGTGACCAGGATTGCTAGGAACATCAGATGGAGGGCAGAAAGACCTTCCTTTTTATCTTCCTGTTAGAAGTAGGAGACCTGTACTGAGAGCCTCATGACCAAGATGGCAGTGGTGTCTAATAGGCCTTTGTTGAATCGTTTATTTTTAAAAGTGTATTTGTTTATTGGAAGCTGTGGTTGTTGATAATAGGAATGTTTATGGTGTTTAGTGAAAGGTTACTGAATGGTTCAAAGCCATGATGATTACCATTTAATTCTTTCTGTGTGCAGCGGATTTTTTTGCTGAGCTAAAAATTTCTAAATTGGGGTTTATCAGAGGAGGCGACTGGACTGATATCTCTTGATTTAGATTCTCTTCCAAATTTACATCTTGGTGCTAAAGACAGTCTGTGGGTACAGATCTGACAATGGGTACAAGAATCAGTTCCACAGTCCTTATCTCAGTGCCTCCGAAAGATGTGTAAAAAGCGATGACTCATTCATCATCCGTGTCAGAGGCATGGCTTGTCTTGCTTCTCTGTGCTACACTCGTGTGGGTGAGTTACTCCTGAAGTCGGCGAGAGAGGCCTGACCCATGTTAGATACCCTTTTTTAGACAGTTGAACTGGCCGCCAGCTTACTTCAAACGGATGTGACCCCACTTGCTGCCAGAGCTGGTTCCCCTGATCTTACTATCTTGGCAGAGGGTCTGTTCCTGTGCACTCCCAGGGGCCAGTGTGCTTGGTGAAGAGGACGACTTTCCCCTGAGAGGAGCTGATTTCATTTGACTGTTTGAATAGAAACAGTTTCTAGGGCCTCCTTGGTGGCGCAGCGGTTGGGAGTACGCCTCCCGATGCAGGGGACACGGGTTCGTGCCCCGGTCCGGGAAGATCCCACATACCGCGGAGCGGCTGGGCCCGTGAGCCATGGCCGCTGGGCCTGCGCGTCTGGAGCCTGTGCTCCACAACGGGAGAGGCCGCGACAGTGAGAGGCCTGTGTACCACAAAAATAAATATATAAAATAAACAGTTTCTAATTCCTGTCATCTTACTGTAAATTTGAAGATTTTTGAGTGCCAGCTTTCTCTCTATTATGAATCATACTTTTGGAACTCGTACTTCTAGTTTTTCCCTCAGGCCATAGAAGAATCTTAGGTAATAGCAGGAACCAGGACTTGGTGGTCTTCTCTTAGTAGCAGATCTTAATTGTTCGCTTTTTTCCTGCTTTCTAGAGATCTGAAGACGATTTAAAGGCTACCCACATTTGTCACTTCCAAGTTTTTTCTTGCTATCTTTTTGGATTCGAGCTGTTTCTGAGCTGTGACTACTACTTTTTTGGTATTCAAATCTATTTTTTAACATTTAGTCTTTCTCCAACTTTCTTGTAGGATGTCTGGTAGGAGTGTCATTTAGCGACTCCTCAAAGTTTTAGGTTTTTGCTCTATGTGGGGTGATGCTAGACAGAATTCCCTGATCCAGAGCTTATCTTCCTTGGAATCCAGGAGCCCATCTTGTTGCCTTCAGAGCAGAAGGTGCTCAAGCCACCGTGAAGGGACCCCGCCCTGCACCACCTGGTGGTCATCTATTCAGCGTCTAACCCCCAGTGATAACTTGACACGTGAAGGTGTCACTGTCCATCTTCATCCCCTTCCTAATCATCCCACATCTCAATAGTGCATATGCTTAGAGAGAGCTTTACCAATCTCTGTCTGGCCTGGCTTCAGAAGTGGGAACTGAAGCTTCGTCTGCTGAGCGTGCGAAGGTGCTGGAGTTTGGGAGAAGTAACCTTCGGAAAGCATCAAATTCAACTTGTGGAGAGAAAGGGACTAGGAAGTAGAGGCAGTGGTATCATTAGGAAGGTCCTGGGCGCTGTCTGCTACATATTTTTAGTGTTGGAGTCACCAGCCACCGCCACTGAGTGAGCTCACAGTTCTCCTAGGGAGCATCTTGGACACTGAGTCATTACATTCCTTTGGAGTGATTCAGCTCAACAGCTTGACACCTTCATTAATTTTACAACATGAAGCCTGGGTGCTCTCTGCTTCCTCTTTAACAGTGCAGGGGAATTAGAAGAATATGGAAAATACAAAAGCAAGGGAAACTGGAAAAAGGAGCAGTCAACGCGCTGTTGAAAGGCACTGTGTTAGGAAATCGAACTCCTTGCCTTTTCTTGGTATCTCCTGGGACCGAGCACCCAACTCTTGCCACACAGTGCTGGCACACGTAAACCTTTTTCTTTTTGTTCCTGGCACGCCCGCCACCCTCCAACTTGCAGCCAGCTCGTTTGCCTTCTCTGCCGAGGTCACTGCTACCGTGATCCGTGTATAATGGCATTTTCCTCCTCTTTTCAGTGTGGAGGCTATTACGGTTTCTTCTCTAAACAGGACTTCAAACAATTTGCTGCCAGTTGGATTTCAAAGCTAAGGAAAAGGCAAATGTCATCCTTTTTTTCTCTCCTCTTTGGGTACCTGCTTTGTTGGTTGCATCAAAAATTAGAGGGGCTGCTATCTAAATTCAGGTGGGGATGCATGGGGACAGGCATTTAAATTTGCTTTTCTTTCTCCCTGAAGGAGAAAATCCTTTTCCTTCTCAACCTTTCCTAAAAAGGAACTTTGATCTTCTCAACCCAGAAACAAGGGTTTTTATTTCCTCTATGGCAAGCATGTGCACTACAGCGCTTTCCATGGCGTAGTTACGGTTGCCCTCTGCATCAGCAGCTCTGCTTGTCAGGCTTTGCTACTCAAGCACCAGCTCCTTTGGGCTGCAAGTTGGCACCCAAAGTACTCTCCAAAGTCACCCTTGTGTCCCTAAAATCACTGTCACTTGATATTAAATAGTGCCTGTTGGCTTAAGATGCTTTTTATTTCCACATACATTTCTGGAAGAACTAGTTTAATAAGATAACAAAACAATGACATTCTGACAAGTAGTTCATGCAATGTTTTTAACTAGGGCCAAGAAGAAAAATTTACACGCAGAGATAGTTCACTTGGAAGGGTAGTTTTTGTGCATATGACGTTGCCACTCTTCATAAAGGCTTTTACTGCGTATATCAATGTGTTTTAAGAGAGACTAGGGTCAATAATGCATACTGTGGAATTCATGCAGATTTACACAATAGACCTTAACAAATATTGTGTTCTATCATGTCAACTCCGTGCACTTCTACCAGAGATATTTTATTTCTTTAATGTGAAAAACAAAAGGACAGAGGAAAGTAAAACAAAGGAAAGTAGGGCCCACAGCTTAATTAGTATAGGGTTGTAACCCAAATCAACAATGGGAAGGATACAATGACAAAACCCAGGAAATTCCAAGTTGAAAGAGAGGCTCTTTCCGTTAACTCCTTGAGCGCCAGCGCTCTCGCTAGCTCACTGCTCACCCAGGTGCAGGAGGCTGGCTCAAGTACAATTCACTGTCTTTATTTTTGAACTTCCTGGCTTTTGTTGACTTTTCCCTGTCCTTTTCCCCCTCTGATGTAAATGAAACATACCTTTGTGTGTGTGTGTGTGTGTGTGTGTGTGTGTGTGTTAATTGTAGATAAACGGGCGAAAAGTACCTCTTGATTTTGTAACCCTCAGAGAAGGAGAAAGAGGGAGGAAAAATCCCTGTCACTGTCATCTGTTCATTTTTAATGAGCAATTTAAAAAAATTGAAAATAAAAGAGGAAAATGAATAGGTGTTGAACCAGCCCGTGATATGTAAATGCCAACTAGTAATTACCTAAAACCTCAATTTTCATTCTGTTTCATCTTGCAAAACATTTCATTTTCCCCGAGTGAAAACACTTCGTTCGGGCTCGCGTGACGGCTAGGGGGCACTTTGGCTCTGCGCTGCGGCCGCCTCGGCACGGCCGGCTCAAGGTTATTCCCCTCTTGCCATTCCAGTGGCTGTGCTCCGAGCGGGCGTGGTGCCCTCCCCCCACTCCCACGAGTCTGGTTTCGGGGAGCCTTGTTCCTCCTTGTCCTTGCAGAGGATCGTATTGAATTTTGGCTGATCGAGCCTTCCTCTGCATATTAACTTTCCCCTCTTACCTGCCTGCTAGACCCTCGGCTTCCCAGAGTTGCATTTCACACTGTGAGAGCAGCTTTCTGCCAGACTCCCTTTCTCCCTTGGAGATTTCAAATGCAGCAGTCTCTATATTCTGTTTATTGCTTCCTCTCCTTCTTCCCCCCCTTTTCTTTTTTCCTTTTCATTTTGGCGGCTGGGGGCAGCTCTCCTGCCACACTTAGAAAGATGATTCTGACATTTCTTTGGCATACTCATAGGTTTTCTCTTATTCTGCTTTAGGATCTGACACCTTTTGGATGTATTCGTGCAGCATCTTGGAATGTGGCTTGGGAATGTCCCTGCCTCTGGGTGGTTGCCCTCCCCAGCCTGTTCCCTACCTAGGAAGAGGGCAGGTAGAAATGAGAAACAACGGTGAGCCTGGCTGGGACTGTCAGCCGCAGATAAGAAAGAATTCTGGATGCAGAAAACCAGAATTATGTTGTCCTAGAACCCTGGAACCAAGAGTGCTTTGCCTGGAGTCTCAAGGAACACGGCCTCTTTAGTGAGATATATAGCTTCATAATTAGCCCGTTGCATTTTTTCACGAGTGCTAGCATCAGCGTTCTACGATGTGTTTCTCTGATTAACAGCTGCTTTGCAACTATTTCCTTGTGCCACTGATGACCATATTTGTCAGGGAACTCCTGACAGAGTACTGATTTCTTACTAAAACGCAGCATTTCTGTTTGAAGAGGCTTCTCTCATTCTAGGCACTGCCTGGCTTTTATAGTCAGTCCTTGTTAAACCTTGGGTTGGCTTTGGTCTAACGCTTGTTAACAGGATTCTGGGTATCTATCTACTTCAGAGTATGAGCGTAGGAACCTTTCACGGGCAATTTAATCTGCTCAGATGCGCACGTGTGGCGCTGCAGTGTTGGAATGGGGTTTTGGACCTGCGTGTTGGTCATTTTCTTTTGCCCTCTAGTTGTGATCTGTCTGGGTTAAAAAGGACTTGGCTTTGGTTGTTAGTGTCATTAATTTTTCAATATTTTTAGTATTTTAAAATGGCTGACGAATGCTCACATTTTTAGGAGATAGATGTGTATGTAGCACACAGGAGTGCCGGAACTGGTGACATTCCAAATATGTGTCGCTGGAGACAGTGCATCAGTTTTACGTGTCAGGTGCAAGGTGCCAAGGCTCCCTCCAACCCTAGGTTCGTTGTTAGGCAAGCTCTGTTCTTCCGTCCCCCTTGTGCAGAAAATATAGTGTGCATTCTGGAGATTAGAGTGTGCAGGTCTTTTGTAGGAGAGTGGAAAACACCTAGGAAGCATCTCTTGAGCGAGGACTTTCAGGAACCTCGCTTCTTCTCACCAGGGATTACTTACCCTACACAACGCATTTAACAGCACATAGTTCATCGTAGATAGCCCCTGAGTATCCTGTATTCCATTGATTTATACAGTTACAAATCTGGGTCTCTCAAACACAGATCTCTCTCAATTGGCCAATCATCTTGGATCCAAAGGTGTTTTTCAACCTGAAGTCCCCTCCTTTTTTCTTGGGTTACTGGAAGTCACTCCAGTGTAACCACTGCAAAGGCAAGGATTTACTCCTCTTTGCACCTTGATTTATCTCTAGCTTTAAGTGATGAACGGTGAAAATTAGCAAATTTCCCTAAAATTGCGGAGTTGATGGTGACAGGGTTGTTTTATTTTGCTTTTTGAGGGAGGAAGGCAGAACAGAGGGTCACAGGAATAGGGGTGATGAGAAACTTTGCTTCTGTTTTCTTCTGAGTCCATCTTATTTATTTATTTATTTTGGTGGTACGCGGGCCTCTTACTGCTGTGGCCTCTCCCGTTGCGGAGCACAGGCTCTGGACTCGCAGGCTCAGCGGCCATGGCTCACGGGCCCAGCCACCCCGCGGCATGTGGGATCTTCCCGGACCGGGGCACGAACCCGTGTCCCCTGCATCGGCAGGCGGACTGGACTCTCAACCGCTGCGCCACCAGGGAAGCCCCGTCATCTTTATTTTTATGAAACCAGCTACTGGTAATTCACCGTGCACTCATTAAGAACTCTCTTAGTGCAAGAGAAGGGGAAAGGAAGGCCAATTCCATATTTATCACGGACTCAACAGCAAGTGGCTTCAACAACGGCATCAGGTGCTTTGCACCAGAACTTTCCCTGGCTTGCTGCACTCCCACAATGTGTGCAATAAAGTTCCCGCTTCTGTTTTACATCTTTGACATTGAGGCGGAAGATTTGGCCTGAATTTGTGTAATTTAGTTGGGCACAAATATAAGCCATGACTAGTCACATTCATCTCCTAATTAGAAAATCAAACGATAGTACAGGACAGGCAGCAGGCACCCCATCATTTCACCCAACAAAAGCGTGTTGTGTGTGTTGGACCTCTGCAGAGGGAAGAGTCAGTTGAATCGCTTCATGAAGTTAATGAAAAGTGTCCAACAATAGTCGAGTGAAAGGTGCAAACCGAGGGCACTGTCAGTTATCTAGAGTGTTCACATCGTTGCAGTATGGGGAAAGGTTTTGGGAAATCTTTTACTGTCTGTGTGCGAATCATAGGGCTTGTAAAATTCTACGTTGGATGGTCCCTTTTCCGCCCTATTGAAGTGCCAGGTCCTTACAAGGAGAGAGGAGAAGAGTGAAGAGTAGCAGAAGAAATAATTAGCGGAAGGAGAGGGGTTTTCGTATCTGGACATCTTTCTTATGAAGCACATTATGTTGAGGCTGTTGGTTTGGATGCTTCATGTTTTTACATCTGGCATAGTGATATCGGTGCTGTTAAATATGTGATTCGCCTGTCGCCTGCTTTTTCTGACAAAGATCAAGAGGAATGTAAACAAGCCCCAAATATACTTTATGTAGGTGTTCGACAGTATTATTTTATATGGCTTGAAATTAGTGAATGGAAACTTTAAAAGAAATTGTTCATATTTTTGCAAGTTTGAAGTGTGCCGGGACTTTGTCAAATTCCCGTTAAAATAAACACGTCAATTTCACCTCCCTTCCAAATTCATTTATATTGCTTTTTTAAAAGGTGTTTTCTACTTCACCTGATGTTTAAATTGGATTCGCTCGTTTATGCTGTTCTTTGCTCTATCCCCCACGTTTTCCTTAAATGAATTACTAATGACAGAGCACTCCATCATTCCCTCTCTACAGCCACTTTAAGGAAAGCATGGTGATCTAAACCTTTTAACCTATTAAACATGATTTTTCCCAATTGAATCAGACCCACCACAGGTGTAATAACTAATCATTTAAACTACACCTGCTATTATGTATTTTTAAGCCATTATGCGTGTTGGATAGATGATAATTCATGTTTATTGCATTGTCCGATGGATCCGTTTTGCCTACACTAGGCTGATTAATGTATTTAAAGAAATAAGAGATGCAATTTTTTAAAAAAATTGATGGAATGCGCCAAGCACTGCATTGAGTGCACCATTAAAGCCATCAGAACTTTGCTCTCTGACCAGAAATGCATATACCAAGGACTGTATTAAAAAAGCAAGGTGAAACCTGTGCATTTTAGTGGTGGGATTCTGTTATCTTTCTCTGTCATGGAAAATTTTGAAAGGAGGAAGGAAAGGTTTACGCTTCTACTGGTGAATGTCAGGAGCTGTGCTGCCAGCATCTCTGGCTTAAGACCTGCTTGTCCACAGTTCCTCTGACACCTGGGACACGTACCAGGGCGTGTGGAGCCTGCCACATGATACAAATGCCGTCATCGTCTTGTGCATTGAAGGTGTACTTTTTCTCCAGGTGAAGAACAATTAACCCCGAGGCATCTGAGCTGTGCAGATTGGCCTTGACCCCGCGGGGCCTGGGGTGGTGTAACTGTGACTAGGCCTCTCCTCCTCTTGCTTTTCTCCTTCACCACTTCCCCTTCGCTCTTATCCCCTTTCCGTTTTCTTCCGCCTTCCTTTCTGTTCCATCTCCTCTGCTCGTCCATCTGCTGTCTTCTTCTTCTCCTCTCCCGTTCCCTCCTTCGCCCCACTCCCTTTCCTTTTTCTCTCTTCTGTCTTTCCCCGTTCCCATCTCTTCCTTAGAACGCATCCGTTTTGTTGATGTTTGTCAGATTTTTCTTGATTTCTGTGCAACCTGAGGAGATCTGGTCGAGGGGCTTGGGGGTGCGTATATAGTTTTGGGGTTCTAAAATATTGAACATCGATTTTTCTCTAGTCCAGAACTGGTTGATTGTCACTGCAGTTCATGATGGTGGGTAATACACTCGCAGTGTTGGACAGATGCTAACCAGTCTCAAGGAGCACTCGTGTGTCTTATCACTGACAGGCCCAAATCTGCCAGTCTGGGTACCTGAGTCCGTCCTTGAGGGAGAGGGTCTGAGGCAAGCCTCCCATGGAGGGATCCCAGGGAAAGTATATAAGAGAATTGTCCCGAAGTTCTTTCTTTCTGATTTATCCTATCTTTTGTTACCAGAGAGGTCTGTCTGGTCTCAAGATTAAATTCATACAAAATATGAAGAGGAGATTTGTAACTCGTGTTCCATTTATAGCCACAGTACTTTCTGTTTGAATCTCTGTTCAACTGCTGTCCTTAGTTTGAAGGATCTTAGAAAACTTCCTTATATTTGGCCCCTTAGAAATTTTTTCCTTCAACAACTTATGAGTGAACTGCAGGGCCTGTTGACTTTACCTGTACCTTGAGACTACATCATTCTTGTGGTTTTTTTTTTTTAAATTCTTTTGGTTTTGATGAGATAAATAATGCCAGTCATTTACAATGGCCCCTTTCCAATCGGGGGGCAGGTTGGCATTTCCCACCCGTTGGACTTAGTGTCCAGGGTGGAGAGCAGACAGGCGGCGTGCAAGCACACGCTTCGTGTGTGCTGAGTGATGTGAAGGTTAATACCGTCAACAGTTTTCCTTCCATCCCCTACGTGGCTCATTCGTACGTAGGAAGATTTCATTAAATAATATCATTACCAGAGGTAGGTAGATAATCTGTCGGTCTGCCAGCTTGTAGCCATGAAACCCCAAACTTTATCCTTTGAGGGCTCTTCAGAATTCAGCTCCATTGCATAAGAGGGACCAGTGTGAGTGGCTCTGTGTGTTGTGTCTTACAGAAGCCTTCCCAGTCAGTATACGCTCAGCGCTTTGCCAGTCTCTGTCTCTACATCATGGTCTCTTCCTTTCAGACGCTAGCAGCGTAGCTGGGGAAGCAGCCTGAACATTAGAAGACAGTGCAACTGTGTCTTCAGTTACATGGTGCACACTGTAAGCACTGAAGAATTTAAGAGAGTGGGGAGACCAGAGATGACTTGCTTATTTAGGGAAGGCTTCGAGGAGTTAACACAGCCTGTGGAAGGGCTGTGCTGCTGCTGCTGTGTGTGTAATGTTTACACAGGTAGAGGCAGGAGAGGGAGGCCTTCTAGAAAAAGGGCATGGTGTGGGCACAGGTGTAGGGACGTGGATAAGCACGGCCAGGGGAGGGCTACCTGCTGAGGAGTGTGAAGAATCAGCTTGAACAGGGAGAACAGGAAGAGATTACTGCAGCTCTTAAAAGCTAGGCCGAGGGGATTAGATTTGATAGAACCAGATACAGGAAGCCAATGAAGGTAGGGAACCAACATAGTCTTTTATTTAAGCAGATTTTAAATGTGAGAAATAAGTGGTTAATTTGACCACAGTATTGTGCTTATTTCTATGGACCTCGGATAAACTTGTAGGATTTTTAATCTTGAAATGCAGACTACTGACGTTTACTTTTCTTCTCTGTTTTATCTCCCCTACCAGATTGCCACAGCAGTGAAGTTTCTACAGAATTCTCGGGTCCGCCATAGCCCACTTGCAACCAGGAGAGCATTCCTTAAGAAGAAAGGTACCGGTTCCCCATGGCCTTGCGCAGTGGCCTGCACAGAGGGGCTGGGGGCAGGGCGGATGGAAGCCATAGTATTGACGAATGATCTCCTATAGCTGTCCCACTGTTGTACGGGTGGCGGTGAGGGGAGCCCCCTGGTAAGGATGCAGCTTCTTTCCTTACAGTAGAGCAGAGGTGGTAGGATTCAAATAATTGTGAACACCAGACGTAAGGCTAACAACTTAGCCCAGGACAGCCCGGCACAGGCTGCGTTCAGCAGCAGAAGAGGCCCATGGATAAGACTGGGGAGGACTCTTGCTTTCTGGTCTGTTCTTCTGATAATGACCCTGGCTGCAGAATGGCTGGCTTTAGGTTAGGAGGTCAGCTGCTTCAGTAAAGAATGAGGAAGAAAGAAATGAAGGACGAGGGAGATGAGATGACTACACAAGGTCAGGTTAAGGTCAAGCTTGGGGTCAGTCTGATGTACGGATTGAAGTGGTAAATTACTGGTTTTATGGTATTTCTGTAAGCAGGTATTAAATGGATCTTGACAAATTCAATATTGTCCGAAGCAGACAGAATCTATTTTGGTTTTATTGAAATTTAGGACATGTTTCTTTTTTTTTTGCGAAATATAAAAAAAACCCAAATCAAACAAAAAAAAGAAATCTGACTTTTCATTCTTTGAACGTTTAATTTTCTGGAAAGCTAGGAAGTTGTTTAAAGGCCCTTAAATACCATGAGGGAGGGAAGTGAGTTTTCTCCACCCCCACTGAACAAAACTCTTTTTCCTTAAGGAACTGGAATGTCGGCCTCCAAATTCTGGGTTTTGAGCTTTAAGTCATTAGTGGCTGGAATAGAAGACAGTGTGGTTTGGTGGTATTTCTTAGGTCTGCTCAACGGTATCCCACTGAAGTGATGCCACAGAACCTGGTCCCAGGGCTGCGCTCGCAGGGTTTGGGCAGAATCAGCCCAAGCATTTCATTCACAGGCAGCTGTTTAGAGGCAGCCTCAAGGCCGGTCCCTGTGACTGAGTTGATGATGAGGGGTGCTGGGCGCTTCCTGGCGGCGTGATGCTTGCCCCCATCAGTAGGAGATTAGGAGATTATTAAAATTTGGAGTGCGTTGGCTGGCCCCCTCTGCAGTCATCATGCCGTAAAAGAGTTTTTCCTTGAAATATGTGTACCTATGGGGAGTAATTAATCATAAAAGCTTAGGGATTTCAGCTCTCTCATCAAAGCATTGAAGCTGGGGAAAGCTGAGCCTAAAAGCTGTGCTGATTACCCGGGGTAACCTGAGACAAAATCTATGGTTGCCGAGAGATCCTTCGCCCCAGTATATTGTGCAATATTATAACTGCCTGATCTTCTCTTCCACTGACAATGACCAGTTATTCCTCATTTTCTCTCAAACGCAGCTGGGTTAGAATTTCATTTGCAGAAGGTATTTAGAGCAATTTAGAGACAAATGTCTCTGGTGTTTGCTCGGCACTTCCCCACTGCAGGCTTTGCTGAGCAGTTTGAATATCAGGAGCTCCATCTAATCTGTTTAATTTTAATAAATCCCTGACTGGGAGAGGGAGAGAAGAAAAGAAAGAGAGAGAAACTCTGGGCCAAATAATACTTCTTTTGACTTAGTTGGCTAATAATTACTGTAGTTATTATTTGTTGCTCCTTAAAAAAACCGCCAAAAAACAGCAATCAATTAATTAATTCAACTAAGAGTGTTTACGCTGCGCTGAGAACAGAACAGACAAAATCCCTGCCCTCTCAGAGCTTCAGTTCTACCAGGAGAAGGCAGATGCAGCCAGTGCTGTGTGGGAATGGGTTGCACTTCTCAGTGGGGTGATTAGAAGGTGTCTCCTCGGGGAGGGTGACATGGGAGCGAAGACCTGAAGGAGATGGGTATTTGTTGGTACAGAGCGGGCAGAATTCCTTCCCAACCCTTAATGTGGTCTAGAGTTTTTAGAATTTTCGGCAGCAGGAAGCTGGAGAGGCATCCTACCTTTCTTCTTCTAAAGAGAGTTTACCCCACACTCAAACCTAGAGTCACTGGACTTAATCACCCATCTCCATTATCCTCTAAAACGCTGCTTCAGTCAGTAATCATCTGCTTCCGAGTTGCATCCCAATAGGGTAAGTTCTAGCAGGACCTTTTCTGGGCAGAGGATTCCAAGGTTTGATTGGCATCTGGGGAAGAAGAGCCCTCTGTGGCTTTAAACTTCACTTTTCACATTTCTGGCAGTTCCTGGGGTCAGGCATACATGATCCTGGAGCTTGGCACCATTGCTGATGGGCTGGGTTGAGGGAGGAGGGGCTGTTGTGAAGGAGCGCGTCTGCCCTGTCCCTGACAGCAGTTGGGAAGGAAAGGGAGTTGGCTCACTGGTCTTTGGGGGTACGGAGCGTGTCTTGAGGGGAGGGACCAAGGTCCTGGCATCCTCCGGTCCTGTCTCCCCACAGGACCCATTGCACTGGTGGGTTGGGGCGCTGCCTTCGGGCGAGCTCGCAGCTACTGTAGTCTCGGCTTTTCCTAGCGAATGTCACTTCGGGGAATTGCATTGGAGCACTGTCTTGAATTATAATCTCAACTTTCTTTCTTTCTTTTTTTTTTTAAATAAACATCTCTTTCCTGAAAAGGCAAATCCAATTTTGTTTTTCTTTTAATATTATCTAATATAGAAATTGAGGCCCCTGTAGTGCATGTCAGTTCAGTGGAAAATGAGGGTTACTTTAGGCGCATCAGCTGAGGTTGTTTTATTGTGAACCCGCAGCCCCGAGCAGGGGCCTCGTTCCCTCTGTTACTGACGGGTTAAATGTGTGCCCTCTGAGTCTGGGGCTGGGGAGGCCGGGGACAGTGGATGGGATAGGGTTGGAAGAGCATTGGTTTGCAAGGGTCTTTTGTGTTCGTGTTTTTTTGTTTTTGTTTCTTCGAGATCTCTTTTGGATGCTTTAAAGTCTGAACATGGAGTCATTAATGAGAAACATGACGTTATTAGAATCATTTATCATTTTCTTTGAAGCTTCTACTGCCAGTTTGTGTAATTTACAACATTTCTTTCTTTTATTGGGAATTTTTTGGATGCAAGAGCAAAGCAGCCGTTCACCTTCAGAGTATTAGAATAAGTGTTTTTGTTTTCCTTCCAACCGCTTGATTCTGCAGATGACATCAACTGCAGAGTCAACCACACATGAAGATAATTGGCCTGTGTGTGGGGTGTAAGCCCTCATAGAACTGGTCTATATATAGAAGCAGTTCTTGCCAGGCAGGGATCACATCTGGGGCTTTAAGCAGGCTGCAATCCAGGAGGTTGGAGTAACTTAAAAACAGCAGTAGGGTCAGTCCAGAAAGCTAGAGGCTTGGATATTGTTGTCAGTAGGCTTATGTTGACTTGACACCCTGTCTGATGACCACAGAATGCAGGAGGCAGTCTGCTTGCAGACACGTTTGGCAGGCTGGGTATAAGGCGGGTAGAAGCGATGCCTGTTCGTGTCGAGTAAAGAGGTAGATGAGGTGGGGAGAAGACAGAGTTGTCTGTTAGCCACCTCTAATACATCTGTTGCCAAACAGGGTTCTAGAAAAAAGCTGAGCATCATCTGCTTTTTTGTGTAATTCAGCACCTGGGTGGTGCTGGCTGACCCTTCGGCTTACTGTGCCCTTCTCAAGTGTATAAGTAAAGGGCTGTATTCTCCCTCATCTAATAAATAGTCCGGGGTGGGGGGAGGGTGAAGGAAAAAGAAACAAATAAAACACACCACCATGCTTTCTTATTCTAAAAGGTGAAACAAGATCTTATCTTTCTTCTGTTCCTGGAAGCGGAACCCCCAGTAGCAAAACTGCCTCCTTGCTGGAAATGAGCTTGAGGAGGAAACCTGATGGTCTTCACCTTGGTAGTGGGGTGGAGGTGAAGGGCTTCTGTCACTGGAGTATTTGAAGGGGGAGTGAATTCTTACACAGATTTCAATTTAACTCTCTTTTATTACTTTTCTTTTTTATCATTTACATCCATTTCATGAGGTAGTTTGCATGTCCTTGAATGGAATCTCGTTACCATGAAAGCTTTTTTAGCATTGATTTCATAACAGTCTTAATTTAATAGCTCCATCATTACTGAGTAGCTCTGGGAGTGGGGCCTTGGCTTTCCAGGTCACTGACCTTTTAATTACAAACCTTGTTCTGATGGCCAGGTTATCGACTGGACAGCTCCCAGCTTGTGCCCCCAGGATGAAAACGAAAATAACTGTGTTTCCTCCCCCATCTCCAGGAAAAAAAAATTGTAACCTCATGTGTTTCTAAAATTAATTTTCTCCTTCAGCTTTGCTTTATAATTAATTCTTTAATGTGTCTTAGTAAAGCCAGAGGATTTTTATAATGCTGTTTTTTCTAGAGCTTGGGTCCAGTGGATAGCGGGGAGGGGGCGGGGAAGAGGGACGAAGAGCTTGCCAGCCACCACCCCATGCTTGATCGGCGTTTCCTTGTCCTCAGAAACTCCTGTGGCTGAGCTGGAAAGAACAGTATTGGCTCCGTGAGGGGCTGTCGGGCCCTTCTGATTCTTTGTTAAAGAGATGTGGATTGTGGCATCAAGATGTGGATTCATTCCTGCATTTGCGGGAGTCATCGAGCCTTGTGTATCATGGACATTTTAAAGAGACGTTCCTGTTCTTTTCTTTGAGAAAAGAACAGGGTTGGACGAGTTTTCTTTACTGTGTCTTAGCTCTCTGTTAGTTTTGGGTGACTGGAGGGAACTGGGACCCTCCACGTGGGGTTTCTGCTCAGTTGGGAGCTTGGGTCGATCTAGGTTCTCCCTCACTGATGATGAAGAGGGAGAGAAAAAGGGGAGGACTGTGGCCTCTAAGTAGGATGACCATCGGTTCTGGTTTACCCAGGACTGTCCTGGTTTTAACACTGGAATTACTATGTCTTGGGCAGCCCCTGAGGCCATACAAGCCTTACTCAGGAGTGAGAGCTACCGAGAGAGACACAGCAGGTGTTTTTGGAAACCGGGGGAAGAAGTCCACTAGCAGTTGGTCCCCGAGAGTTCAGCCTGCCGTCGAGCGGCATCTTCCTCAAACGCTGCCCGCTCGTACTCCCCTGGCCCGGCCCAGCCCTGCCCTGCCCTGCCCTGATGTGGGTCCAGTGCAGGGGGTCTCTGGCTGGGAGGCCGTGCCCTCCAGGCGAGGGAGGGCCGCCGGAGCCGACGCAGAAAGGGCTGTGTGTGGCAGCCGCACGCGTTCCCGAGGATGATTGAGCATCTCCATCCATCTGTTGTGAACGGAAGTCTTCCTTCCCTGCCAGTCTTGCATCTGCATATCCGTCACCTGCTGTTCTGGACCAGCCTATTCATCACACTGACTGGTGTTCCCCCCCATCAATTTTCCTGCTCCCCTTGTTATCCAAACTTGTCTTAATTCCACAGATTTTTCTCAGCATCCAGGATGAGAGCTAGAGCAGCCAGACTAGCTGAACATCGTGGCTTTCCCATTCAGAGGGGGAGCTGGTAGCACGTGCTCCCTGCCAGACGGCTGAGTCAAGTGGGTTTCTACACTTCTCCCTGCGATGAGGGGACAGTAGCACTGAGGAGCTTGGAGGGGGAATCAGCTCTTTTAGATTTACTGAGTTGTTTTGAGATTTTTCTCTGAAAATGAAGAATGGCTCTTCCTTTCTTAACTTGTGTGCCTGGAACAATATTACAAAGAAGAGCAAAGCGACACCGTCATGTACAGTAGTATCATTTTTAAAGGTTTTTTTTTTTTTTTGAAAAGGTAAGATATATACATGGTTTCAAAAATTCAAACAGCGAAGAAGGATGGACAGTGAAGAAGTCTTCCTGTCATCTCTCGCTCCTGTCACCCCCACCATCCTCTGTCTCAGAGGATGCTGCTATGAACAGTTTTTGTGTATCATTCCAAAGATCTATCCATATAAAAGCACGTTAATATTTATTAACATAAACACCTTTTAAATACAGTGGTAGCATATTTCACACTTTAGCTTATGCTTGCCATTGTATCTTGGCGCTCATTCCACATTAATACATACAGATTTGCTTCATTCTTATCAGTGGCTGTGTAGTATTCCATTGTCTTCCTGTAACATAATTAATGTTTGAGTCAGTCCCAAGTTAGTGGACATTTAGGTTGATTCCTGTCTTTTGTTGTTTCAAACAGTGCCTCAGTGAATATTCTTGCATATGCATTTTCTTAAAATTTCAGGAGATCATGTCCCCCCCCAAGAAAATAAAACTGTTTTCTAATATAAACATGACTATAGGTAGACAGAAATTAATAAGAGAAAAAAACCAGTGTAACAAATTATTATTAACACTTAGCACAGATTTGGATTCTGAGGGGACATTCTGGTCACTGGTTACATGAAAAATGCTTTCTTTCTAGAAGAATCCTTTTTTAATCCCATTTTTTGAAGGGATATGGGCTCATAAATTTAATTTTTGATTCAAAATAAACATTGAAATAAATGGAAAGCTTCAGAAACTTGAAAGTTAGTACCTGTTTTCAAATGAAGTACAGTTCATCAGTATCCATGGGGGATTGGTTCCAGGACCTCCAGGGATATCAAAATCCAAGGATACTCGAGTCTCTCATATAAAATAACATAGTATTTGCATATACCCTACACACATCCTCCCATATACTTTAAATCATCTCTAATTTTACTTATAATACCCAATACAATGTAAATGATGTAATTGCCTGTCTTCAGCAAATTCAAGTTTTGCTTTTTGGAACTTCCTGGAATTTTTTTCTCGAATACTTTTCATCCATGGTTGGTTGAATCTGTGGATGTGAAACTGGATATGGAGGGCTGACTGTTGTCTCTCAGTATCCAAGCAGGGATTGGTTCCAGGACCCGCCAGGGATACCGGAATCCATGGAAGCTCAAGTCCTGTAGTCTGCCCTCTGTATCCAGGTTCAGCATCCATGGATTCAGCCCTCCTCAGGTTGTGTAGTACTGTAGTATGTATTGACAAAAATACGCATGTAAGTAGACTTGCGCAGTTCAAACCCGTGTTGTTCAAGGGTCCACTGTATGGCTTAGTTTTCTTTTGTCGTAGTTGGATGTGTGTGGGTCCTGGGCCATAGGTTAGGTGGTCAGCCTTTATTCAGTGCCTGGTGTGTGCAGAGTACTATTTATTACATTAGGGCTTCATGAAAGGACTATGAGGTACTTGTTTTGTTTTACAGACGAGAAGCTCCTTGGGAGGTGGGAATGGATGCTGAGTGCTTATCAACCCTATCTATGTCTGTCCATGAAACATAGCAGTACCTCAGAAGTCAGCAAAATCTGATGAGGGAGCCATGGAGTCTAAAGCTTGGTAGGACTGTGAGCTCCTCAAGGGGGGGTGACCACGTCTCACCCTCCTGGCGTCCTCAGCAGCGACATAGCAGCCTGGGTCAGGGGCTCATGAACGAGGGTTGAGTGACTGGGTGATGAGAGTTAGAAGACACCTACTGGGGAAAGTTTCAAAAGGATGTCAGTTTTCCCTAAGTCTACAGTTTGTTTATTTGTTCAATCCTACATACCTGTAAAATGGTTTCAGAATTGCCATCCCATAGGCCTTTACCCAATACTCTAGTGTTTATATAAACAGTGTTTATATGCAGTTCTTTTGTCTTTAGTCTTATTGAATCCAGTGAAAACACTGTTTTTTCAAAGTTACTTAGGTCAGCAGAGCTCAGTTTTGACCTAGACATTGAGGGAGGCAGTGGGTGTAGATGGTCGGAGAGGAGCGGGAAGGGCATCATTAGCGAGGGGAGGCTCATGCAGAGACACGTGTGCAGTTGGCTGGGTTGGCCCATGGGGTCCTCGGAAAAGAAGAGAACCGAGGTTGGTGAGATGGGCAGTGAGCAAGGAGCCAGTGTTAGAACTCAATATTATAAATAATAGTTGAGAACACTTTCTGAACCAGTTGAAACTCTGTGAAACTCTATTTGAGGACATTACTCTGGGCTCTGTACTTAAACTGAATTGGCCTGCCGATAATAAGACCAGCCACAAGGAAGGTCCTGCCAAGTCCTTTGTTAGGTGTGGAGAGTAGCAGTAGAAATGGAAATAGAAATGACAACATATTTATGTAGAGAACTTTGTGGTTTACAAAACACATATATTAGTTAATGTCTTCTTCACTGTACACTTCTCTGTGATTATAGGCAGGTTAATAGATATTTGTTGAATGAATGACTACATGATTTAAATCTCCCATTTTACAGATGAGGAAACTGAGGCACAGAAAGGTTAAGTAGTGCAAATGAATGGCAGAAATAGAACTAGGACCAAGTCGTCTGACTAGAGTTCTTTGAACTATACAATCTGCTTTCTGGAAAGGAAGGACAGAACCACAGACATGGTAGAAAAAAAGAGTAAGCCATGCTCAGTAGTAGATGGGATGTGTGAGGTGAGGAGATGGGACTGAAGGTGACCCTCAGGGTTGTTACATTGTGTTAAGAGGCTTTATTGATGTGTAACTGACATACAATAAACTATACATATTTAATTTGTACAATTAAAAAAACTTGACCTATGTATATGTACCTGTGAAACCATTGTTGTAATCAAGAAAATGAACACACTGGGACTTCCCTGGCGGTCCAGTGGTTAAGACTTCGTTCTTCCACTGCAGGGGGTGCGGGTTCGATCCCTGGTCAGAGATCTAAGATCTTGCATGCCATGCGGTGTGGCAAAAAAAACACCCCCCAGATGTTTCCTCATGCCCCTTTGTTCTCTTCTTCCCCCCACCCCCCATAACCCTGGTTCCCAGGCGAACACTGATCTGCTTTCTCTCACTGTAGACTAGCTTGAATTTTCTAGAACTTTATATAAATGGACCTGTGTGGTATGTGTCCCTTTTTTGGTCTGGCTTTTTTTGTTTTTACTCAGCATGATTATTTTGAGATTCATCCATGTTATTACATGTGTTAGTGGTTCATTACTTTTTCTTGCTGAGTAGTATCCCCTTGTTTGGGTATCCTACAGTTTGTCCATTCACCTGTTGATGGACGTTTGAGTTGCTTCCAGGTTTTGGCTATTAAAAGTTAAACCTGCGGGCTTCCCTGGTGGCACAGTGGTTGAGAGTCCGCCTGCCGATGCAGGGGACACGGGTTCGTGCCCCGGTCCGGGAAGATCCCACATGCTGCAGAGTGGCTGGGCCCGTGAGCCATGGCCGCTGGGCCTGCGCATCCGGAGCCTGTGCTCTGCAAAGGGAGAGGCCACAACAGTGAGAGGCCCGTGTACCGCAAAAAAAAAGGTAAACTTGTTGGTATCATAAAAATTCATGCAACAGGGACCTCTGGAGTTCTGAGCAGAGGGGAATTTAATGTAAGAAGTTAGGCATTTACTCCCTTATGAAAGGGCCAGAGGAGCGGACACAAGGCCACGCCTCCAGGAGTGACTTCCAGAACACTGAAGGACTAACTTGCTAGGAAAGCTGCTCCCTCTGCTCGGCCAGGAAAGTAGGGAATTAGGAGGCTACCACTTGGAACTTTTGAGTTCAAGAGCACACCCTTTTTGCTGTGTTCCAGAGATCAGGAAGTCACTGCTGCCACCACTGCAGTCACTGTGTCCTGACATGTGTAAAAACAGCGACAGGACTTTGGAATATGAACTTAGCTTCTACCTCTGACAGAATTGCCTCTTGACCCTCATGAACGAAGCTGGAGGCTAGATATTGGACACTGTAGTAGGAAACATTGGTGTTTCCAGTATTTGCTTGACAGTGTCTTGGTGTTTGCAACCTCAAATGCAGCGCGTACAGGTCTTTTGCCTCATTTCCACTTTCTGAATCACCTGTGAGTGCACCTAATTCCCAGCCAGAGTTCTAGTAGCCGAGGAGTCTGGGAAGTGTTGCTGTTAGTGTTCCAGCCTCTGGTATCAGAAATCCCACTAGAAAGAGGTGGGAGTGGATGCTGAGTGCTCTCAGAGGAATCCATAGGAGAAAAAAGATTCACAAATGCAACATAATTGCCCCCAAACAGGGTACCAGCACATTTATATCACAAGCCTCTTTCTTACTGAAGGCTTAACTTGGTATTTTTCAAGCCGTTTCGATAACAGCCTACAAAATGAGGGAAGCATTCATTTTGCTGCAAACGATGCTAACAGAAAGAGTCAGCCAAAAGAGAGTTCGTGTTTTCAGTCTGGAAGCAGGTGGCAGTGGTTTATGTGTAAATATAAAGTATTTCATTCACCACAGAGCAAACTGTGTATATATAGGAGGAAAAGATACTTTTTTAGTTAACTGTTTTTGTTGTTTTCGAGAAGAGCTGGGCCTTTAATTGTTAAGAAAAGCAGTAGTGATGTATCTCCAGTTTGTTCCAGAGATAAATATTGATGTGTTCTGTATCACCACTGGCCTTCTGAGATGATTTTAAGAATACTTATCCCTCCTTTCTGGCCTCACTTGGGGATGCAAGTTCTTCTAATGAGATTTGTCTGCTAAGGGTAGGCAAGGGAGTTTTCACCAGAGGGACTACGTGAGACGTGGGTCTGTTGGAGCTGCTGGAAAATGTTGCAAGTAGGGAGGGACTTGTGAAACTTAGCACGAGGTAGAACTTAAGGCCATCTACTGAAAAATATTTCATGTTGATTGGACTATAATTAGAAGGATTTTTAATTAACTCTGGATAGTAGTCATTCACTAATCCATTGTTATATTTACATTTTTGAGTCTATGCCTTATAAAAATAAATTTATCTGCTGCTGCTGCTGCTGTGTGTGTGTATTAGAGTATGTGATTTGTGGAGCATAAGTTAGCATGCTTTTATTTTATTTTTATTTATTTATTTATTTATTTTTTGCGGTGCGCGGGCCTCTCACTGTTGTGGCCTCTCCCGTTGCGGAGCACAGGCTCCGGACGCGCAGGCTCAGCGGCCATGGCTCACGGGCCCAGCCGCTCCACGGCATGTGGGGTCTTCCCAGACCGGGGCACGAACCCATGTCCCCTGCATCAGCAGGTGGACTCTCAACCACTGTGTCACCAGGGAAGCCCAGCGTGCTTTTATTTTAAATGTACTTTTCATTGTAGACTTGGCTGGGTTGGTCAGTCAACAGCTTTATGTTCTTTCCATTTTTGAAGTAGAGGTAACTCACTAAAGGTCTTCAGTAAGTAGAGTGATGGGGCTCTCGTTCTCTCCCTCTCTCTCTCTTTTTACACACACATGCACACACACACACCAGCTTATATTTAAATTGCGCTAAGAACTGAATGACTGTACTGATTTTTCCATTCCAACTTTTTTTTTTTTTTTTTTTTTTTTTTATGCGTTACGCGGGCCTCTCACTGTTGTGGCCTCTCCCGTTGCGGAGGACAGGCTCCGGACGCGCAGGCTCAGCGGCCATGGCTCACGGGCCCAGCCGCTCCGCGGCATGTGGGATCCTCCCAGACCGGGGCACGAACCCGTGTCCCCTGCATCGGCAGGCGGACTCTCAACCACTGCGCCACCAGGGAAGCCCCCTCCATTCCAACTTTAAACAGACCTGTGTTTGGTTTCTAAAACATTCTGGTAGGAGCTGGTCTTCTCAGATCTCACCCCTTTCATCAGTCAGAAGACTTGGGAATACTCTAGTTTCTTACTGTTAATTATTCTTTTTAGATTTAAAGCCCTTTAAAGTAATCTTTCTGTAATTAGATTGTTGAGTAGATTGTCTTCAGCAGTATGGTGGTCTTTAAATTTTGTGTAGATTTTCAGTTTGTTAAATGATTGCAAAGGCTTTCGTTCATAAAGTTGAAGTTTTCCTTATCATGGCATTTCAGGGGAAAAAAATCATGACCCCCCATGATAAATTAAATATCACAACCACATAAATGTCATCTTTTCAGTGAAACCTACAGTGCATAGGAATGGGACTCTCTTGCACTCTGTTTTTGGCTTCAAGCTGGATCTGTACTCTTAACCAACAAGAAAAATATTTTGCCACCAACAGTGGTGAACCTGTGAAGCTGAAGAACAAAGCCATACCCTCTTCTGCTTTGTGAGTCACAAACAGAATTGTCAATTAAATTATTCTAATTGCAAATTTTGGGGTCTTGGCCGAAAGAACACAGGTTGAGTTTGAAGAAGAGGCAGTTTAAAAAATCAGTTTAACTTTTACAAACGGAGCTAATTTGTACAGAATGTAATTGGAAGAGAGTAAATACGGAGTTTCATGATGACCTCTTTTGAGTTCATTTCTGGTATTTACTTATTTTTTCTTCAAAGGCTGTCCTTTACGCAGCCCTGGAAAGAGGAGACTAAGTACTAAAATAGAAATAACAGAAAATAGCACTGTTCTCTGGAAGCCCGTAATACCTGATTTTGAAAGCGTTTTACCATTCATTCGTTCATCCATCCAAGTATTTATTGAGTGCATATTTTTTTTACTGTGCTGGTCCTGGGACTGAAACTATAATGGTAAATAAAACAGCATTCTGGGGTAGAGACAGACTCCCCCAGAAATGTGAAATGTGCAAAATTGCTACAAGTAAGCAAGGTGCTAGGACAGAGAATATTGGGAGCCAATATTCTTTGAGCCAGCTCAAAGACGCCAAGGAAGGAAAGGAGGTTGACTTGATCTAGGAACCCATGCTGGGACTGTAGTTGTGAGTGAAAAGAAGAGGGACCCCTCAGCAGCTTCCATCTGGAGATGCCATTGGAAAAAAAAAGGTCCTGTTGGAGTTTCATATCCCCCAATCTGGAATCTTTTGTATCATCAGTTACCAAGTTCAGCTGTATTTACCATACATTCCTAGTCTGCTGTCTGCTGAGCGCTGTGCTAAGTGCAGTTGGGATACAAGTGGTCCATGCCCTCAGAGAACTTGGTGATGAGACAGTAGGAACTACTTAGTAATACAGTTACTGTAATTTATAAGCAAGCCTGAGATGATACAGACTGTATACAGACTGTATAATAACCACCAGCATATGTATTCTGCTTTATAATTTAAAAGCATTCTCACATGCATTTGCTCATTTAATCTTCACAGTAACCAAGTTATTTCCTCAAAAAATGTGCATGTGAGCATGGAGATTTACGGAAGTCCACCATATTTGAGGAACGGGTCTCTGTCATCACCGAGTCATTGAATTTCAATGCACCGTCTGCTCATGTGGACCAGGGTGCTCTCCCTGAAGAATCATATTATTAAAAATGAAATTATTTTGCCTACGCCATTTCATAGACATTTCTATTATCAGGAATAGAAGATGAATTTAATTTTAGTTTTATTTAGTTCTGGAGGTTTTCTTCTTGCTGCCTTCCACAAGGGCACAACCCAGAGAGTCCATCCCGATGTTTGGGAAGAGGAAGGCCTGGGCTTGCGGAGGACGGTTCTGTTAGAGAATGCCGTTGACTCTGGTGTTCTGTACAGAGCCTTTTATCAGGACAGGAAAGGGTAAATAGGGCTATCTCTGCAACGGCGGAGAGGTCGAATGGTTACATTACACAATCTTCTAGAGCATCTTGCAGTAAATACATGGGTTATATTAAAAATTGCAATCATATCATTTTTATAGTAAATTGCTGACCTTATGCAGTAGAATCAGCTTTATTGAATTTCGCCAAAAATGCGTTTATAATTCTGCCATACACACGTGATATTCATGTCCTTGCTGTCCATGTGGAAATGTCCCTTTTTACGATGTTAACCAGATTAAATCAACTGTCTCCTGAGCTGCCGAGCCTCACCTTTAAGATCCACTCTCAGGAGCCGGACCTCCACGGAGCAGCGCTCACCTCCTTCAGTTCGGATGTCAGCGCACAGAATGCTGGAGTCTGGCACATTAGGAAGCCTTGCCCCAGTGGCACAGGTTTGGCCTTGAGATTATTTCCAGGTGGTTCCAGGGCAGTTAATGTATATCATGTATGCTGAATGCTCACAAGGACTTACCATAATTACTGTTTGTTTTGAGGGAATGGCAGGTATTTGTTTAAAAGGATTTCATGCTGAACCAAGAGTATACAGGTACAGTTAGTTCTCAGCTATTCACTTGTGAATATTCATTGCAAAAGTTTAATCTTAAACCAGTTTTCCTTTAATTCTCTGTAGCTCTGCTCCCTCTCTAACCAGTGTGGGATCACGAGGCAAACTAATTTTAATGTTAGTCTAACAGAAGCACAATCAGGAAGTTGTAGTGCATATTTAAAGTGAAACGTCAGAGTTTTTAAGTTATCTGCTTTTTAGAATCATTTGCTTTGAGTTTATCTCTCCTTTTCATATATCTGTTATCTACATACCTATACATGTGTTTGTATAAATTGCTGGTTCCCAGACAGTTT
Organism: Phocoena sinus; assembly: GCF_008692025.1. Lineage (NCBI taxonomy): Eukaryota > Metazoa > Chordata > Mammalia > Artiodactyla > Phocoenidae > Phocoena > Phocoena sinus. The sequence continues at coordinate 8,177,227 of NC_045763.1, forward strand.
TGCATACAGAGGCAATATGATACGGTGGAAAAATCATCCATCCATCCATCCGTGTACTGACCATTTATTAAATGTACATTTTCTTCACGTCCCAACATTTATGCTAACACTGAAATTACAAAAATAAGGTTTAACATCAGAAGTCTAGTGAGATTCCATGGTATGCAAACAAGTGTAGGGTGGGTGATAAAATGTTACAGGTGCTGTGATAGGTATTGGTATAGAGGCCCAGAAGAGGGAGTGATCAGTTTCGTGGTGTGTGAGGAGGACCAGCAGGGAAGTGTTGAAAAATGAGGAGGGCACCCTTATAGGAGTCCAAGAGGATTAGTAGTCTTTAGGGTTTGGGGAGTGGTGGTGGCTTTAATCCATGCTAGGGTGGGATGGGAACGTAATCTCCAAGGAAGAAGTGATCTGGAGAATCAGGAAGCAGGCTGGTAAGTTGGAGAGGGAGGCAAGGGTCAGAACTTACATGTGTTAACGCAAGGGTTTGGATTTTATTGTGTGGACAGCAAGGAAGCCATTGAAGAGTTTTATGTGGCATAGTAATGGATCCTATTTGTGTTTCAGGAAGCTTGCTCTTCGGGTAGGGTGGGCAGTTAGGAGTTCACTGCAAGAATCCAGGTGAGAAGGACAGTTGTGAGGATGGAGAGGATGATGAATTAGGGAGAGTGAGGAAGTAGAATCTGCAGGAATTGGTGGCTGAATAGAATCAAGGAATGAAGGAGAGGGAGGAATCCGGGCCTGGCGAGCTGGCCTGGAGGAGAGCAAGTGAAAGAGTGGGAAGAGTACTGGGCCCAGAGTCAGATGGCGTGAGGGAAGGAGGCCTGTAAGGGAAGTCCTGTAGACCCCTGTGACGTGGCCAGGGATTCTGCGGCTGGAGCACCACAGTCAAGTCTGTGCCACTGTCATCGTCAAGCTATGCCATGTAGGTCCCCTGGCTCTCAGAGTTGCTTCCACAGGGTGACTGGTAGGCTTACTCCCTCCCCATAGACATTAAGTGGTTTCACTGAAATCTGAGACTCTCTAAAGAAAGAGAAGATGGCATTTGTGAAGCAAGTGTTATTTTATCTGGAAATGGCTTCTCGGTGAGAAGCCTGTCACTGCTTCCTGGTGAAACCTGCCTCTCCTGCCAAGAAGAGGGTCTCACTGAATTGGACCATGGTCATCGTGGGCTGCTGCTCCCACTTGCCCCTGAAAACATCCTCCTGAAAGCCCTTTCTCCCCCCTGTCACCTACTCCTTATTTGCTCTTCTCTGAGTTCGTCCATTTCTGTCATGTTTGTATGTATTCCCTCTGATCTTTTCGTTCGTGACAGGTGGCTTTGCTGATGTGGCCTCCAGGGGCTCCCCGCACACTGGATGACATGGTGGTTACAATGACCTGACCCTGCAGGCGCCTTGGTTTTCTGGTAGCAGGTGGCCTTCTTGGTACCTTAACTCTCACAGATCGATGAGTTAGAGGGGTAAAAAGGTGTGGAGTTAAGGCAGAGAGCCCAGCGGTCAGAAGCTCCAACAGGAGAGAGGGTGAAAAAGATCTGGTTAGTACATGAAACGACTTCCTGGGAGATGATACTAATTTCCAAGTCACCTGTAAGAGGGGTGGAGAAGAGCATTTTGCTTCTTCAGGCTCCTCCTCTGGCGCCGGTCCAGCTCTCCTACAGGGCTCTCAGGCACTGTAGCTGGAGAAGTCTTCCTTCCCAAGGGCTGCGGCCTTAGACGCCCTTGCAGCTCCATCCGGTTCCATGCCTGGGGCCAAAGTCTATCTGTGTTGACGCTGAATTGTGATCTGCAGTTTCGAAAAGCATATAGGTTGTATACTTTTAAGTATATCTGAAAGCAGATTTCTTCTCTGTAGGCGCCTTGCTCGGTTGTCTAGCCTTTCCACGGAAAACAGCCTCCTTGCTTGATTTGGGGCTGCTTTAAAGCACATGCTGAGCATCTCTGGGCCTCACCCCTCCCGCCTCCTCATTAAAACCACCTGCAGGACTGACTGCCTCCCCCAGCAACTTACACCAGCCCTACCTCGTCTCTCATTGACCATTTCTGGCTGAGACCCTCGCTATAGCAGTTCACTTTGGTGGCTTTCGCCTCTTCCTTCTGCCTTTTTTAAAATTATTATTAAAAACTTTAAATAAATATTAAATTTAAAAAATGTAAAATGAATGGTTTGGACCTTTGGTATTGTTATCCATTCACCTCTGGTAGAGTCTTCAAGACATTGACCTAAAGAGCCTTCCTCCTTCTTCCTTCCCTATGTACATAGTGGGGAGAAGGATAGGGAAAATGACAGAGAAAAACATGTTAAAAATGATTTTCAGTGTAAAACAAGACAGGGAAAAAATCAATCTTTAAGGAAACCCAAAAAAAGCACCTCTCATTACAGTAATTAAACGGCAGCATTTAACCTATCAGAATATGCTGTATGTGTGAGACAAGCCAGGGAGCTGTGTGTTTGAAATTAGAGCTCTAATCCTCAGGGAAGAGAATAGTTAACTAGTTTGTTTTCGAGGTGCGAGAGCAGAGCTGGGAAGGTGTGAGTGTGTGCCTGTGTGTGTGTGCCTGTGCGTGTGTGTGCCTGTGCGTGCGTGTGTGTGCCTGTGCTTGTGCTCATGCTCGTGCTCGTGTGGGTGCAGGGCTGGGGCTGTGTTTACCGGGAATACCCTGGAGGTCGATATTTATCAGCACGTGTGTGCTGTCAAGAAGCACACAAGCTGCTGTTGCCCGTTCATTAGGTTTTCAGAAGAGCCCGGCGTCACCTGTGGCTGGGCATTGCATCAGAATAGTAGAACTTGCTTCATCCTGGCCCTCTGGGACTCACAGGAACAGATTTGAGAGACAGGATGAGACAGGTGGAAAAAGAGAGACACAGGAATTAGGGGAAGGAAGAAAGCGGAATAATTTTCGAGAGTGCACGGCACAGACTCCCCAGGACAAAGCATTACAGCTTGTTGGGCTGGCACTTGGGAAGGGTGGACATTTCGCAGAGCACTGGGCAAAAGGGATGGCTCACAGGCAACCTTCTCCATACAGGGGTCCCCTGCCAGTGTTCACTGCTGTTGGCAGGGTCCCTTTTGTGCCGTCAGGCAGTGTTGGGGTTTATGTGAATGACAGAGATTGGCACTGTGTCCTGTCTGCCCACTTTAGTGGCTTAACCTCTGTCTTTCTGTACCCCTGGCTGGAGTTTGGGGCATTGTTCATGCCCTGCCCCTCTGGAAGCTGCTGCATTTTCTCTCTAGATATTCTCAGAGCTTGGCAGCTGCAGTCGGAATTCCACAGGATAGGCTGCCACGTGGCAGAGGGGAGCCTGCCCATCTGTTCCTGTACCCCTCATTAGGGGATGTGCTCTTTGGTGACTTGGGGGGTGGGGGAGTGCTGAGACACATGTGATCCTTTTAGGCTCCCAGTCTCTGTGGTCCCTGTGACGGCAGGACGGGTTTCTACTGTACTAATAAGGAGCCCTGGGGATGCTGGTTACAGTGTGATAATCGTCGTCTTGGAGGGCCAGAGGCGTGGTGTGCACTAACCTCATCCTGGGGGAGTGCTGATGAAACCCGGACTCTGCCTCAGTTCCTGATTCGGGGCTGGGGGAGCAGGGGAGGTTGCCAGTGTTTCTCCTGGTTCATTATTACCAGGCTTGCTTGTCTTTGGGGCATTTCATGAAAACTTCTTTAGTTTTCCTTAAGAACTTTGAAGAGCCAATGAGCCTGATGGAAAATTTTCTGTAATAGCTCAGTACAGCAGCACCCTTCACAGATACCAGCTGATTAATCCTCAGAGTGCCCTGGGGGCAGTGGAGGGGACGATAGTGGTTCTGGTGTTTTTTATCCCCATTTTATAGACTGAGAGACTGAGTCACCTGGAAGAGACTGTGGCTTGGGCCAGAGGGAAGGCGCAAATCTGGAAGCTGAGGTTTAGAGCTCTCTACCTTTTGGCTTTCGTTGGAACTACCTTAAGTCATTTGGGAAATCACCCTGGGTTTTGCCTTCCCATCCTTTTTGTTTTTTTCCACTTGCTGCTGTGTCTTAGACATAACTTCATATCCATAAGTATAGATCTCTATCGTCAGTTTTGATCACTGCCAGGTATTCTGCTGAGGGTATATACCATAATTTATTTTAACCCATCCCCGTGATGGACATCTGAGTTATTTTCATTTTTCACCATTATAACAACTCTTCTCTAATATCCTTGAGAAATGGGTATTTTCTTACTTTTGGGGATTACCTTTATAGGGTAAAATCCTTTGAGTTGGAAAAGAAAATGGGCTTGTTTTCATTTTCCTGTGCTTTACTGAACAGCCCCCTAAAGAGGCTGCCGCAGCTTCCAGCCTCAGCACCTAAGGTCAGTGCTCTGAGTATGAGTTCCAGTTCCATGGTGTCCTGCCGGCCGGCTTTCAGGATTTCATCTTTCAGTTAAGCAGTGAAACTTCCTGACCTCAAGAGCTTAGAGATACTTGGCTGTTTGTTTCTTTTATCGTTTTAGTTTTCTTTTATGGAATTTGTTTTGTTGTTAGTAAAGCAACAAGGAATATAACAGTTTTTTCCTCAGGACCAACCTGGTCGTCCTAGTATTCATTGAACAATCTATGTCTTCCCCTACCCATTTCACCTGTCACCCTTGTCATGTACTAGACTCTTAAAAATACTGATGTGTTGGGGCTTGCCTGGTGGCGCAGTGGTTGAGAGTCTGCCTGCCGATGCAGGGGACACGGGTTCGTGCCCCGGTCTGGGAAGATCCCACATGCCGCGGAGCGGCCGGGCCCGTGAGCCATGGCCATTGAGCCTGCGCATCCGGAGCCTGTGCTCCACAACGGGAGAGGCCACAACAGTGAGAGGCCCACATACTAAAAAAAAAAAAAAAAAAAAAAAAAAAAATACTGATGTGTGATCAAGGACATTCTTTGATATACTTTTTATTTGTTTTGCTAATACTGCAGTGTCTTTATTACTAGAGATTTGTGACACGTTTTGTCTGTTACTATAAGTTGTACTCTTTCTTCATTGTTCTTTTTTAGAATATTCCTGGCTTTTCTGGCTCTTGTATACTTTAAAACTCATTTTTAGAATCACTTTATCACGTCTCCTCTTGTCCTTCTTGATCCCACCCTACCCCTACCCATGGCCAATTAAAAATAAAATCCTTTTGAAATTTTGATTATGATTCAAAATAGAAATGACTTTGGAAAGAATTGCCATCTTTGCAGTGTGTTAGTCTTTCCCTCAATGAATGTGGTGTATCTTTAAAGTAAAAGCTGTTCTTCATTGGTGACATTTTACAAAGTTCTTGCATAGTTGCTGTGCATTTCCTTTATTTTTTAATATTTAAATATTTTTATTTAAAATTATTTTAAAATATTTATTTTTAAAAGTATGTATTTATTTATTAGGCCGTGCTGGGTCTTAGTTGTGGCATGTGGATCTTTTCTCTTTTTTTTTTTTAAGTTGCAGCATGCAGGATCTTTAGTTGCGGCACACTGGATCTAGTTCCCTGACCAGGGATCGAACCCTAGTGCCCTGCATTGGGAGCACGGAGTCTTAACCACTGGGCAACCAGGGAAGTCCCTAAAATTTAAAAAAGTTTTTTAAATTAATTTTTTTACTGGCGTATAGTTGATTTACAATGTTGTGTTAGTTTCTGCTGTATAGCAAAGTGAGTCAGTTTTACATACACATATATCCACTCTTATTTAGATTCTATTCCCAAATAGGGCCTTACAGAGTATTGGATAGAGTTTTCTGTGCTATTCATTAGGTTCTTATGAGTTATCTCTTCCACATAAAGTAGTCTGTATATGTCAATCCCAATCTCCCAATTTATCCCTCCCCCACCTTTTCCCCCTGGTAACCACAAATTTGCATTTTCTTTAATTCTAAGTATTTTTTATTTATTATTGTTGCTGTGGGACCTTGACTTTCATTATATTTTCTAACAGATCTTTGCTAATATTTAGGAAAGCTATTGATGTCTCTGTTTTTAAAAGTCATCATTGTTTTCTCTTTAATAGTCCTAATTGTTCTTATCAGATCTTTTAGGTCTTCTCCGTAGTATATCATGTGAAAAATAGTAATATTTCTCACTTGCAGTGTTATATGACTTTATAATTATTTTGGCTGGGCCTTCTAGAACAGTATTAATTGAATATGTGTGCCCAAGGAGTAAAATGGGTCTGATTTCATTACTTCCTTCTCTTCAAAGCATTAATTTAGAAGTGAAGGGCAT